>NC_138905.1:44030497-44719543 GCF_965231255.1 Vanellus vanellus
TGAGATTCCAATGGCACCTGAAACAATATTTTTTCCCTCTTTGTTTACTGGAACCTGTGCGATTCATGATTCAAGTGCACTGCAGATAAATATTGTCCCTGGACTTCTATTCTAGCCCTGCTATCGAAGGGTACATAAATACTTAATTTCCTGCTGCCGCTACATGAACATTAGCTAACTTTGGCAGCTCCATAATTATCAGTGGGAGATGTTAATTGAGAGCCCTACAGGTATTTCCCAGAGCATTAAGGTTCTTTTCAAAATATGACTGGGACTTAAGTGTATTGAGAGCATATCTTCAAGACCGCATACTACAAAAGTTTTTCTCTTAAAAGTTCACATCTCATTAAAGAGTTTCAGTTGTTAGAGAAATACATAGAGTCACTGTTGCTTTTAACGATAAAGCACACCAGGTCGCATTTGGGGACAGGGAGGGGGAGACACCTCTAGCCTGCAACGCGGTAAGGGAAAAAAAAATTGTTCTACAGAGTGTTCACTTACATGAACTCTCAAAAGAAACAGAAATGGAACTGGAAATTGTTAAATGCAAAACCAGTCAATAGCAAGATAATGACACAAGTCAGTGAAGAAAGATTGATTTTTGTCCCCCCTCATGCTGAGACTTAAATTTACAATTTGCTAACATAGCGATTAGACAACAGGTGGAATCCAGCAAGTATGATTCACACTAAAGTGGTGTTTTGATAGAAAAGCACTATATAATTTAGATTATGGTGTAAACATCCAGTCTTTCTGCATGAATCCACCCGTGGATTCAGCCACAACAGAAATTATGACTGCAAATAAAGAACTCCTCTGTCCCAGCCATAATCAGTCCCTTAGAAAACACACAAAATCCCCTCCTTTCTAATATCCCAATTTGAAAATGCTGTGAACTATATCAAATTGAGAACAGAGGTGGTAATCCTCTAAGTTCAATTACAGAGTTCCCACTCCAGTAGTCTTGCTGGAACAATAAAGTAGTTTGAATGCAAGCTTCTTTGTTAAAGTCAAGCTTGCCTCACATCCTGAGGTATCTTTGATTGCTAATAGCTCGCTCTCTGGAAAATGCGTGAGGGCTCTGGCTAGAAATCACCAAGAGATAAGCTTATGATCAGCAGCCAGCCATTTTGAGACCAATAATTTGTTGTTTTCAAATTACTTACTTTATTGCATCAGGGGCTAGAAATAAACAAGGTTGCATTTGCTAGAGAGATTATAAATGAGATGAAACTACAGCTGTGCCTGTCTCTTCTATAGCAACCAACAGACAGCTCCACCTTCCCCCCAAAATACTCCACTTCTCTCAAACCGACCACATTCACAAGAGGCAAAATCCGTTATACCAGCAAGCTCCAACCGGTAGCCAGAGGGCTGGATGCAAGATCAGTATGGAGATGACCACCTCTTGTTTTGGTTCATTTGTCGCTGGAGTATAAGCAAGATGAAATTTGTGGAACAACCAAAGAAACCTTTGCAAAGCAACACTAAGGCATGTAATTGTCGATGACACTTTCTTCCCAGTGTAAAATTCATCCTGAGGAAACCTATGCATTTAGCAAAAGCTAACCACAAAAGCTTTAAAGTGATTATTCTTTTGTGTTGTCCTAAGATTGAACTAAATTTAAAACCTGGAACACAAAGCATTCCTGTAGCTTCATTTGGAAGAGTTCGCTTCTTGTTCATCACTCACAGGAGAAACAGTATTTTTTTATTGGCTCTGTACTATGTGCAAGTGAGAGTTTGAAAAACGGTAATAAGTTATTTTCTTCTGGCAGACCCTGGAAGTTTATGTGTAGGGGTCATACCAGGACTCTACGCATTTTAATCCAGTTTGCATCCTATAAAAATAGCAGTACTTCATCCCTTACAAGGCTTTGCTGTATTATACTGCTGGTATAGACTGAGCTGTTGAGGAGAGTCTTTAAGGAGAACCATTTAGCGCAACTGGAAAGAGAAATGTGTTTTCTCTGAATTGAGAACATGAACAACTTGAAGACAGAAGAATATAGCCAGAAAAGGCAAAGAACTGAGAGTGACTAAGGCAATTATGAATATTCACTCCTCAAAGGCACTGCAAAAACCAGCAGTATCTTTACATATTGTTATTTTTATGTTATTGTGGTATTTACTATTAAAGGAGCTAGTTTCTCTTATAAACTGTGAACAGAAATTACTTTGCCTGCCACTGAAAAGACATATTCAGCTGAAAGTATTGTCTACCTGATAATTTTTAAGACAGGTGAAAGTTGCATAACTAATACTAAAAATGTGAGAAAATTCAGCTTTGACAGCACAGCTGCTGATGCTGATTAACATTAAAGGAAGCTATGTTTACAAACTAATGAAAAATAAATTCTTACAGCTGATGCCCAGCTCATATGTTGAATATACAGCAGAGTATGTTGTGGACAACATGTTATATAATATCTTTTTTACATGACATTCAAAATTATAAAGCTTCTCAGTCACTTTTCTTCATAAGCTGATGGATCTCAGGAGGCAGATACCTCCCTGAATACATAGAAATCTTGAGGAGGGGCCCCAAAAGAGAGTTCTCACTCTGCCTAGCAGCTCCAAAGGTCTTTCAGCCATTAGAATTTTAGAACTAGCACGTGTGTGTCCATGTGCAACTCTGTGGTCTTGAAGGGTGACATAAACCAGAAAAGAGAAGAACGCTTCCAGCGAACCAGTGTTACTCATACGCTTTCACAATCCGCTTCTTAGGACGGTCATTGCTATTTATGACATCATGCAATCAGTGAAATAACAAATCAATGGCAAAGTAATGAACTAATGAGAAGTTCTAGCTCAAGAAGCGCTAGGACAAAGCAGTCCAGCCAGTGGAGGGCCACCAAGATGGTCAGGGGGCTGGAGCACATGATGTACAAGAAGAAGCTGAGAGAGCTGCGTCTGTTCAGCCTGGAGAAGGAGGTTATGGTAAGACATCATGACTGTGTACAACTACCTAACGGAAGGGTGTAGATAAGACTGAGGCAGAATTTTTTGGAGCTACACGATGAAAGGGAGAGAAAGAATGAATATGAATTGCAGCAAGTGAAATTTTGGTTAGATATAAGGAAAAAAATTCACAGTAAGAGCAGTCAAACATTGAGAGATGTTGCCCAGAGAGCCTATAGAATCTGCATCCTTGGAGGTTTTCAAACTCAGCTGGGACAAGGGCCATATTAACCTAATTTAATTTTAAAGTTAGCCGCCTTTGAGTGGGACGCTGGACAAGACAACCTCCAGAAGTCCTTTCCACCCTAAACTATTTTATAGTTGCATGACTCCATAAATTACTCGAGAGTTGAAACTTGAGAGGATGCAAGATGCAAATATTTTTGTCCAAAGTGTATTACATGCTAAGAGATTCAACAGCATAGGTATAAATGGTTCATAACTCTATAATGTTCAATCTTCAAACCATATCTTCAAATTCTAAAGCTTGTTGACTTTGTCATATGCATTTCTATTTCCAATGTGCTGAAAAAAACACTTCCCTTGTGGAAACAGACTTGAACATACAGCAAAAAGTTGTTAAATATTGAATCATTTATAGCCAAGTAACAAACTGCAATTAATTTCAGTTGTATCTGCACAAGAATTTTATGAACTGAGGTAGAAAAACAAAAATGTATTGAATTGCATTGAAATTGATAATTATAGTTTCCAACAAAAAAAAATGTATGCTTTTGACAAGCAAATTACAACAGAAATACACAGGTGAAAGAAAGCTGCATAATATGTTAATTGAAATGTTATTTTTCTTAAAATTTCTCTTAAACTAAAATATTTCTTCATTCTTCTCATGCAACCGATCTGTGACTACTGAAAAACAGTCACTCAGGTTTGACATCACTGTGGCCACTCTTTTACCAGTGCTGTTTAATACATTATGGTACCTCTTAACTCTGAGTAAATGATAAATATACATACCTGCCTGGAAATCTAGTCTAAAAGCAAAATAGAACCACCAAATACCAACAAAGAGTGGCATGTGCTCTCCTGGGTAATGCAGTTCAGAGCCGCAGTAGCTCAAAATTAATTCCTTGGGTCAGCATGCGGACTGAAAATGAAACATTTTAATTTAGGAATACCCAAATATTTAATTTTGTTTGTAAATATTTTTCACGGAATCATGGAATTTTCAGAATTGGAAGGGACCTCTAGAGATCATCTAGTCCAGCTCCTTTTTAAGTCTTTTTCAGTTATTGGGCATTCAGTCTTGGTCTAAGATACATCCAAAACCTATACTAAGTAAAACTCAGGATTTTAGGTCATAACGGAAGTAGTTCACTCTGATGATCGGCACTCACTCAAACAAACAACATTTATCCTGGACAAGAAAAAGTACAAATTAGCATCCCAATTCAAAACAAGGACTGTCGAACACTAAAATTATGTACAGTGCAGGAGGACTGCTTCCCTCCAAACCCCAAATCTCTATCCCAAAATAAAGGTCTTTTTGAGGGTCTTTTTTCTATAACTGCCATCTAAAAAAAATTGAAAGTAACATAATAATGAGTCCATTTCTATGGAAATGGTCTTGTTATTATTTAATCAGGCCAGCATCTAAGTGATTCATGAACTGCAGGTTGAAATTCAATAAGCAGTTCATGAATCTCTGAGTTGAGAAAATTTGAAGGGAAGAAAAAGGAGAAGAAAGAAACCCCTTCCCCAAAGGACTTCGTAAACACTCTGTCAATGACGAATGCTACCTAATTTACTTTAAAGCAGTTAAAAGCTATTCAGTTCCTTAGCTTATTCAGTGTTCACTTATAGAAATAGTTGGGAACCAGTGATGCATTATGCTAAGCACTGTATAAATTCATAGCAAAAGGAGAGATAACCAGTAGCTTAGAGAAATTAGCTGCACAAAGCAGTGGTGAAGGGCACTAATTGAAATTTGGGAATATTGTAAACAAGCCAGAAATGTTCTTCCACAAAGGGATGGGGAACAATGCACTGGAATAAAGCTGCCTCATGCTCCAGAAGCTTTTATGTTCGTGGCAAAGACGTTTATTTTTGTCATCTTTAAGTTCCTGACCCCAAGGCCAGGAAAAGTTCCCTTTATTGTTTTCCTTGTGAGACGTCCATCAGCTTCTGCAGTGAGGTATGCATTCACATAGGTGCACACACACAAAAATATATGCTTGTGTATGCATTATGCTTACACAGACAGCATTCGAGATTCCGCGTTCACCTTAAACATACCTTGTAGTCACGATTCTAAGAAAAAGACTATTATTCTAATGCTTCCGCAGGGTGATCTTAGTAAGGCTATTAAACAGTTGTAATTAGCTGGAGCTTAAAATAAGCAAATGGAGGAAGAAAATTTCCACTGCACTTTAGTTGGATGTGCAGAATAAGCCCAGACAGCTACAGCATCCTGATTTGTAGAAGAGTGATAATGATTTGCCAGGGAACAAAAATGCTGCGCCCACCTTTCTTCTGCCTTTTATTGCCTATTCCCCCACCCAGTCAAGACAAATGGAAAAGGAAGACGGATGAAGAGGGTGGGTGGAGAGAATACTGCTGGAGCAAATGGTGCAGCTCAAATTCTTCTCATTTTCTATCCCTGCCTTTTGACTTGGGATGTGCATGGCTTTTTTAAATAATAAAAAAAAAGTCATCTTTTTAGAGCACCTGATTGCTTTGCTCTTAAGTTACATGATTTTTTTTTCTGCCTGCTTTCATCTACCTTTCTTATATGAAACATAAATGTGATTCCAACACTTTATCAGGCACAGAGAGCTCCTAGTGATACTTTATCAAGACAAAAGAACCTATAAAAGCCAAAACACATTTTCCATATTATTATTGTAACCTCAATAACAGCAAAAGTACAATATTGTTAGACAGAATTTAAGGAAAAATGAGATATATTTTTTCCCAGATCATTCTATAACTATTCTTGCTGCAGGGGCATGTGAAACTTTGGAACATATGTGTTTTGCTGAATAAGAATGCTAACGGTGCTGCTAGTACTGATGTGATTCTAAAAGGTGGTGACAGAGTGATGGTAGTGAATAAAAAATAGACAGGATAAAAAAGGCTATGTAACAGGGACTTTGTATAAAATGAAAAATAAATATCATGTGGAAAATCATTGGGTTTCCTTCAGTTTCTGCCTTCTTTAAGATAAAATCATGTTGACAAATGCCAGAAGTCAGCAAATGCTCACTGTATTCTTGTGGTTTAATAGCAGACATGGTCAGATATGATCTTCCCCCCCTTGTAAAATCATTGGCTTGCCTTACTGACCATCAGTATATGTAGGCGCATTAGCTACTAATAATTACAAGCAGTCCCAAGGGTATCTGATAATTTGTCTGGAAAGGGGCCACTTTACATACTAGTGAGACCTGTTTTTGATGGCTTCAGGCTATCTGCACAGGGAGAGAGTTCCAGCTGACTCTTTCAGGTGAGGTGTAAACTCAGCTGCTCATCAAGAAAGTAAGAAAGGCTTTCTTTTGTCTCCAAGGCCCTGTAGCTGGTCACTGACTGGGAGGCTGATAAAAGGTTGGTATCGAATAGAGCCTGCAGCCATAACTGTGGGGAAAAGCAGTATTATTCTAAGAGAAGATGGGTATTACAGGTATCTTCTGCTGTGGGTCAGAGAGACCCACATACCAGCTGGGAAAGAGAGAGAGGGGGAATTCAGGGAAGCCCTGAGTATGGCCCATCTAGATAGGCTGAGGACTGGAAATGTGATGGATCTCCTCAAAAGGAAGTTCTCACTCAACCCTTTGGTATGAGGGTATGAGCAAAATGTGAAGAACTGGAGAGAATTTTTCTCCTAGCAAGGATTTCTTTATTGCTGAAAGCAAAGGTCAGACATCTTCATGACTGGACTGAGAACTGCACTTAGAGGCTCTGACAGAGCCCTTTTAGAGCAGCAGATGGAAGGCCTGTGCCAGTATGGTTGTGTCTCATCCTCATCAACAAGTCAGCGGAGGTGAGTTTCTCTGAAAGAAACATCTAGCAGAAAACAGTTTGACAGGGACATGCTTTTGCAGAGTTGTCAAAGTTTTGTATATACACATTTTGTATTTTTACCTCCCAACTTCTAATACATTAGTTTTAATAAATGGAATGTTAGGCCATTATTTATATTCAGACAGGTCTCTTATTACATTATACAGAGAATACAACTGAGTGTATAAACATATTAACTGACCCAAAGTGCAATCTGTAGTTGCTAAATATTTGACTAGAACAACAGGCAGCTTTGCTGAGACAAGGACAAACTTGTTTAAGATCAGAGAAAAGGATATTGTAGTGAGACGTGTGATTTACTTCGGTGGTAGTATGACAAATATAAGCTTGAAAGATTCTTGCTCAAGAGAGCTAAACAGGTAAAGATTTTGATTTTTGTGGGTGGACCTGTATGCCTGTTTTACAGTTCCACTGAATTCATTGGTCTGACTGAAGGATGGGGATCTAAATTTGACAAAATCCAGAGGAAAAAAAAAAAAAAAAAGAAAAGAAATAGATGCATAACAGGAAAACTAGAAATTTCAATAAATCATTTCAGTAGTACTTATCTTATTAGTCTGAGAATATTAGGAACATGACCACCATGGTAGAAGGTAGCAAATTGTAAAGAAGGACTGACTGGGTTCAAGAGATGAGAAGCTCTGCCTGAGCACTGTTGGCTGAGAGATCTTGTAATAGCAGGGGAAACAAGATGTGTGCACGAGCGATGCTGTTCAGAACATTAAAAGTGATGATGGAGTGAATGTCAATCACTTACATGAAAAGCTATAACCCATTTTTCCTTATCATATTCACAGAAAAATTGTGCAAACTTCATATTTGCAATCTCCAAGCCCAACCTTATTATACAGGGACTGTCACACTGAATAAATCAGAACTGTTTAAAACCCTGTAGGCTGTTCGCACAACTCAAGGCCACCTGTTCTTGGTTCCGGTGCCTTTCTGTGACTTGCTGTAAACACAGCATTCCCAAGGTCAGCAGCTGTAAGCCTTGGTGGCACGGCTGCCCTCAGTTACATGCAGTCGTAGTCAGATTACATTACTGCTCGCACAGTGGCCTTGCGGGCCCTCAATGAATAAATGTTCTCTGCAGATAGCAGCTCTACATTCTGGGACACCGCATTTATAAAGCAGCCACTTATTCCATGCTTACTTTTACGTATGAATATATAATCAAGCAGAGAAAGAAGAACAGTGAAGCGGTTTAAAAGCTACAGCAAGTAACAGAATCTGTGCCACAGGCAGCAGCGAGGCAGCCTTTGCATCTTGGTTTCCAAAGGCTTCATTGTCAGCTTATAACCTGGGAGAGGGACCGTGTCTGTTAAACGCACTGCCCACAAGTGGGGCAGAAACCACTTAGTTCAAAACAAGGGAATTGCTAACACGGAAATAAATTCTGCAGCAAAGATAGACTTTTAGGCTACATTTTCACTGAAGTGCTAACACAAGACAGTGGTCATACCACTAAACACACCTCCAGCAGAACAGAACGACTGTGCTATGATTTCCTGAAGTGCAACCAACTCCAGTCAAAAACACCATCATGCTTAAAGGAAATGGTTTTTATATGTGATTCTACTCAGACTTGAGTTCAGTTATAACCTCTCAATCTGGAGTAAAAAAAGAACCAGGGACCAACCTACACTAACCTTTCTGTTTGCAGAACATCAGATTTCATTCATTTGTGCTAGCTGGTATATTGTGAACTGAATATGGACTCCACCAACTCTTTGTGCTGCTCCCAAGACAGGGGGCACCAGCTAGAAGATCCTGGTGACATATGAAAGATCCCTTCTTACTTTCTTGCTGAGGAGCTGAGCTCATATGTCACCTGAAACAGCTGAAACCCTCTGTGCAGATAGCCTGAAGCCATCAAAAAGAGATCTCATAGGTGTGCTAATTAAAGCGGCCTTTTCCAGCTGAACAGTTTAGCATCTAGGAGACCTATAGAGGAGGGTTTAATTGGTAAAATATTTATAACATGGAAAGTTTGGTGATGTGGAAGTGAAAAACAGGGAGTACATTTATACCTAGACTAAGAATTCCATAGTAAATGTTAAAGTAGTGTTGGCATATGCTTCATCAATGCCTTTATTGCCTCGCCAAAATATCTAACCAACCTTTTTCTTGCTCGGTCTGATCTGGTGTGAGTGTTGGGTCCCAGTGCATATGTTACGGGATTTACTGGCACTATGAAGCTGGCAAGTGGATCCAGTCAGATTCATAAGCACTATCTTTCTGACTCCAGAGCATCTGTATACTGTGGGCAGACTGTTCAAAGAACATGTAAACTACTTATGCGTCCAAACGGGAAGTAAGATCCATGCCAGTTTAGCATGTGGTTTGTGAAATGCAAATTAAAATAAAAGGTTGAAGACGGGCTTCTGGTTCTGAAGCATCCTGGTGAATGCAAAGATATCTGAAAGGGACCTCTTTGTCATTATATCCAAACACTGCCATTCTAGCAATCATTTTATTTAGTCCATAGAGCTCCATCTTCCTGTGAAGGCTGTTTTAGATCCTTGCCAGTCTATTTCTTGTCTGTTTGGCTTTTTTATCACCGGAAAATTTTACCCTATTGCTGGCACCACTCATTAAAGACATTATCAGAGAAAACCAGAGCCTTGGAAATACTGCTAATAAACTTCCTCTAGCCTGCTGATGATCTTCATCATTACTCATGTCTATCTGCCTTGGATAGGTCTTTTTATTTGCTTTTAGTATACCTTTCGATGGCTGCCCTAACTCCCTCCAACTTCACTGACAATTTTACATTTGACTCAGTTATTCAGTGCTTCACATACTAATATACTTAAGATCTACCGTGTTGACTTTGTCTAGAAAATGCATAATCAGAATACTTTTGCAAAATCTACTTTTGGTCATTTCTTGTAATATTTAACTAATTTTCTCTTACCCCTAATGTCTCTAATAAGCTTTCCTTCTCCATTTGTTGTAATACCTTATATGCAGACAAAATAGCAAGTGTGCACTTGCCCGAATCACATTTATCCTCTATTGAAAACATCAGTGCTACCCTTTTCTATTCTCTAACCATATAGTAACACTTCTTACTGAAAAGACTTGTTAAAAATACACAATATTGAACTTGTAAGCTTGTTAGGACTTCTATCAAAATTGGTGGAAAGTATCTATACCCATTTTCTTTGCATTACCCTCTAGCTTTGCCCTGATAGTTTATATCACAGTGCTATTTTGAAAAGTAGAAAATTCTTTGCACTACCAAAGGTATCATGCCAAAGTTCTTATTTTCTTCCTACTGTATGGAACCCCAGGTATTCCTGTTGCCTTTTTACTTGTATTACTGGAGAACCTTTTATTATTTTAATATATTTCTCAAATCCTTTCTCGTCCCTGCAATTTTTGACCTCTTAAACAGGTATTTCCTTGCTAATCAGTCCTTCTTTTCTGAATACGCTTTCAGCTTTTTCTGAAGCGCCCTTTGCGAAGTAGTCAGCCAGTCAGGAGATCTGTAGCCTGCAGGTCTTTTAACCCCTGCGTCGTTTGGAATATAAATTCCAAACAGCTTTATGTCCATTCACTGGAAGGAATTTAAATCTTCCTTCATGTGCAAGTCCTGGTGTCCTCAGCCCGATTGTTAATGCTGAGCGATGCCTTCAGT
Source organism: Vanellus vanellus (assembly GCF_965231255.1). Lineage (NCBI taxonomy): Eukaryota > Metazoa > Chordata > Aves > Charadriiformes > Charadriidae > Vanellus > Vanellus vanellus. The sequence continues at coordinate 44,041,143 of NC_138905.1, forward strand.
TTATCAAAGTTTATCCAAGTTTGTCCTTTTGAAAAAGAATACATTTTAAAATAAAATTTTCTTTATCTTTCCACGCATATTTTTTCATCTATGAATAAAAAATGAATCAAGTCTTCATCATCCAACCCAAGATTATTTCCCACAGCCAGTTTTTCTAGGACAGCCTTGCTGCTTACCAGTGCCAGCTCTCAAAACACCTCCTCTTGATTCATGGACAGTTTGACCAACAAAATTAAGGCATCTTTCATACGCGATCGTTTTTGTTCTGAAAGGTTTGGCATTGCAAATCATTGGCTCACAGGTAGCTCAGCAGCGTGCTCTAATGTTGAGGGGAACCATGCAACAAGAGGAATGACTCAGGCATCAGATTTAGGAACTCCTCTATTTTCTAGGCCATTTGCCGGAGCTTTTTATTTCTAACAGTGTACCTCGGATTAGGCATTTTGTTGTCAGAAAGAGAATGCATAAGGTGGGGCTTTTTTTCTATTTGCACTGATTTCAAAGCTGAAAAAGAGTGTTTTGAGAGCTTTATAGCTAGCTAAGCTTTTCCTCACCCAAAATGCTCTTTGTGAGAGCCATAAATTTAATTAAAATTACTTTTTAATTTTATGTTTTTAGTAAAAAAGTACTTTTACCTTTTAAGTAAAAAATTTACTTTTTATTATTATTTGTGACTTGGCTGGATAAAATCTTTCTAAAATACTGTTGAAATTCTTAATTTGATAAAATCACCCTGTTAGTTACAAATGGATAAATGCTTAAAAGTGGTAATCAAAAATATTGACAAAAACTTTATACTACATTTGTGCTTGCAAACTTTTACAAGAATATCACAAATCTGAAAAATTTCATATACAAGCACCCATGAGTTTGCTTCTAAAGATGTGAATACACGTGGTAAACAAGCAGTAAGGAAGCACAAAATATTTCCTCAAAGGTCAGTTTAAAACTAAACTAAAATGAGCTCCTCAGATGGTCATCTCAGAGAATCTCAGTGAGATGAATTTAAAATATCTTTTAACTCTTCAGTGATGTTTAACTTGTCAACGATGTTTAACTTAACTAGCTGGTATTCATTAAAATAAAATCTGCCTACTCTTCCCTCTATAATCCAGGATGCATAGGTAAATTATGAATTAATAGCATGAGTTAATTTTAGGGAAATTAAATCCATTTGTTCCCCTATTGAAAAAAGGCCTTTATAAACCGCAGGTAAAAGGCTACTGAAGTCTGATTCTTCACTGCTTTCCTTGGTGTAGCTGTTCAAAACAGGTGTAAAGTATGAAACCAGCACGGCAACATTTAGTATTCCCTTTGCACTCTCTGCACAGTTGATCCCCCAAGACGCAAGGATTTGGATAATTTGGATTGTAGGAGATAGCGATGAGTTGAAAAGGTATCTTTTTCTCCGAGGAAAGCAAACATAAGGGAGAGCCTGTAAGTTAAAAACCAAAGACTTCTTTAGAGAGATCGGTGGTCGATAGCCACCAAATAGTATCATATATATTCCACATGCATTTTTGGCATCCGAGTTGTAACTACTTCTATAAAGCAAAACGAAAAGCAAAATGGAAAGTTAAAAAAAAACCTTTATCAAACATCAGATAATCCTCTGCTTGAAGGAAAGGTCTATTAATGTGAGCATCAACCCTGCTTTCTCCCTGTTCTTTGCATCAGGGAAAAATCCCCGCCAGTGTTGGGCTCACTATGATCCATCTACCTTCGCAGTCCTCCTCCTGTTCCCTTTTGACCATGCCTGTCGTGCAGTACTGCAGCGGAAGGTAATCAGTTTAGCACATGAATAAGATTTGATTATTTTTGTTTTACATAGGCTATAAACCTGTCCAATCTGTTTTAAAAATCTTTTCAGTGTTCAATTCGCTTAGCTTTCACTGAATTGAATTCCCTGCCTGAAATATATTAAGCAACTGGGGTTAGACCAGGGGAGTCATTTTTATTTTTCCACTTCTAAATGCAAAGCTCTCTTACTTTCTTGGAATAATTCTTCACTAGAAATATGGGGGTTTGGAACAGAGTTTTCCCTCAGAGTTGTCCCCGGGATTTTTCATCACGTACCAACCTAATATCACTTGAGCGGATTGTGTATGATGTTATCCTTCTTTGCAGTTTGGTCGTGGTCTCTTGCTGGCTGGCACTGGTGAAGGGGTTACACGCAGCAGCTGCTGGTTTGGCAGCCAGTTCTGTTCAAGGAGATGGCAACTGTAGAGCAATGCACGCCCAATAAAACAAGCTAAAATCATCAGGGGATCCCTAAACAAGACCCTGCTATACTGAAAAAGAGGCAGTCTCTAAATAAACTCTAAAAGGTTTCTAGCAGCCAGGATGCAAGTGGAAGCTGTCTTCCTTTGGAAGTTTACATAATCATTTAATTTAATCCTTCCTGCAGTGTTTTCCAGCCGCTGCTTTAGTTCTTTGATCATAATATGCTAGGACAAATGTCAGGAAATATGAGTCTACAAAGTGATGTAAATCTTGTTCCCTATCGGAGATGTGACTATGAGCATTATCTTCATGATATTTTCTTTCTCATGTATTTATTTCTGCTCTGTTGTATTCCACTTCTACAACAGAGGAAAGCAGTGGCTTTCCAGCTAAAAACTGGAGTTATCAGGTATTCCGACCCTGGTTAAGAGAGTACTTTAGCTTGTAATTGAAGGTAAGGAAAAGCCACACTAACCAGGATATTATCTGTAAGATGTTACAGTGTGGTATTTGTCATAAGCTGTTGCTTTTGGCATTCGTATTGTTCTGCACTTGCTTCAGCTCCATCACCACCAGCATGTGTGATGAGACCCACATGTATGATTCTGTCTCACAGCAGTCGAACATCATCAGTCAAATATGGCAATTTCTTGCTTGTCAGAAGATTTATGGGCTTATAGGCTTTATGAATTGGACTTAATGAAAAAAAAAAGTCTTCAAAATGATACATTTATGTCAACAAACACACAGAAATTACCATCAAATAAAACTTGGGCATAAGGACTTCTTCGGTTCTTTTAAACTTCGCATTTACTAATTTAAAAATAAAAATAAGAACGATAAAGAAACTAAGAAGCATTCTATCACCGTGGTAGCATATACTTTATATCCATTTGGTATTTCATGTGATTACGTAGCACAGCTGAGGTCATTACACTAAAGGGAATATAATGGTGGAATGTATAAGACAGTGAACCAAAGAAAAAAATATTTTGTTACTGTTAGTATTTTGGTGTCTATTAGGTAAGGAGTTTTTGTCCTAGCTTGCTTTTAATTAATGTTGCATTACTCTTTTTAATAACAACATCTATTTAAGATATTGTTAATAACAACATCTATTTAAGACATTAAGTCTCTAGCATTAATTTAATGGAAGCATTCCAACAGCATCTATTATATGTTCCCAGTTAAATTAGCATGATGGTCTTTTAATGGATGTTTTAATAGACATTATTAACCAGAATATTATAAAATTAAAATGGAACTCAATGGGTTCTTTGACTTCCTGTTGTAATGTTCTGTGAAGTCACTGATTCTGAAAAATAACAGCCTATATATTTTTAATTTAATTCAATGGCAGTTGGCAGGAGCTAAAACTTGAACATCCGTTTATATGGCAGGAGTAAAAACAAATATTTACTGAATTAAGATGTGGCTGCTCTAACAACTATCTTACATTTTGATCCTGTGGGTCAAATTCTTTAAGAGGTTCTTTATAAACATTTCTGTACCAACAGCCATGGCCATGTTTTTTCTTCCACGCTGATGCGTTGAATTTCCTGCTGAAATCAGCTCTGAAAATAATTGGGAGCCCATTTCTTCAGACAAAGAAGCATTCTTTTTATAAAGTACCATTTCCCATATTTTTCAAAAAAACTCATTTTCTCTTGTTAGTTTGTGAGACTACACAGTGGGTGTGCATAGTAAGTCTCAATTCCAGCTGGGCTACTTCTACACCAGATTGAAACTGCAAAGTATTGTAATGCTCAATAGATCACAGATCTGCCTATTAAGCTCTTATTTTGGTCAACAAACATTCAGTACACAGGCAGCAGAATCTGAACTTTCTCCTTATTGATTTTCTATTTGTGAGCCACATTCCTGAAAATACATATTTTATCCATGGAAAACATTATTGTTCTCATGAACAAAGGCGGCCATTGGTCATCTTTTCATTTCGGCAGCAATTATGATTAACTCCCATTTTCTCTTCTGATCTTCTTCATTCTGATGTGGGACTGTGGGAGAGAAGATACCTGTCATACACTTAAAAACCTCAGATAAAAGTGGCTTGCATAACCAGTTAGCTGAATACGTCATTCTCTCTTACATTTGGGGGGACCTTTTTCTGGAACTCTCCGAGTTTCTGAGTGCTGTATAACCAACCCTCCACAAAGCATTGTACAGCATCTCAGGGCTAGCCGAAAACTTTTCTTTTGACTAAATGACTTGAACCACCGGTATTTTCTCTGAAATCCTAACGGTCTTATTTGCATACAAATCTGTCGCTTCACACAACAGACAAAGCTGGCAGAGCTAATATGAATTTCCCATTGGACTTGTCTGAGAGTATGAATCCAACCTTCACTGAAGAAGGACTAAGCAAATCCCTTCCCATCTCCCAGAAAGACTTGTCAGAAAGTGCAAATGAAAATCCCTACTTTTCACATGGCTCTCCTGCTACCTGCCTATATCCATCCGGCACTTCGGGATAAGGTCATGCCCATATGTGAACAAACAGTGTTTGCAGGTTGATCTGTGTGCTTTTAGAAAATACATGCAATAAGCAAACAAGCAGTAAAATGATGAAGCTATAGCCTGGAAGTGCCAAAGCAAACATATATATCGGGAAGACAAAGGGTTTTGTTGTGCTTTTTAAACAGGCAGCCTTTTAAAGGTATGTCTTAAACTAATGTGCCTAAAATAATTTCTTTGATAAGTGGGAGGAACATTTTTCCTGTAACAGTGAACTTTACACTGCAGTCTCTAATGTTGTGCAGAGAAGCTTTTGTTGAAAGAACCTGCCAGGAGGTTCTTTCAAGAAAAGAAGATGCTTTTATTTATAATCTCCAGAATTCCCAAAATGCAACGGGGTACAAACACACTTGAAAGCTGACTTTATAATAATATGAGAAAAAGATGCGAATGCTTGCTGTGCTGAGCTGGTTTGATTATACCGTAAAGCCCTTAAAAACTGAGTTTAACATGTCTTTTGGGAGAAAAAGGAAAGTCAAAATAGGCCTATATGAGATAGGGAGAAGCTGGTTACCACACGTGCCAGTTTGCCTGTGCTTTTTATTTTAGTTTGGATGAAAATAGCTCATACTTGTAAATCCAGGGAGAGAATGAAGTAAACACAAGAGTTCAATACTTCAAATAGATGACGAACTTCTAAATTTCCATTTACCAGCCTTTCCCCTCAAGAAAAGAAAAACTGCTTCAGGCAAGTTCTGCTGCCCCTGTTATCTGAGGACAAGTCCCTCCTCTATTTTGCAGCCTGGGACCCGGGAACGGAGAGTGGGGTCATGATTAGGGTAGGTGTCAAGGGGGAGCGGGGACCCTGCATCTCCCCAGCTCCCTCTCCGTGTTTCCTGGCTCCATCTCTGGGACCAGACAGAACATCTCTGCAGTGCCAGGGTGAGTGACAGCCCAGAGCTTCACAGAAGTGCCAGCTGGAGTATAAAAATCCTGTTTAGCAAGGCTTTTGATGGTATTCGCTTACTAGAAAGGAATGGGTCTATTGAAACCGAGAGTCTGTTCCTGGAACTGCCACATGGCTTAGGACAGGCAGAGGAGCATTTGGGGGGTCGGGTACGAGTGCCTTCTCTGCGCAGCATGGACGAAGCTGAATCCCTCCCATTCAAGATTTGTTTAAATGAAAAATGTTTGTTGAATAAGGGATGCCGACTTCTTGGCTTGCTGAGCAGGACACTTGCCTGAAATGCAGATGACCCAGATCCAGTTTTGGATTCCAATTCCAGTTCCAAATTGGGTGGAACAGGGACTTGAACTTGCAGCCCCAATTCCCAAGTGAGCACCACTAACTTAAAACCTAGTAGCTAGAAGAGCTCCCGGGATTTTTTAATTTTAATTTTATTACAGGGATTCCAAATTGGAACCCATAATTGCTTTCAGCTGTAGTTTCATTGAAACAAATATATTCCTATAGAATTTGATTTAAAACAGATTGGCATTTTCTGCCAACATCAATGAATCGAGAATATTTTGGGGAGCTACACTAAAGAAAAATTATTTAAAAGAAGACAAATGGGAAGGGTAAAAGAAGAGAATGGCAGGGGATCAGAGAAAAAGGTAGATAAGCCAAAATAAATCCCTATTTGGAAGGGAAACAAAAACTTCTCTTCCCTTTTAAAAATATCTCCAAAGCATTCCTGGTTGGATGTCTGTCCTGCTTACAGTTACAAGGCCAACAGACTTTCTGCTCACCAGTGAGCACCAGATCAGAGAAGGAGCTGTTTATTAATTCACTGAGTTATCAAAGTCAGTTTTGAATCCAGAAAGCTGCATTTATAGCCGGAAAACCATCAGAGGCCAGTTTAGGATCAAGACCCTTGATGCCTATTGTAGCCAGCAAAGTTTTTTCTTCTGCCTTTTTCCTCACCTTTCTCCTTTTACACTTTCTGAAGAAAAGTTTATTTATATAAGTGCCATTTTGTTTTCTATACTGCCCTCAGGCAAAGCAGGATTCTTTTTTATTGCACTGACATTGTTTTGTCCAGAAGTTTCAGAATCATTCATCAAGGAGACAAACCTCCTGCTTTATTCCTTTGAGCAGATGTATTGATGCGTTTGTGTTCCTCAGAATAAGAGATTTACTCTTTTGAGAAAATCACCTGATTTGAGAGAAAAAATGTTCATTCCAGTAGTTTCTGAGCTAAAGAGGTTAAGTTTGTTAACCATGAGTTAATACAATTTGATAAGAGCGAAGGAGGACAATACCAAAAGACACTAGAGCTTTTTTACTCTCTCCCACTTTATTCAGATACAAAATATTCTAAATATTTAATCTTGCCTGTCTTCCAGCTTTGAGATCTCATGGGTTTGGCGTCAAACTGGCTTCTTGCAAAGTCTGCAGGACTGGAGCCACGTCCCACTTCAGCTGCAACTGGTGACATGATCTATACGACCATCATAGAAGAAGCAGGATCCAGTTCGACTTACAGATAACTTGTGGCAAACTGAAATGATTGCATAGGAATCACAAAGGCCAAGAGGTTAAAAACTGTTATGGATATGTGCAAACCCCAAAATATGAAAACACCTATGGTCTTGGTCAATTGCCTTTTACAGATTCTGTGCAAACTCCTTTAGGAGCACATGAATTCTAGACCCAATTAACATGATAACAATCCAAGCAGTTAAGAGGCATAAGAACAGGTCATTGAACTGGTGAGGAAAACCTTAAACCAGGAAAAGCTCTGGAGTTCTAAACCACCAGAAAGCAGACACATTTACTGAGATGTAACGGGAAAGGTATAGAAGAAAATCTTACACAAAAGCAGTTTGCACAAACATAAAAATGGGCCTTCCGGTGTGCACTTGAGTTAAAAAAATTATCTTTTCATATAAAGCAATCCCATCAGTTCAGCATACGTCAGAATGTGTGATGTGTTCACGCCAAACTACTAAATTACACAAAGAAGCTGCTGCACCTAAGCAAATCCAGTGCATGTCAGTGAGATGACAATGCTACTGTAGAGGACAAGGTGACCCCTGGGAAGGCCTCCTGGGATATTTCCAGAATATACATAGTCATCTTGATGATTATCTGATGAAATCTTCTCATTTGGTTTTAGACAGGGATTCAAGCTGAGGTATCTGTTCCGTACTATAAGTTTTACCTGTACAGGATAGTATTTTGGGAAGACCGAAACAGTTTTCTGGCTGTTCAAGGAAGATGCTGCTATTGCTACTACTTTCTACTAGTCCTCTGTTTTGTTTGGAAGCTGCTGTAGCTTTTACTAAGGATCTCCGAATGCTGGCTGTTCAGTGTTTACCTTAAAACGATGACTAGGAGAACAGGAAAAAGGTATTTTGTGTCTTTGGGGTAGTCATATAAGGTCAAATGATTTTTTGTTCATCTCTCCTTTTGTTTCTAATAATGATTTGTTAATAGTTCAGTAAATGTAAATTCCTGTGTATTGGCATTGCGACTGGATTGCAGAGGATTTGAGGATATTTAGGATTGCCAACTGCAACTATTCAAACAAAAAAATATCAAACCCTAAATCTCAAAAGACTGGACTGAAAACGCAATTTAAAAAATACATTAATTTGTGGATCATACTTGCTCCTGAGTTATTTGACACTTGGGTGCTGTTTTTTTCAAGCTTTACTGCATAATTTTTTTAAGCCAGCCACAAATGTAAACCAAGTAAAAAATAAATCTGAAATCTTCATTAAATCCTGAGGCTCAGAGTGGAGCTAGGAAGAATGCTCAATGTCAAGAGAAATTGAGTTGACTGAAGCAAAATTTTTATTTCCATTTGCTGTTTTACTGTGGGTAAATTACAATGCCAATGCATACAGTTTTTAAAAAACTGCATTTGAAACATAACAAATAAATTAAAGGTAGTATATTAATTTTAATTTGGAAGGTAGTTTAAACTGCATGACTCATGCCATGTTGCACCATTGCCCATAACTTGTTTTCAAAACAACTTGTTTTCTGCAATGATAGCATGCATGTTTTGTGGGACAGTCATTATTAAACTGGCTTGCAAATTTTGACTGAAAAAGGGAGCATCTGATTTCTGTAAATATATATCCAATTACTTCAATCCCAGCTACGTTACATTGATTCTGCCATTTCTTCTTCTGATTTGAAAGAGAAAGGTCTGCTTTAAAACATAAGCAGACTGACTTTCAAACTCAAGCTATGAATTATTAAAAAACAAAAATGGTAGAAGAGAAGACTGAAACTGTGGTGGAATCAGAGAGAAGGGGATATGCAGAACAAACATCAGAAGCATATGGATGCCAGTGCAAAACAGTTATGCTAAACATGTTCTAGTGATATAATATGACTGGCATTTTAATAACAGAGAACATCTGAGAGTTAGTATACGAGCAGGATGTTACGTGGTTCCAACCCAATCTAGGAGCGATTGACAGCTGCTGGGAGAGGCTTCATGCAAATCGGTTTTTAAAACTGAATATTTTCTGATTGGTATTCATGTTATATCCATTACAGCAGATACTGTCTGAGGAGGGCACAGCCCTGATGAGAATACGATCTCTAAGCTTCTCACCCAAGACATTGCGTGATGGAGCGGGGTTAGGCTTACTCTCCCAAGCCCAGAAGCAGCAGGAGGATGCATCACCTGGAGCCTTGCCTTCACCCCACAAACCCAACCTCGACAAACCTGTGCTGGTCAGAGCATCCTGGCACAGACACAGCTATGGTACAGAAACCCGAATCTACAGCGTGCCCTCCTCCGCCTCCCTACCACCTTGCATTTCCAGTGCAGTTCCACTGGGAATCTGACGTTTTCAGATCAACTACCTTTCTTCAATTAATTAGAGCCTGAGCATCGATGAGCACTGGGGATCTCAGTTCTTAGGCAAACTTGGCCCTGTGTAAAACCGTGGCTCTGTTTCCCATTGCATGAGGACCTTTCTCTAAGCACACATCTCGGTGTGTTTGGAACACAGGTTCCAACTCTTCCTTAGTTTTAACAGCAAACGGGGTTCTGCCGAGGTACCAGCCAACCTGAATCCTTGAGGTGTGAAAACAAGTGAAACCGTTTTTAGAAACACAGAGATTTTTGCTGCTACAAGCGGTGGGTTTGTGCCCATCTACATTTGAGTTTCTTTGGATTTTAAGAAAAAGCAATAAATTTGCTTTAAATAAAGTATAATAATCCAGATGTAAAATTTATTCTATTTTTAATATAAGCATTGGTTTAAAGCTGAATGATGCTTACCAGTAACAGTTATCAGTATCTGTCAAGGGGATACCAAAAAATATAAAGGCAATTTCTAGAAAGGAAGCTGAGATTTGGCAGTTTCTGAGTAGCCATATAGGCTGACATTAGGCTGCTAGAACAGCACGTTCAAGTGAATGGCCGGTATTCTTGAGGTCAATGCCATCAAGTGAATATGTAAAGAACCAGAAGCCAATTAAGGCATTTAACTAAAAGGTTTGAATCTGAGGAGTTAGGATAGTCAAAGATCAAATTAGCTTCATACTCCTAAATTAGTTCTAATTGGAAAAATGTAGGTTCTATTAAACCTGCCTTGAGTCCATTAAAATGTCCAAACGGAAAACAATAAGGACATGTCCCAAAACTGTCAGTCATCTTGTAAGCAATGGATTTTTGAGGAGTTTAGTAATGGAAAAATTAGGCTAAATAATGCAATCTGTACGGAGTGACTCACATACAGGAAGTCTAGTTCAAATGCCATTTAAGTATCACACACGGTGTTAGGGAAGGAAAAATGGAGGAAGAATTTCAGAGAACTGGGAGTAAAATGATACATTTAAATGCAAACAAGACATGGAAATGAATTAAAGAAATCTACAACCAAAACCCCCGTACTACCACAGCCAGACACATCTCTTGCACTATGAAGAACAAAAGCCAGAAAATTCCTGAATTACCTTTATTTAAATGATAATACACACATTTACATAACAAATAAAAATATATATGGGTTCGGTTGTGAAGAAGTGGAAAAAGAACTGGTCATAATCATCCTCAGACTTCAGATTACCTGGGTTCTTTCACAAAGAGCTCCATTTTACAAATTCTAAATTACAGAAGTTGCAGATTCCCATGATATCTACAGAGAGATCTTGGTATACCATTATCAGCATGGCTGTATGTCAGTGCAATTGATGACATGATTCAAATCAGAATGTACTTCTGGAAACCTTCCCAGAAGTTTACATTAGTGGATCCTGACTCTTCAACTTTAGAACTATAATATTATACAATGCATTAGAGGCTGAAGGCACAGAGCAAAGAAAAGGTTTAATTACAGTTCCTGTGTGGAACATTATAAATACTATGGCAAGGATAAAGAAGTCAAGATAAGAAACCAAAAATGAAAATAATAAAAAAAAAAGATGAGAAAATCACCTTAGAAATGACATCCCGAGGCAGAGGATATTGATGATGAATAGTAATAATATTCGATCTCAGTGCTGATGGTTCCAGCAAGAGCTGCAGAGATTATGTTTATCATTATATTAGTCAGTTCTCTGTGGATTATTAGGAGAGTTCTAATGCAGCTGACTCTGCAACTTCGGCTCAAGTGGCATGAACTGAAGGCAAAGATTGCTCTGTTATACTTTCTATCATGGAAGAATGCATTTGATATATTTTTTTAACTGGAAGAATAAATACGTAGAGTTTTCTGGAGGAAAAGTACTATAAAAGAAACTGTTACTGAAATTGGATTAAAAACATAGTTCTAGAAAGTGAAAGACTCTTGCATATTTTAAGGTTGCTTCAGGGTATTCCAGCAACCCCTTGAAGTTAAAAAGAATAATATCGGCAAGAGTCTTTTTCGTCTTTTTCCAGACAGCACAAACCCCCATCCAATTCCAAAACAAACTTCAAACTCAGAGTATGTTCTCTATGCCAAGACAAGAGTCTCTTCATTGCTATAGTAGCTTTACTACTCATTTTACTACTGCTTTACTAGCCTTACTATTTTATTTACTTTATACTATTCTATTACTGCTACACTAGCTTTGCTACTTTATGTACTATTTTATTTTTCTTTATACACTATTTTTGTTTTATTTTAAAAAATATGCTAGTTTATTTTCATTTATATCAATTTATTATTTTATTTTTACTACTGCTATACTAGCTTTACTACTACTATACTAGCTTTCTTCCTGCTGTAGTAGAGGTAAGCATATTAGAAGGCATAGAGATCGTAACATTTCATTGTGGAAAATATAGGCATCATCCTCCCATCTCAGTATGAATCTGTGCATGACAGCTTGGAAAGGAAGTTTCCAGTGTGTGATGAGAAGGTGGAAAGAGTAAGCAAGGAAAAGATGCTGAGATATCTATACCAAGGTTGGATTACATGAATGAACATGAAAAATCATAGAATCATAGAATGGTTTAGGTTGGAAAGGACCTTGAAGATCATCGAGTTCCAACCCCTCTGCCATAGGCAGGGACACTTCCCACTAGACCAGGTTGGCTTGGGCCCACCTCTCCTGCCTGTAATGTAAGTCTAGATCTACATCTACAACAGGAATTGTATACATATACACTATATATTTTTGCAAAGGTGATTCATGGACTACAAGAAGAGTTGCATATACATACTAGATATACTTTTGTAAAGGTGAATCATGGACTAAGTCCATACTGTCTTTGGAAGCAACACCTTGACGCACACTGAAGTTTCCATCCAAGATGTGTGCGACAGCTGCATCCAGCTGCTGCAATCTGTAGAATACATCAAGCAGGCACATTCTGTCCCACATTGGTTTCCCCTCACTACAAAATCTGAGCAGTTACAGATCATTACAGAGCATTGTTTTCATTTATGGATGCTCAATATCTGTTTCAAACACACGCTGTAATTGTCCCGAATACAGCGGTGCTCTCTGCTTCCCAAAGCTCACAGCAAATCACAGGCACTCTGAATCTGCTCTGCAGACATCCTGTCTGTGCGTGGTCATTCATTTCAGTGGCTCCACTAGGAGAACCAGGACAGAAGCTGTTAAGCAAGTCCTAACCTCCTACCAGGGTAGAATGGGTCATAGGTACATCTAAGTGCAGTCTACCCTTTGCTGTCTGGCAACTTCGAACAAATGAAATTAATCCTAGCTAGTGGAACAACATCCTTCTCCAGGCCTGGAACAGCTGAAAGCAGTTTTTCAGGATGACAGTGAATTTCAGGACAAGAATAATCACATTTGCTCAGTGTTTGGTACAGTCCTCTAAAGCTCCTGATCTAAGAAGGAAGTCATTACCCCTTTGAGCTTAGTCATTCTTGATCATTAGTTTGAGCTAGGATCTGTCAAGATCACAGAGATGCACACAGACCTCCTGTATAGTATCCATGACTGAACGCTTTCAGAGGAATCTGTATCGTTCTCCAGCGCCAGGCATTACACAACTTCCCCAACTTTTCAGAGCCATTGATTGTGTTCATATCACCAGCTGATCACCACCCTAGGAGATACAGCTCTATAACAGGAGGGATGGTCATGGCTTCTCGAAGGTTGGCTCATGATCTCCCTTACACCGATTTCAGGAAGCAGGTGTGGGAAGCTGCTTCATTTTTGGCTGGTTCTGATCAAGGATGGGGAGCCATATGCACAGTCCTTCAGTTCTTCAATTTATAGTTGTGACTGAACCATGAACATGACTCAGCAGTGTGTCCTTGCAACAAAGAAGACCAACAATATCCTTGGCCGTATCAGCAAGCAAGAGAAAAGCCAGCAGGTCAAGGGACTCTTTCTATTTTACACTTGTAAGACCACATCTGGAGTGCTATGTCAGTTTTGGGCACTGCACTATAAGGAAGGCACTGACATCTTGGAATGAGGTTAGTGGAGGGCCACATAGACGGTTATGGAACCTTCATCCTTCCAGACACTCAGAACTTGTCCATGCAAAGCCCTGAGGAATCTGTTCTATCTGGATCCACTTTGAGCACGTGCTTGGAGCAGATGAACCCTGAAGGTCCCTCCCAATCTCAGTTAATTCATTAATCCATGATTACATGTTATTAGCAGTAAACCCTCCTGACTATGAAATTCAGCACCTGGACACAACAAATCTTTGTTCTCACATAGTTCCCTAACCAGCACCAGAAATAGAAACAGAACCCCAAATGGATCACCCGTATACTACAAATACAACTCTTCGTAGTATGGCAGTGAGGGTTAGAGGTCATTCCATAAGGGTACATAGGTTGCTGGGATCCCTTTGGAGGACTATAAGCTGCCCAGACATGGTATGATAGCATTCATAGTGAAGACAGCCAAAACATGCCAAAAGCATCAGGTAGTCTCTGTACTCATGCTATGAGATGCCTTTTCTAGGACAGCCCCTGGATACCTTCACCAACATCTAGGCAATACAGGAAGTCAGTGGACCAAGAGTCAGTGGCAAAACCTGGGAGTGCGAAAGCACAACAATATTGGAATACCCACAGTACATCTGGCCAGAACATTCTTCATGTTCTGATCATCACTAGAGGGTCGATGCTGTTTTTCAGGGCTGCTCCGCTGACAACAGCGTGAGGCTGCCCTGCTCCAGACACAGGTGAATCTATTGCCACTGCGACTCCCGTAATCTATCACAGCTCAGCCTGCAAAGTAGAGTGTGTCACAGCAAACGAGACATTAGATTCTAATTAAACTGGCAATTAAACTGTAAATAACTTCAGCAAATAACCTTTTTTACTCAAAGAACACTGTCAAGTTTTTTTTTCGGAGAAGTGACTGCAGGAAAAATCAAACAAGTTCCATTTAAATTAGAGTACAAGGGAAGGCAAACTAATATAAATCTTATGGAAAAAGTCAAACATGGACATTTTTATGAACCCCTGAAAGACAAAAATGGCACGACCAGTTTCCTTAAAAAAATCAATTTGGTCAGAGATAAAACTTAATAACTTTCAGAGGGAAAGCCAAACTGAAGAGTTAGTTAATAAAAGAACCTTAGCATTGAACGGGCGCTTTTAAACTTAGGAGGAATGACTGTTGCTCTAATAAATCCCTGAGGTTATTCTGCAGATATCTTCGTATTTATGAAGGAATAATGATGGTAATGCCTTTCTGTGACTATGGTGGGGAAAGTGTGGGTCATAGATTCCAGCAGAAGGAAGAAAGTTAAGGCATGAAGGAGTCCACTGTAAGTCTCAGAATAACTTAATCTAAGCTCTCATCTTTAGAACGAACATTTTAATTTAGAGTTCCAACATCAAAGACCATATGAAATCACCATTTCTTTGAAAATCCACACTTAAGGACAAGAAGATACTGGCCAAAATCCTTAAACTAATTAGTACCAAACACTCCTCTGGGCTGAACTTTTCCCTAGGATCAAATTACCGAGCTTAAGCTAGCAAGCTCTTCGTCCGATTTCAGTGTAGGCAAGGATAAGCTTCTAGCGATGAGAATCTTTACACTTTATTCTCTCCATCCTAACTTGCTTTTTGGTCTGTTTTTATACTGTCTTTTTTAATTGTTTTGTTCTATCCATTAAACAACACTCCTGACTAGCTACTTCTGTTCACGTACAAACCAGAATTAAAACCAAACCAATGACTTAGTGAGTTTTTCATTCCTCAGCAGGGGACAACCTATCTGTACCTCATCATCAGTCCTAATTCTGACTGCAGACTTTACCTCCATCCCTAAAACAAAAGGACCAATCCTGATTCTTGCAGAAACAGGTCTATAGTCAAGGCTGAAGAGGATGATTGTGACTGTCCAGATCGGGATTGGCAGTTTTATCACAAAATAAATTCCCAGATGAACAGGAAGGACAGAGAAGGAGGAAGGTAAGAGGACTGACAACTAAAGAGGTCAAAAGCAAAAAGCTAGGAAGGTGATAGGGGATTCTCACTCATGGATTTATGAGCAGCTGAGGAAGGTGATCTGGCCCCAGACTAAGTAAGAACTATTGAGTCAGGAAGAAACCATGTCCCCAGTGTGCAACTGGAGCCTCTGTTCCCCTAAAACTTCATACTTAACTCAGAACTTGAATTAAAATTATGCATTGCTACATTAACTTCTTTGGGTCTCTAAGATAGCTTGATTTATAGAAGACAGCAGTCGTGGAAATGGTGCTTTTAAGACAGCAGGTCTTACTACAGATTTATACCTGTGAGGAGAATTAGGTTCACTGGGTAGGATTCATTTTTTCTTTGCCTAAGTTTTTAAAAAGCAAGAAAGGCTCTTTTTTACATTAACATATCGTAATGATTAAAAATTCAGCTTTGACTTGGATAAATATCTATCAAGGTTTGTAGAAGAGACATCAGCACTGACCTTATCATCTCAACAACACTGTTACAGTCAGAGCTCTATTCCCTTCTTATACTCATGTAACTTGAAGGTTATGGCATATGCTATAGAGAAAAACAATACAGGAAACAAACCAAGCATTTTAGTTTGCAAACAAAATGGTGTTGCTGACAGGCAGAATTGCCAGTGGTAACTAGTTTACCATATTGCATACTGGCTAAAAAATAGCTATAAAGAAACCAAAATTAAAAATTCCTCTGTCCAAATTATATTAATGATATATAATTTCCAGTTCATTTAGCCATGTGTTTTGCAAGCTTTTAGGCCCAAGAGTAGTCTAAACATCAGAATTGTACAGTGACTGCATTTCTGCAAGAAAAATAAATACATTTTTAAAAAAGGACAGAAAATATTATGACATGGTGACTACTGCAAAAAAATAATCCTGACACTTCTACAGTTTCACATTTTAAATATAAATACTAGGGTAATTTCACTGTGCTTTTGAACGAAATGACTGTGTGAGCTAAACGGAAGCAAACCCCCTTGGGAATTATTTATCAGGCTACTGATATTCGAAAGTATTTTCCGAAATTTAAAACACATTAACTAGTTTTTTACTCTAGTAACTCTATCCTATTTTTTCTGCATAGTTAAATGGTAGCACCTGCCCTGCTTCATGGCTGGGCTGGCTTTCTGGGGGACCTTTGTCATATGTCTGCTGCATGGTGAAGGCTTTGTGGAAATCTCAAATTAGACATATGAAATTCAGGAAGTCCGAGGCCATAAGGTTTTACCTGCATTTCAGTGCTATATTCTAATACGTATATTATTCACCCACACTCCACTCTCAGGTTGATGTAAATATAAGCATATTTTGCACTTAACAGGCAATTCGTTTGAGTCTCTCCAAATAGAGTTATCCTTATTTTGTATTGGAGACAATGGAATGACAAGGACTTCTCTAAAGTGCATCATGACAATCGTGTATCCATTTGAAAAGACCTTGTTTAAGTCTCGACCCTCTCCTCAGAGGTAATGGGGACTACCATTACACAGCTCTTCCTCGCGCTTTGTGAAGGTCAGCTCCACAAAATTAAATTAGAAATCCCACTTCCCGTTCTTTTTATTACACAGTCATCCACATGATGCATACGCTCACCAGTGATCAGAAATTTTACACTGGGGAAGCCATAAGGTCTACCACCATAAGGTAAGATTGGAGATTGATAATATCTGGGCACTCTGGAAACTAACGGTTCAGTAGTTTCTCGTTTTATATAGTAGATTCTGCCTTAAAAGAAAACCGGGACTTCGGTCCAGTTCGTTCTAACTGCACTGAAAATGCTGTTTTTCTGGAATACCACCCTGAGCGCCACTTTGGTGAAAACTGATTTTCAAAGCGGGGGGGAAGATCAGGGATGCAGAGCTGTCAACCCAAAAGAGAATCCCTGAACTAGGGGCACCATCTACAGGGGAACAGACTGACACTGGCTCCGATCTGTCCTTGCGTTACACAGCTGGCATCTGTGCAAAGCACACGCAGGTTGGTTTGATTACACTTGAACGCTCCCTCGTAAGAGACTATTTCTGTTTTCCTTTTCGTTTATGCTGCCACAGCGTCCAGGAGCCCTGGGCACAGAGCAGGAGCTCTCTGTGTCAGCTGCTGTACAAATGCGGATTAAAAGAGACCATCTCCGCCTAAACAACTTAGAAGCAGCAGCAGATGTGTACAGATCAAACACAAGAAAACAATGAAATCAAATGACACATTGAGGCAAACATCAGTCAGCAGACTAACAACTTCTTTGATTTTACGCTTTGATTTTTAGCTAGAATTAAAACCAAAACAAAGCCCCAACGCCTGTTCACCGCTGCCTCTACCCAACTCACAATCTCACACATTGCTCCGAAAATCATCTTCAAAGACTTACTTCATGTGACGCTTTTGAGAGTTGTATAGAGCTGAATAGTTACTCCAGTATTTATTCATTTTACTGAAGGTTAATTCTCACTTTTGGGACTTAGCTTTCCCACTTTGCTTTCATGTCTTTCATGTTCTCCTGATGCAGATTTGGCTTCCTGAGTAGGAATATGCCTTCTAAATACATCATCATCACCCGGTATGTATTACAGAAACTTCACTGAAACCTAGTGTGGGACACCGGGGCATTAAAATAGAATCCCAAGTTGTTAATTTGCAGCTGTACATACCAGCCTCTGGATTCCCAGTCAACTGGGAAAAAAACAATATCAAGGGTGGGCATTTCATTTGCTAAAAGAAGTTTCAGAAACGTGTGCTTGAACTCATGCAAACGGGACTTCATTTGAAAAGCTGTCCCGTTCCCCAAAGCAAAAGCCAATTCCTTTGTCTTCAGGCATACAAACTACTCTCAAATGAAAAAGCTGAGGATAGAAAAGACCAAACCAATGGAAAAATGGGAGTAAAATAACATGACGATGAAGAACAAAGTAAAAGCACCTTTCTGCTAAAAATAAGTACCTGTGATCTTGTGCAACGCAAGGCCAGTGAATAATTTCATCATGACAGTCACAGTTCAATCCCTGTTAGTTTACAGTTCTAAACTCTGCCTGATAAGTAAATTAACATGCTACCGGTACCATTTACTCATTCACCTGCTGCTGATTTGCCCTCGTGATTTGACTGACTTCCCATCTTGTACAGCTAATTGGGGCAGTTGTGACACTTGGTCACTCAAAGGCTGAGGTAAAAAAGAAAACCAATGGTAGCTTCAGCCCAAAGCCAGAGCCCCGGCTGCTGTTTTTGATGTGCTACAACTGCTGTTGCTCCTGAATTTGCCTCAGTTCAGTGACTGTCATTTTAGTATCTCCCTTTATATGCCATAAAACTTGCCAGGACGGGCCCAAGAATATTTTGGTTTCATTGGCTTTGGCCCAGGATTTCTCCTTCTTTATGGAGCAAGCGGGAGTCTTTTACTTTCAAAACCCAGTTTTTATGGCTCATATTGCTTTCTGATCTTGAAGTTTTATTTTGAAGTCATAGTATACAGAGAGCAAAAAATAAAAATGGCAAAGACAAACATTGCATCATTTCTGGTCTTGCTTTTTATTCAGATTCTTCCCAGATGCTCCTGTACCTCTGGCTCAGTCAAAGTCTAAATTAAAATCGTTGGATATGAAGGATATAACAGAGTGTAGTTCTTCATTTGTACTTAGCAGGTTCCTGATGGGAATTCTGAATGGCAGACAACGTTTTAAATTCTCTTTTGACATATGAATGCACATTAAAAAAACCTAAACAAAATAGGTCTTGGGTTTAGAACATCATTTATTCCGGCTTTGCATGTTTCTTCTTTTTTTTTCTCATGATAGGATACCTTCTTCTTCCTTTAATACAACTGTGGAAGACATAACAATAATAAATACAATGAGCTATGTTTTGTGAGTTTAGTGGCTAGCATTTGGCTAGCACTCCAATGCTAGCAAGTGGCTAGCATTGGCAAGCACATCAAATGGCTCCTGAGGTCTTCTACAACATCCTTGTCCAGTCACCACAGGTATGTCATCCCTCAAGTTTCAGAGCTTCCTTTGCTTTAATTAACCCCCATGCCTGGACAGTAACTACCTATTTCCTTGCGGATGCAGTAGAGAAATAAAAGTTGCTCCCCAGACTAGAGACCTCTTTCTGTATGAATAAGCTTTTGGGCCTGAAAGGAACCGAAGGAAATACGTGTGCTAGAAGGAATGCAACTTTTGCAGCAATTTCTCCAGGACCAAGTTCAGAGAAGTTTAGGCAAAATCTCTCCCACCTCCCTCCCAGCCCCTACCCCGCCTGACCTTTCATTTTTATTTATTATATTTTTTTTTAATCTAGCAGAAAAATCACGTATGGACTACCACAGTCAGAAGTGAGAAAGTGATGGCATCCTCTTCAGGGCTACTGCTAGATAGCATTTCTGTTTCTCACTGTCTGCACACTAAGAGAGGACCTTTGGGCTTAAAAGATGTTTCTTGTCTTCGCTCAAATACGAAGACAGGGTATGATGTGTCACGCCTCGTGAATGCCAGACTCCCCCAGACTTCTGGCTGTGTGGCTGTTAGGAAAACAGCATCAAGTCGTCATAATTATTAGCATTGAAATCTGTGGGTTTTTTTAACTGATGAGATAAATGATCCTAGGGAAAGTAGTGCCTGGTATCTATTGTATTGGGAGAGAGAAAACAGCCACATTTTTAAATCATACAGGTGACCACTTCTGCATATGCAGTTTAAATTATGTTGTGTCCTCCTTAAAGCAGCTCAGCAAGAGCTGGTATTTGCTTTCCTTTTCTCTTTCATGACCTAATGTGCCCGTACAAGAAAGACTCATGTTGTAATTAACAGACCTAAGAATACATGTCCAGCAGTGACATGATCAGGAAGCGTGTATTTGAACTGAACTGGAAAAGGGCTGTGATTTTTAGAGGCAAGTCCCACCACAAAAGCCCGGGTGGGGAATGGCAGGACGACACTCTGTTGAAGGCATAGTAAGCCACTTCTAGTATGTGCCTGGGAGATTCTTGACTTCCAGTTACCTGCCAATGATGGCGTAGGGGCTCCTCCTCTCTTTGCCAACATTTGCCATTTATCATATTAAACTATAATAGATAACTTTCACTCTTGTGTACTAAGTGAAAACAACTAAATGTTTGTGGAACACATAACTACTTAAGTTTTCTTAGAAGAACTGTAATTCAGCAGCATCCTGTACCACTGTGCATCAAACCTGGGCTAGAACCTGTATGTTTGGTACCCCGTGACCAATTAAAGGTTATGGGAAACTCTTACATAAATACCGTGCAGATTTTTGCAGATAAAATGATGTTTTCCCCCTGAGCCTTTGAGGGTATGGATGCAACAATAATATATGCTGAGGAACAAAGAACTTTAGTCCGTTGTGTTTTTAAAAGCTAAACTTACATCTAAATCTATTTCCATTTCCCTCTGGAACCTGAGCAGCTTTTTTTATGTTATATTAAACATTAGACAAATAGGGTAGATCTAATTAAAAGTTGAAGAAATGTGCTTCCCTTAATTGAATTTGTTACAGTTACATTTTGCAGACCAATGTTAATCAAAGCTCCAGTTCAGAGTGGATGGATCAAGGGAATTACGTTAACCCTTGCACGTCCTTACCTGAACACGGTCTGCTCCCGCCTGAGCCACAGACGCCAATTACAACCCATCGCTCTGTCGCGACAGCCCGGGGCGAGCTGCTCACGGGCCCGCCGCAGAGACAGGGCCGCGCACCGCAGACTGGCGAAAGTAACCGAGTACCAGGGGGCAGCGGCAGCGCCTGGCGGGGGTCGCCGCCGCCGCCGCTTCCCGCCGCCCCGACGGCCGGGGGCCAGCGCCGCGCCCTGCCCGGGCCACCCAGGTCACCCGACGGTCGCCGTGGCTGTGGCACAGCGCCTCGTGTCGCCCGGGGGCCGCGGTGACGGCCCTGGCCGCCATGCGCGGGGATGCCCTCCTCCTCATCATCATCACCATCATCATCCCCCTCCTCCCCCGCCTGCCGCTGCCGGCCCCGCCCGACGGGGCGGACAGGGACCGCGCGGCGGCGGGATGGGCGAGGCCGGCGCGGCGGCTCCACCCATGCTGGGCGCCGAGCGATTGGCTGGCGGAGCCCGTCTCCCCGCCCCCCAGCCAATGAGGGCGGCGGGCCGGGGGTGATGGGCTGCCTCTCGCGGGAGGGAATCCTAGAGACGCTGCAGTGTGGCGGCGCTCCCGGCGCCGCGCAGCCCCCCGTGCCGCCTCCGCCTTCCCCGCCCGTCGTGCCCTGCCCCTGTGTGCCCTGCCTTGCCTTGCCTTGCTTTGCCCTGCCCTGCCCGCCGGCGGCCGCTGCCGCCGCTGAAACTTAACGCCCGGCGCGCCGCCGAGCGCAGGGGGCAGCGGCAGCCCTCCCGCCTGCCTGCCGTGCGCGGGGGCGGTCCGCCGCGTACCCCGCCGTGCACCGCAGCCTCGCCCCGGGAGGGGCCCGGGCGCGCGTGGTGGTGCCGCCGCCGCGGGGAGAGGCTGAAGGACGAGCCGGCTGCGCCCGCCCCGGTTGCCAGGTAAGGCAGCGCTCCGGGGCCGCCTCGGGCGGGGGATGGGGGGGGGTTCGCCAGGGAGGGAAAGGCGGGGGGGGGGGCGCCCGCTGCGCGGGCGGGGGGGAGCACATGCTCCGGGGGTGGCCGGCGGCGCCGCCTGCCCGGCGGCTTTGCCCGTAGCTGTCGGCGGGCGGGGGCCCGCCCCCGGGGCGCTCCCGGCCGGGGGTGTGTGTGTGGGTGGGGGTTGGTTGTGGGGGGGTGGTTTAGACAAAGGGGGGCTCCCGCGCCCCCCCGCGCCGCCGAGCTCCGCTGTCGCCCCCCGCCCCCGGAGCGGGTCGCAGTCCGCCTTCATCCATCCATCCATCCCGCCCTGCCGTTGCCCGGAGCCGGCGCCGAGGCGGCCGCCGGGCCAACTTGTTTCTCCGGGTTTGACCTGGCTGTCGCCGCCGCGGTGCCCCCGCCCTCGGCAGGGGGGGGGGTCTGTCCCGCGGGGGGGGGGGGCGCACCGGTGTGCCTCCCCCCGGCACCGGCCCCCGGGCGCTGAGCTCCCCTCCTGCCCGCCGGGCAGCATCTAATAATTTGTGTATCAATTTACAAAGAGCCTTTCCTCCATTACTTAGGCAGGCTGTCAAGCTAATGCATTTTCTCTTCCATGCAATTTCATTCCGTGTCCTCGGACGTTATTTCCTTCATCTTATTTAATACCGCTTGCCTTGCTTTGGTTTCGGGTGTGTTACGGTCTGGTTCATGGGCACACACGGTATGGATGGGGGATCAGTGCTCTGTTTAAAAGTTAATTTTGCCTATCAAACTCTACTAGGTAGAGTAGTAAGAAAGTGGCAAAGAATGCTAATATTTCTTTTGTTTCCAGTCTTCTGAGATAAAGATATCAAACGACTACTGGCTTCTGGTAGCCAGTATAGTAAGTAAATTAAATGTAGTCATTGGAATGAGCCTTTATGGCACTTTCAACAATCTGTAATTCAATCATCTCTGATACGAGCTGCCTTTTGCTATTATTCATCAGACCCAGCTGAGTGATTTCTGTCAGATGGGAAGTGGTAGAGAGAAATCTCTAGGTAAATGTAACTGAAAAGCTTTCCAAGTGCAGTCCTAAATGAGCACAGAAAAGCACTTGGCCACAATCTCGAGACAGATGTTAGCATCCAAATAAATCATTTCTTTTGATTGTCCGGGGGATGTCAAGTCTTATTTTCCTTATTTAATAGCCATTTGTGGGTGAAGGAGAAGGAGCTCTGTGTTTATTACCTTATAAACTCAATGCAAAATGCTGTACTGCGATAATATTTCACTGTCTCTGGAATAATATTTTCTGTACAAAGGTCAGTGGAGTAATTTTAGATACACATATATGTTGTAGACCACAACTAGACTACTAATGAGCAGCAGCGATATTGATCCTCTGAGCAACTATGCGGTGTGCTATCCGTGTTGTGTGTTAATCTGTTATGTGCTGTTTAAACTGCTTTATTGTCCGAGAGAGTTACTTCATCCGAAGAAACGGAAGATGATAGTTGCGGACCCAAGGGGAGACTCCGTTCCCTGGTGGGTTGACGGCTAGAGTTACAGATCGGCAGTTGTTTTAGGAGTGATCCTGAAAAGGGGAGGGGGGAGTTTTTTGGGTACAAGGGCAAGTGGGCAGCAAACTAATTTGCTTTGTAAGGATATGAAATGACATCTCCTGCCATGCTTAAACAAACCTGCTTGGGGAAAGTGTAAGGAGATTCCACGTGTGTCTAGAATAGTATTTTCTTGTCTGTTTTGGAAACAAATGACCTGATTTTGTGTCTCAAGAGTCAAATATGTTGTTTTTCTTTTTTTCTTACAATTCCAAAACCCTTGTAGTTCTATTAGTAGTGTCCGAGGGGGATATACTTTAATGTGGTCTATTACTTGGTTTGTGGTATAGTTGCTCAAAATTTGCATGCATGCAATTCATAAATTGAAAACTATATAGCTTAAAAACATAGTGTAGGCAGCTTGAGTGAGAAGAGATAATTTAAAAAAGAACCACAGGGCAGAAGATAATGACATACTGTAGGAAATAATCATACTCCTGCACTTGCAAAAGCATGAAA
Source organism: Vanellus vanellus (assembly GCF_965231255.1). Classification (NCBI taxonomy): domain Eukaryota; kingdom Metazoa; phylum Chordata; class Aves; order Charadriiformes; family Charadriidae; genus Vanellus; species Vanellus vanellus. Next base: position 44,065,274 of record NC_138905.1, read on the forward strand.
TGTTCCAGTGTAGCCATTTCATACAAGCCCAATTTTCCTTCACATTAAGAGTGCCTAAGTGAGCCTTATTAATGTTTGATGCAAAAGATGCTAAATCCATTTTAAGGATTGACACTGGAATTTAAAGAGGTAGCTCACAAACTAACAGTGCAGTTCTAACACTTCCCCAGAACAAATGTGAAAAATAATCATTTACCGCATATGCCACAGCAGCGCAAGTGGGATACAGCCTTCTCTGTAACACTGATGGGCAAGAAGCCCTTTAAAACCATAGACATAAAACGGTGTTTGATTTAACAATCTGAAATGTTTTCTTACGTTATGATTATAACTTAGATATAAGAGCCCAGAAGATGTTTGGCGTCGGTTAGCGTGGTAGTTGAGAAGGTGTGAGATAAGGGAAGGTCTGTTTGTCAGAAACCTAGGGGAAAAAAAAAAAAAAATCTATACTTTTCCAGCTAGCATAGAGAGACCGGAAACATAAAATCAATTTTTATGGTCTTTTGGCAGGGTTGGCTGCAATAAGTAAAAAGAAGGAACAGCTTAAGGTCTTGGCAGAAGTTTTTAAGCCACTCAGCTGTACAGAACTCCGTTAATTGATGTTTCCTCACATGAAAATTAAGATCTTATTTAGTATATCGCTGTCTCTTCTTGTCCATTCAGCAGTCTGATTACAATTTTAAAAATACTTCCGTATGAATGCGTGTGGCTTGATATTTATAAACACATTTAAACACACAGATAAGTTCTTCTTGGGAACTGAGTTCTGAATAAAGAGTGCATGCAACCTTGTGTTACCTGCTGTGGAAGGGACATCAGAGTTTGCCATACAATTGAAAAGGACAAGAAAATATTTCTGCATATCCAGAAGAAGAGCATGGAGGAATTATTACGCACGGATACCATGATCTCCTTCCCTCTGCTGGTGATGCCCATATAAATGTGCAGTTTCACAAAGAGAAATACGTCTTCGTTTGAGTTACTTTGATTCGCTATAGAATGTTTGTTTTAAATGTTACTGGGTATCTAGGAAGAAGCTTAATTAGAAATACACATAAGGGAGGCTTGTTAGCCAACTATGAATTTGTGTTTACCACTGACATTTACTAAAGATACTTGAGGTTAAAATACAAGCATTTGCCAGACTGAATAAACAAAGCATTATGTTAACAAATATTTTTGAGGATCGTTATGTAGAAATGTCATCTTTGCTGGAGTAGGCTTTGCTCCTGCCTAATACACCCCAGTAAGAGAGGGGATTAGGAAATGCTGGTTATACTGCTGTATCTTTTACAGAAATGCCAGATACCAAAGCAGAATGCATTAGGAGGAGGACAGCTGACGAGGGTTCTTCATGATTTCTTCTGGTGAGAGGATAAGAGCAGGCTACAGGCAATCTCTTTCAGGGACCGCGCAGACTAGCTGAGCGATTTGTACAAGCAGCGTGTGGAAAAAGTTGTCTAGTTTAAATAAAAAAGTTGTGTGTTTTGTGTGTGTGGTGTTTTGTTTTGTGGTGTGGTGGTTTTTTTTTTTTTTTTTTTTTTTTCCTCTGAGGCAGGTAATGACCAAAAGCTAGATAGGAGCTCTAATAAAAACATATCCTTAAGTATTACTTTCGACAAATGTGATCGGAATGCTTTAGAGGCTGGCTTTTCTGTTGTTTTTTCCCCAGTGACTTAATGAGTAGCACTTCACAGGTCTTCTGTTTACTATAAGTGTTTATGAGAGAGTTGATTATTTTTCTTAACCTGTTTTCGTATTGCTACTAGTTTGGAGGTATTTCCCTAGAACTGCAGGCACTGAACACTTCTCCTTTTCTATCCTAGAGGGAGTGATGTTGCCATCTTTTAAATTCTCAGAGGTTTGCTAACTCGGGATGCCACTCTTCTAACCATCCGTAAAGATGCTGGGAGAAATGTGTTGGAACACAAAGTAAATCTAGAATGTCTCCTGTGCAGCATAGTTATCTGATAAGCTATTAATATTTGTAGGGTTCTTCTAAATGGAAGACCATAGAAATTTAAAAAAGTGTCTCCAGAAGTTATCCAAAAAAACTATTTGTTATTCATGAACTCTGAATAGTTAATATAATGTTTCAGGAAATTAAACTTTTACTTAGAAGTGGCTAGAAACAATTTGGTTACCTTACCGATGCTGTCTGTAAGTTTCCAGGGCATTATTCGGGATTTATGGTAGTAGCCAAATGTACCGTAGTAGTTTTAATAACGTGGCCATGCTTGTATGAGTAGGAAGTATTACAGTGCTTCAAATACATGAGGATACACGTCTCAAAGCTGCTCAGTGGTGGCTTAGTGAGGTTGATTTAAAAACCCATACAAAAGAGAACTTGTAAATATTTATCTTAAGTGTATTGTCTTTCTACACCTGGTTGAAAATCAGTGTAGCAGTTGCAATATGGGAAAGCTGTTAACCATTACCTGGCTTCGCTCGGAGACTAAGATTGCCTGCAAACTCCTTCATCTCTGTGTTTTTGAATAACCACATAGATATGGCAGTTGAAAGTAATTTGAATGCTTTTGTGGATGGCACTGGGGAAATAAAGATTCTTTGACAAATGGTTTGTCTGGTTCAGGATCCTGTCTCTAACAGTAACACTTTCTCTAGAAAATGTGTACGCATACGTCATTGACAGGTAGATGTTAGACCTAGCTCTTATTTGGAACACTTGATGTCTGCGTGTGGTTTTAATTAATTAAAATTTTTGTACTTTCCAAAGCTATGGAGAGTATTTTTTATAATCGTTTATTTCTATTTGATTTCTGTCATCAAATTGTAGAGTTGGGAGCGGTTCTTAGAAGAATATGTAACTTAAGGAAAACTTAGTGGCATGGTGTTCCTTTGGTAGAAGACGATCTATTGGCAAATAGTTGAGAGTTAAAGATTGATAAAACTGTTTTGACTGGGATGTATTACATTGAAAGTGTGGTGGTGGTGTTTTTTTTTACTAAAAAAGGACTGTTTCTGTTTCTTTTTGTAGTTGTAAGCTCTGCGTTTTGACTTCAGTAAGGCATTTGATTTAGCTTAGGGTGATGTTCTGATTGTAAGAAATAGTACTGTAGAAGGGCACCATTGTCCATGTGAACAGATTAAAATTTTTTTACGTAATAGATTGCAAAAGAGATAGCGTATGGGAACTTGCCATCTCTATTATTCCAACTCTAATCTTTACCTTTAATAATGATCTGGAATAAAATAAAAAAATCCATATTCATAAGAATACTTCTGACTTTTTGGTGCCAGTTTTAATAAATAAAGTTGGAAAAAGTGCTATTATAGACTGATTTCATTTGGTTTCTTATCCTACTACATCTGAATAGGTGTTTTAACAAAGTGAGCTGTAATACTTTTGCTTAGTTCCAGTATTAAAAAAAAAAAAAAAAACAAAACAAAAAAAACAAAAAAAAAACAAAAAAACAAAAAAACAAAACCAACCCAAAAACAAACAAACAAAACAAACAAACAAAAAAAACCACAAAATCACAATTTCCCCTTAAAGAGTGGCTCTGAGAAAAGATTTGGGGTTCGCATCCAGGGAAGGTCATCTGTCTTTATTTTAAAGAGCAGAGGAGCCATACACAGCTGTAAACACTGAAGTGTTGAGGGTAGGAAGGGTGCCCAACTTCAGAAAGGTTGCTGGATGACTAGTTCAGAGAGTTTGAGATATGCCAAATCTGCTTCTTAATGAGACCCCTAAAAACTTACCATTCTCTTTGGAAATCTGTGTATGCCGAGAGCTTCCTCGATTCCCACACGGTGAAAATACTGGTATTAAGTTGTGCTCTAGGATATAAAAGTTCACACAGCAGCCTGGTTGGGCATGCGAGCGACAAGAGCTCAGACTGGAAATGATTTTTTTTTGTTTTTGGGTTGGTTTTTTTTTGCCTGTCAGAGTAGGAAGTGTATGGGGCAGCTTACTGAGGGGATGACATCATTCTGCTTCAAGTCTCTAGATTGGTATTTCCTTTTCTTTTAACTAGACCAGGTACAAGTTCTAGATTTGATGTAGAAATTGCTGGAGGTCTGATTTGTGTTAATCCAGGCGAAGATTAGTTAATCAGGTGTCCTCCTGGCCTTGAAACCACCAACCCATTGAACTTGCTGCCATGAACTCTCACTGAGTCTCTTGGATTAAATCATTTTTTTGTAAAAGGTGTTGTGACATGTTATTTTCATAGTGTGAAGAGGTTCTGTCTGTACTTCTCTTAAACTGCCCTTGTATGTTTTAATCCTGTTTTTGTCGCACCTCACTGACAAGCAATTTCTGCTTATTTATCTAACTGGTGTTAGTCTTTGAGACCTGATTTAAAGCCCATGGAAATGGATAACTGTTCCTTCCACTTATTTTGTTCCTCTGATATGTCTTAAAACCATAAATTGTGCTTATTAATAGGAATTCTGTTTACAAAGAGAATGCTTGTTACTCTTCCAAACGCAGGATGACCTGGGCCTGGGCTTGTGTAAATAGGTCCTAAGTAGTTTGCAGATACCCATCAGCCAGATGCTACCTGAAGAACTGTGTTCTACCAAACGTTTTCTGGAGCTGGCCTTGCAAGTGGCAATCCTTGTGCCTGGCGTCTGAGCCAGGGAACCCCATAATGAGTCTGCTTTGCACCGTGTCCTCTTTCTGTGTGTCGAACCGTGGTTGGTTAATTGGTGGTACTGGTAACACAACAGATGTCTCTTCTGAGAGGGACGTGGCTCTACTGAAGTGGCAAGTAAGTTATCTTTGAGAGCGTCCTCCCACTGAGTTGCCGAAGAGATGTCCTTGAGTAGTCCAGGCGAGGGTGGAAGACAAACACGTTTTTGACTGGGGGTGTAGTGATGGTTGAATTACAGGCTTTCTGGATCCTGAATTTAAAGTTTACCTCTTTTCTAACAGACGAAGAGTTTAATTAAAAAGATTTATTTGTTAAACTGTTGTGTTTGATTACTACAGCTGGGACATACTAATATTTCCTCTGGAAAAGTCTGCCAGTAGATGCCTCTTTATCTTTTCCATAGTTCTCATTTCATCATAGTTGTTTTTCATATACTAATAACAAGGAGTTACTTTGCACTTGCTCTTCAGATTCAGCTTTCTTACTTTAGGCTGCCTTAGCTTACTCAGCTGCTAGTTGGAGCAGAGAAACGCCGGGAAATATCCATGTGACCTTGACAGAGGTCGGTTGCTTCTTCATGGTATGCTGTAGCTGTGTAAGGCCTGTGCTGCTCTTATCTTGTATATTTGTTTTATTTTTGTAAATGCTACGTAATAGGATTGAAAGGTTGTTTTCGGTATTAATGTGTATTGTATTTAGCGCTCTTTTAGCTTGCTGAGAAAATGCTAAAAGTGAAAACTTCAAGTAAAATCATCTGGGACAAAACCACCTGAAGTCACGTGCTCTAGTTCTTTCTTGCATTTGTCATTTTCAAAATATAGGTCCGCTTTTAATAATGACTTGGACCTACTCTAATATTTGATATGCAAATATTGGCTTTACAAATCGTACACTGGCTAATAATTGTGAGCTGTTTACTCTAGAATAAATTATTCTTTATAAATATTGGTGGAAGTTCTGTGTTCTTACAGGTGAGCAAGGCATAAAACTCTATGAAAATCAGTATTTTAGAAGAAGAACAGTAATAAATATTTTATCTCTGTGTCAGCTCAGACTTTTGAATGGAGCACTATTTGTCCATGCAGTGCCAATTGGCTTCCAAAGCAACAACCAGCCGAGTGTCCATTAAAGGTGATGAACCAGACTTCTGCAGGCATAGTAGAGACTGTCTATAATGTTATTGAATGATTTAAACGTATCCCTAAAGCCAAACCTTTTTGCCTTTCCAGACAGCTCGTGGATATCTGTACCCATCAACAGGACTCCAAAATCTATGCATTGCATATAGGTGAAAGGAAAAATAACTGGCACAATTTTAATGGGACTTGTCGATATTATTCTAGTTATGGCTTTTTGAATTTGCTTTTAGCATTAACATGAAAGTGTGAGCATTTAATTTGCTTTAAGTTGAAATTTGGCTCTTAGAATGGCTCTACTGTTCAACTACATTTGTCTCAAAGTAACTTAAGAGTTCAATGGTGTTAACAGATTTCACAGAATAAAGCTAGATTATTTGCTGGAAGGGATTATCACCTGGCATCATTTAGGCTGTAGTGTTATTGCCTTCTCCCACTTAGTTCTGTGACCTTTTTTGTGATGAAGAAAAGTAATCTCTTCTGAGGAGGTAAAAACCCAACCTCTTAGTATAGTATGCAGCGTTGGCTTTAGATGTTTTAAGTAGGTGAATGTGTGAATTTGAAAGGATGAACAGGAGGGTGGACAGAAGGCCACAGGTGGGTGTAGTGAGTACTGAGCCTAGTTGAAGACACATTCTGATTGGTATAGTTAACAAATTATTCAAGTTTGTTTTTTTTTTTTTTTTCTTCCATTAGGCCAAATATTGGCTATTTCATGAGTCCTTTTGCGATAAATGTATTGACAATTTTTGAATACCTTGGGCGTTATGCTGTTGAGGCAATGTAAGCACGTATCCTTAAACTGTTAAAAATACTAGTTCAGCCTGTCCTACTTACAGCTGGAGGACTGGTAAGATACTTAAAGGTAGTTGCATCAATCAGGCTTAGAGATAATTGTGGTGAATAGATTCTAAGTATAAAGTTTGAGAGGTGTATTGTAAATAACGTAGAACTGTGCTTGGTGGTTATCTTGTGCTGTAGTGCTTAAAAAAAAAAAAATAGAAGTTGGGGAATGCACTGAAACTTTCTCACCCTTCGTGAGAAAGACCATCGGCAAGTCTATAGATTGTGATCAGTCAAGTTTGTTTTAGTTTAAAGCTATTGCTCTATTATTATTCTGTGTATGAGTTTTCTGTATGTACGTGAAACTTTAGTCGGAGTGGGAGGAACTAAAGGATTAGCAGTGGAGTGTGCAAGTGGAGGGGCTGGATGTTGTTCAGTGACGCTCAAAACTCCTCTGTGCATTGGTGCTGAGATAAAGATGATGTCCTACGTAATCCCTCCATAGCAGAGATGAAACCAATGTTAGTTAGTCTCTAACGTGCAATAAGCATATTCACCGTAGGGACCACTATCCTTGCAAACGTGGGTACAGTCAAAGCGAGTACAATAGTTACCAGTTGCAGCAGTAGTAAGCGCATGTGTTTTTCATAGGTAGGGCGGGTAGGCCGGGCCTGCTGTGGACACATGCGGAAACCTTGTTTCCTGTTACAAAGCAATTGCTTTAGGCCACACTGCCATTTTCCATCGGACTTGGGCTAATATAGTACATCCAGTTCTGGCTCGCTTAGACCAGAATTCTTGTTAACGTATTTCTCAGTAAATCATATTTCCTTTTATTAGATGAGCTGAATTAGATCCCAGAAACTTAGATTTTTTTTTAATTTTTTTTTTTCTCCTTCAAAGCACATAGATGAGTTGGAAGACAAGGTAAAAAGTAATTTATTGTCACCATCCTTTAGAATAGCTAGTTAGGCTTTTAAATCTATCTTGTTTTTGTAGGCTGCTTGCTTGCCTGGACACATGGGGAAAAATGAACAGTACTTTATTGTTTTGGCAAACATCCTAATGTGCGGTGGGCAAGTTGGCAAGTTTCGTTTTTTGTTTTTGTTTTTTTTTTTTTTGTATGGAATAAAGGAAAAGATCCGGGGGCGATGGCTCCCCTCTCCACATCCTCTGTTAACATGGTGAATTCCAAATGTGGGTTGTAACCGGTGACAGCTGTTTCATAAAGAGCTGCTCCATGTTTGTGAGAAGCAGTGTTTGCTCTGCAGTCTCTTTAGAACAGGGCCTGACATATCTTGTGATGTGTTTATACTGTGCCTAACATAATAGGATCCAGATCTTTGACTGGGGATGTGGACTGTTGTGCAAAACAAATAATAATTAGCCCAAATGTTGAAAAAGTGCTATTATTTAAGGCCCCCAGAGATCAATAAACAACTCATTGCTGTAACCATATCAACCTTCTCCTTCAAAGGGATTTTAATTGTATCATGGAAACTTCATACTTGGAAATGTGAACACTTGTCTGTTAGGCACTCTGCTAGATTAAGTATATTTTGCTGGTCATTAAGGCTGTACTGCCCATGCTAGGGGACTTGGGACAGTTACTCTTTACAACTTCTTTACCTTCATCCTGGTATAACTTCTGAATTTATCATTTTTAAATAGGAAAAAAAAAGTTTCCTGTTTCCCAATAATCTGACTTGCCGCTTACCAGTTGAAAACTGGGTAAACTGTTTAGCTTGCTACTGAAGAAAGCTATTTTATGCATAATGCTATGCTCATAACTGGGATTTGAATTATTTGCAGGTGGGATGGTACAAAGGGGCTGGATTTTAGCCTTATGTGGTGAGGAGAGAATTTATGTAGTGTGAAGGAGATATTACTGGAGCTGGAACTGGTTTATTTAAGAGACTAGCTACTTCATGCCAGAAAGCAATTTCTAAAAGTTTCTATGATAGAGGAATTAGCGAAGTTCTGCTACATCAGCTTCCCTGGTACAGGAGCCAGTTTGTCTGTCCAGAGGCTGATGTAATTATTGGTGATTTCTGCTCCCCCTTTCAATGAGAAGTTGATACAGGAGAACATCTGGTCCTACTCTGATAGGTGGTAGCATAAATAGGAGAAACAAATTGAAAGCCAAAACTATAACTGCCCAGGTAGCCTGTCTTGAGGGTAGACCTGAAGATTTCAGGTAAAGATTTTAGGATTAGCTTTTTGTGAAGTATACAAGCATGTAGACATCAGATGGTGGTTTATATTAGGTAGGAGCCAATCAAAGTAGTGTCCTATTGATGTGGTGAAACATAAATCCTGTATGACAGATGGGGATCAATGACAGAGGGAGATTAAGGATGAGATTCATCTCATTTAACTTTAAATACCCTTAGAAGGTGATTTGTTTGACCTACCTTAAGCATCTGAATTGGTGTGAGACAGACTGCTCTCTGGAGGGATCTGTTCCTTTTCAGTGACTGTAAAAAGCCTGGGATGAGACTTAATCAGCTAATTTTGCAAAGAAAAAAGTTGGCCCAAAGAGGGTGGGGGTATATTTGGAAGTACCCAATTAAAATCCAGCTCAAATTATTTGTTTTACTGCAGTTAGTATTACTGTATTTGATTCACAGGAATATGTCAACCTCAGTAGTGCAGTAACTTTGTGGAAGAGACTAGGTTCAAAAAGAATATTTGGAGATAAATGTTTTGCTGTATAGAATAGCAAACTTGTCTGTCTGCAGAATCTGTGCAGTGCCGTCAAGAAAGAATAAACTTTACATCTTGAAGTAGAGTTCTTAATAGTAATGAAAACTTTACTATCAGCTCCATAGAAAGATGGACATCTTGGCAGTAAAACTGTGAATAAAGTTCCATTTTATTGGGGGATGACAATATTTCATTCATGGTTATGGGCAGTTTGTTGAAGTTGGTCTCGTCCAGTCTGTGCTGATGAAAGTGGACTTGCATGAGAGATGCCTTATGTTATTGTGAATCACAACAGTTGAGAGAGAATGCGTTCTGAAACCTGAATGCTAAAGCTGGTACGGAGAGTGCTATCGGCTTTGCCAGGCTTTGGATCTCGCCTGGAGTGTGCAGGGAGCCAAGCAGGCCTGCACAAACGGTGGTGATGGAAACAATCACGCTTGCTGAAGCATGGGAAGGCTTGTCGTATAGTCTGTCCTATGGTCAGCAGGGCTCTTGGAGGAGACAAGAAAAGCAGCAGCTCTGGTGTTGCTGGAGCGTGTGGTTTTCCCCCTCTGAACTGCAGTACCTTTTGCACTTGAATGGGCACTTTTGGGGGTTGGCGTGGTTCTTCCTGGCTTGCCTCCTTGCACACACCTGCCCCCCCCCCCTCCCCCCCCCCTTCCACCTTAACATACTTTTACAACTATAGTTTTTGGTGTGCTTCGTGACTGAGATCGAATTGTGTTTTCTCAGCTGCAGTGCAGAATCTGTTTAAGTGGTGTTTGTGCAATTTGTACATACAAGTCTGCTCAGATGACCCTGGTAATATGTGACATTCCCCCCCCCCCAAATTCATGGATTCATGGCATCACATCTTTTTACATGGGAATACACTGTGATGTGATGTTAAAGCTTCAGGGTGTAAAATCTTTTCTTTTTCAATGAAGTGCTGTGGAAAAAAAAAAGCAGGGAAAAAAATTGCTATATTAAGATAAAACAGAAGCTGTTAAAGTGAAGAATAAAATAGGATTTATATTCTACGCTTATATAATTTCTTCCTCTAAAAATTGGGAATCGGCTGTTGGTTTCACAGTACTGTGTATAGTAGGAATTGTGTCTTCGTGTTGGGTCTAAAGTAAAGTTAAATTAGAAAGGTCTAGAAATAAAAATCAGTACACTGAAAAATTATTTCACAGCAAAATGGTTGTCTTGTTGACATCTTTGGTCATGAGACTGTCTCATTCCTTTCTATCCTACTCTGAGTTAGCAGCTAAACACGATGTTTTTATAGCTAAATGAACCTTTATAAGCTAGATGCCAACTATATATAAATGCAGAACAGGACATCTAAAATCTGTCATGCTGTCAGAGTATGACTGTTTTCCCTACGAATATGGAAATTGTCACTTATCTGCATTCTCTCCCTGCCCTACTTTCCCCCCCATATGTTGATATTCACCCATGTGAAAGAGGCCAATTATACTTTGGCCGTTGTATAAATAATGCAGAAGTTGTCAGTAGCAGAGGAAAATTTATGTTAGAAAACTGAGGGAGTGAATAAGGAAATAAAAGCACCTTTTAATGAGGGCAGTGATCTCTGTTTCTATATCACTTCATGTTAAAAAAGGTATTAAAAAAAAGCTTTTAGCAGTTATAATTCTTCATCTGAGGACTGGCTTTAATAATAAAATCCTGGTTCAATCTTCTGTCAGAATATTTTGCTCTGCAGCATTTTCCCTTTCGTTTTTTTTCTCTTTTTTTTCTCTTTTTTTTTTCCTTTTTTTTTCCCCCAGGCCCTCCTGGGAGCAGTCACTGGGTCTTTCTCCTCTGCTGGGAGAGGTGCTCAGCAGCACTTGGGCTGGAGGGATGCCCTGGGATCATGGCGAGGCTCAAAGGGAGCGTGCATCTCTTCCCCCCCGGCTTTATGGAAAACATTTGGAAAATACAGTGCAATCTGGAGTCGGGCTACCTTGAAAGTAAATTAATTAGGCTCATTAAAGGTGGACTTCAGAGCAGCTGGGGTTGGCTCTTGGTAGCTGTTGTTGGTAGAGCCAGGGCCCAGGCGCTTGCTGGGGCACAGGCTGACCTGGAGTTGCTGTAAAGTTGGCCAAGCTAAATAGCGCCTTGTTAGCGTGGCTTATCGATGGCCACCTCTTCTGGGTGGTGGCCAAACTGTGATCCCGGGTGATGTACAGAATTTGTTTAACTTCTCGTCTCCTTCCTCCAACTGCTGTTTCTCTTGAGTGGTATTCTGAGAGACAGAGGGAGGGTGCTGCGGCCTTAAATTAAATTGCATATAAACAACCACTTGGAGGGTCTCGCTGACCTGCCAGCACTTTTCAGCTGAACGTGCTAGGCTGCACGTCTGCTGGGTCTGCGATGCCTCCGACTGGGGCACCAACAGCAGATGAACGATGTAGCTGCCCTTTCCTCTCATAACTGACTCTTTGTGTTCCAACGGTGATGCTCTTAATGTAGTTATTAAAAAGGATACTTACAGAGGGAGATAAAGAAAAGCCTGCATCTTTGAGGCTTAAAACAGGAGTAATAAGGAGCTAAGCGAGTATTTCCTCTTTTTTTTTTTTTTTGATCAGGGAGCTGAAATTTTCCTTGTTATCTTTACTCTCTCATGATTGAGCTGTTTGTTTCCAGATGGCTCCTGTGCATGTGAGGACGGGGACAGACATGGCCCAATCTGTTCAGCTGCAGGCCTCTCGGCAAACACAGCCCAAGGTGCTGGGCATGATGGCCTGTTCTGAGCAGTTCGGCGGCCCATCCTGTAGCGATTACCCTGGTGCTTTCATTTCCAGGTACGAAGGCTTTGAGGCAGCATCCCTTTGTGGGAGGAAGAGATTTCAAGGTTCAGAAACTGAAATGCAAAATTGCAGCCCCCTATTTCTAATGAAACTGAATTTATCAATGTTTCTAAATGTGTCCACAGTACCAAAACATTTTGAACTTTGTTCCAGACGTTGGGTTCAGTAAAACTATTTCTTTTTTCCATTCTGCTATAGCAGAGTTCTTAGTGTAACATCAGATATGTCAGGTCAAATATGTAAACAACGATGATTTCTTTTTTTTTTTTTTTTCTTCACTTTTAACAAAAGTCCTCACCAGAGAAGAGAGATGTTATGTGAAAATGCAAAGTCAGCACCATGTGTTTAAGGATACAATGTCACTCTGGCAGAGACTTTAAACAATGCTTGCTCTTTTATTGGAATACTCAAATATGATTCTTGGATTGGTTTTATCTGTCTGTGTTAGGATTTGAATTGACCAGACATTTTTCCCCCACATTTTTCTTCCCTTACACATTTCCTTCTCTGCCATACTTTTTTTTTTTTTTTTTTTTTAAAAAAAAATGTAGGGGGAGAAGGATGGGAAATACAATTAAACACAGGTATCTACAATAAGCTCTGGTTAGAAGGTGAATAGCACTTAACATACTGGAAAGGTTAAAAAGATGTCCTGTATATAATAAAAAAAATAACTGTTAATACATTAGACAAGGTGATTAGGTATCACCCTATTCACCCTATGTTTATCAATGATTCAATGGGTTAATCAACTGCTCTTCAGTGATTAAAGTCTGTATTTTTGAGTGCTCCTGTTGTGTTCTCCCAGAAAGCATGGTAGTGGTTGGGTAAGCCCTAAAGTCACTGTGGTCTATGCATGTGAATCTCTGAACATCTGGAAATCCCTCTGATGTTAGTCTGTACAAGTGAAAGTGTATTCCTATAAAAAAACAAACAAAAACCAAACCACAAAACAACAACAAACTTCTGAAATAAAAGTGTGAGATGCTGCTATCAAATAGCTACTCTGTGGAGACTTAATTGTGCTGGGAGGACATCTTGGGAAATCTTTCACCATACCAGATGATTTTTGTAAGAGATACATGGCATAGCTGAGCTGAGGATCTCTTCAGATGACACGTTATTGCTATTTCTGCTTGTGAAGGTATACCAGAAAGATTAAGAGAATTCTATGAAATATTTGAAATAGCTTATGAAAAAGGCATGATTTTTCTGTTGTTTTTCAAATAACACTTTTAAACCTTTAAACAAGTACAATTGCAGAGATACTTACTGCTTTAGTCTAAGCAATACTGTCAAAGCTTAGTACTTCTCATTATGGTTCATCAGCAAATGTGTGGTCTTTTGAAACCTTAGTCACCTGGTCATTACTGCAGCAAGATTTTGTCTCAAAACTTTTGTGTGGTTTAAATTTTCTGAAGCTTGCTTAGGAATTTTCACTTGGAAATCAAAGTTGGTTTTACCTCCGCTGTATTATAGCAGTGTTTAAAAATAACTGTAAGTGTGTACGTTCAGATGGCTATCACTTCAAATAACTGCAAAAGGTTGTAGAAGTCCCATGTGGAAAATGTTATCATTGGTCACATGATCTAAACACTTCACAGAATGGTGATTTTTTTTTTTTTTGATTGCTGAATGTTAGTAAAAGAAAGCATTTAGAAATAAATTTCTGTTGCTTAAGTAGCTTTAGTTTCTGTTCAACAGCAGAAAACCAGTCATTACTCAAATCACTTAGTGACACTGAACACTTTAGACATATCAATCTTTGTCAAAATGAGTAGTCATTTTTAATTCTGAATATTATAAAAAAGAATATAACCCTCTAAATTGTTCTTGTCCATACTTGTGTTGAACAGCATTGTACAAACTAGAGTTCATTAAAACTTCCAAATTCCAATTATGCAAGTAATTGGGCCTTGAGATTACTATCCTTATTGTGGAGCAGAATGTCTTAATACTTTCTGTTGACAACTGAACAAAAACTAGGTGTACTAAAAGTGTAACTACTTCATACTCTAAAAATGTCAAGACAGGTTTTTTTTTTTTTTCTGCCTTTTTTCATATTTTGACTGGGAGCTGATTTCACTGTAACATTCATAGAAATAGGCAATCGGTAGAGTTGGGGGGGCAGGTTCAAGCTGCAAGAGAAACTTGGAGCAATATAGAAACCTGACACAAAATAGTATCTTCAATTTTTACATGGAAACTTTTCAATACTGCTTCAGTAGATTGTTTTGGGGAGAAAAAATCAATTATGCTGACAATAGAAATAATCACATTACATGTAAGGAGTTCAAAGGTTACTTTTCCACAAAGAATAGAAGAAATTGCACAGGAATTCCCTCCCATGGTAGAAGATAGTGACATATTATTCCATTCAGTTTTAGGTTGTGCTTCATTGCTTTCAGAATAGATCTACTTGGGACATATGCCCAAACTCAAGATGTGGTCAATGTGCTACTATGGTTATTTCATTGTTGAAGAGATTTTTTTTTTTTTTTTTTTTTTTTTTTTCCAGAGAAAGGATTATCTAAGACAGATGCAACTGTGACAAACAGCTTGATACTCGCTACAATAGATGCTGAAAAGTTTAATATGATAGGAATGTAACAGTGTCAAGATAATAAATACTTAACAGTCTTGTCCATTTCAAGCATATATGAGAGGCAATGCTTGATGGAAGATCTCACCAAATTTTTGGGGTGAAGGGCAAAACTGAATAGCTGAAGAATTATTACTGTTTAAGCAGGTCGGGATTTGTAAAGGACCAGTTCTATCGGCAGTGCCCAGCTTGAAGCTTATTTGGAAGTGCCTTGTTTTCAGCATGTGCTGGACACGTATCCTGCGAAAATCAGGCTTAATCCATGCTTGACCCAAAAGCAAGTTTTATTCATATGTTAGAGAAACTATGAGGTAGAGGCACTTTGACCACATGACTGATATGACTGTAGAGAAACTTGCCTGGTGGAAAGCCTCATTCTGTGTTGTAGGCTGATCTTCCCCATCCAGGATGTCCTGGGTACTGGTCAGGTGCATCCCATGTAAGGTCTTTGAGATAAGCATAGCTGTACTGTGTAACTTGTGATTAATAGGTACAACACACTTTGCTAGACTAATACAGTGGCTTTTAGGAGTTCTTTCAAGTTGGCACCAAGCCCTTTATCTTCTCAGTACCCACTGAGTAGGTGCATATGAAGGTATTACTATACATTCTGGTATGTCCTCGTGTCACCTGACTTAACCATCCTAAAGGTAGCTGTCTATTCCAAGCTGTGAAGTGTGAGTTTCTATCATTAAAAGACAGAGAAGAAGGGATATTTCATTGTCCCTATTTTAGATAGCCTTTTAGGAAGAGTCATCCTTTAATGCTGGAGCTTTTTCATGGTTGCCTACAGTGAGAGCCAAAATAGCTACTGTTGGTCTAGGAGGATACAATGTCTGCATCAAAGAGATGCATTAATCATTAATTGGGGGGGGAGTTAAATGTTATTTTTAAAGTGTTCTCTTAGGTAAACATTTTTCAAGAATTTTTCTCATCTTCTCTCTGTGAAAACAAGTAGATGGTATTGACTTCAGCAAGAAGAGTTACTTGAGGGTAATTTTCATGATAAAAGGCTTTGTGGAGAGTGGTACTTAAAGTATAAATGGGTAGAGAAATGAAGGCAACAGGGTACTCTATTTTTTCTAATTTACATGTACGTTTTGATTCTGGGTTTTTATCATATGGATATTGCTCATTTTTTTTATGCCTCTTGGATTTAGGGGTTAGTGTCCTAAAGAATGGTACTGGAGAAGGCTTTGAGTATTGAATAAGGGAAAAATTCAAATTAATCAGTTTTAGTCAGTACTAGTAGTAGTATGACCATTCTATTGTATCTTGTGCTTTTTCTGATCAGTATTCCAAACTTGTGTTGCTTTGTCTAATTGTAACTTGCAAACTTCTTTATGCACAGTGTTCTAAAAAATGGACTAAGTAGGTTTCTTCTTACTCGTTATCATGGAGCACTACTGAATAAAGGTGAAAAACATGTCCATAATACATAGTTTGTGATCAGGATGCACGTATCTTGTGTTCATGTCATTTTGTCTTTATTCATACTTGTGGCTCTCCAATGAGTATTCAGGTACAGATTCTTATATATCATATTTTGGTTCTGCAAACTTGAATGAATTTCTAAGTCTCTTAAGGAACAAAAAAAACACAAACTGCATGGTGACATAAAATGTTACTAAGAGGTTTTTGTTGAGTACCTTTCAGTGCCCCGCTGTTTACATGATCACTTAATGGGATCCAGAGAGACCAGCCATTAAGCATTTTTTCTTAAGGTCTCGGAAGCAGGATACCTACTGGTGCACCAAAACAGCCTTCTGAAAATTGTATAAAATCGTGGCAGAAATCTCTTGCTCATGCTTCTTCTCTCTTTGAGACTGTATATATGCACTTCTCCTTTTCTGACTGTGAATCCCACATATTTAAGTAATAGTGTTACTACTTTAGCTGAGTTGAATGTGCGCATGTGACTATACAGATCTATGTGCAGCATACATTGCTATTGCACAACTTGCATGCGTCTGCCAATAATAATACTTTTAGCCTGGCCTGGTTGTGTTTTTTGGGTTTTTTTTTTTTTTCTGGCCCTGGGCACGTCTTTGCTATTCTTGGGAGTCCGTGCCTTCCCTCGTATTCTCTGTCATTCCATATTTGTGTGAGAGAACTAGGAGATGCTCCATAAGTGTCATTTAGCCAGGATACTTCTGGAGTGTCCTTGAAGTATTGTCTTGGGTAGCCACACTTTGAGCATTTAAGTATTTAAGGAATGCAAACAGCTTCTCCAGTTCTTCAGAGCTGAGCCTTTGATTATAAAGTTTTTACGGATGTACAGACTTGAGGGTGAGTATGGAAATATGTGTCTGTAAAAATGCGTGTACGTACGGGATATTTTGTATCCTTAAGGACAGTATGAACATGTGTAGTTGTTCTGTTCAAATTACCTGTATTAGCTGTCCATCAGTTAAGTCAGAACAAAAAGGCTGGTATAACTAATGCTTTAGAGCTGCTAAATTAATTTTTTATGCAAATAAGATGTTCTTTTAATGATACACAATAAAATGACGTGTAAAGAAGCGGCTACGGAGCTTACAAATTGATGATAGTAATGCCAGTGTCAAGCACCAAAAAAATGAAGAGGCCTGGAGTTATCCCCTGTCACTCGCTATTTCTTTCCCAAAGCTCTTCTCCACATTAACAAGTGTGGAAACCCTTTTTTGACAATTCCCTTGGTGGAGCTTTGGGGGAGGAGGGTCAGATCTCGGGTGTGAGAATACTATAAAATTCTGAGGAATAACTGTGCAACAAACTTTCATTCCCCACATTCCCCAAACAAAGGGAAGTCCTTAGGCTTTTCTTCCTTGTGGTTGCAAGCACACTTCAGAAAATAATTCTAAAGATTTAAGTGATAACTTCTGGTAATAGTGGAAGACTTTAATGCATCATAATAGTCGAAGAAAACATTACCACCCCCAACCAAATGTGCAACCAACTTTTTTTTTTTTCTTCTTTTTTTTTTTGACCTGCCCGTACCAGGACCCTGGTCCCTAACAACACAGTGATGCTAGTAAAGGACATTGATTTTAAGCAATCAACTAGTAAAATGTTTGGACAATTGATGGCTGGGGTGGTGGTTGTTTGTTTAACCTTGTGCTCAGGTTACTTAATCCTGTGTCCTCAAAGAATCTTAAACACTGTGATGCTGCAAAATTATAATTATCTTGCCATTAAGCACTTGTGACCTAGTATGGGGTTTAGAAACTTAGCACAGGAACCTTAACTCCATATACAATGAGTTGGGCATCTCAGAATGGGTAATTCTCAATGCTGCAAAGTGGTGTAAAGACACTTCCATAAAGATACCTTTGTCTGTTTTCCTTTCCTTAAGGAAGGAAAAGATAGTGGTGAATATTCCTCATACAGTGGTCTGTTCCTTCAAATCGCTCCTCTCCCAGAAGGCGTTCAGGATGAAGATACTTGGCTTTCCAGTCTTGGTCTTAGGAGTGTTTCTTTATTTTTCACACTTTTAAGACACTGGATAAAATACCTAAGTGGTCAATATTTCTTTGGTTATTAATTAAAATGGGAGATAAATTGCTCTTACTTCCTTGTCTCACCGTGGTTTTGGATTGAAAATACTTCCCACAGGTACGCACTACAGGTGCTCAAAACTTACCCTTAGGAGACAGGTAAGTCAATGCTTAGCGTCCAAAGCAGGATAAGAATGGCACAAGGCAAACCTTAGTGAACAGAAGCAGCTCTCATGATTGAGAAATTTTGGTGCCTGTAGAACTTAACGGAAAGATGTAGATGCCAAACACTTCGGTAAGGAGACCGGGAATTGCATTCCTGACCTGTCATCCACTTCTGAAGTGGTCATATGCAGCCTTTTGGCTATTTTTACTAAGAGACCAAAAGACGTTAGTCTAGAAGAGCAAGCAAGCAAAAAGGATCTGTTGTGCGTGTTTGTTCCTGTAAGGAAGAATAAATCTCAGTAGAAGTTAAGTATCTGTAAGACTTAGCAGGTTCAGCATATAGAGCAAAGAAGAGAGCTGTCAGAAACTTATTGAGAAAGGCTGAAGTAAATTGAACTGGGATTTAAAATGAACTTTCAGAACTGCAGTGTGAATGAGAAAGGCTTGAGTTAAATATATTCCCTGTCTCCTCTTCAAAAAGAAGTGCATTACAGGTCTACATTTATTTTAATAAAGCTTGGAAGCTTTAGCCAATGTAAGTCTATCAAATAGTATGCAAAAAAAAGTGGTTAAAACTGTGGAATGTCATAATTTAGCAGGCAGTAGTTCTGGTGACATATGTTGTTTCTTGTTGCGTTGCTCATAATCTGAGATGTTCGATAGCTGGCTCTGCTGTCTTGTTTTTATGAGCTACTTAAACCCTACAGATTTAATGAATCTCTCTAGACCGTGCACTAGAAAGAAGCCTTTTTAATGTGCCTGAGACTTATGTAATATGAAAAAAGTTTAAAAAATTGTTTAGATCAGTCAGATTAGAATGCAAGTTCACAAATTTAACTTTATAAAAGCAGAATATATTATTGGCATATGACTGTCACTTTCTAAAAGGTTCAATTTAACAAATACATTATTTTGACTTCCTACCTCAGTGTCTTGCTGTCATAGATTTGCTCTATGCAGGTTCTTTCCAGGAAAATTTCACAAAAATGGTTGAATGTAGGGAATAGAGTTAGTGTGGGTATTTCAGGGATTTAACATTGGCTAAATGCTATAGTATAAAGGGGAACTGAAAATGGTGGTTTGAGACAAACCTGAAACACTGTAAAAGGGAGGAATGAAGACGTGTAAAAGAAATTAAATATCTTATTAGTTGATAGTACTGCTTAAAAGGATAGTTTAGTTTTCAAGTTAAGTAAAACCCAGTATTACATGCGAACAGACAAATAAAGGACCCACAAACCCAAGGAGCACAAGTTTAAAGTGTGGGTATTCCAGAGTGGCATCTGAACCAGCACTGAGGCTGCTCACAACTGTGGGAGCATGTGGGTCTGGAGGATGGGATGCAACGGGTGTACTCTGTACGTGATGCATGAGGAAATGGGCACGTGATGTGCCAACCAGTAGCGCAGCGTTCCCTAAGGGTACCAGTCAGCAGGGACATAAAACCTGCAGTGCCATAAGCC
The DNA here is from genome assembly GCF_965231255.1 of Vanellus vanellus. NCBI lineage: Eukaryota > Metazoa > Chordata > Aves > Charadriiformes > Charadriidae > Vanellus > Vanellus vanellus. The sequence continues at coordinate 44,085,019 of NC_138905.1, forward strand.
TAATTATGCAGAAGTGTAGATGAAGTAATGAAGTTAATCCTGAAACGTAACTACTTCAAGAATACTTATCATATGTTTTTAAAAAATCATGAATTAGACCTAAAATATGAAACTGGCAGAAAGTTTTGTTTAAAAATTATTTTAAATGTTTATCTGCTCTTGGATTTGAGGACTGGGAACCCTATTACATGATGAAAAGTCATGTAATTGTGATTCATGGAGTCTAAAGGTTTCAGGGAAAAAGACCCCGACTCGCCACACTATACTTTAAACTTGAAACCTATGCAGAATAGGATCACTTAGAAATGTAGGAATAAAGCTATACTATATCCTTTTGTTAATCCAAAAATCTGAGTGCAAGGAATAAAAACTAATTGACTTTTCAGACTGTCCAGCTGCTATTCGTGTCCGCTGCTCCAGCAGCATACAACTCCAAGGTATGTGACCGAAATACGTCACATGAGAGTTTCAGCTAAACTGAGTTCAATTAATAGGAGTCACTATATATGCTGTTCACTCCCACAACTGCATATTGATCTGTTTGTGATTCTAATGCTCAGTAATGACTTTGTGCTTCTGTCGTTGCCACCTACACCCTGGCCAACTTCTTGTTGCATCTGGGCGTATAAAAAAGGCTGCTACCCAATTTCTTCTTCTTGATGTGATAGGTTCAAAGGGAATAACGACTCCTGAAAGCTCATGTTACTAGTGGCAGTTACTTACTTAAGTCAAAGCTGTATGCAGTTGTTCTGGTGGGGTCATGTATAAAACTGACATCGGGCTGTCGCTACTTCTCAGCATTTATTGATTTAGAAGTCTTTGCTGTGATCTGTAAATGAATTAAAGTTGAAATAGTTATTGTAATATGAATGAGTTTATCAAAATAGTATAGTGTTGGTAATAATTTTGAAGTACTTCTAATAAACACATCCAGCACGGCTGAACTCAGTTTGTTCTCTCCATGAACTCAATGGCAAAGCACCTGAAGGAAACGTCGAGAACATACCCAGAGTCTGGGAGCGATGTCCCACCGAAATAGGTAATAGCCGCTCTGTCTTACTGTTCACCTATTGGTTATCTCAGGATCTGTTGTGACTTCTGTCACAACAGTTCATCTTGACTAGTGGGGCCTGGATAGGGAAAGTGCATATCCCATTTCTCCGGGGCTTTTTTTTTTTTTTCTCCCTGCAGCTGCCCAGCCAGCATGTGGAGGGAGCCTGTCCCCCCCTCCTCGTTCATCTTTGGGTGACGGCACCAACCTGGAGGCAGATACCATTCTTGGAGGTGAGAAGTTGTAGGGAAGAGGTGAAATGCCTGGTCAAAGGCATTGCAACTTGGAGGCGGTGAATGTGAGTTAGGGAGTGAGGAAGGCAAAGGGGAATGGATCTGGGAGTGAGTGATGGAAAGGAAGGGGATGGAGGCACTCGTCTGCTTCATTTACTACACGGTTTCCTATTACTGCAGCAAACGAAGCTGGAATTCTACTGACAGTCTCCTTCACTAGATAACCCAAATTAATCCCCAGAGCATCCTGTGCACTAAATGAAGAAGGATCCTGTGGAGAAAAATAGCAGAGTCTTTAATTTTTTTTTTTTTTTTTTTTTAAAGACTGTTGCATTAGGGGGCTGAAATAACTTTGCACTAGCAATCTCGCTTCTGGTTTTTCTTAACTTCAGAGTACTTATCTTAGCAACTGTAGCATTATTTTAATCTCAGTTTGGGGGAGAAGAGCGTTGTGATAAATATAGACAAACTATATGCACAACGGCAGAGTATGCAGGAAACATTCAACCTGCTGTATTCCTATAGAAGTACAACTCTTCCTGACCTCATTGTGTCATTGATTTGAGGAGACAATTTGCTTGCTACTTAATTATGTTTGCTTTCAAAATACTATGAAAAGAGAAGACTCACAGACAGGAATCTAGAAAGGGAGTTTCTTAAAGAGAGAATTGTGGATGGGAGATACTTGCAAAATAGCCGTTACAGTTACCATGAAAACGATTTATAAATCCTAGCACATCTCTTCAGCGGTTTCATCTGTATTATGTAAATGGCTATTGCTTCCAGGTGTGGTGACCCACCTAGCAGTCTGAAAGCGAGTGCTCTTTGTGAATTATTTAATAGTTGGATTACAGATATTAATCGTAAAAAGGACCGAAGCATTTTCTTAGAATACTTTTTGAATCTGGAGCTTTGTTTGCAGATCCCTGACTGCAGCCTGGGACTGTAACTAATAGGTGCAGATGAAGAAAAACATTTCACTCTGCAGCCTTTTCCGCCCACATCTTTAGGGTTGCCAGAAATCCTATCTGTCAGCTAAAAAGATGTTAAAGTTCTACACTGCTCTAATCCAAATATGACGGAGAATAGGATTAGCAGGAGCTGTTCAAATGTGATAAAATAAATGAATAAAAATGAGTTGAAGAGGAAAGCATGATATTAGTGGAACATGACCCAATTATATATGTAAAAATATACTCAACAAAATAGGTCAGAAATACTTGACTAGATGCATTTACATACCGTTTTGAATGAGGAGTCTCTGTGTAGCTGTAATGGTATTATATAAGATTTTGATATCTGTGTATATTTATCTATAACGGACTCCCATAAATATATGTAATTGAAGCGAGAGACTGCAGTCCAACTCTTTTCTAGAATATGAAATATATGAAACGACATAAACCGGGATGTCAGGTTCCTGCATTGATGCAGACTTCATATCGCCTCCTCTTTCTCTTCCACAACTCTGACAATAAAATTTCAGTAGGTAATTTATATAAATTCAGAAAATAAATTTGTTGATCTTGAAAGACCTGGAGTGCAACAGAAAGAAAAATGAAGTTAATTCTTCCAACAATGAATTTCCCCAGAAACAAGCTTTAATAGTGCTTCCAGATTAATAACACGATCTCAAAGGTAGGCATAGCTTCCTGAACAGTAGTTGAATGTAACTCAACTCTCAAATTGTATCATGAATTGTTTTATACTGAAGAAATGTTAATCTGCTAATTTAAAGAGGCAATACGCACAGTTTACAATTTGAAGTTGTTATCTAGTTCTCCTGGTGATATTAAGATATATTACCATCAGCTGCTCTTTCTGTAATGTTAATAAAGGAAATATCTGATGTGGACTGAAAAAGAGAAACGATGTTTAGATCAGCTGTAGCTATTTATTTTTGGTTCCCTTATTTTCTTATCATGTGGATGACCTACCTCTATGTGTTGGTTAGAAGAGTCTAATTTCTGTAATCTTAAAATTAAAATATCTTCAAATATTTTTAGGTAACCAGAACTACTACCATTAATTGAAGAACATGCTAAACTAGAAATTTATAGGGCATTTGTTGGGATTCATTTTAAAATCTGGCCTTATTTTCGTTGTTCTATAAATAAAAGTAGTCTGAAGATCAGTGTCTTTAAAATAGCCATTGAACTTAAAATCAGTATTAGTTGAACAAGCAAGTGACCTTTTAGTATATTATGAAGCTAGCTGAAAATGGTCTTTAAATCCTGCTTTATCTTTCTTTAGCTAAAGCAAGCTCACAACTAGAGGCTGGGTTAACTCTTTCCTCAAGAAAGGTGAGAGCAAACAAGACAGCAATGAACACAAGAGAACAGCAGGAGGGAGAAGGAAATATATTCTGTCAATCTGCTAAAAACTGAGCAACATGGATTGCTTTTATAGATAAGACTTCTAATATAAGGAGACTTTAAAATAGTAGTACTAGTAAATTCCTATTTCCTGTGTCACAAGTTCGTTTTGAAACATTCAGAAGAATGTACTTTATTGTTTTCTGGATGACTATTTAGAATAACTAGCTATACCTAAGAAGCCAGACTTATTTTTAAAATAAGTCTTTCATAGCTTGGTGTCGTTGGAAATACTTTACCAAATGGTACAAATCTACAGGAGCTTATCTTACCCACTGGAAGTCCAGACACCGATAATGAACGGTCATTTTTCTGGTGTGAATTTAGTTGACTCTAAATAATTATAGCAGGCAGAGGTCATATGGTTTGATTGTTAATAGGCATCACACCAAATTTATGAAATGTATGTTTTAGAAGCGACTCCTCCAGTTATACCAGGATTGGTATATGTTTGTCCAGTGGCTGAATTTCTCTCCCCATATGTAATAAACTGTATAGCATACTATGGTTTTCTTGTGATGTAGTGTCTAGAAGGAGACATCTTCCACCAGAGTAAGGGGTGTGCCTCCCTCCAGTAGCTCAGCTTGGACTGCTGTCGAACCTTCCCTCCTCCCTTTCTTCCCCGACTTTGTGGTCCTGCCCCTTCGTATGCCATTTCTTGCTCTTGTGTGACCAGATGGTAAGTCAGTTTAAGGAACTGAGCCAACAGAAAGTGGATCCAGGAGAGGAAAAATAGTAATTATTTTGGCTGGCTCAGATCACTGGACTTGCTCATAACCTACTCGTTTGAGCGTGAGTGCCAGCGCGAAGGAACTGGCGTGACTGCATGCCCAAGGGTAGGGAGAAAAGCAGGAGGCTGGAAGCCTTCGTTCAGATGCTGCTATGAAGCTGTACAGTAACTAGGAACTTTCTAGACGAGTTGAGGGGCTAACAGCAGTCAGGATTGATTTTCCTTGTTAGGTGGTTGGGGAAGGAAGGGAGATGATTGTTACTCCTTGTTGCAAATCTACATTTAGCTGTTTCTAATAGAGCAGAGTACACATTCTTTTATCACTAAATCCTGTCTCTTAAAAGAGTTGATTTGGCACTTATACTGAAGGAAGTGCCTTGCATTACATTTGGGATATCGCGCTTTCCCAGTTTGGTGGTCCCAAATGTCTTCCCCTGCATTACTGCATCTGTAAAGAATTTTGACTGGGTTTTTTTTTTTTTTTCTTTTTTGTGGATAGTGATTCTTCCCAGTGCAACACATAGAGAGACTAATAACTTATAAATGATTACATCAGTACATTCACGCATAGTAAAGCGAATCTAGTATTCCCTTCTGTAATGTATCCTGACCATGTTATTGATCCAGGCATTAGCGTGGGGCACCAGGCAACGCAGCACTTGATGGTGCAAAGTGCTGATTTCAAAGGGAGCTCTAGATTTTATGCCTTGATACAATTCCTTGTAAACCCAAACATGTATCCAGAAAGATGGAGGGAAAATATGAAGTTCTAGCCTGTACACCATCAAATGTCACTTCATAAAATTTCTGATTTCAGGTGACTGATAATGAACGTGCTCACACAGTATAAATGGCCAAAATCACTTCCGTCCACTGGTCTTTCATTTGCTTCAGTAGATAGCAGCTGAGAACTGGGATTCTTGGCTTTGGACCAGTGTATGACAGAAGCAGCAGGTTGGATAAATAAATAGCTTTTTATCAACAAATTTGCAGTTTCCAGTCTTTGTTCTCAGAAGAAACTTGTGTGGGGCATTACTTTATTTTACCTTCTGCAAATATTAAATGTTTACTCTTCTAGGAATATGAACAATTGCTAGTGACCTTCTTAGCAGAAGTTCTATTGTGTCTGTGTTTTAGCTGAAGTTGAAATCTGACTCATGAATAATTGTTAGTGGACAGGCTTAAAATCAGTGGGAGGTGTATTTCTAAAAGGCTTTTGCGTCACAGCCTTAGAGTTCAGCAGTTAACGCCTTCTTATCGTTGCGTTCATGTTGCCTTTGCCCCTTATCAGTGTAAGGACTTCCTTTGCGGTTGGACCTCTGTATTTTGGGTTTTTTAATTATTTGGGGTGTTGGAAAAGTTGTGTTTCCCGCGATCTTAATGGATGATCCCATCTTCCTGGGACTGGCCGTTATAGAGAATACGATAACTGAGAAGCAGAGGGCATGGAAGGTGGACCTGAGCAGAGATACATGGGAATGAGTAATCCTAGATGTCTCTGCAAGACTGCTTTTTTCTTTGGAATCTAGAAATATTCTTTAAGTTTAATGTGATTACATTAAAAAGTCATTACTTTGAAACTACTGAGCTGGATCGTCATAGCCTGTGTTGCTTCACCTGGGGAAAACTAATTTGGAGATCTCTTGTCACAGATATCTCACAATAACTGGGCATTCTTTATAGTAATGCTCTGCACTTACAATTTTTTTTTATAAGTTTTATATGACATCTGAGAGCCTGAGAAGCACTGAAGTCTAACGTCCCAACTTCAAGGTGTGATCTCTTCTCTCCATCCATCTCATGAGATCTCAACTCCTGTGAGAGTCAGATCCACTGCTGTATCTAGTTCCACACTCAAATGAGACACTCAAAATCTAGTGCTCCTTATTTCATCCTGCTGGCTTTTTGAAGGCCATTTGCTGAATTCCTTGCGGGGTTGGGAATGGACTCTGCATTTGAGTCTAATTGGCTAATCTTAGAATAGGTGCTTGTTTCCTCTTTACTGGTACTGCAGACAGCTTTGCCGGTATTGGGTAACTTGTCTGGTAAAACTGAGGATGGATGGGGTTCACATCTGCAGCTGCTGTTCTTCTGAAGCCGAAGTTTAACTTATTGTCAAATACCTTCTTTCTTGTGTTCAGCTGTCTAACATCCATACTGAAATTAAAGTGAGATGCTTCACTATTCAACAAAATTTAAAAAAAAAAAGTATTCCCCAAGTTACTGGATAAAAACTACTGAAGTTTTTCTGCAGTGACTTATTTTTTTTAAATTTTTTTTTTTTTTTTTTTTTAGATCTTGGAACTTTTAAAACCTGATAGACCTGAAGAAGATATCTGGGGCTTAAAATACTGTGTCTCAGTAATTTATTAAGCTAAGCTGTAGCTATTTCATCTAGGCAAGCACCTTGGCCTTCCTAAAATATACTTTGATAATGTTACCTATCAAAAGCCCCGACAGAGCTACTGGCTGTCTGGCAGTGAAAGAACTATGTCTGACAAAATGTTTCTAACAAAAATAACAGGAAAATAGGAAAAGGAGCACCTCTTCTAGGAAGAGCTGTTTGATGTATGCCACAGTCTTGCTTTTTTTTGTTACCTGGTTTGTTTTCTTGTTTTACTAAAGCTGTAGATACTGATGTAGGCTTAAAGAGTCTGAAAGAAGGGAAAACAGGAATATGCCTTGAGTGTGTGTGGTGTGGGGTTTTTTTTTTGGATTTTGTTTTTCTTCTGTGTGTTAAGCCCCCAACTCCCAAGAATTTTGATACTGAATGTTTCTTCTCCATCTATAGCAGAAATGTAGAAACTTGGCAGGGTAAAAAAAAAAAACAAAAAGGTAATTGGGCTTTGCAAAGCTAAAAAGCAACTGTGTGATGTCATGTTGGTCAGGGCACGAGAGGCGGTTGAAAACTGCTTGTGGTTTTGCTTTGTCTGTGTAGCTTGTGGTGTTTTGCTGTTATTATAGTGCCTTTTATCTCATAGACCATTTGACTGAGTGCTCGCATCGAGAGTGGTTCTTAATGGAAGATGGTGAACGTTTATCTTGCTCTGCTTGAAGAGCGAGTCTCAGAAAACGGTTGAGAACAATACGCTCACTGGTGGCAGTGATCGATTTAAGACTTAGGATCCTTCCTTACTTTTTATTTTTGGTAAACAAAAAATGTTGGCGTTACTGAAGTTTTCCTCCCTTAGACAAGGGAGGAAACAGGCTCTGTAAATCTAGGCTGAAGCTTGGGTTGGGCTTGTGCGAGACCTCCGTTTTTCATGCAGTGATGAAATGACCGTGAGGTGCAGGTCAGGACAGACACCTCCTTATCAGACCAACTGACGTGTTGGTGAGTACCTCCATGTGAAGCTGCTTCACCTTCACCTTGAAGGTGGGATGTGCAGAGCCAGCAGAAGAATTGTCATCCAAGTGCTGCATAGTGATTTATTTTAAATACTTTTTTTTTTTAATTTCACTTATGTTTTATAAAGAGATGATAGATTTTTAAGAATAGGTTAGTATGCAGAAATTATTAAAACTAAAACTTCCCTCCCTGTCTATAGCTTATTCCTTTCATTCACTTTTGCAGCAGTACCAGGCCGACAGACTACACTTTTTAAAATTTGGAAGTATACATGGGATTTGGAAACAGCATAATTCTTTTGTAAACTCTTCTTTATTCCTTTCTTCTTTTCATTATTTCTTTTCTATCTTTTCATCAGTAAAATGGGGTTGTTAAAGCATTGTTAATAATGATGTTCTCAGTGCTGCTTGTTAAAATATTTTGTTCCACTCACACTGAGCCAAAACAGGTTGTAGGATGCAATAGTAACTAGAAACCTCGAATTATCATTGATACTTACATTTTCTTTCTCAAGGAAGATGGAGATTAAGCCAAAACACAATGATGTCTTCTCTGCCTCTGAAGTCCTAGGAGGTCTGGTTGCAAGGTTCTACTGAAGAGATGGGTGGTGTTTTACCTGGTGTCAATTATTAGCTGTTATAACTTGTCAATTTATGGACACTGACAGTTGGTTTCAGATAGTGGATTTTACCTCAGTATCACAGTATGCTAGGGATTGGAAGGGACCTCAAAAGATCATCTAGTCCAATCCCCCTGTCGGAGCAGGAACACCTAGATGAGGTTGCACAGGAAGGCGTCCAGGCGAGTTTTGAATGTCTCCAGAGAAGGAGACTCCACAACCTCCCTGGGCAGCCTGTTCCAAGGAATAACAATTAAAATCTTAATACGCCACTGTTTTTACTGAGTTGGCCCGATAGAGGTGTTTACTCACAGCAACTATAACATTTTATGCGAAGTATTGTTTAAGTGTGTGTGTGTGTAGCTGCTGAGGGCTGTAGCTTCACTGGAAGCTTCTGGAGCTTTTTATAAACAGAGGAAATCGCTCACTTTTGGGTCAAAGAGAAGAGGGGCCTTCCTCAAAAGCTTTCCTCAAAAGCCAACTTCTCTTTGAAGAAGAAAATGCTACAGAATTTCATATTGCTGTTACCATCCAAATAGTGAATGGCAAATCCCTGGAGTAGGTACCAGAACCCATGAAATCACAGCTGTAACAGAAAGAAAATGGTAGACAGACCGTACTCTTCAGACAAGAGTTACCAGGCTCTACGCGGCTGATATTCTTTGCAACACTGCTACCCCCTTCAACGTGAAAATTGTTAAAATACGCTGACTACTGTTTGAAATACAAGATAGCTTGCAAAGAGATTATCAATACTGTATCTACTTAAAAGACCGTAGTTTCGGGCTCTTAGGTTTATACAGTACAGCCTTGAAGAACAAAAGAATGGTTATAGTTTATTAGTTCATAAATCCTCATTTGAGGCTGCAGGGGCTTTTGAAACACGCTTGAGACTGTTCTTTTTATTTTAAGTTCATTTATTTCCATCACATCCACCTTTCAGCCAAACATCTTCTGACAACTTTATTTCAGTTAACACTGCATATTGTAATTTAGGCTGCTAGCTTGCTGATGCATGTTTGGTTTTATAAAACAATGCTTTTATCCATCTCTTATTTCAGCCCATTTAAAGCCTATGTCTTAACGAAAAACCACACCTTTCCAATCGGTGAATCTGTGACTTGTGTTAAGTCTGACTTATCCTGCAGAAACCTTATCTTTCTTTGTAGAGAAGAAAAGTGTGTGTGTGTATATATATATATATATTGTGTGTATAAACATAAAATATGTATAAAATAACACTAAAAGCCCTTGCATACCAAGAAGAAAGCTTTCCTGTTGTAGTACTTGAGATCAAGATGGAGTTAAACCCTTAAGTCATGTGAAGCATAGCAGTTCTGGGATATGTGTGAAGCACATGGCACATCCTGCCCGTGAAAAGAAAGAGAAAGGTATGTCATGACACAATCTCCTCTCGGGTAATCTCTGAGATGGTAATATGAGTGGTAAGAAGGGGGAGAACTGTGAAACTTGATAAACAAGCACTTTTTAATTAAAACTGTCTATCACGAACATCTTGATGATCACTCAAGCTTTGATTTAACAAAGAGCAAATTCTAAATAAAATACTTTGTAATTACATTTTTATGGAAGACTGATTTATCTGAGGAAAAGGAAAGTTTCTGTGGAAACTTAAATTGGCTTTTCTTACTTAAATTTGAGTTCTTTGACATGATTTACAGAATCAAAATAACTGTGTACCATACAGGTTAAGTATTATATCAGCGTTTAGGAAACGCAAATGTGAGCTTTGAAACAAAACTTACATGCTGCTACTGCTAGGTTTTACTGAAGTAATTAAATAAATGATCACAATAGGAATTAGTTTAGGCCGTATGTAAAGTGATCAAAAGTATATGCTTGTTTCTTTAGAAAAAGTAACACATGGAGAGTTACTTTATTTGTCAGCAGCTTCACAGAGCTTTTTGTCTTTAACCACAATAGCTGACTTGTTTTGGGATTCATCTTTTATAATTTGAATTTGCTATTTGAAATGTTGCATTTTTTTAAAAAGTTAGTGATCAGAAGAACTTTTTGACAATATTGATTCATCTTGGTTTTACTTCTGGGTATGTGTTTGAAAATGGCAATCAACTTGTTTAAACAGGAAAAAAAAAACCAAAGAAAACCCTTCAAAAGCACAGGGAGCAGCAGGATATTAATGTCTGTGGGTGATTAGCTATCAGCTTGGAGAAGTAACAAATGCATCACAGATCTCATTTACAGGGGGGATGAGGCCCTGCAACAAAACGCTTGATATGCACACCCCACAATGCTACCCAAAATGTGTTACGAGATACAAACATCTTTTCTAATTTTTCTGCCCAAGGCTGGTTTTCGTTTGGAAAGCGTAATAAAGTAGCAGAATAATTAAAACTTACAGTACAAAAGATTAAGCAACGCAGGATTCTAGATTAGTTCCGGTTGTACCAATTTCAACATCAATAACCCGAAGTAGTATCTAACTCTTCTAAAGATGAAGCATACCTTCTGAAAATCATAACAGAATTATCCAACCAGAAAAACATTAAACTAGAGATGATGCTGGTTGCTATTTTTCACTAGGGTTCAGAATGCTAATGCTTTGGTTTGTAATAGGATGCCAGAGCAGGTAATGGCGATGCCATGGGGGCTGTTAAGCTGCTTACGTGTGCAGTCACGTTTTTTTCCTTGTTAGACAAAAACTTTTATTCATGTATTTATACTAATCAAGAAATGCATTTTAAAGCAATTATGCCGTCTACAGAATTGTTTGTAATTATGAAGTGCATTAATCAACAGTTCTCATCTGTCTGATTAGTAATTTTTAATCATAAGCAAAGAAGAAAACACAGATGTATTGTAAATAAAAGTAATTGAACTCCATATTCTGGATTGTGCAAAGAAACAGTCGGTATGGCCTAAACTCGTTGATGGAAGAGCACATTGGTTTGCCGGGGTTTTAAATGAGCGAGCAGACAAGGATGGCTCTCGGTCAGCCGCCCCTCCGTGCTGCTTCGTTACTGTCCAGTCTTCCACCGTGTACATGGTCAGCACTGAAATAACCTCCTGCGGTGGTACCTGAATGCCTATGAGTAGGTTTCTTTCTTTGGTGGTTTGTTCTTTTTTTTTTTTTTTTTTTTTTTGTGAGAAAAGCTAAAACCACCTTAAATAATCTCCAAACAACCCCCCAAACTAATCCTTGTCTTGTCCTGTTTAAACACCCAGTTTGAGTCACCTTGGTCTCTCCTGCAGCTGGTTTCTCCCCCTTTGCAGTCAGGTTGCTTTCTCTGAGCTGGGGGCTTTTCCGATATGTTAGTGGAGATGGTGGACTTGGTCCAAAAAAGTATATAGAGAGAATAATTTTATTTACTTTCTGTAAAAATGACTATTCTTCTTTGTCTTCTTGCTTCCTCACACGTTATCTTAATCATCAGCCATGCACTGGGTGGGAACTACAAGTAAAATATGGTATATTGACTGTTTATTTTAATACTTTGCTATAGTGCTGGCAAATATTTAGCTTTATATTACATTTATTCTTAGGAAGCCTTTGAAAACAGAATTTACCCTAATCCATTGCATGTAACTTTTCTGACAGAGAATGACTTGGGAATGTCATCGTGTTAATAAACAGTGATAAAAAACATCCATTAGAATTCACATATCTAATGAACATTTGTTTTATTTCTCTGATTATTTTAATGAATTTTGTGCTGCTTTCTGAACTGACGGTAAATACCTATTTATTTAGTTATTGCTAAATACCATTCCAGAAGTTAAGTGATGTTAAGATGTAGTCATGGCATTAATTATGAAGAAGAATTTTTGCCCAGAATGGTTCTTTAATACCTTTGGGATCCCACTCTTCAATTTACAGTTCTAAGATTTCCTTTGCCACAGTCTGAAAGACTCTCAATGAGTTTGACTTAGTGTTTGGGTGACGTTGGAAGGAGATCTTCTTTTTCTCCTAAAATCCCATCGCTTTCTCCCAAAAGCATTGCTGTGTTTGATAACTACCTCACTCCTGGGGACTGTCAGATGCTGTGTTATGGTAGTGGTATGGTTTAACCTATTTTCGTGTCCCTCTCGCTGGGTAAACAGCTGTTCTCCTTCGGTATTTGCAAACAGTCTGAATGAAATGCTCAGCTGCTCCTGAGATCCAGCCACACAATTGTGGGGGGAAAGAAGAACGCATCTCTCCTCCTGACCAACTCCCCCGTGTACACTTGCACAGTTTTTCCATAGTTGTAAAATAACATAGCGAAGGCCTCATCTAATCCCTTATGAAAACCACGGCGTTCACCCAGTTCAGCGTGAGCAGGTAAACAGTATCCAGGTCTTGACCAAAACAAGTGTCACAATGCTTATGAGTAAGAAAACACCAATATTCCTGGCAACTTTTGATCACAGTCTATCCGTATGATGTGTTTTGGAATATTGAAAGGCAAATTTGGTAACTATTGCCTTGGTTCATCCCCTTGACTAAGTTTAGATGCAAGGGGAGTATGAATGGTCAGTAGTATGAAAATGCCTCAATACCCATGTCCTTTATAACTACACTTATTTCGCAGTAGAATTATCTTAGATGTGTAGTTTTGACTGGGCATAAAAATGGAAGAAAGGAAAACCAAGCTATGTTTTGTTCTTAAACTGGTGCATTACACTGTAACTTGAATGTTCTTTTCCCCTCAGTCTTTTATATAAACACTATTTCCTTAGCACTTTATGTAGTGCCTTTCAGGTTCAAAGCCCTTTACACAAATTATTTTAATTAGTTTTCACATCTCCTCTGAGAGAGGTAAGTAAATATCATTATCCCCATTTTTCCAGACAGGGACTCTCATCTGGAGAGGTTAAGTAACTTGCCCAAGGCCACAAGGGGGAATATTGTCCTACCTCGTCCCGGAAACTCAAGAGCTGTCATATCCCAAGTCCTTTACTTTGTTTGCTAGATGGCAACTTGAGTTGTTAATGGTTACTCCTGTGTTACAGAAATACATTCTGTGATTTTACCTCTTTGGTCTTAGCAATAGTGTAAGCAAGGAAGAAATCAGATTTTCTGTAGTCAAATTATAGCATAGTAACACAGTCTCCCTCAACAGAAATGTCAAGTTCCTTTCCTGTTATGTCTATAATTGAGTAGAAAAAGTAGTAGACCATACTCGTTACAGTTTTCCCATGGGATACTGCCCAGTCCGCAGTCACTTTGTCAGTTCAGGTCATGTTATGCCTGCAGCTCTGGTTTATGCGAGATGCAGAAAATGCAACTTGTGGAGATTTTTCTAAGTCATGTGTTTGTCGGACCTTGGAAAAATACAAATACTGGCAGCGTGTGCTTCCTGAGAGAACTCTTTTCTTACATAAAGGAGATGCAGAAGCAGGGACAAGTGGGTTTGTGTTTAAGAAATCTAAAATACCACACTGCTGCTTTTTTTTTTTTTTTTTTTTGGTGATTTGGAGGCTATTGTATTGCATGTCTGCAAAGAGTTCTTCTGTCTCTTGGTCTCGTCCTCAACTAGAGGATGTTTAAGGAACTGAGTTTGCTGATTGAATAGTCTGTTTCTTGAACTTCAAAAGAACATTAATCGCAATGTAAAGAATTTAAGGGACTCACAAGACTAGTCAATATTTTATTTTGAAAGGATAACAGATGGAAAAGAACGGGAAGGAACCTCGATACTTTCAAAATGTATTATATGTCTCTAAGAGCTGTACCATAAAAAATGGAAATATAGCCAAGATATATAGTATGTTTATAACGTTACAACTGGTGACCCTTATTCTCCACAGAGACCCACTGGCTGTTAGATTGTGCTAACATCAGCATGGTGTTACAGCGCAGGATGCTGAGGCTCAGGTTATCAATAAATGGGTGAACACTTGCAGGTGTCCAGTCAGACAACGAAGTGATGGAGGACGAAGGGGAAGGTCTTTTAAGGAAGCTTGTCTGACTACCAGTTGTAATAATTAGGACGAGAGCTCAAACTTAGGAGAGAGCCCATGCGCTCTCTTGTCTGAACCGGCGCAGACCTTTTCTTTGTGAACTTGAGCTTACGATCCGCTGGATCAAGCACTGGCTAACTGGAAGGTCCCAAAGAGTGGTGCTCAATGGATTTAAATCCAGCTGGCGGATGGTCACAAGTGGTGTGCCTCAGGGCTCAGTGTCGGGACCATTTCTGTTCAATGTCTTTATTGATGATCTTGATAAGGACATAGGGTGTATCATCAGCAAGTTTGCAGATGACATCAAGTTATGCAGGAGTGTTGATTCCAGGAGGATAGGGAAGCTCTACAGAGAGACTTGGATAGATTGGATCATTGGGCCAACATCAATGGTATGAGTATCAACAAGGGCAAGTGCCAGGTCCTGCACTTGGGCCACAATAACCCCATGCAGCGCTACAGGCTTGGGGAGGAGTGGCTGGAAAGCTGCCTGGCAGAAAGAGACCTGGGGGTTCTAATTGACAAGCGGCTGAATATGAGCCAGCAGTGTGCCCAGGTGGCCAAGAAAGCCAACGGCATCCTGGCTTGTATTAGAAATAGCGTGGCCAGCAGAAGTAGGGAGGTGATTGTGCCCCTGTACTCAGCACCGGTGAGGCCACACCTCGAGTATTGTGTCCAGTTTTGGGCACCTCAATACAAGAGAGATATCGAGGTGCTGGAGCGAGTGCAGAGGAGGGCAATGAAGCTGGTGAAGGGCCTAGCAAACAAATCATATGAAGACCGGTTGAAGGAGCTGAGACTCTTTAGTTTGAGGAGGAGGAGGCTGAGGGGAGACCTCATCACTCTCTACAACTATTTGAAAGGACACTGTGGAGAGGTTGGTGCTGGTCTCTTCTCACAGGTAATTAATGATAGAACAAGAGGGAATGGCTTCAAGCTCCAACAGGGCAGACTGAACATTAGGAAAGAATTTTTCACAGCAAGAGTGGTTGGGCATTGGAATAGACTGCCCAGGGAGGTGGTTGAGTCACCATCCCTGGATGTGTTTAAGAGACGTTTAGATGTGGTGTTGGGGGATATGGTGTAGGGGAGAACTTTGTAGAGTAGGGTAGATGGCTGGACTCGATGATGCCAAGGGTCTCTTCCAACCTAGACGATTCTATGATTTTATGAATTTCTGTGAGATTTTTCTGTCATGTTTTCCTTGTTTCGCAAGGAGAGATGTTGAACTCGAATGATTTACCTACACAGAGGTGCTTGCTTCTTTCTGAGATGTCTTAGACGGTGTGAGATTTCTCCGTGGGGCTGCCGCACATGAGCCACGAGAAATCCGCACCGCGCTGCAAGTGGCGGGTGGGCTTCTGGGAGATGCTTGGTGTACCTCAGGGTGTGGGTATGGGTATCTCAGGTAGCACCCCGCACCTCACCGGGGCCTCTATGATTGCATTTTCCAAGTCCTGTAAAATGCTTAACAGATTATAAGCCTCCTTCTCAGTTACCTTGCACAGGCATTTATACCAGAGCAGAAAGATGAAAAAGTGGAAGGAGCCCAAGCAAGACAGTGACATAACATGCTTTATGAATCCAAGTGAAGGAAAAAATACTGAGTGTTTTGGCAGACGTTCTGGAAGCTATGTGCTCGGCATATGTGAGGCAAGAGAGATTTGATCAACTACCACCAGGGTGGCAAAATTAGTTATCGGTGGAAGCGTTAGGTAATTCTTCATGATAATGATTAAACTAACCAGGGTCTTTACGGATTGTTAGTATATAAAGCCTGAAAAATTAAATTGTCATTGGCTAGCATGCTGTCCCCCCTTCCTTCTAAACACACATACTTCCTTTTATATTAAGCTATGGATTTTGTCTGTAAATTCAAACAAAATCTGTCCAGGAAGAATCAATCATATAACTGTTCATAATATGTGTTATCAAAAGCAGCATCTCCTGAACAGCATCTTACTCTTTGACTTTAAAACATATGCATTTATTTAAATGTGATTTGCAAGGGACTTATACTATTAGCTATACTGAAATCTTTGATCCTTTTTATTTTTTCACAGCATGAATACAATTAATGAGCAAGGATTATCTTAAACTATTTGTGGGATCCAAAAGTAAATAGTCTCTCTGTCGTTCAATTTTACCAATTACAGGAATTAACTGTAGAAATTAATTATTAAAATTTGCCCATTTCCCAAGACTGAAGTCCCCCAGGTTTGGTAGCTTCTAACGCATCATCTAGAAATTTTGTTAGTAAAACTTTAATGATACATAATTAATTTCTGTAAGTATGAACTAAGGGTATCTTTCACTTTCCTTTGCCGTAGTGGCTCACGTAGCTTTCTATATGAGATCATTGCAAGCAGTTCAAGACTTCTATTTAGTTTTTTTTTATTTTGCAAACTCTTTATTTGGCATTATTTAGATGGTGAATACGCCTCAGTTAGCAAAAAGCTGAAGATTTGTGTGTTAGTGGTGAAGAGGTCGGAGTGATTTCATGTTCTCTGATTTCTGACCCTGTCTCTCTTCTGGCTCCATGTCGTCACTGGCAGTAGAAACCGGTTGTCGACCTCGTGTGTCCTGCAGTCATATTTTAACCACTCAAAATCTATGAAGCTGATTTTATTTGAATTTTGAAACTTTAAATCTGGCCACCTGTGTTTCTCCTATGTGTTTGTAACAATATGCAGCAGCAGAACAGATACTTTTCTAGGGCTACTGGAAAGATGAAGGAGAAAGTAAAAAATGTAGGTGATAAAGGCAAAGATTGTTTAGAAAAATGTTGAAGGGAATATTTTGGAAACGGTATAGCCTTATGCTTTGCTTTAAACAGAAAAGAGAGTTTAGAAAAGAAGCTGTGTATTCCTGTTGTCTCCCTGCTTTGAGCTTTCTTGCAGGTAGGTAGGAACGCCCGTTGATAGGAAAGCCAGCATGCCACCGCCAAACTCACCGTCAGGATCAGAAAGAGAGGCCAGGGTGCCAGAGCAAAAAACCCACTACTGATTATATCAAGATCAGGAGTCCTTGATAATGGATTCATAGGTTAAAACAGAGCAAGAGATAAGCGAAGATCGGAAGTCAGATACCTGCAGCAGGAGCAAACCCTGGAATCAAAGGAAGGAACAAGGTGGTGAACTCATCCTGGTGCTCAGAGGTCTTCCATGTGGTAGCCTGCTGAATCCTGGGGGTAGGTCTACTTCTTGCAGGAGAAGTCACAACTATGACACTTGATTTGCCCCCAAACAGACAATAATTCATTATTGTCCATGTGTGATAGGGTCTTTAAAAGTCATGGTATCAGAAGAAATTATTGCAGGATTGCAGAAAAGAACATTTTCCATGCAAAACCCACTTCTGGGCTGCTGCACAAAGTTGTGAACAAATGCTGAGAAATGAAAACCCAAATGTTTTCAGTGTTGTTCTTTCTGAAGCAAATAGTGTCTTAGGACAAATAACTAGGGAGAGTAACAGGGCAGTGGTGACCGATAGCGTTGCCATTTTCAGTACTATATTCACTTCTCACTGAAGCATTATGTTCCTGTCATGTTCACCCGTGAAGTTTAACTAAAGACTTCTCAGGAAGTCCTGTCTCTTATTTCAATCTGCCATGCTGCTTTGCTATGCTGGCTGAGTAAGAGCAAAAAACTGGCTTTGAAGCTTAATGGATTATAAGCTACACAAAGGGTGATTTTGATCAGTTTTTAGTGTCTAGATATTCTTGGCATGGTAAACGATTGCATCCTTCCAGGTGATGCTTTCTTGGATGGTAATACTTGAATAAAAGGTAAAGCAAGCTAACCTGACTCTCTAATTACTGGAATCGTCTTCCCTTTTGTTAAGGTCACTTGGTTTTAGTGCAACTGATACCATTCATGTCGGCTTAGGCACAGGAAGACATATTCCTTCTGTTGCCTTACTTCAGAGGTAAAAATATCTAAAAATCTATTTATTTGCATATACAGGAATGATGGACCAGCCAGTCACTTCTTAAGACCTAAAAGACCAATCCAAATACTCGTATAGATGGTTTGAATCTTTCCCCTGTTTTTAATGAGGTAGTTCAAACTTCAAATGAATCATTTCTGACAGAAAAACAAAACAACTGAAAAATAGTCAGATCTTATGCAATATATACTAAACTTACAAAAATGAATCATGTAGCAACAAAGGTGGGAGCTATGATTACTGGCTTTGGCAAGGAAATTGCTGTTGCCAGGAAGAGTCCGATTACTTGGAACATCTCTAATACATAAGCGTAAATCTCCCTCCCCCCTTTTTCTAATAGGAGGGAGAAAAGTGAGGTTTCAACTTGAAGCTAGAGCGTAAGTAATCTTTTAAGTAATACTCTTCAATTTTCTCATATAAAAACTTAATTTGGTGTGCATTATGGATGAAGTCTTACCTGCCGCAGGAATGATATCCTATAGTAATATTGAATGATAATTACACTACTGATGACTTTAAAGAGTTTACCATTTGATATAGCCCTGGCTGGTAAAACTACATCTTGTAACGTGGGCTAAATTAAGGTTTTATATGCACAGGAAAAGGGAGAGGCAGAGCATTTGCAGTGCCTTGTTGTATAGCCTTTTGCTTCAACATAACAAGCTTAATTTTTACATGACGGTGAACTTTTTAAAATGTGAAATACACACATTTAATTTAAGCTTCAGTTATGTAACTAAATGGTGACAAAAAGCAATTTTGAAAACCTCGTTACATGATATATCTGCAAGCTAAACTCAATGTCTCTTATTAAAATGAAGAAGTTTTGTGTTTTTTTTTGTTTTGTTTTCTTTGCAAGTAAAATTTGAGGTTTTTTAGCAGAAAGGGAGACCATGGAGCAACATACCGCTTTATTTGAATTTAAGTGGTGGTGGGTACATTTGGCAGAACAGGGATACAAGCCTATGTTGATCTCGGGTAGTTCTCACAATTTAGCACGCATGTACAGGATAAAATTACAGAGAAGATTAATGTTAAAGCTGTGAAGTCAAGCACTAAAACCTAGGCAGTGCTGATTATAATGTTGCCCAGGCAACTTTATTTCCGTTGTCTTCATACGTTAGGATAGGGTTTTTTCCCTATCATAGAGGAATAGAAGAAACAAATTTTTGTTTCTCTAGAGATTATTTTCAGTCTTCTTGCAGTCCTCAGCATTGTTTACTGCCCATCTTGTCGTCCAGCTGCGACAGAGGACTGAAAGCTTAACATATTAAAGACCCACAAGAAGGCTAAATTAGTATTGTATTTTGCTCTATATGGTACCGGTAAAATGCAAAACGTTATTGATACAAGTATGGGAGGAAATGGATGTGGAGTTCATGTTGTCATTACTTTTATGCCAGCTTTCTCTAGCAAGAATAACAGGTCAGATTCAGGATCAGCCACAGCTAGCAATTTTTAATAGCTTCAGCCTGACCAAATTTGCATGTATTTTCACGGGTCAGCGCTTTTGACTCCTTTCCTATATCCCCTCCTATTTTAAACAAAACAAGTGGCCTGGAAAGAGCGCAGGGAAGGTGGAGGAGGGAGGCGAGAGAATGCTAGTGCTTAGAAAATTACATATTTATTCCTCAGCTTAGTTTTTGAAAACTGGTATTTCAATCTAAAAGCTTGTCATGTCTGTCCCACCCCCTCGCCGAAGACTGGCAGAGTAGGAGATGAAGCATAGATTATCTTAGCCCCATTGTTCAGTCTGCTAAAACTATAAGCAACTAAACAATGACTGTCTAATTAAAAAACATTAGCTAAGTATAATGTGGGTGTTATGAGCTCTGTATTATCAAAGATAAAATAAGATTGACTCAATTTTAATATGATTAATCAACTAGATACCGGCAAAACTGGATACCAGTTGAAGAACCCGTTTCTTTTAAGAATGAATGTCAAAAGGAGGAGACTAGCATAGGTTCATTTAAGCCAGTCCTAAAATAATATTGCGAAAGGAGAAAAAGGAAATTAAATGCCAGGTATGATTATTTTGGAAGTCATGGAAAATTGTTTATGTGACCCTACAAGCCATTTAATAATCAACGAGACTAGAGAACAGTAAATGTGTTTATTGATTGAACATTAGTAATTTAGTTTCAACACACCGTGTTTAGGGCCTGATTCATGGTGCACTAAAGTGGAAACTTTTCAATGACATGTATGGAACCGTTTGTAATAGTTGAGGAATACTTTCTTTTAGTAGCCATTGCAGTGTTCTTTCTTAAGGGAAGAGTTTGGTTTAACTCCAGTATGTGTCTTGTTCAGATGCAAAGGGGAGAATGGTTTTAGATTGCTGCTTCTTAGAGGCAAAATGCAGTTGAACTTTATTATACCGGATTAGCAAAAAAGCAAATGTCAAAGACTTGTGAAGAGACCGTTAACACTGACAAGTCCTATCTTCTTGTTTCTGGCCAATCTGCAAATCTAATCTGATAAAGAAAGGCATAAACCACAAAACTCAAAGGTCCGGAGCAGTCCTGCCAGGTTTAAAAAGTACGCGCAAGGGAAGAAGAGACAAAAAAAGAGAGGAGCAGGGAACACTGGCAAGTGTTGAAGAAGCCAGGCCTTACTCTGGCATCTTAATGGGATGGACACTACACAGCTGAATGAAAATATAGAAATACATTGCTTTAAAAAAAATCTTCTCTACGGATTTGCGTTTGTTCATAGGTAAAACCTTTCCTCCAGAGGAATGCTGTTGGTGATGATCTGAGATCCAGGCTCTCAAAAAGAGACTGGCTGAACCTTTGGCTCTCTCTTACAGTGGTGGGAATACACAGAGGTCACTGCTTAAATTTTTTTAAATTATTTCTAAATTAGGAAAGCTGTGAATTTTCCTACTAAAATGTGAGTCCAAAACTGTTAAGTTTATCAGAAAAAAAAACCACCCCAAAGCAACAAACCCAAACCACCCAAAACACACTGGTGGGGGAAGCAATGCAGGTTGCTGCCACTGTGATAAGCCTCCTGCAGTCCAAGGAGCTTGGAGCAGCCTTTAAATGATTAAGGCCAGCTAGGCAAAATTAAGGTAACTTAATTGAATTCAAACCATAACCTCTGATCACGAGGTATCTGAACTTTGGAAAAGCTGGTCTCCAGGTAAGAAATTCAGACTTTAGTACGTTTCGGTTGCCTATAGAGCAGATGAAATTGGTTACGGTATGTAGCTGATGCTTCAAAGAGCTGTTCTCAAAAACTATTTCTGGACAACATAATCCACCTGACTATGAAATGCAATAGCAGCTGTGATTTCTAATAATAATACTTTTTTTCTGTACACCAGAACACATTTGTGTTGACATTTAAGCATTGCTCAGCTAAGATGTTTCACAGCTTGAGGGAGAGGAAAATTTTCTCTCCTCAGCACATCATGATTCTTTTTTCTGAGTGAATAACTTTGACAATAGGGAAGGGGAAAGGACTGAGCAGCAACAGCGGAAGGGTCACTGAAGGATGACCGTTCCACTATAGCCTTTCCCCATTTGAGTTCTGCAGCTGCTCTGTTCTTACTTTTTTACTAATTGGCCCCAGTGCCGCATCAGGATTCTTCTCTGAGATAACCCTTCCCACCATCCCACATCATTCTTTGAAAGGCTGGTGGCAGCAGTCAGAGCACTTCATCCAAAGACTGGATGTCCCTGTGAAGAGAGGCTGGTGACTCCAGGCAAGGAGAGAATGTGGTGTAAGACCTCAGTAAATCTGCCCACCACAGCACCGCTGGCCGTCTCCATCTGGCACAGTGCTCCATCATATCTCCAGGCTCCAGAAGGTGTTTTGAAAGGCCCAAAGAGTGGCTCGTGACCTTTCTGGACTGATGTGACCTCACAGAAATACTTCATTCAGAAGTATTCATCAAGAAAATCTGTGAGGTTTTTTAATGGTCAATATTTACCACAAAATTTTGATTCCCTAATTGATAGTGTTTGCCAATATCTGATTTTCTCAACATATCCAATGGAATATAGTGCTTTTATGTCCTACGATAAAGAGATTTTTAACCTGGGCATAATATACTTCACTCCGAGAATGCAATGTTAAAATAACGTCACTTATTAGCTGGGGTGTTTTAGGCTGACATCAAATATGATCAATGGCCCGTACCCGCTGGAAGGATGCCGCCTCTCTGAACTGTTCCTCAAGGTAAGAACAGTAGTGAAATGACTTCACGTCATTTCTCTCACACTTTGGAGTGAGTTACATAGACTGATCATTACTGTGAGTTACTGCATTTATAAGCCCTTTTTGAAGTCGAGATAACAGCTCACAGTGGCATCTGCAACTGCTCTTGATTTCCTCAGTGTAGTCGTATCAAATATTTAGAGATTAACCTGTAGCACCGTTCTGTTATGTACATTGAACCCGATCTGTTTTTTTTTTTTTTTTTTTTTTCCAGGCTAGCAATCGCGCAGTGTTGTGGGAACATCCCCAGAGCAGTGTCTGTTGGAGTTATTAGTACAATTACATCCTTTCTTATTTTTTTTTTTAACTGAGAGGATGTTTTTCGAACGTATAGCGAGCAAGAGGGAAAAGTACTACTTGTTAGTCCCTCTTGTGCATTTGGCCAGAAGGTTTTTGTCTCCTCCGTGTGACAAAAGCTTCACAAAAGCCGATAAAAGAAACTGGCATCGCTGAGGCCTCATTCAGCTGAAATAACTGTAGTCTGAGCTCTGATTAACTTGCACCGAGTTTGTCAGTGACCCTGACATAATTTACACCGTTTACCTTCTGGAGAGCTATCAGCAACTGTGTTTTCAAACGTGCAGAGTAAATAACCGGGGCTTTTTTTATGCCGCATTCATTTGTTGTGCGTGTGTCCTGTGGACTCTTGCGCGGGGTAATATAAAATACTGGGACACAAATCTCAAATCTGTCAGGGAGAGACTGAGTTAATCCAGACCTGCCTCCCCTCCCTGCAGCAGAGCTACGGTTTCGTGCCTTCCCAACTGAACGGCAGAGATTTTTCTAAGCCCAGAAGGGCACATTGCAGCCTGAGCAGCTGTAAGCCGTGGCTTCTGGCCTGTGTCACTAGTAGCTACGTCACGCGATGCAGACATCGCTTCCCTCCCTTCCTCCCCCGAGATACGTGAGCCTTTTAGTGGAGTCTCCCATCACCACGTAAGAGGGTGGAAGGTTCACGAAAGGATGCACGTGCTTTTTCCGTGGGCGATTTCTGGAAAAAGTGGCCAGGTAGATTTAGTGCAATAAAAGCTATACTGACTTTTTTTTTTTCATTTAAATACCCCACGTCTATCTCAAGTATTTTCATTGTCTTGTAACTCCTTAACTTCCTAGCGGGCAGTGACAGTAACAAATAGCGGTAGTCAGCCTATTCATTTTCGGAGATGTTCAAGTAAAATTTACAGTTCTGAATTAAGATGTCTTGTAGAGCTTTGAGGTTTTGACAGTTTAATGTTGAGAGGAATAAGTAGACAGTCTCAGGAAACTTGAGTGTTTTTTGGAAAATAGCAGCTCTGCTGTTCTTATAGATGGATTCACCACATCTATTTAGTAAAACGATACTAAATTTTGAGGAACGACATGGTAAAGTGCATGGGCGAGATCTGTATTTCTAATCTTCTACTGTGTTGTCTCCTTTGGAAGAAGCCATGAACTTTTTTCTTTTTTCACTGTTTGCAAGTGTGGAATAAAGAGGTGAAGCATAGCAGTATGATATTTGTCTTTATTAGATCCCTAGGGTTTTTTGAGTCATCTCCCTGATTTTGTAATTCATTGACTGTCCCCTTTGATTTAGAGACCTACATGAATAGTTTACATAAAAAAAAAAATAAATTAAAAGGCATTTTAAAGTTCTTAAATGATGCATACACTATCAATGTCTGGGGAGGCCATTTTATAGATGCTAAATTTCCAAATGTCCTTTTCTCAGTTAGCAAAATAAACCCCGGAATAGTAGGAGATTAGGGGGAAATAATAACTATTTTTTACCGTGAGCTGGAAAGATAAACGTAATAATTTCCTAATGAAAACATATTTTGTGTAAAATTGGGCAAAACTGAGCCTCAGCCACTTGCAAAGCAAACCCTCTTATATTTTTTCTTTCTCTGCGTTTCTAATATTTTATCTCATCTCTGGTTGTCGGCGTCGTCTGTATGATGATTTTAAAACTTTGCCAAAGTTGTCACACGTGATTCTTGTTCAAACTTTATCTCCAGTATTTTTTTTGGTGGGGAAAACTGTAGGAGATTGAGTGCAGGCTTAAGAAGATGAACTTTCAGTGACCCTTGCTTCCAGCTGGAACAGGGGAGGATGCGTAGGTGAGAGGTCTAAGTGACTTATACCCAGCTACTTCATAAGTACGTTACAGGGTAGAAAATCCTATAGATCTTGCTTGGAAATCTTGAACTCTCTAAGCTGTGACAGAGAATGGACTTGAGCTCCTGCTTTCAGTCCACCTTGCGCTGTGATAAGAACCAAGAGGAGTGGTAGGACAAAAAGGACCACGGCTTAAGGTTCGTTTCCAGGTAGCTGGCGTGGGCTTTGTAAGAGTTAAACGGGGAGGTAAGGCTACCGTGCGTTCGTAGCTCGCCCTGTTGTGTCTAGGTAATACGGCACATATGGCCTTCTCTCAGGAGCTGTGGGAACAGTGGGAGAGTGTACGTGCCATATGTTCTGCTATACCTAGTCGCTTGCAGGAAGTTAGGGACGATGTGGCAGCTTTAACTTATAATTTCTTTTTATTGGTGTGTGTCTCAACTTTAATGTCCTCATTTGCATAAGTTTAAATAACTATGTAAATTATAGCTTTAAAACTGACATATGGTATTTTATGTGCACATCTATCCTCTAATGTATACTTAAGGAATACAACACTTTGACTAATAGAGCCCAAATGCTGCACTAGAGACATGTTGCCTGCTTCTAGCGTTCCTACATTTCATGCCTGAAAGAAAGAAGAAAAAAAAAAAAAAGTCCTTTTATTCCAGGACAGTTACGTTATGTAGGAGGCTGTTGAGTCTATCTGGAATTCAAACTGAACACAGTATAACATAAACAGTATGTCGCTCTAGAGCCTAATGGTTTTAAGAAGTCCAATTATTTAGATTTTTTCAAAGCCCAGGTGAAACTAAAATTTCCAATGCCTGAAGTTTTGAGGATGTTATTGATGTAAAATTATTTTGTCACTTTTAGCAAATCCTTAGTTAGTCATCTCTTTTTCTCACTTGTGAAATGACAGCAGAAACCAGTACTAATTCCTTCTATAATGCGGCATACATCTTTTGCTGTGCAAAGACAAATTGTAGTAAAGTGGATTCTGTGATGTTTAGTTGATGCAACCGCCTCTATTCAGTTTACTATATTTAGGGTCCACAGGA
This sequence comes from Vanellus vanellus, assembly GCF_965231255.1. Taxonomy (NCBI): domain Eukaryota; kingdom Metazoa; phylum Chordata; class Aves; order Charadriiformes; family Charadriidae; genus Vanellus; species Vanellus vanellus. The sequence continues at coordinate 44,110,631 of NC_138905.1, forward strand.
TAGTTTGTACTTGTTGAACAGGATGCATTAACATCATCCAGTTGCCTTTTTTTTTTTTTTTTTCTTATACGCAACTGATACCGTGAATGGCTTACAAATAGGAAGCAAGTATGTGCAACAGTTATTTTGTATTTTGATGTTACAACATTTAAATTTTTGCACACATTATGCTATTATTCAATTTGCTGTTTCATCTCCGAACAATGTAGCTGCCGAGTAACTTCTTACCCAGTCACAGGAATGATGCAGAAGGCTTTTACAAGTGACACCCTCGCTGGGGTCACAGTTCACAAAGTCTTGCTCTGTGCTCCTACTGCTGATCCTGTGTAGGCTGTGACGCTCTTCAAGCTGCATCCCTTTACTGTACTATCTAGTGACTTGCAAAGCCATAGAAGGTTTTTGGTGGACCCTGCAGGACATACAGGTTAGACAGTGTGTGGAAAATTTCCAAGGGAAGCTTACGGGTTTGGCATACGTTATGCCAGGGACTCTTGCAGTTTATCACTGTTATTTCACCGAAAGTTCTTCTGGACCAGTGGATTACCAATTCTCTGCTTCCCCTTCGCAGCATGTGTGTGGGCATGCTCCTTTATCCTTTGGCTACTTGGAGAATAGGAGCTGGACACTTGGGTGCGGAAACACTTATAAGATGTCTATAAAATATAAAAGAGATGAAAAAAGAAATGTTACTAAAATTAAATTGGAAAGCTCCCTCTCCTTCTCCCCCTTCCCCACCAGACTTGCTGTGCGCTTCTGAGGTTTCTCAGCTCACCAGGAATTCCGTATTTCTGTAACCGTTGATTGCATCCATCTTCCTGATTAATTTCCTTCTTGAAATCCTTCAGGAGATCAATGCAGATTGATATTTCCTCCCAAAACTTGTCCTCTTCTTTAATCAGCATATTTCTTAACTACAATAAAGATCCTTCTGTTCCTTTGGAGACATAAATGTCTGTTTGTTAGACACAGTGTTACTTTCTGTATTGATGAAACAGTTAACAATTCATCAACTCAATGAGAGATAACAGTCTCCCCATATCTCCTCTTTGAGACTTAGGGCAGGATTCCAGACAATTCGTAGCGAGCGATAGGAGACGTTTCTGTTCATCTCTGCTTTTTCTTTCCTCCCCATTCCCAGTGCTTAACTTGGGATGAATATGGTACTGACCATGAACTGGTTCAGCCCACTTAATAAGTTTACTTAATGCAATAAGAAATGGGCATAGCTTCTCATTGACAGAAGTTGTGATGATAATTAACTGCTGTGGGGTGACACTGAATTTAGAATGACTGATACCCTTACACCTTCCTTCACAGGATACTGTGGCTCTGGGATAAAGGCAAAGAAAGGAGCATGTGAAATGTCTTGTGTTCTTCCTTATATTAGCTGTAATGTTGTTTGTCAAGCAGGTCCAGAACTTGCTGCTTAAAAATCTAGAGTGGAAAAAAAGCCTACTTGTGACTTCCCCTATGAATGAAAATTGGCACTCTGCCCATAGGTGATGTGCTCTTAAATTCCATCACAATCCTTGAACAGGGAGGGATATGCAACAACCAGTCAGTCAAAAAGAAGGCCATATTAAATGTTGCACTTAATCCACTTGCAAGATAAGAATTTTGTTTCAAGTAACTGTCTTAATTAATTTAGTGAATGTGGCTATATTTTTATTCATCTACATAAAAAGGCTTTAAGTGTACTTTGAATTTCCTAGAATACGGGTGGCAGTATGGTATTTATACGTAACATTTAATCTGACCTGTAGTTGGTGTAGTAGACTGCCCACTTTCTATACTATACTTCGATTGTATTGTAAGAAGGGGACTATGAAAAGAGGGGATGGATGAAAGTTTTACAAGAAGAGTATTGACATGTTGCTTCATGTCAGCAAAATAACTTGTGAGCATAAACATTGAGCATCACAACAGTAGCTGTTTCTTCAAATTCGTACTGTTGTAGCTGAAAATAGAGATTGACCCAGCCTTTCCAAAGTCTGTCAAGTAATAACATGAAAATATTTGCTGAAAAAATGAATGTGAATTCAAGTAGCCCCCAAGGATCTTCAGCTGTTTTTTTGTTTTGTTTTGTTTTGGGATTTTTTTTTTTGAAAGAAGATGGCAGTCTAGTATTTTTAATTCAAGTGGAAGTAAGATGTTTTAGCTGATCTGAGAACTTTTATACTCAGAAATTGCAATAAACTAGAATTCTTCTTTCTAAAGACTTTTCTGTGGATTGTGTTTTAAGTAAGAATCCATATTTAAGTGTTTAAAATATGGATTATAATAACGGTATCGAGTCAATAATAAATGATTGCTCTTCTGTTACATTCTTTAGGTATTGTAACACGATTCATTTATATTCAATATGTATATAGCTTTCAGATGTTATATGATAAAACACTTGGTGCTTGTTTTAATCTAGTTTTAGGACCCGTTTATGATCTGTTAGTACTGGCTGGTACTCAGGAGGCTTGATTTAAGGTCCCAGCTCTACCACTGACCTGTGCTGACCCTGGGCAAAGTATTCCCCATCTCCATCCGGGCTTTTGAGAAAGCGGTGCTGCTCTCCCTGGTAAAATGCTTTGAGATTGACTGATAAGTGCCACTGGAATGGGGGTTGCTGCTACTTGTGAGCCAACGCAGATGTTCCTGCCTCTTAGATTAGTAGGCAGTTTGGCAAAGGGGGTTACTTCAAAAATGTACTGGTTTGGGGTTTTCTTCTATATTTGCATTACAGAGTCAGTGACATGACACTGGCATTAAGATGGACACAGAAAGATTGGTAGGTGAAGCCTGTACTCATCTAAATTATGACCAAAGTGGTGCATTGCTTTGTATTATGCATCAGCTAGATCGTTCCTTCTCTCTTGCCCGCTGTCGTTAAACGAGCGTTTGGTTCGCTTGTAGCGTTAGTAAGAGGGAGGGAGCAAAAAGGCTCAGATTTGCTTTCATTCACATTAATAATAATATTCCCTTGATGGCAACTGAAATGGTCCCTAGCCAGTCAGGTGAGGAAGCACCCAGGTTTCCCCACCCCTGCCTCGGTGGGCGCAGTCTGTTGTATTGCGATTGCCTATGGGCGGGAATGCCAGCTGCCATAGGTAGATGTAGAAGCAGTAAGCAGACGTGCATTCACACATTCCTCCGCATCCCTGACCTACTTAAGCAACCTCCCTGGGACACAAGTAGCTGGGTTGTTGATGAGCGCATGCTTTTTCATCCTTCCGATGCAGTGGATATCCGCATTGGTTCCTTTAATGGTATATGTTGGACCTATATTTTACCTAGGTAGGTAGCTACTACATGGCAGTGCAGCCTGTTCTTTATTAATTTTAATATTTTTAACAGTTACATTTAAAAGGAGCCGAACAAACCTTGATTAGGAACAAGCTTGATTAGCTCTGCCCATTATGAAGCAATCAAATGCTTTTAATTACTTCCATGACTGTATGTTTGTTTGATAATATTCTTTCAAACTGAGGCTTTTAATTGCTTCTTTAGTGGTTCATTTCTCTAGAAACGTCAGTTGTATGACTCTCTCCACTTTCCGATCCCCTTGTGCTTGTATATAAATTTCTGAAGTGTGACTTCTCTATGCCTCGTATGTATGCCGAAGTCAATATTTTCTTAATAGCACCAGCTTCTCCTGTCTATTATCTTTCCTTGACAATGATTATAGAAGTACGCACTGAAAAAAACATCTGCGAGACTGCAGCTAGCTCCTTTGTATCAGCTGTCCGTTGAAGGTTCCCTGTCTAGCATATGCTGCTGCCGAAGCTCTAGCTCATGTTTTCCTTTGTGTCCCCCAGGGAAAACTCCCCTACGGAGCAACCCTCCTTTCTACTCCGGAAGCCAATGACTTGCTTGTAAACATTACAGTCCTTCCGAGTATCGCTAGGAATAAAAGACCCAACAACAACATCTACCAAAAAGCCCTGCCGTTTATCAGATGGTGTGAGGCTGTGACCTTAGCTTGCCATTATTCCAGCCTTGGAGTCAACACAAAAGGTGCCACCGGGAAATGAGAACCTGACTGGCCAAGTCCCACTGGTTTTTCACAGTGCGCAGTAAAGATCACTTATGTCACCATTTTGAAGGGACCGAGAAAACAAATTCATTCAACCGAGAGGTGCGCAAAACAGATCTAACTTCTCCAGTCTTTTGAGTAGTCTTCCAGGGAGGCAAGTGTGTAATGATGCAAAATTGCTCCAAGTCTTGGAGTCAGATACCTCAGAAAGGGAAATTTGAATCGCCCTCTGTCAGGGGTAGCTGCATCTTGAATGCTGAGCCAGTTTTGTGTAGTAAGAAGTATTAAATATAAAAGCCTGCCTGTTTCTTACAAGAAATACACAAAAAATATGTGCTTATTTTTTTCAGATTGTGTTATTTTTTCACACAACAGTCTAGTCTCCTTGGGATAGACTCCCACTTTTAGTACAGGTACAGTCTACTCTGTACATATGCATAAATTCATCTGCTTCCTCATTCCCATGAATCTTAAATAGCAGGGCAGAAGCTGGGTTGATGTCTAGCTCCATCCCGGGTGCACTGTTGATGTTCACCTTTCTGAGAAGGAGTCCGAAATCTGCTATATCCATGCTGTGTATTTGAGCGTGGCTGATAAGATGCAGCCATATTCCGTTCCTCCCAGTAACAGCAGAGAAGTATTCCCATTCTCGCTGCTTTCCCTGCAGTGCACCTGTACAAAAAATTATACTTAACAAGATAGTGTTTTACTCTGATTTTTTTTTTTTTTTTTTAAGCCATAAAATTTTCTTTTGTGTTTTCTTGTAGATACTGGGCTAAGAACTTAAAGATTGAAATATCTACTTACAAGATCTCACATATTAGTGCAAAGTCTTTCAGACTTTACCTTGCTCCCCCTTCAGATTTGACCTATCAAGATTTAATGAAATGTGCAGTGTTCAGAATTACTCTGACACATCTGCAGTTTCTGTTATTCTCTGCAGATGCAGAAAGTTTCTACTGGAATTCCTCTTCGTGCTTGTTTTAGTCTACTGATGGAGTGGCAAGTAATACTTAAATTCTTTAAATTAGGATGATAATTACTGATATTTGCTTAAAATGGGTCCAGATTAGTTGTTACGGTTTATTTTAAGTCACTCAATCTCATCTGGGACTATTTCTGACCATGATACAGGAAAATTTCTACTGTCAGTTGGTTGCACGCTGATCCCATTTTGGATGTAACAGCACAAATGCCAGGAGAAGGACCATTAAGTGTTCCTTCCACCGCCATCAGGGATGTACAGAAAACCAACCATAGCTAATGTTAAAGGGGGCAGGGGGAAATGAACACTTCACTTCTGTAGTGATACGCGCTGTATAAAAATTCTGAATAGAAAGATACAGGCAAGACAGACAACAGCTACAAAATTCAATTAATACAAGTGTTAGAAGGAAATCTGAGATAGGTAATACATTCATTTTCTGCTTTTGTTGCAAAGGCACTTAAGCTATTTTAGAACCTGGAGAGTTTAAGGATCCAGATTGAGGTACAGAAGTAGACAGTACAAAAAAAAAAGATTACCTTGGAAGAGTCTCTCTCCCTTGCAAGGCCTGACACCAGTATAGATTAGTAGTTCAAGGTCTAAGCATCCAGTCCAAATCATAAAAAGCATATGTGATTTGCCTGTAATCTATAGCGTATAATTACACTGTTGTGTTTAGTCAAATACCCCAAAAAGTGTGATTAGTTCCACAATACTTCAAATGTTTTCTTACTGTCATATTTCACCAAGAGCTTCACTCACTAACGGTGGTAGCCGTGTAAGAAGTATGTGTAAAGATGGTGTCAAACAAGTGCTGGAAAAAGAAGGGAGTAAAAGTAAAGCAGCAAGAAATATCGCTGTGTAGTGAAAGGATGGAAAGAGAAAAGAGGGAGAAAAGGAGAACGGTTAAGGAGGATGGGCGGGATGCTATTGGGGATCAACACACTGGTAAAGCAAAAGAGAGCAGTCAGTTAATTTCTTCTAGATTGGACAACAACGGAATGCAGAATTGCCCTGAAAATTAATAATAAGCAGACACCAAAGCACTTTGTGTGTGGGAAAACACTGCTTTTTGCAAATTTCTCAGCTCAAATAGGAGTTTTTTGGAACGTGCAGAACTTTTCTACTTTGATTTTTCCAGTTAGACGTGACATTTTGTTTTGGTAGAGGGTAAGAATGGTGACTGTATTTGGGTTATGAAAATTTATTGGCACGGAGGAAATAAAGACAAAATAGTGCCTCTCGTGGCCGTAAGTAAGGACTTTCAGTGCTCTTGGAGCTAATTGAGTGCAAGCTCGCTGATGCAAGGAGACTTGATGGCTTCCTTGAGACTGAAAGACATGGAGCAAGTATTAATGGTGGGTAAGCGCTCTCCTAACTGCGCCTTGCCTCGGCTGTGTCGTTGATAGGGTTGGGAGAGGGGGGGAAAAAGGCAGGTAAAATGCTGGCAGCAGCAAAACTGGCAATGAACGCAAGGCATTAAGTCATTACTGGGACTTGGAATATGATTAGGGAAAGTTAATGGAAAACTAAGCCACTGTGCCAAATGACTGTTGCTGGGTTAAAGGAGGCTAATTTGCAACACCGTAATGAAATTAGGCATGCTGCCTTCGTTTCTGACACTGAACAGTGTAAAAAAAAAAAAAAAAAAAAAAAAAAAAAAACCAAAAAAACCTTGTATGTGTTGTGTGTTTGTGGGCCCTCAACTTCTCTGCTGGATTTGAAAGCTGGAACGGTGCTGCCAGGCTTGAGTCACAGTGATTTCTGATGGGCTTTGGAAAGTACCTGCTGATAGAGAGGTGTGTAAGATGGACACTGAACCTCTCAGCCAAGTGCCGCTCGTAAGGTGGAGGGATTATTAAGACATTTTGTTGTCTGTCCTCTACCTTTTAAACAGAAATAATTTCCAAGATAATTTCCAATCTCCAAATAATTGCATCTCTTTTAGCAAAATTCAGGGGGGTTGGAGATTTCACAGCCTTCTTATGTAGTCTATTTAGGCTTAGGCAGCAATTAGCTGACCATTAGAAAGTTCGTCCTACCGGGAGGTCTAAAGCTGCATGGCTGAGCTGTAAGGCCACTGCGGGATCTTCTGTCCTGAGTGAACGGGGAAGACGTTTTCTCTCTCTCCTTTTTGCAGGAAACAGTGTAATCTTATTGCACCTAAATCTTGCTCTCTGAACTAAGCAAGTGCTCCTTATCAGTAATATTTTTTGAAACTTCTCAGTGGGGGAGGGAGTGTCGTGTTTTGGGCTGGGGTTTTGTTGGTTTGCGTTTTTTTTTGCTATCATCTGGAAACAGTGGGTTGAATTCAACTTATCTTTTGAATATCTGCAATTACAGACTGTGATCTCGTATCGGTTTTTATGGTCAGAGGAGAGAAACACTCACTTTTGAAGTCGGTTCCTCTTAACCTAAAGTAGATACCTGAACTAAGCCAAAAGAACCATCTTCTGAATGTGTTTATTCTTTTCTGACTTTAAAGGTAGCCTGAAGCGCAGATGTCTATGCTCTTGATTTGTTGATTCCTGCTCTTTACCATCCTTCAGTCTTATTTACAAAACTCCTGAGTTTTAGCTCTTTTTTTTAATAGTGTTCATTAAATGAGTAATATTTTATATTGATTTTCTAATTTTGTATAACACTCGTCGCATGAATAACAGAAGCAGCAAAAGCCAGGCTCTTCAACCTAAGTCACTGGACTGTAAAGCCTTTAATATGTAATATACTTTGTTGAAACACAATACAAATACAATTAGTATTATAATGCATCATACGTATGTGTGTCTGTTAAAAGTTGTTGTAAGTAAAATTAGGTAATGATCAGTGTATACAATTTTGTTTATTACTAAGCTTGACCTGTTACATAATCTTCCTCAGATTTAGAGCTGCTGCTCTTAACCATCATTTCCCATTTTAAATAATAATGAAATGGCCTAAATGTTTTAAACTTAGTAAATATTTCATTAAACTTGAGTGATTATTTCAGCGGAGTAACAGAGGTAGATGTCGAAGTAGAGTAACTCTTTTGCAACTTCCCCAAAAGGCGAATCGCTTGACCCAATGCACAGTTTCTCTAACAAGGGAGTGATGTTCGCCTAAACCATTTCAGCTTGTTAGCGTGTGCGGATGCTCCTGGCTGGCAGACGAGTTGCTTGTCTGCTGGGTTGTACAGCAAACGGGTGTGAGTCCCTTCACAGGGACAAATCCGAGCTAACTGGATTTTAGGACAGGAGTTGTTATATAGGAGACTTGAGGAGACTATGCCAGCTAACGTTTGGTTATTGTCGCACGTTTCATTAATAAACTCCGGAAAGCAGGCATGAGTTTTGCATGGCAAAGAACCATGGTTTTCAGAGAAATGTGGGTGGCATTTATGCATACACATGGTAGGAGACGTAGAGAACATGCTGTTGTTTTTACAGTCTCTGTGCAAAACGGGGATCAGAGCAAGAAGGACAGCCAGACCAGATTATAGCTCAACAGGAACTGTGCCAGCAACTCCGCAAACTTCATGCAGCTCTGTAATTTATCATACTTTTTTGCCTTTTCCAGAGAGGGTTTTTAGTTCTAACTGTGTCCTTACCCTACAGGCTATTGCCTAGGCAACATTCCCCCTCAGAAATTACCACAAAAAATTACTTTGTGTCACGAGCATATAGTTTGCATAATTTTATTTATATTCTCACTCAAATAGAATGTATTTTAGATTTTATGTATATCCCTCGCGCAGAAGGTGGCATAGTATCATTTGCTTTAGGGGGCTGATTCTCTCCTTCATTATATCAGCTAGTGTAAATGGGAAAAAATGTGATTTTAGTCTCATACAGAGCCACTCAAGGCTTTCTAGTACATAGATAAAAACGATATTTCTTGCCTAAAGATGAAGGGCCCGTGCCCTTGTGCTGATAAGGGAAGGGAGGCTGGGGAGGAAGGAGCAGAGCGGTGAACATCTGGCAGGATGTCAGTCCCTTCCAGCTGCTGGGGAGGTGGGAGGACAGCGTGCCCCAGCAGCTGCTCCCGCCGCCCCGCGCTCGGCTCCTTCCCAGGCCGTCACCCGAGGCCTCCCTGGGGAGGCAGGATGGCTTTCCAGGCACGGGATGCATTTTCCGACTGGGGTCGGCTCTGGTTGTGTCGCTCAGGGCCTCTCAGAGCGTGGGAGTGACGATTTCCCCTGGGGGGGGGGGTCCCACCAGTGCAAGGAGCTGGGCTGCTCCCCTCTCCCGGCCTAAGGATGCTGGAGGAGTCTGTTACCTGGGACATCGACCACGCCGTGCTAGACATGTGCAATTACAGCCCTCTCCCATGTAATTACTCTAGAAATAGATATTTAATTATGGGTTTGCTATACATAACGTAACGCTAAATACCAGCAATTAGCATAACTGCTTTCTATTTGTGATATCTGGGGATACAGAATTGTGTAGGTGACTTTTTTTTTTTTTAATCTAGGTACAAAATACTCCTTTTAACAGTCTTCAAGTCTGTCTTGTGTCAGTGAAACGTGTTATTTTAATTTATAATTCACTGCAATTACCAATAGTAGCAATTATGTAGGTAACAATGTAAATTTACTTCATTAAATTCAAAATGCATGTGGATTTAAGTCCAACAGTATTTTTTTTGTGATTTAACTTGACATCTCAGACATTTCACTATTCAATGTCTTGCTTTCTACTTCTCTGTATTTAACATATATAAATTTGACAATCTACTGCTATCAAATAAACTGAATGAGGAAAAAGCTACATACTGTTCAAATAATTTTGCTTGATGACTAGGTTAAAAACTGCAGAAAATACAGTGGAAATGCTTAAATTCTCATTAAATTTTGTCTAATTTCTGCTTTACTTAGTTTTGCACAGTAATACAAACTAAAGCCATTATTAGATAATTTCTTGGGCAATTTTCACAGTGGCAACATGGTTATCTATCTTTTGTTCTAGAGATACCTCACTGTAAAACATACTCCATAAAAAGCTTCTTTACAGAAGAAACCAGAAGTATTAATTTTAAGTCCAGTTGAAGCACTAAGAAAAAAAAAAATCAGAAGGTATCCAGCTAAATAGTGTCTCTCTGGTAAAAAATGCTATTCACATGAACACTGTCCTCATCTTCCACATTAGTTTTTTTAAATGGAGGATCATGTGTCTTCTTTGGGAATTGAATAGCTGTATGAGTGTTTCATTTCCTGAGTAGCACAGGTTTGCACCAAGATACCTCAAATTAATCTGTATGGCCATATCTCTCGGTCTGTCACAGAGCTCTGCTGACACAAGGGGTCTTCACTGGAGCAAAGCACAAAAAGGCAGGTTTCTTTCTTGGGAGGGAATAAGCTATTTTATTTGAAAAACCCTGGGAATGCTTCTTAAAGTAACGAAACTTCCCTTGAAGTCACTGACTCGGTATTCAGGATCTTGTATTTTCGCGTGCTCAGCTGGTGGTACTTTAAAGCAGTAGCACACCATCAACTTCCATTTTTAACCTATATTTATATCCATGTATGTTTGAGCACTTTCATCTAAACCTGATTCTCCCCTTTTAAAAAAATAAAAACAACTAAAATTTAGAATACTGAGGAAATCAGAGTTAATAGATATTGCTTATTTAAAAGTGTTACAAGGTGTAATGAGATGAAGGAGTATCAGCCTAGATGTTCCATTTTAATTTTGAATTATCCTGGTTTTGTCTGTTCCTTAATATGTCCCGTACCTTTGAGTTGTGGTTTAGAAAACACTTTATTTTTGCTTACCTTGGTGGATATATCTACCTTAGATATTACATGTAATTAAAAAAGTTACATTTCAGTTACCAAATGTTTTGATGCTTAGAATAGCATGAAAATCACAAAATAGTAAAGTAACTTCTGCTGCAAAGTATGTAGGCCATTTTAAAAAATAAATGTATTATATTTTTTTAAAACAACCTCTGTATCTTTAGATTATACTCTTAGTGAAGGCACATCTTTGGAAAATGTTTTGGCTTTTCATGAGGTTAACACCTGCATTAAACAAAATGCTGATAGGACTTCAGTTAACCATATCATAGGGTGAGAGTTATCCCAGAGGAGAAGCATTTAGTTTGGGGTGCGGGGAGGTCTTAGTGGATGTGTGCAGCCACTTCTGGGTAGTGCCTCAAACAGTATTTGCCCAGGGAGCTGCAGGTTTGCAACAGCGAGGGGAACAGCTGTTCTCTTTGTGTGTTTTTGCATTCCCTTAACAAACGGCTGATTAGAAATTGAGCAAAAAACAGTATTCAGCACAAAACAGGAAGGTGTCTTGTGCTTCTGAAGTGTGCACGTGACGTGGTGAGAGGAAAAGGAGATGCAATAGGAAGAAACATTGTCTGCCTAAAGAGATTTGGCTTTTCAGAGCCGCGGAAAATCAGTCTTGCTTATATCGTGGAAAGTCAGGCACTTCAACCCATCAGCAGCTTCTTGAGGAATAAAAGAAATCAAATCAGGATCTGTAATTGCATGGCTGAGACTATGTTTTAGGGCCCACTGCTGTGAATTGCTATAATTGTTATAAGCATTCTTTAAAAAAAGTTTAATTCCTTCTGTTATGTGAAGATATTCTCTTTGAGATGAGTACCAGTAGTTCAAGTTGGAGGTTTCTTGTGATTTCTGGTGTAAACAACGCGTATCAAATTAATTACTAGAGAGCTCACCTTCATCTTGCGGGTTGTTTCCAAGCATTGTCCTAGGTACTCGTGGGTTCCACCTAAATTTCAGGGAAGCCCTGGCGGCAGATGCCTGCGGTTGGTAGTGAACAGCAACCAATTTGCATTTACAGAGAGTAGGAGAGAACAGGGTCAATGAAGCAGCTGCTTTTGGCATAGGGTTCCTCCCCATTAATCCACCAGGGCAACTGATAGGCCTTCGGCAAGAGAAGTAGCACAAGAGACATCCTGGTTGAACAGAGCACCCTTCCCTCTAAGTACTAGGGATTGCTGTCGTACATTATCTGTTCACCTCATGCCATCACCTTTTCCTGTCAATCTCCCATGGAAATGGCAACAATGCTTGCCTGTATCACGGAAATGCTGTGATGACTACGTTAAAAAGACAATTTAGATTTGTTTCGAAATCTTCGGTGACCCTCAGGCCACAGGCTTGCAATTAGTGGAAGAGATTTTTTTTTTTTTTTTCTTTGAAAACTGCTTTAATTATTGGCACTTGTGCTGTCATACATAATCAATGGAGCCCCATTTGTGTTTCAGCTGGAGCTGCCTCTTGATGGACAAGTAAACAGCACCTTTTTTAATATGGAATAAATTGTTGGCACCCGATGCTAATTCAGAATTATCATTATTGAAAAATCCCTGGGTGCTGTAATCCTGGCCGTGCCTGCACAGACAACTTTTGTGGCACAAAAGCTATTGTAGAAAGTAGGGCAAGTGTGGAGAACGGTTTTGCAGCCCCTCTCTCCCGCCGTCCCCTTCTGCGTACGAGAAGTCCTTCCGCAAAAGCCAAACCTCAGTATTAACACAGTCCAGGCTGTTCACAATGAGAGAACACCTCAATTCAAACAGCTGTCAGGGAGCAGGTATTAATCATGCCAATATTCAGCAAGCCATGTCTGAGAGCTTGCTTGTTCCTTTGAGCTTAAAATGGATAAAGCCAGTAGAGAAAGAGAAATTGGAAAAGGTGGCTTCGCTGATAAGAAAACCTACCATAAACTTTGAATTAGTGACAGCGTATACCAGATTTGCCTCTGGAGTGTTTCATTAGTATTGTGTACTGCCTCTACTGCATGTTAGCTTTCTGCTGACATGTCACCTGAGATAACAACATCATCTATTTAACGGGCCCAGGAAAGAAACAAATTAGTTTCCCCACCATCCTAAGAAAAATTTGAATACTCAACACATTCGCAGTGTTTCCACACTCACTGGAAGTTGTTCTACATTTACAATTTACACACCTTTCTTAGTTAAAAAAAAAAACCCAAAACACCAAAACCAACCAAACAAAAAAACCACCACCAACAAACAAAAACATTGTTTTTTCCCCCGAATCATAAAAATCATATGACAGATTGGATCAGGGAGATAAATCTCAATCAGGAGGTGAAGCAACAGTAACATTTTGCGACCAGCTGCTCTCTTTGTATAGTTTCCTATGTAGACTGCTTTTGCAGGGCCCAACAAGGACTAAACCAATTAGCTGATTAGAACGTGCCAGAAATAAGAGAGAACAGAACACTTAACTGACAACAGAAGTAAATGCAGACCTCCAGTCATTTTGCTCAGCAATTCCAGTCTAAGGCTTTCTGGGGAAATGACTGAGCAGTATTTTGTGCCTAAGATTGTATTTATCCAACACCTTTTTTTTAAGCTTATTTAAGAGATCTTGATGAAACTGTAATACTAAACAAGTACAAATTCTGCAGATGAAATGGCAGATTTTAATAAATGGAACAGCTGAGCATTGATCAAAGTCAATACTCAAGAGTTCTAAAACTGAGAGTTTTAATAGTTTTAGAGCAACACGAAATAGTTATTTTTTTCAAGTAATACCTCATTTAAATGTAAATTTGGGGTTCAGTTATCAAAGTGATTTTTTTAAATCGTTCTCCATTGCTAGGGATCTAGGATCAAAGTCACACAGTGCACTTGCAAGCCAGCTATTCAAGATGGCTGGTGATGAGATATGAATTACCTTGAAGGCAGCGTTCAGAGCGAATACTAAAAAAATGAACGAAGAGAAAGTGGATTCTGGAGGGCTCAGTCTTTTAAAAATACAATCTGTACTTCTCAGCTCTCAAATGAGCTCACGAAAACTGTAATTTATCAGATTCTGTCTAGACTGGTGCAGAAAAGCCCAAGGGTGGGAGAGAAATTGGGAACGATGGTAGGTTTTGCACTTAGATGGTGCGAAAGCACAGCAACACATCCCATGACACCACTTATATCAATGGGCACGGAGCAGGCCATATCTTGGGTAGGAGAAATGAAGCCAATTGAGCGTAAACAGAAGCGTTTATAGCTCTCCCTTTGCAGGTAGCACGGTGACTGCAGCGTAGCTGTTAATATGTATCCTCGAACCCTGCTAGAGCAGAATGTCTTGCATTAAACTCGGCCCGTACATCCTAGATCTACATGAAGCTCTAGGATGGATGCATCTGTAAGCCAAGTCCGAATGGTTTTTGCAAGTTTTGTGATAAAAGATGATGAACAACGTTTTATTCAGAGCAGGTTGAGCTGAAGGCACTGAGCTGTATTCTTTTATCCCTTAAAACGTATAAATCCTATGTGACTTCACTGCAGTCAGGAAGTATTGGAAAATAACTGTCACACTAATAACAGAGGCACAAGGTTGAATACCTGTTTGTTATGGGGCAGTATTGAAGACAGAGTATACTTACTTGTGTATAGTCAACCAGGTAGTTGTTTTCTGAATGAAGTCATTTGTACATAGTTGTTTATTCTTTCTTTTCTTTTTTTTTTTTTTTTTTGTGCGTGCAAATAATGGATCTCTGATGTTGGATCTCTGCTTGGTTGATGTGGGGTGAGTGGTGGACGTTGTCTACCTGGATTTCTCCAAGGTTTTTGATACGGTTCCCCATAGCTCCTCCTAGAGAAACTGATACGTTACAGTTTAGCCAAGCGGTCTGTGTGGTGGGTGGGGAACTGGCTGACAGGCCGCACCCAGAGGGTGGTGGGAAATAGCTCCTTTTCCAACTGGCAACCTCTTATAAGTGGGGTCCCCAGGGATCAATACGGGGCCCAAAGCTGTTTAGTATCTTAATAAATGGTCTGGATGATGGGATCAAGAGTACCCGGACGAAGTTTGCTGATGACACCAAACTGAATTGGGAAGTGGACACTTCAGAAGAAAGAGCCAGCCACCCTGCAGGAAGACCTGGGTAGGCTGGAAGAGTAGACTAACAAGAACCTTATGAAGTTCAGCAAGGACAAGTGTAAGGTCTTGCACATAGGAAAACATAATCCAAGAGTGCAGCACAGGCTGAGATCTATCCAGCTGGGGAGCAGCTCTGTGGAAAGACACCTGGGTGTCCTGGTGGACAAGAAGCTCAATGTGACTGAACAGTGTGTCGCTGTGGCAAAGAAAGCCAACAGGATGCTGGGTTGCATCAACAAGGGCATCACCAGCAGAGATAAAGAAGTCATTATCTCACTCTACTCGGCGCTTGTAAGCCACACCTGGAATACCGTGTTCAATTTTGGTCCCTCTATGCAAAAATGTTTTGGACAGGCTGGAGAGGGTCCAGCGAAGGGTCACCAAGATCATCGAAGGACTGGGGAGCTTGCTATATAAGGAAAGGCTGAGCCAACTGGTTTTGTTCAGCCTTGAGAAAAGAAGGCTTAGGGGAAACATCACCGTCTTCCAATATTTAAAGGGTTTCTACAAAGAAGAAGGAGACTCCCTTTTTACAAGGAGTCACAGGGAAAAGATGAGGGGTAATAGGTACAAGTTACTCCTGGGGACATTCCAATTGGACACAAGAGGAAAATTTTTCACAGTGTGAACAATCAGCCATTGGAATACTCTTCCCAGGGAAGTGGTAGATTCCCCATCATTGGACACTTTTAAGATTCAGCTGGACAGGGTGCTGGGCAATCTTGTCTAGACTGTGCTTTTGCCAAGAAAGGTTGGACCAGATGATCATAGAATCATAGAATGGTTTAGGTTGGAAGGGATCTTGAAGGTCATCGAGTTCCAACCCCCCCCCCCCCCCCCGTCATAGGCAGGGACACCTCCCACGAGACCAGGTTGCCCAAGGCTACATCCAGCCTGGCCTTAAACACCTTCAGGGATGGGGCCTCAACAGCTTCTCTGGGCAACCTGTTCCAGTGCCTTACCACCCTCAAAGTGAAAAATTTCTTCCTAATGTTTAATCTAAACCTGTCTTCTTCCAGTTTAAAGCCCTTCTTCCTCATCCTATCGCTACATGCCCTAGTAAAAAGTCCCTCCCCAGCTCTCGTGTAGGCCCCCTTCAGGTACTGGAAGGCCGCAATATGATCTCCCTGGAGCCTTCTCCAGGCTGAACAGCCCCAACTCTTTCAGCCTCAAATGATCCTCAGTGACCCTTGAGGTTCCTTCCAACCTGGTATTCCATGATTCTATGATGTTGCAGTTAATGTTGCCTTTCCTCATTTACATTATGCTAGGGTTGAAAGAAGCTCTAACTA
Organism: Vanellus vanellus; assembly: GCF_965231255.1. Classification (NCBI taxonomy): domain Eukaryota; kingdom Metazoa; phylum Chordata; class Aves; order Charadriiformes; family Charadriidae; genus Vanellus; species Vanellus vanellus. The sequence goes on from NC_138905.1 coordinate 44,126,797, forward strand.
TGACCACTGGTAATGGTATATTTTCTCACCATCCATCTGTGTTTTGATGTAGATGGTTTATTATAGAGGTATTTAAAATAAAGTTTAAATAACTCATGACTAAAAGAAGCAGCCATTGCACTAGGCAATTGAATCTAAGGCATAGGCTTGTGTTGAGAAGTATACAGTTAACTTCATGATGTCTAATGATAGCGTATGCATTTGCAAACTAGTTTTGGGAGCAGTTTACATCCCTTCCAGTCACGTGCCTGGAGCTGTGAGCAGCATGAGCTGGTAAAAGCTCCAAAAATATGGCAATGCAAAACATACAGGATGGGGAAGTGTACTGTCCTGTAATGGCCCAGATGCTCAGCTGGGGGCGATTAGCCAGGATGCTGTTCAGTCTGCAGCTCTATTAGTAACTTAGCTTTGAAAATTTGTTATCAAGCATCTCCTACGATGGCTTTCGCAGCCAGTTCTTGGCTCTTCATTTGGTCCAGTAAAGAGGCCTGACCTTATCATAAAAGAAAGGACTGCCAAGGTCTCGCTGACACTTATTCCTCCTTGCTCCTCAGTCATTTCTGTTCAGACAAATGAAAAGGTTACTGCTCTTTAAATATCCCTTCACAAGGGTCTATGATGATTGAACTGTCTAAATTCATGTATCTAGTTAGATTAGACTCTTTCTTTACAAAAAATAAATACTTGACTTTTGTCAGTTCTTACCTCCTTAGGAATAAATCGCATGTGTGAGCCTGTTCTGGAAAGTGGCTGTTAATGAAAAAGCGGCACAGATATGCAGTGGCGTTACGAAAGTTCTTTTTTCCCTCTATTTATTCAGACTGCATCAACTAATTACATCTTTTATACTATGTCTGAATAGTTATGTAAAAAAAACAAAGCAAAATTATTATGCCTCCACTGTTTTATGTCTTTATCAAGTAGGAATGTATATATATTGAGAAGAGGGTAAGTTATAGATTTGCGATCTGAGAAATGGAATTCATGGCTGGCACTGGATGGTGATTTTCCTAGGTATTTTGCTTTATTTAAGGCAGAGCTGATATTCAAGTATATGAAAATGTAACTTAACAGTTCAGTAATAAAATGTAGTCGAAGTGGAAAGATCACAAATGTCTCTGGGGCATGCAATAGTGAATTCCTGAAAAAGTTAAATAGATTGTTTTAATTAGCACATTTAGTCTTTGGAAAAACAGTGTATGATTCTGCAAACAAATGTAGCTACTTTTGAAAATGCTAGTTGCTGTTTAAAGATTTTTGGGAATGTAAGATAGGTAGGGATGTCTTTAGTTGCCAACTCCAGCCCCTTATTGTTTCAAGTAGCACTTTGTACTGGTCCACCTTTTGAGCTTGTAAAGCACAGTGGAGCTAGTTGTTGGTCTAGAGAGGGGATGGAGCTGCATCCATTCCTTCTATTTCAAGGCTGTTCCAGATTCTCATTGTTCTTATGTTTAAACTTTTTTTATTTCATAATTTACAGCCTAACTTTATTCATGGCCATCTTATATTCATTCTTTCTTTTGCCAGCTGTGGCCCCTAGACTGAATAATTTTTTTTCCTCCTTCACTGTTCAGTTCCTTGGCATATTTTCTCTCAGCTTCCATTTCACCAGACCAGATATGCTTACGCACTTTTAGTCTCTTTTTGTCAGGTAGATTTTCCATTTCTCTGATCATGTTGGCACATCTTTTCTGCAACTCTTCCAATTTAAGCTTATCATTCTTTAACATGAGTGAACAGGATTCTATGGCATATTAGAGATGTCAATGATTAGATTTCTCCCACATCTTGTACAATAGCATCAGGATTTCCTTCTCTCCTGAAAAATCTTTTTTGATGCGGATTAGGGTTGCATTGTCCATATAACACTAACTCATATTTAAATCCTGTGACTGATCCTTTTCCACCTCAGTCATTTTCAACTGATGAACTTCTGGCTTATGGAAGAAATGTTTTTATTAGTCCTTAGAGGGATGGCCGTGCCATATGTGTGATAGATTTTTATTTCATTTATATTATTTGTGTTGCCAAGGTCATCAAGTTCTTTGCATATGGATATCCTAATGCTCCTCAGTATTGATTGTGTCCCCAAGAATGAATTATCACAAGATTTCACCAGTATAGTACTGATACTTTGGCCAAGGTCATTATGAAAATAACAAGATTTCTCCCAAGACTGATCATTGAGGTACTCTCTTAATAGCTTCCCTCTCGCCTGAAACTTTTCAACACTAAGCACTTTCATTTTCCCTTTAGTTAGTTTCTTATTGACCTAATATTTCTGATATTAATCCTAATTTCCTCTAGACTGAATAATGATTTCCCATGTGGCAGCATATGAAAAATGCTTTTCTGAACTTCAGATATGTGAGGTCTCTCACATTCCCAGTGTCTTATAAACCCCAGAACCTCAAAGAAAGCTATTGAATCATAGTCATAGATTGGTTTAGGTTGGAAAGGACCTTGAAGATCATCGAGTTCCAACCCCCCTGCCATAGGAAGGGACACCTCCCACGAGACCAGGTTGCCCAAGACCACGTCCAGCCTGGCCTTGAACACCTCCAGGGATGGGGCCTCAGCAACCTCTCTGGGCAACCTGTTTCAGTGCCTTACCACCCTCAAAGGGAAAAATTTCTTCCTAATGTTCAATCTGAACCTGCCCTCTTCCAGTTTAAAGCCTTGCCCTTGTAAAAAGTCCTTCCCCAGCTCTCCTGTAGGCCCCCTTTAGGTACTGGAAGGCCGCAATAAGATCTCCCCGGAGCCTTCTCTTCTCCAGGCTGAACAGCCCCAACTCTCTCAGCCTCTCCTCATAGGAGAGGTGCTCCAGCCCTCGGATCATCCTCGTGGCTCTCCTCTGGACATGCTCCAGCAGGTCCATGTCCTTCTTATGTTGGGGACTCCGGAGCTGGATGCAGTACTCCAGGTGGGGTCTCACGAGAGTGGAGTAGAGGGGCAGAATTACCTCCTTTGACCTGCTGTCCACACTTCTTTTGATGCAGCCTGGGATATGGTTGGCCTTCTGGGCTGCGATCACACACTGCTGGCTCATGTTGAGCTTCTCGTCAGTCAGCACCCCCAGGTCCTTCTCCTCAGGGCTGCCCTCCAGCCATTCCCCACCGAGCCTGTATTTGTGCTTGGGATTGCCCTGACCCAGATGCAAGACCTTGCACTTGGCCTTGTTGAACTGCATGAGGTTGGCTTGAGCCCACCTCTCCAGCCTGTTCAGGTCCCTCTGGATGGCGTCCCTCTGGATGGCATCCCTCCCCTCCAGCATGTCTACCTCGCCGAAGATGTAGAAATGTTGTAGTATGATCTACCTTCTCATCCTCCCTTGGCCCACATGTCAAGGGAGGATGTATGCATATACTTTCTCTGAAAACTTCCTCTAAAAACATACACATTCTTGAAAAGTGTATTGAAATCAGGCTTACTGACCATCTGTTGCTCAAATTGTTTTCTTCCCTCTACTCTGCTGCTCTATGCTATTCTACTGTCTCCTATGTCTATAGGACAAGATAGGGATCTTGTGGTAGCAAGAAATACCATGTTCCTGTTCTTTCAGAATTTGGGCTGGATGCTGTCCTGTCACCCTCAGCTTACTCTTCTTGAGCTTTTCTTTTATCTGAGTTGTATGATTAACATAACTGTTAATGTCTAATTTTCACTCCTGTTATCCATGTTATCTTCATCCCAGCATTCAATGTTTTCAGTGTAATCCTAAATTCTGCACCATCCTTACTCCGTTGTCATCCCTTTCTCATTTTTCTTGTTTGTATTTTATTCATGTAGCTGAAATATCTTTTACTGTTTGTTTGTACTGAAGTGATGAATTTTTATTTTCATCTACTTCAACCAGCATGGGAACAAGATTAGTGCATTTATTTATTGCTAATTCCATCTCTTGTATATGTATATATGTGTGTATAAAAAGAACAGATATTTTGGAGTAATAAAATATGCTTAAATCAAGCAGCAGGACCCTCTGAATTTTCATCCTTGCATCCATACACAAACTTTGAAGTAACTTTTTACTTATAATACCCTGCATATACATAAGGTTACTGCATATACGTAGGTTACACTGTGTATACATGGGCTGATATTCAGAGCAGTAGCATAATTTATTTGCTCAGGTTTTAACCTAGCCTAACCTATGCAAATAAAATGAAAGAATAGGTTTAAAACTTCGTATTATGGTCTATGTTAAAAGAAGGCATTGGCTTCTCTTGTTGGTTAAGTCAAGTTAGTGTTCAGATTACGTGGGGTTTGGGAAGACTGAGAGGAGGAAATGGAAAATGCCAGTCAGATGGTATTTGGGACACTGTTCCTCAAAGACAAACTGAATATGTGAGATCAATAAGGAAGAAACAAAGCATTCTGGAATGAAAACTTGCAAGTTGAACACAGAGAGTAGAAATGAATGCAAAAGAAGAGAGGAAAAGAAAAAAGTGATGAGGAAAGTGATCGCTAGGCAGGCACGGGCAGTAAAGAGGAAGAGCAAGCTGGGCAGGTCACGGGGCTGAGGTATTTCAGTGGGGTAGGGATGAGTTCTCTATGATGAAAAGAGTGATCACCGAAATGTCCCACTTAAAGCAAGGTGGAAAGGCAAGGCAAAAAAAGAAAGAGTAAAAAGATTTTGAACTTGGAGGAGAAAGCTGTATGCTCACTGGTGGCAGCCACAGCTTCAGTGATACAGCAAAACAGAAGACTAATATAAGTAATACAGTGTGCTAATACGTTGTAATAATTTGTTCAGCTGAGAGAAGAGAGTGGCAGTGTATGATTTTGGCCATGTTTGGGTTAAATTAAAAACGCTGAAAGGAAAAAAAAAAAGTGAATGAGGTCAAAGTTTAATTTGTTTTTCTTTTTTGTTTGTTTGTTTACCCACAAAAAACATTAGAGTAACTTCTGCTAACTTTCTTGACCTCCTTTGTCTGTATGATATGGTTATTAGTGGGGGTCTTTTTTGCTTTTTGGAAGCAGTACAGTATTTTTGAAGCTTATGAATAATTCAGGTACTCCATAATGTGTTGCATTACTTGCCAGATGCTGGGTCACTAATGTAATTCAGTTTGCTGCTTCAAAAAAACCCCTAGTTTAATTGCTGATAGAATTCAGTATTAGGAAAAATTACGGCTCCTTTTGCATGGATTTTGATAATAGATGCTAGTGTTAAAACTCTTCAGTATATTAATTTAGTAATACAGGGCAAAGCCCAGAACTCCTTATCTCGGGAGATCATAGGGTTTCTTTTGAGGTTTCCTTTCTATTTCTTTTTTGTTTCTTTTTCTTAATTATTTTTTTAGCTATGTATGACTTATTTTCTATTAATTATTTAAAGGTATGTAAAGCCACATGGTCTTGCTTTATTTGCAACCTACTGTCTGAACTGAGTTATTGATGATACCAATAACAACATACCAAACTCTGGGGAATGATGTTGTTTAATCACATCTGCACGGCCAAGGAAGGGATCATGAAAAGTGTCATGGATCATTTGGGTTGCTGACGGCTTGTGTGCATGAGTGTGTGTGTGCGTGCATGCATTTGCCAAATTTCTGATGGATAACATCTACTACAAGAGGCCATGATGTGGGCATATGTTTTAGAACAGAGGTGGCCAAGCTTTCACAAAGCTCTGCTGGCTCCTTGTTGTGGCTGAAAATCTGGTGCAGCTTAAAACAGTCTTTAACTTACTCAGAACTGCGTACAGTAAGCAATCCATCACTTCGCCTCTTCATCCCCTTTGAAGTACCAGCTCATTCCTCCGAGCAAAAGTGAAGGAGCTGTGATAGACGTACGGCTACTGGGCATTACCGAGGTGAGACACTTCTGTGTCTCCTTGAGTGGTAGAAGACAGTTCAGTAAGTTTTAATGAAACTGAGAGTCTAACCTTACAGACAGTGCCAAACATCCTACATTTTGGGAAATAAGCTTCTGTTTCAAAGTTTTCATCCGCTTAACTCTTGCGCTTGTTGGAGCACCTGATGAAGCTTCTATCAACTTCTGCTATGGGACTGCTCTACCACCTTGTCAAGAAATGCAAAACCATCATGTGGGGTGTTCAGTGTATGTAATGACAAAGACACCACTGGCATATGAGTCCGTTTTAAGACACGAGGCAGCAGATGGGTATAAGAGTGAAAGGTGGTGGATCTAACAGTGAAAGGTGGTGCAAGTGCCAGAAAATGAGTTTTGAAGAATGCATAACTGTTAGGTCAGTTTCGATCACAGGGTTAAACAGCGCATTTCTGGGTTAATAATAGGGTTTAACTAGGTTAGTAATACTACTGACTGCTTTAATAAGTACTGTTCTTTACAGACACTATGGGTTGAGGCTCTAAAATTAGAGACAGGAACCACTGTTTTGCTTTTTGAAATTTTAGTGGCCTCTGCACCATTGGGAGGACTCAAGAAATGTGGCTTCATTCCTTGTAAACTTTGGTTTTGTTCTCAGCTATTTCTTCCTCAGAAGTTAGATTTGTAACAAAAAATAACTAATGAAGACTTTGCAACAAAAAACTAATGAAGGCTGTGAAATATGGTGTCACAGCCTCTTTTATTAGTGAAATCCTAATATTATTTTTATTAGGAGAATGTGTTCTCTGAAAGCTATTTGTTGCTGTCATGGTTTTAAGTGTGTAAAAAATCCTTCTGAGGGTTAGTTAAACTATATGGGGGGAAGAACCTTGCCCAACAAATAAGTTCCCAAGGTTTGTAGCTATTTGGGTCTATGTGGGACTGTTACAAATGTGTTTTCTGATAAATTGATGGAGATATTACATTTAGGTGAAAGGGATGAAGATGCTCGGCTGACTATATTTTCAGCAGTAGTTAAATCAGTGCTAAGGAATTATATAGATCTTTAAATGACTTAATGGAATGGGATAAAAATACTCTTATCTCAATGTCGTGCCAGTTTAATGAGTAATATTGAGAATGGTTGTGAAGAAACCGTATCGAATGAAATAAATTATCTTCACAACTCTAAAAATGTAATTAAAGCATAAATGCTATTTATGGAAAAACTGTTGTTAAAAAAAATTACGATAGCTTGTTTTACTATGTTCTTTCATTGAAAGACAATAAAGACTGGTATTCAGTTTTCCTATTTTCAACTAAAATGCTGCTGAATTTTTGTACGTGGTCATTTTGCTCTGTTTCTCATCCCATCTATATATTTCACCATAAATTAAGAGCTGGTTTTTTTTGAGAAATAATTGGGTCATTTTTAATTACTGTCAGCAGTTCGTTAGTCGGAGTAAAGCTTACTCTACTTTCAGTCATGGCGCTATGAAAGCTTCCAGTGTTACCTACTGCAAAAAGCTCTTGTGGCAGCACACCGCCCTCTTCTCCAGCACAGTTCATTGGACACCCCTGTAGTCTGCCATGTAAATGAAGGTGGAACATCCTGCCCTGAGATGTTCAATTCTCATAATATTAGTTTTGTTCTGAGCATGGATTTCGAAGATACATAAACACATGGAGAAATAGTGATGGATATAAGTATATCCAAGATAGAAGATGGATCGCAAGTTACAAATTCTTAATTTCATGAGTTGAATGGTGTATATTAGAATAGCCATAACAGAAGTGTTCAATATTTTCTGATACCTTTAAAAATAAACTCTGCACAAACATGACATTGTCACTAGATAATATGCAGTACTACACTGTTTTGTTTGTTTTTTTTTCTACTGCCTCGATAATTATTGTGGTGAGATGATCTTTTTATTTACTGGCGTTTTGTAGGATCACAGCAGTAATTCACCTGAAATGACTGTCTACAGTCTTACGGGGTCTTACTGCTGAGGTTGTTTGAATGCTAATGTAGGTCATAACTAATCAATAGTGATTGTTCAAAGCATAAAGCATTTATAGGATGTTTATAACTGACACCTAAATTCTCCACAAGAGACAGCCTGAAATAGTAGCAGAGCTTGGCCTCGCATCTCTTTGTTCTAGGCTCGTCCCATTTGATGTGCTAGCATGCATGCCTTAAAATAGCCTCCGAGGTGAGTTGTTCGGATGTATCATTTGAACTGAATATAGTTTTGCATGCTCCTGTAGTATGTAAGAGAATATAATAACAAAAGCCATTCTGAGTAGTATACAGCAAAAGTTGAAATGTTACTCTCTTCTGCTCATCTTCCAGAAGCAGAATTTTAATGTATCAATGAATGTTATTTCTTGAAATACCATATTGAGGAGTTAAGAAAAAGCTGTATGTGCTTATTGAAAGACTCATGTTTTGCTCCCTTTCCATGTATAAAATACAGCCTTTTTCTTAAGCTTCTCCCAACATTAAGAATGAGTGAAGTTTTTTTCTCAGCTGTTTTGTCTTTACGGCTTCATTTAGATGAGAGTTTATAGCTTACATTCTCTGCTCTAACGTTCTTGCTGAACTGTTTCCGCTGGGTAGGAATTATAGTAGATTTTCCTACAGAAACGGGACTTCCACTTAGATGTGACAATTCCCAAACGTAACCACATACTATGTCCTGACTCTTCAATGCCCAATATCAGTAGCATGTTTAAACTCTTTGGTTTGTTGCTCTAATGCTTTTCTTTCTTTTAATTGCATATTTGCACAGTTCCCAGCACACTGAGACTCTGATCTTAACTGAATCTCAGGAGTCAGCTGAAAAAGGAATATTAAGTACCTGGGGAAAGTGTGGGGGAGAAGGGTCTGGGATCCCATAAATACACATTACATGAAGTAACCAATTCCCTCCTCACTGTCCTCCTCCTCCCCAAAATCAGCCTACCAGCAATTAGAGAAATGGTTAAAAAAAAAGATTTGGTTAGGTCCTTAATTCCTTAAATGAACATGTGAAACCACGTGGTTAGCAAGTGCATTCGTGTCTTTTTATGTCAACAATGGCATAAATCTACAATACTGTGACTACCAAAAGTGATTTTCTGTATGGTTCGTTTGTAACTTAAGAGTGAGACAAAAACTGAAATCATGTGAAGATGAGGGGAAAACTTGGTATATCATAAACATTCTACAGTAATATATTGTATAAAGGTAGTATTCTAAAACTGTATATATTCCAGGAAGAGTAACCTTGCAATTACGAAACCTGGTGATGAAACTGATAACTAAGATGTTATTTTTGTCAAAAGATAGAGCTAATAGATTGTTTATACCCTGATATTGTTTTTTGCTATATTGCTTTGAATGTTAAATTTTGATGGTTACATTTTGGAAAAGAGACTTCTGATTGATGTTATTAAGGATGTCGTTAAGAAATATTTGGAGGTGACCAAAGTTAAAGGGATACATACACTAGTTTTTACTGAAGCGACCAAGCATAATAGGTGCCTGACTTCCTTGAAAGTCCATGGAAATAAGGTGCTTACTCATTTAGATGCTTTTATAAACTCCATTAGTTGCTTTTGTGCATCTTGAGGCATCTAAATCCACTGGTCTAAACAAAGAAGTGCATGCACTGGCAACGTTTACAGTGATGGAAGTCAGATATGCTTTGACTCAAATCAAAGGGCTCTGTTCATTTATGCCTCAGTCTAAAAATATTCTAGCTGTAATCTATTTGGTTGCCAGCTCACCAAAAAAAAAAAAAAACAACTGAAAAATTACATTTCAAGAGGGCTAATAAATGTATTTTGAAGATGGGGAGACAAAAAGTAAAATTACTTCCATATGACACAAAGCTATTAGAGGTCTGATAAATCTGGATTAGTTTCATCTATAACAATGGCTGATATTAAATTCTTGGCCAAAAAAATAGATAATTGGGATCACACAATACACAGCTCTTCAGTTTGGCATCAATTCCATAATACAATAAAACTTATCATTTGTAAGCTTGTCTGGTTTTCAGAAAAAGACTGAGAACAATGTGGTCTGTCCTGGTACATCAGACAATATGGTGCAGGTGGTTTAAAAACAAAACAGTTAATCAAGCAAAATTTTATTTAAACTACCTGATGATTCATCATCCAGTCTATGCACACTGTCGATTGTGCCTTTCTGAGCAATTATTTATAGAATATTTAAATAGCCTGGACAGCATGTGCAACTGCTGAGAATGCTATTGTATTATGAATTACTACTTCAATTTGTTTCAGTTCAATATAGACTGACAACATTGCAGTGAGTCAACCTTCTGTTTTCCTGAATGCAATGCAGTATAGCATTTATGGTGGAAATTAAGTTTTGCTATGTTACAATATTCCTGAAGTAAACTTTGAAATGGTATGAAAATCAGAATTATTTATTTAATCATCTTTCCACTTCTTTTTACGTATGTATTACAACAAAATTTAGAAGTTGCATTTATATCAGTAAGGACCACTATTAAGCTCTTACCTGCATGACTCCCATTCAAGCACAAAATTGCTCGGAAACGCCAACAGAGAATGTGACAGTGCTAGTTGGATTTTTTAGAGAAATTGAAGAAATGTATAGGGTAGAAGGAAGCTGAGAGATGTCAAATACACCAATAATGAGATCGTCAAGAACTGGACAAGCTTTGACAGGCTGTAAATTAAGGGGAAGAAATTGGAGAAAGTAGAAGGACGAAAAAAAAAAAAGATGGAGAAGGATGGTGATACAGTTACGGGCACGAGGTGTGTATAGAGGTTATAACATACCACCTGGGGCAGCGACGGTTAAGTAATTTTTCTTGTGCTGGAATTTGGAGAGTGGAATGTCAAGGGGGTGGAAATGAGACTGGTGGCAGTGGAGGTGACATCTAGTTTGAGGACTGTGACCTCAATAACTACATCTAGACTGCGTGACTAGTGCTTTCGGGGATCCCTGTTGCCTGTTCGTCAGTGTGCTTGGAAAGAAGGGTGGAAATAATAGGAGAAGGAAAATGGGGAGAGATCATTGTATGCAGTTTGATCTCATCCTGGCAAAGCAGGACACGAACCGTGATGCGTATCTATATTAGGTCTGGCTGGGATGGAACTAACTTTCTTCATTGCAGCTCGTTTGGTGCTGATTTAGATTATTGACTAAAACAGTGTTGATAACACACCCATGTTTTAGCTGTTGCTGAGCAGGGCTTGCACAGTGTCAAGGCCTTCTCTTACTCTGCCCCCAGCAAGTAGGCCTGGGGGTGGGCAAGAGGCTGGGAGGGGACACAGCCAGGACAGCTGACCCAAATCAACCAAAGGGGTATTCTGCACCTTATTATGTCATGCTCAGCAATAAAACCTGTGGGGTAGTCCTTCCAAAGTAGTTGTCACTTAGAGGCTGTGTGGGCATTTGGCTGCTGGTGGGAGGTAGGGAGTGATTGCCTTTGCTTCACTTGCATATTCTTTCTCTCTCTTTTTCTCCTTGAGTTATTAAATGGCCTTTATCTTGACCCACGAGTTTTTCCTTTGTGCTTCAAATTCTCTCCTCTATGCAGGGGAGTGAGTGAGTGGCTGGCAGGTGCTTAGGTTTTGGCCAGGGTCAACCCACCACAATATCTGAAACTGGAGAGTCCTTCTGAATCCCACTGTTTAGAAATAGCCAAAAAGCCGCCAACTAGAAATGAAGCGGTAGTGTCAGTTTACCTGTAGGTAAAATAAAAATATTTGATTGAAAATTTGAAAACAAAAGCAAGAAAGAGTAATATCGATACATATGTTGTCTAATAAATTGATTAAGGCAATGGCCATTCGTTTTTTGGGTTGGTTTTTTTTTTTTTTTTTTAAGTTTTTGTGGCACTGTGTTATCTCTGATATCTGTGATATCCCTTCTGTATCACTTGATATTCTGTTGGAGGTTCTCAGAAAACACTTGTTTTTGTGACACATGTTACTTCACACCTTTTAAGCCTGATCACCTAATGTTGACAAAACTCAGGAAATCCTTAGAAAACTAAGTACACTTTTCACGTGGTTTTAATTGGGGGGCAGTGTTTGAGTGTTATTTTTGAAGTAATGTCTTGAAGGCTTATGGAGCCATTGGTCATGACATTTTGGCTATCACACAGGAACTATATCAATTAGCATGAACTTAATTTTTGGTGCTGAAGTAATCAAGTAATAATAAATTTGTATCTGGTTATTTTCTTCATTTTCTGTTTTGAGTCTTGAGAGAAATAAAAATACCTACAATAAGGTCACTGTCTTTCAGAACGTTTAGTTAAGATGAAAACTAAAAGGCTATAAAAGTGCATTTCACGTACACCCACAGAGAGGCAATATGGACTAGTTTCCTCTCCTGTTAGGTGTTTTATAGGAATTTCCTTATAGTTAAGAAAGTAGTACTTCAAAGACAAATGAAAATAATTAAAAATGGTATCTTTACCCCATCCTGGCTAGTCTGGAATGATGAATCGGATACTAATATATTAATGTTTGCTTATCTATATGCATATAATATAAGTGAAAGTTAAAAACAGAAGATGCAGATTGAAAAAAGCACTCTTTGCTCTGCCAGGGCAGAATTAGCTGTGCTGTGTATTTGTTTGTCTGAACTAATTTAAAAATCTCACGTGTGTTGGAATTTATATCATTCCTGTTGAAAACTTGATTTCACTGTTGTCAGTTGGCTGTGATGTCCCCATATTTTCCTGCTTCCAAAGAAGTGCAACGGTAAAAATTAGTTATCTAAGCTGTGTTGCCTGATTGGGCAACAGGAACTCCAAGCTTCAAATGCAAAGCACTCCCACTCTCCAACGACACGTTGTTGTAACTTACCGTGATTTGACCGCTTTATGCGTGCTCCTGTTCATTGCTTGAGTGTGGAGTGTTAGTGTATGTTCTGACAGGGAAGCTTCCTGGATAGTGGATGAAAAAGAAGTGATGATGAACTTTGTGTTCGTTCTAAATGCGAACACCAATTTTCAAGGGAGCTAATTAAAATCTTTATCTGATCCCTAGCTGTGAGAGAGCTCTGCCTGGATGCACGTGATAAGTTCATGCCTTTTGAGATTTCTAATTTGATTGTGCGTTGTTTTTTCTTCCCCTGGTTTTATGGCTAGAGCATTTTTTCATGTTCATAAGTCTTTGCCAGCAGAAATGGCAACCTTCCCTTTAAATGTTGCAGTTGGGAAATAATGCTTTGCAAGGGGAATTTATTTTTTTCCTTTGCGTATGTGAGAAGAATGGTAACTCAACTCATCAAAGCAGTAGGGCAAAATGCTTCTTTCCACCTAATTGGCTAATAAACTTTTGTTTTGAAGAGAGTCCAACCTGATATAATGTACAGGATCTCGATAGACTGTGAGCTCCTATTGTCAAAGCTTTGTGAAGACTGTTTTGCCATCTTAAAAAGGACATGCTGAGTGTTCTAGGTACAGAGTGGCACATTGTACATCAGCTGGATGTCGGCAAAGAACATTAAACTCCTAATTTGGCATTACACATTGTCAGCTGGTCACATCAGTTGACTTTAATAATTGCTATTAGAGCAAATGCACAGATCTGGAAGACGGAACCTCAAAAACTTACCATTTTTTGTCAGCTTGTTAGTTTTATGTGTTTGGGTTATTGTCACTTGTAGCATGAAAAAAATATTGTTTAGTTTCCTTCTGCAGCGAGTTCTATACCATCAAATTGATCTTGTGTTTTATGTCTTTCATAAATTGAAGGTCACACTCACAGTTTAAGCTAGAAATTGTTCCTTAGCAGCAAGTAAATGAGTTGATCAGTATGGAATTGGGTTGGTAAGAGAGGTCAGGATAAGAGTTTGAGGATAGGACTTGGCACAGTATAAGGAAATCATATAAAATTGATGTGTTCACTCTGTAGTGAGCTATTGATTCTTACTTTTTATTGCATGCTTCAGCATTCATGTGGAGGAAAAAAATTTATAGCAAAGCAAGATGTCTGTCACACTCGGCTTTTGCTATAGTAGAAAAATTACTGTTAATGAATCTGAGATGTAGCTAAAGCAAAGGAATGTTACTAAGTAACATCTTTACATAAGTGAGATGGAAGTAGGAGGGTGATAGTTATACAGAATTTTCCACAAAGACCAATAAAATGGGGTGGTACTAGAAGTACTTTTTTTTGGCTTCTGTCAGTTAAGTGACAAGATCAAGAGTGATACCTGTGCCACTGCAAACTGAAGAGTGCATTTGCATATATTTATTATTGCTTGCTGCTTTTGATTAGGAAGTAGAGAAATGGACCAGAATTTCCTTCATTAATTGCGTATAACTTTAATAGATGAACAAGAATTTTAGTCCAAATTCTCCTGGGGAAAGTTATCCCCACAAGGAGAGTAAAAAAATATCCTGCTGAGAAGAGAGAGACTAGAAAACACATATGAGTTGGACTAGTGATGTATGAGGACAGGCACATTTTCTTGAAGGTTGACAACACAAAGATGTTGGCCACATGTCACTAAGGCAAATTTTTTGTATATGTCTAGCTATGTGCTACCATATGGATGCCTAAAACAATATACAGGGAAAGAACAAATTGGAAATTTGCAATTACCAGATCAGACTGTTAATAAGTTTTTGTGTTCACATCACTCTGTACTGCAGGTACTTTATGTTCTGCACTTGCTTTACCAGGTGAGATGAAGTGGAGTTCCTCCTCGTTTTTTAGAACATCCTGTTGGATTCTGTGTTTACATGTGTCTGCCTCGCACTGGCATATGTTATGTAAGGATAGAAAATTGATCTATAATAATTATTATGATTATCATCATCATCTTTTTCCTTTGCCATTCTGAGTAACAGGAAAGAGCTGGGCATATTGCAATGGTTTTGCAGATTCTAAACCCAAAGTAATTACAGAAAAAGTGTTGGGAAGTTTCAAATACATTTCACTTGTAGTATAGTGTGAAATTTTCTCATACACGTTTTGTGACTCCTATTTTTCTAGATTACTAAATACTTGTACTCTAGGTACAGTTGCACTGCTGTAAATGGAATTATGATCATGGGTATACCAAGTTTAAGCCAGACAAATTTGTTCAGTAGAAATTAATTTAGACCAAGGATTCTTATAGCCCGGGACCTACAGAGTCCAGCATCCTGTCTCCAACAAGCCATAGCCCATTTCCAGAGAAGAGAGAAACAGAATGAGAATATATCACACATTCCCAGCCTCTGACTGTTTTCAGCTCAAGATTTCCTGAACCTGGTGTGGTCTCTCTAACTGTCAATGTCTCTCTCTTCCAAGTTCTTGTTCAGTTTCCCCGTGTGACTTTTAAAAAAATTCTTGTACCCCCCTAATATGTTTCGGAGAGTTTTATAGATCTTCTACCTGCTGGACAAAGAACCACCTTTTGTTTGTTTTGCACTTTGGTCCTACCAGCATCCTTTATGGTTGCTAGTTTTCCTGTATACAGCAACATACTGAATTCTAAAATGATATAAAAATACAGTTTGAGCCCTCTGTTTTGATCCAAATTATTGCAGAAGATCACATAAACTCAGCTTTACAATTGAATTTATTTACAAACAGCTTTACAGAAGGAGAGTATAATTTTTACAGCAGTGATAAGGTAGAAAATGTCAATTGATACTTTTTCTCACAAAACTATATTGCATACTGGGTCTGCATGGACATTGTATGATACCCCATACACAGGTTATCAGGATGTTTGTAGACCCCCTTTGATCCGCAGTAAAATGCGCTGAGATCATAAACCCCGTGTCTTTATTAGTACCGTGATAGGTACTCATATTTAACACAAGTTATGTTAGAAACCTTCAAGGATAGTGATATAAGATGGATTTGCCTGATACTTTGAATAGTGGCAAAGGTTTAAAATGGAAGGTCAGAGGGGTACCTGATACAAGTAATATGGGCTGGAATGATGTCTGTGTGTTGCAGGTCTCATTTAAGGTCGTTCATTATGTAACAAACAGTTTGTAACATTTCTCGAGTTGAAGCTTAAAAATTGTGCTGGAGTGTAATTAAGAATCGTTTGCAGTAAAATAAAGAGATCATCCAAACCTCTACATATGTCACCTGATAAATTTAGGGCAAGGCTGGCTGAAAGGTTTTTAGAGACTCCTGTGGTTGTTGCGGATTGGAGATAACTTTTGCATGCTTCAGACTGAAAAAAAAAAAAAGGGTTTTGTTTAGCACAGGAGATAAAAATATGGTCAGAAGACAGTGAAAAAATAGTAAAGAAATATCATTATTGTCTTCCAGAATTAAAAGAAGTAATTAAAAGAAGTTTTGGCGTTTGTGGTTTTTGGTTCTTCTTTTGCTGAGTAGTGATGCTCCATGAAATTATTCAGTATCTTTTTAAGATTTTAAAAATTCTGAACTTTAAAAAAGGGAAACTGATGCACACAGTGTAGAGATACGTTTTGAAAAATAACTGAAGGGATTAAAGAATGTCTGAATCTTGGACCTCTACAGTTTGTGTTGGTAATAAAAATATTCTGCACTCCTAAATTGCACTGTGAGCACTAAATAATAGGAGTATGTAATAATCAAAGATGTGGTAGGTGGACTGCAGCTATAGCATTAGCATCAACAGTAGAACAGACTATTATACTTACCAACAGGTGCAGATAAATTAATTAATTAGTTTTCTTCTGAACATTGGTTAAAATTACTTTGTTGACAAGATGTCCTTATATTGCGATCACAGGTAGTGTCTCTGCTTTCTTTCAAAAACATTAAATAAAGTTTTCTAGTGCAAAAAATCTCAGCTGTCAGAAAATATTCATCTGAAAGCATTTTATCCCAATCATTTGTGGTAGAGAAAGCAGCAGGATGACATTGTAAAGTTGATCTGATTTATACTTTTTCTTTCTGAATCTGCTTGTTCTTTATAACATAACTGCGGGCAATCCCATAAGTCTGCAGATGTAAGTAGCCAGTGTGTCGGTACGTGTTGCATGCAGAGCAGAGTTATACCTTCAGCCAAGAAATACCTCTTGAGGAGAAGCTGCCTGGTAACCCCCATTTTAGCTCAAATTACAGAAATGAACAGTTAATCTTTTCTATGGACTGATTATTTTTTTTTTTTTCCCCAGAAAGCAATGAGAGCAATCTGATTTTATCTTCATCTTCCTGTGTTTCTGGTAGCATCATTCATAATTTGGTCATTGACCTTTCTTGATAAGAAAGTCTTTTCCCATCACCTTTTAATACCTGCTACCTTCTTTCTCTCCTCTCTTTCTCAGTTTTCCCCCAAATGTTCATTCTGCTGGGGAGGTCTCTGAGAACCAGACTCTTGGTGGAGAAAGACTAGTTCATTAAAAATATAGCACTAGCTTACGTATCTTTTTATGCAATTAAAAAAGCAAGACACGAAATGCAAAAGGAAACTCGCCCCCTTTTGTTTTGTGGTTTGCAGCTCTGTGGAAGATACATAAAGTTTTTCCAGAGAGACTATTAGTATTCCGGTAATCTCTCACTTGTGATCCATAGACCACCAAAGCGCTGACAGATGCAGTATTATACAGAAATGCAAAGATTATATTTGTGTTCCTGTATGGATCCTGCAAAAACCCAAAACATTCAGATCTCCCCTTGCTACTCTGTTCCAGCATGCTCAAGCCATCTGCTTGGTTTTCTTACTGCATTTTGTCTCATTAGTCATGTTCACATGTATTTCAGGCTGCTTAATTTCATTACGCAAAGTATTATGCACTGTTCATCCAATAAGTGAGAGAGGTTCATTCGGCTCCCCAAGGGACTTGTAAAAAGAAGTTTTAAATCTCTAAGAAAACCTGAAAATTCTTGTTGAAACATGGATCACGTTTCATTGTTGCCTTTATTAACATACCAAAACTTACCTTATTGATTGAGTTATCCGTCTTTTCCTGACTCCCAAAGGCTAACTGCTGTCTCCTTAGAAATATTTGCTTCTAACTAGGATTTTTTAACACAATTAAGATTTCAACATAAAAATAAGTGTCATATTGGAAAGTTGCCTGTTTGGTGGAGTTGGTTTTACTGCCTACTAGTAAAGTTGCCTGTTCTGAACAGAATGTGCTTGTGGCCATCCCTGTGAATATCCACTAGAATCAGCGAAATTATAAGCCTTTTAAAAAGCATCAGAATTCACAGAGAGATCTGTTAATGCCGAAGATGTACAATCTCCATTTGGGGTCGTTGCTGAGTGCGCTCAAGCTTCTCTAAACTCCTAAGGCTGACTATGATAAACGTGCGGCATTCCCATGGAGTGACTCAATATACTTGTGTGGCAAGACAAAAAAAAAAAGATAGAAAAAGAGTTTCCTGTGATGGCTCTTGATAGCTCCTCTGTGTGATGGGAAGGAACCAGCTCCAGCGACGAGAGCTGGGACACTGCTGGAACCCCAGTGGGCAGAAGAGTACCAGTATGGGAGGAAAACGGTGAGCGTTGGGCTGAGGAGGGAGTGACCGAGGCTTGGTGGGCAAAGACAATGGATTAATAGTCAACCTGGAGAATGGGAAGGGACATAAAAACTGGATATGGAGTGGGAAGCTGGGACTGACCAGACAAAAAGAGTGAGAATTGGCAGGGAGCTCAAGGGAAGACAGATTTAATAAGGAATTGGATACCCGGACAGCAGATGTAGAGCTGCCAACATACTGCCATTAGCATCAGCCAGTAATCCTAGCTAGAGGAAACTGGGACTGGTTGAGAAATGAGCCAGGAAGGCAGGGAAATGGAATTCAGTGGGAACTGCGCTTGGGTATACAGGAACATACAGTATATACTGCATGCTCTAAAGAAAAAAAGAGGGGAAAAAATGAGGATCTATTATTGTGTAAAAAATGAGTAGATTTTTTTATCTTGAAAAAATGTCACCATGAAGATTATTATTTTATTTTAAGAATGTACTCTACATGGCATATAAATTCTAGAGCATTCACAGAATAGGAGGTGTTGAGTCTTTAAATTCCTTTAAAAAAATACATCCTATGCCCTGGATAAGCATGTTTCCCCCCAAAAAATACGTGACTCGGAGACTGTCATAAAGCCCCGGAAAGAGGTGGAATTAAACTTTGAGTGCTTGACATTGCAACGGTGTTCTTTTATTAATGTTGTGGTTTGCATCTAATGAGTTTAATTTTACTTTGTTGTTTTGATAAATAAATATATTCTATCCAGACAGCCATAAGGTACAAAATAATTGTTGACTGTGAAAGTCAGAACATTTTTAGCCAGCTTTTCCTCGTATTTATTTCGTTAAAACCCTAGGTCCTGGAGTCATTTAAAGGATTTAGCCTTTCTTTTCTTTTCTGATGGAAAAGGCACATTGTGTAGTGGTGTAAATTTTTGTTGCCCCATGACTTTGGTGACTGTAAATTCAATGCAGCGCACCTTGTTGATATGGGCTTCGTTCCCTAAAAAATAAGAAGGCAAATTATAGGTGTCCACATTTATAGAAAATCCCATTGGTTTTACTGTTGTGGTTAACAATATTGATTTCTTAGTACTTAAGTAGTGAAAAACGAGAGCTTCCAAATTATTTAAGATACTTCTAATGCACTTTTGAATTATGCAAAGCTTTTTGTTTAAAAAAAAAAAAAATCTTTACTTCTAAGAATTTTTGCTGTTTTAAATATTACCAAGACTGGCAAAATGAAATAATGATGGTATTTCATACCAAGGAAAATAATCAAAAGTGCTACATGTGGGGACTCGGGACAGCTTTTACAGTGTATGACTAAGGTATTGAGCAAGGATTCAAGGCATTTAAGGCTGAGAAGGTTCCTTAAACCAGACTCTTGTGTGACATTCAGCATATTGTTTAATTTTGTGTACCTCAGCTTCCATCTGTAGAACAAATATGTTGATATAGCTTTACTCCCATCCTTTGCCTGTCTCGGGGATTTGATTTATAAAAGTCTTAAAGATCTCTAACAGTCTTGTTCAAACAACTTCCAGCACAGTAAGCATTCAGCCTTCTCTGGAGCTTCTAGTCATAGCTGTGGGGGAAAAGCGACATGAATTCTCTTAATTTACCAGAATAGGAGACTGTAGAAGGAAAATAGAAGAGCTGAGAAGGAAAAAAAAAAAAAATATCGGTAGTATAATCTGAATAGTTCTATGAAATTGTTCAAGTCTAAAGATTGAATTGACTTATGTCTCTTTTGCCCCTTAATGCAAACTGTTTTGAAATTGTCTGGTTGTGTATAATGTTAAAAAATGTGCAAGTATAAATCCATGTCTTTTTGGTATCAAATGAATTTACTGAGCGTGCTGAGTTAAGGAACCTTGTGGGTTGCACCGTTAGGAAAATACAATGTGTGTGAGATTACTACAATTCGCCGTTCTTGGCTCACTGATGAAATCTACAGAAATACAGAATATTGGAGCACACTAAGAAAACAATCCAAATGAGTCCATGATGAAGATAACTTGTTCGTGTATTTTTTTTTTCTGTGTAACTTAACAATCTGATTAACTCTCATGATAATCAACTTCTGGCAATCAGCAGCTGAAGGGCACTGAACAAACCAAGTATAATTAAAGGAGTTTTTAAGCAGCAGTTGTTCGTGGGCAAAGATGGAAAATACAGCTGCATAGGTGCTGGCAAGTGTTTACTTGGACTGTCTTTCTCTTAAAGGGAGAAAAGAAAAGGAGTTGTTTTTCTGAGCTGTGAAGAAACTAGAGACTGACTGGTAGAGCCTCCATTCAAGATTTCCCCGTGACAAGAAAACTGCGTTGATGCCAATCATATAAGGTATTTTAAACAAACATGGATTCTGTTGCCTTCCATACCCTGTTCAATGCCTTACTGCATGGTGCTTTCCTAGAGATAAAATGGAGGTAGTAAATCATTTAAAGAAATAGCTTTTTCTGTTGTAAAGTCCATTAGATTAGTGAACATATAATTTTGTGGCAATACATCATATTTCATAGTGACATTAAAGATGGAAAAAGAAAACAGTTTATGTGCATTTGTTGGCTGTTCAGGTAGTAGTTGTATTCTTTGCCTTCTCTCACCATCAACTTGCATTTTATCAAATCCCAAGCTGTCATGGTTCATTATCCATAGATGATCTTGAGCAGCCTTGCATCGTAACAAAATATGCTGTGGCATCTGCCATTGTGCACCACTATACAGATCACGTCTGAGTAAGGTTTGTCTTTGATTTATACTTTCAGTAGTGTGTGTTCTTATATTTTGGCACGTGAATATCTTAAGCAATGGCAGCTGCATATACTGTGTTACTGTGATTTTTCAGGTTGTAGATATAATGTCTGCTGTGCCTTTTTATCTAACGAGTTCCATTTGACTTAATGCTTGTATAACTGAATCTCCACCAGGCAGTCACGTCGCTTCTGTAGTCATTTCGTAAGCTCCTGTACCAGTGATGTAGACAGCACATTGAAATTAGTAGCTGTGATTGTAGAATCTGTCTTGTATTCTAGATCCTGTATTTTGACTTTTCTGATTTTAGGAGCCAGAAATGCAATTTATGTTATGATTGTATTAATAGAGAGCAATAATGTCCAGATAGAAATATATTTACTAAGAAAGTCTTTATTTTGTGTAACGTAATTAAATTACATTGCTAAGAGACTATTATTCTTCTTTGAAAGACAATTAGTAAAAATGCACAGTGCTCATAGATACTAGTAAATGGAAGTCCTCTTCATTCCTCTAATTTACATCTCTGTTTAACTATTGTTGTAAGGGGAAAAGGAACGTATATTTTTTAGGGATATTCTAAGGTCATTTCACTGCTATTCTGTTTTGGTGACACAACATTTGGAAATTAATTTGTTATACTGCTACTGTTACTGCTTCATCTGAAAATATTTGTTTCAGCAATCAACAGTGAAAGTTTCTGACTACCCATTTTAGTTTTGTTTCAGTACTTCCTGACTTGATAACTATTTGGAATTAATGAAAGAGGCTGTTTTTAGGAAATTACACGGATACTTTTCTGAATATGTTAAATCTAACTAGCATTGCTTGCTATCGCCTAAATAGGCTGTTTTCACCCAGTCACTTTGATGTTTTCTCCGGAGAGGAGGAGAGTAAGAGAAACAACCTTGTTCTGTTAACATTCCTTATTATTGCCAGGCTTGATGCAATTTCAGTGAAACATTACGCTAAACCCACTCCTTTTAATAGAAGAAAAGAGTTTCTGTATAGTCTGAAGATATTTATGGGACTTCTGTTTGCATGTCACAGTTCCCATACCAATTAATTGTTTGTACTTGCAGGGGCTTCAAAGCTTCATTTGGGTTAGAGCTCTTCATGCTTTTTCTGTTTGTGCAGATGTTTCACAGAGAGCTTGTGGAAGTGGAGATCATTCAGAGGTCAAATGAAAAGCAACAACTTATAAAGACAATGAAATGTCAGGGCACTTCTCGATGGAAGTTCACAAAACAAGTGAAAAGCCACATGAAAATGCAAAGCAGTATTTCCTCTAAGTAAATTGTCCCCAAAGAAAATAACTCACTTGGAAAGAATAATACTGTTCTTTTGTGTTGTAGAGCGGATTGTTGTGAGACTAACTCTCAATGGGAGACTTCAGCAGTGGCTGTCATTCTGCCCAAAGCCTACCTTTTATTTTCAGTAGTAAAACACAGTACAGCTCCGTGCTGAATGTGGGAAAAGGGGGGGAGAGAGAGCTTGAAAAAATATTTTATTTTCTAATTCCTCTGCATCTGTTCCTGTTCCACCAAAACTTGCAAATGAATTTTGATTGAAGTAGCAGTGTGTTCATCACAGTGATAAAATGAATTTCCATCTCTGTTCACTATCGTGCGTGTCTCAGTTACAGACAGTTTCTTCTGAGAATATGCAATACTGTCTGTGAATGTGTCTGGGAGTAAGTCACCAATGTTATAACTCAAACTAATTTAAATGAAGGCAAATGTTTTGGGATCTGAAAGTTGAATTTCCATTTGAACAATAGCTTCAAGGACTTCAATGCGCGTTTGACTGTCTCATGCCCTGAGGTGGATTGCTACTAAAGAGATTATCCACGTATACCCATGAGCTACAATAAGGTTCACAGGAATGTGAAATAGAATAAAGTTGTCTGTAAGGTAAATATGAAGTGGAAAAGCAAATCAAAGCAAAAACGGAATAAGAATGAATCCAGGAGAGTTTAAAAAAATCTACATCGGGAACTTAAGGATGCAACAAAACCTGAGGAACTGATGCATGAATCTGAACTAGAAGTGCTTCTTAATCTGTCACCCAAGTCATAGCATTTGTTTGGTAGGTGTTGTTGATGTCTATATAATATGTTAAAAATTGGGTTAAAGGGGATACTGTAAGAAACAGAGTGAGTAGGAAACAACTTTTTGAGTGTTAGGAAGTGCTTACTGAAACATAAAATAATTGCAGATGGTTAAGTGTTACAATGAGTTTTCCTATTTAAAATTCCATTAAATTGTTAAAATATTCCTTTAAGTGGTTTAGATGCAATTTATCTTTAATGCTGCTTTCCATTTAGAAATATTTATGGTGTGTTGATTTGGTGTTATTTTTTACTTGTATTTGATGGTAGTAACAAGGATGAAAGCAGTTCTCCTATTACAGGAGCTATTACTTCCCCTGTAGTTGCTTTGGACATTTCAGAAGTGCAGAGTGATGCTCACGCCAGCACTGAGGGAATCTCCACAGAGCACAGAAGACGGCTGTAAATAATACACCTCCGGAATCAGGAGGCTCCAGACCAACCAGTCACAATGGTCTGACCCCATTTGATTTAAGAAACCATGCCGGTTGATAGCAAAACTCTGACGACTTCTTTCTCCTTTTCTTGCCGTAACGGTATAATGTTTCTAGCCCATTTGTGAAAACAAGAAGAAATCCTGGAATCCCCATTTGATTCTCATGCTTGTAAAACTCCATTTACTGTGATGGAGCGTGTAGGACTACAAATAAAATTCAATTTCAGTCAGTTAGTTCGACTGGTGGAGAAAACTGGTGATTCGTTTGCATACCTCACTAAAAGAAAATACAAACCAACGTTAATAATCTCCCCACAAGGCAGAGGATGTTACCTGTGTGTTCTCTGAATCGGTTGAGAAAAATCATACTTTCCCAACTTATTCCAGCATATTTTTTTTGTCTTTTAATAGCTTTAGTACATTTCTATATTTTCTGATCAGGAAAGTCCTATCTACTGGGAAGTTGTTCACATATTATCATGGGACTGTTCAAGAATCAAGGACGAAGGCATTGTTACAATGAACACCAAAATGAATGAGGTTGCCACAGTTTGCAGACTTGTCTCAGAGCAAAGGTTGATAGACTGCAAACCTGTCTTTGAAAATATAAATATTTGCACCAGTTCTTTTTCTTTTTTTTTTCGGTATTTTTTGACCTCCATTTTCTGAACTAACACTTCACTTCATGCCTCTTTTGGGAGTCAACTTTCCACTGCTAAATGAAAATCCCTAGGCTGTAGGTGGATACATCTTGTCCCCTTTAATCATTTCCATCTCAACGGTAAACCATTAAGCAACGGTGAAGATTGAATTTTACATAGATCTGTGGTGCATGCATCCATTGAAAACAGGGGAACACTAAATGCAAAACTTAATTAATCTGTTGAAATTTATTATACCGTGTATAACCTCTTTAGCTGAAAGTAACTTCAAATATCTTTTTCTGGCTGCAATGGGTTTTCTGGGTTGTGGCAACTGAGGATGAATCAGACATACCAAAGACTTTTTTGGGGAAAATAAAATTTCACAAAGTAATATAGTTAAGTGCAGGTCTTACTCTCCCTGTAAGAAAGAGAATAAAATTGCTGGTGCAAAAAAAGGCTCCTTTCTTCCAACAGCGCAGCATTTATTGTGTTGCAGTCTAAACCAGCAGCAATTATACATAAGCTGTTAAACAAAATGAGAACAATCAAACAGTCGGCTCACTGAGCCAGAGGTGGTACTTGGAGTCCTTGCTGTTTCTCCCAGTCAATCTCAGCATCAGTGATGGTCAGAAAATAGACGCTCGTTCTCCTGCATATGTTTATGTGGTGGGGGGGCACACGACTTTTCTTTCCTTTTTGGCAGGCAAAAAAGAAACTAAAAATACTTGGAATAAACTAGATTTACAAGGAAAATACGCACCTACAAGCATACACCATACCTGGAAGAATATTGTGGTTTTTAACTGGTTGGATAAAAGGCCCACCAAATTACTACAAGATGAAGGCAAGAATCTGGCAAAATTCAAAACAGTTTCAAATTTATATGGTAATGAGAATTGTAACAGTAAATTCTTGCGAGATTTTAAGGGGAAGAAAAAACCCACATATAGAACAAAATAAATGGATAAGTGGATAGGGTAGTCTTTCATGGAGCAAATTATGTTCCAGATAACTACTGCAGATTTTTTAAAATAATTAATGTTGTCCCTTGTCAGAAAGAGGATAAAAGATTAGGTAGGCCATAAGTTTAGTTTAGTTTAGAAAGTCCTCTGATCCTATCACAGTGATATAGATAAAATTTCATGACAAATTGGCTCAAAACCACCCAACAGGGTATTTCTGACCATCTTTATATCTGAATAAATCAGGATGGACATTTTAAGAAACCCAGTGTAAAGGTAGGGGAGGAACTGTGACCCAAATCTAATAAGGATAGTTATTTTCTGAGGTACATTGGAATCATGAGCCTGAAACAGCCCAAGGGTGCAGTTTCATGATAGCCTAAACCCACATTTTTGCTGGACATGACGGTCTTCTGCTCCCTTTTTGTTCCAGCACTAAAAGTTACCAGAATAGTTTTCAGTCAGATCAGCCTTATTGCTGTCACACAAAGGAGAGTGCAGTGATGTGCATGTGGGAACGAGGGCAGGATCTCTTCTCTTTTGGCACCAGCAAAGCCTTAAATCAGTTTAAGCAGGTTCTGAAACCACTCCAGAACTTTGAGCCTTCACAGAAGGTGGCCAGGGGCACTGGGTGCTGACACCACCATTTACTTTCGATGTAGCAACTACCACTCCCCTTACTAATGGCAAGTGTGCTTAGCATTGTAATGAACAATGAACTGCCATCACTTTCCTATAATTGGACTGCCCAAATTAGTAAAAATCGGGTCCCAAATTTGATCCCCATGTGGTGGGTTGACCTTGGTGGCTGCCAAGCCTTCACCCAGCTGCTCTCTCACTGCCCCTCCTCAGCAGGACAGGGGCAGAAAATAAGATGGGAAAGGTTGTGGGTCAAGGTGGAGACAGGGATTACTGATTACTGTCACAGGCAAAACAGACTCAACTTGGGAAAGATGAATTTATTGCCGGCTAAAATAGATTTGGATGGTGAGAGACAAAAACTAAAACTTCTTCCCTTGTTCCCAGACTCAACTTCACTCCTTCATTCCCAACTCTTCTGCCTCCCCACACTGAGGGGTGCAGGGGCGTGAGGAATGAGGGTTGTGGTCAGTTCATAATACTTTGTCTCTGCTGCTCCTTCCTCCTCATGCTTTTTCTCTTCTCCAGCATGGGGTCCTCCATGGGCTGCGGTCCTTCAAGAATTGCTCCAGCGTGGTATCTCCATGGGCTGCAGCTCCTTCAGGGCATATCCACCTGCAGCAGTGTGGGGTCCTCCACAGGCTTCAGGGGACAACCTGCTTCACCATGGTCTTCTCCATCGGCTGCTGGGGAATCTCTGCTCTGACCCGTGGAGCACCTCCTCCCCGTCTGTCTTCTCTCACCTTGGTGCTTACAGGGCTGTTTCGCACACTTTTTTCCCTCACACCTCATTGCCGGGCAGTGTTTTTGCCCTTTCTTACATACGTTTTCCCAGAGGCGCCGCCACCGTGGCCAAGGGGCTCAGCTCTGCCCTGCAGGGGGTGGGTTGGAGCCGACTGGAATCAGCTGTGTCCGTCATGGGGCAGCCCTGGCCGCTGCTCGCAGAGGCCCCCACAGCCCCGCCATTGCCAGTGCCAGGGGCACCTACACCCCATGTGCCACGTTGTCTCTCAGACTGATCAGCCAGTGAAAGCAAGGGTCATTTTCTCAGGATAGTCCTGAAAGCTTGAGGGTTGATGCCACAGACACCTATTTTCCAGTAGTATAACAGTACTGATTGCACGGGAGCTCTTCTTTCTAAATGCCTCTGTAAGTATAAACATGTGGTTTAAGGAAGTATTTTTTTTTTATTTTTGGCGGGGCTGTGCTTATGGTAGATACAAAATTATTTTCTGTGTTACGTTTTTATATTTATCCATTACTGATAGTAATGCTGACCGTAATACTGAAAGTATGGCTGAAAATTTGTGCTAGAAATGCAGACTAGTAAGGTTGGGTTGTTTTTTGCCAGACTATAATTTGGAGCCCATCTGTCATGCAATGCAGATGGGCATTGCATGCAGATCATGGTGTGACAGAATTTTGCCTGTATGCTTTCATATATTGCATTGAAAAGAAAAAATATTGACATTCTTTTCCTTCCATTAAACAATTCAAAAATATTTCCTTTCCGTATCGCTTGGAATACAAAATTTGTGTGTCCCAGATGTGTAAAACATGGAAAAGAGAGAAATGTGCGCCAGAGGACAGGCAAGCCCTGGACTCCAGCAGGCGGTAGGTGGACGGCCAGGTCCCCAGTTTGAGTCAGGTGGATCTGCTGTATCCCTTCTGGTGCCCACCTCTGCTTTGGGGGCTGCCTGTTCTCTGGACAATTGGTTAGGACACTGTCCTGAGATAAATTCTCTGCTCCTCTCCCCCTGTTTCTTTGGTAAACTAGGTGAATACCATTCCCTGCTTTATTATTTATAACTTCTGTCTCTCAGTGTCAGAAAGGTGGTGGCCCAACCAGAGTGGTACGTTGTCCTTTGCAGTGTGACAAACTGGTTGGAACTGTTGGCACAAACAACTGGTTTATTTTGTTCTCACATTAAAAAAGATACGATATGAAGCCTTGTATATTTTTAAAATACGAATTCTTATCTGTGTCTGACAGATCACATCACTATGAGAGGTCCAAAATTTGTGGTTCTCTCTAAAATTTAATTATCTGGCACTTTCCAACAGCAGCTTGTCTACTGCTGACATGTAGAATTTCATTTTGTTCAAACATCTTTTGTGTGTATGTCTCCTTGATAGCGATAACAGTGGCCCATGGTAATGCTTATCTCCTTTTGATTCTGAAAATGTAATAAAGAAGGAAAATACAAAGTAATATCTATATGCATTAGTTAGGCAGACATCCATCAAGTCTTTGCATGAGACTCAGTTTTTCAGATATCTCAAGAAACAGAGATCATAAAAGCAGATTTAGCATGCCAAACATGCCCACAAAACCAAATAAATTATTGTCCAAACAAGGAATGAACCAAGACAGGTCTTTCTTGTTCACTCCTGAGTTTCTTTGTTCCCTTTTCCAGACAGTTTTCTGAACAAATTGTTAATTACTCATTGCCATGGTTATCCCTCTTCATAGCTACCATAATTGGACTCCTTAAGGTATGTGAGGCTTGGGTCCATTCCCCAAACTCTGGGGGATATGATGGGGATAGGAAGTCAATGCAAAGAGGGAAAATAGTCTTAATAATCTGTTGTTTACAGAGAAGACTTTGGTCTGTACTTGTGGATAGTGAAATGGACAATAAGTACATCCTGGTGTACTTGCACATACATACTGAGAGTGTTTGGGGCAAGACATAAATATATCATAGAAAAGCAGGAAATTGTGATAGTTTTTATTTTCCAATGTATGCAGAGGTTTAGTTGTACAATTTTCTTTTTGCAACACACAAAATATTTTTTTTTAAAACGTATCTTTTTTGACTGTACAGTGCCATAGCTGCACAATGATCCCGTTGCGAGGCTTTCGCTTTTGTAACTCTGGGTCTGAGCAGCCAGAGGCAGCGCTGACTGAAGATTGCTTGGAGAAACCTGTATGTTTCATTGGCAGGATAACTGATTTGATGAGAAGAACAGGGGCAATCTGCTTTATATTGTGGGAAAACTGAAAGTATTTTTGGCTTTTTTGGAAGGCTGTCAATAGGCTTTGATAGAAGCAGTAAACAAGTTTAAGCTATGCTGTGTGCCGCGGAAGAGTGCGTGGTGCGGCCTGCTTCTCAGGAGGAGCAGAGAGAGAAACCAGGATTTCCTGAGCTCCTCATATGATTATTTAAAAGCTTGTATGAAAGGAAAAGCAAGGTGAAAACGCTATCCCTGATGACTGGAGCACAGGTGAGGAAGACGTATACCCACTGATCGGGGATTATTTATTTTCCCTAGGCAGAGGGAGCTAATATTGAGCAGCTAAGGCTGTTTCCATTTCAGTTCCCAGACCAGATCCTGCTCGTGTGGTGGCTTTATGGTATCATCAACATGAGGCTGTGCAGCTAGAACTAAAATAAAAAGCTCTGAAACAAACAACTGTCACTCCTCACATACCCCGGACAGTGTCCAAGAGAGGACATATCGTACACACTGCCCAGTGCCTTTTTTATGTATGTGTGTATGAGAGGGGATGGACAGGAGGATCGGTTATGGTGACTGTCAGCACAGCCAGCAGGTGGGACAATCAAGGACATCTGGTATATTGGCTTTTGTAAGTAAGGTTTAAACTGTACTGGTACAGTACTAAAAAAAGTTACAGAGGGAGCAGGTGGAGACAGGAGAGAGAGCTTCCATCTTGTCATTCCCTTCCATCTCCGTGTTAGGAACAGATGGCTGCAGTGAAACGGGATTCCTTTCCATTCTGTAACCCTGAATAACATTTAAAAAAAAAATACATAGTTTTTATGGAGAAATTACCCACATAGAGGCAGAGAATGCAGCTCTACGTTTCAGGGACAGAGGAAGAGATACATGACAGCACATGGACATCCTTAGAATATGTGATTAGTTTTGTCAGGGAAGATGCAAGCTAGCTTTACTGTATTTTGTGAAAGACAGCTGTTGCTGCTTTTATTTGACAGCAGAAGTCTAGCCTGCATCAGTTAGAATTTCCTTGCACGGCAGCAAATAACGACAGTTAAATAAGATTGACAAATTTTTTCAGCACAACCTAGTTATACGTGAAGGGTGTTGGCTGCAAAATTTCATTCCACTGCTGCAAAACTGTATGGCAGTCATATACAAGGGTAGGCCTGACATACTTGTAAGCTCAAACACATTTTGTGAATAAATGGTTGTTTACAACACAGTAATGTACAGATTAAAAAAAAATATATATCTTTTCAATCTCTCTCTCCACTGCTGTGCATTCTGCTGCTTCTTTTTCCACCAGCAACCAAATACATTCTCCCTATATGCTGCTGAAAGACAAACCGATTCAGATCACGCTACAGTGAACAGTGTTTTAAAATGTGTGTTTCATTGTCATTTATAGACAGCATGGAAGGCAGCTAACCTTGCAAGTGTCTGTCCTGTGTTCTTTTGTGGAGAACGCTATACAATAAATGTGAGAAACATATTCATGCATGCAGCTGTACGTGTATAATGCAGGCTCATGCTTATGGCTGCTCAGGCGCGTTTGTTCTTGAGCAACGTGAGGAAGCTGGATAGATAATGCTAACCTGCCAATTATTCAGTCAGTTTGGTGTCTGTGAGTCGGTTTCTTCTATTACAAATCAATAACATTCTTCATAAATAGGAAGGACATGAAAGACGTTATTTTGAGTTGGGTAATTTTTACATTAACTTTCCCATCCTGCTCTTTTGCGTATAAGACTTCACTAACTATTGTGTAGTAGCAACCTGTAATTTGACAACACCATTTGTAAACCTCTTTTCATGTTGTTTTGTTGGCAATGACATAGGATATGCTATTAATACAGCATTTGGAAAAAAAAAAAATTGTTGAGATCAAAAGTTAACAGTGGCCCAGTAACAGTGGCACTGTGAATAAACTGGTTTTAATAAAATGAAAGCTGATTAAAACGCTTTGTCCATGGAAAATTTGAAAAAGTGAAAAAGTAAAATGTTCAAGCATAGAGGTTTGTAAGCGTTAAGGCCACATTCTGCCACTTCTCAAAGGATCGCGTCCTCCAAGCTGGGTGGTGGCAGCAGAGCTCAGCAGCCCTTCCTGGCCTTTAATACCACATTTTGAGAGGTACAGGTGCCTCATGGGGGATCTTCTGCCTAGCTTGTGTTTGGGTTTATTTTTTTGAATCTGTAAATTCCCTGATCACGTATTTCACAGACTCACAGATGGTCAGGGTTGGAAGGGACCTCTGAAGATCATCTAGTCCAACCCCCAATTTCTTGGATTAAATTTCTTGGATTAAAAACTCTCTACAGAGAGGGGAGATGTTTTACACACTACGTAAGAATTTTCCAGTGAAATCCAGGAGTTCCTTTCTCTTTTCAAATGCAGGTTAGCAGTAGCTGAGTTGCGTTTCACATAAGCATCACAGCTAGCCTTTCTGGTCTACCCCAAGGTTTACGGATAATGATATGCGTCTACAAATTAGTAGCATAAAAGCATCCAAAAGAAGTTTTCGTAATCAAATTCAAGTGTTGTATACAGATCTTGTGAAAGGATGACACCTTGAAATACACATTGTATCCCACAAGAGAACTGTTGAGCTAACTTCTGCATATTTAGTTATGTTGATTTTAGTGGAACAATTTGTGGGTTAAGATGCTAGCCAAACACACTAGTCACTGTCAGCAACTAATGAACTCAGTGCTTGGCTAGGACTGGAGATAAATCTGAATCTAGTTAAAATTGCAACATGATGTTCATTAGCTTCAGCAAGGGTAATTTCTGAGATAAAGTGTTGCTATCACCCAACGTGTTAAATAAGCGGTTGGACTAAGCAGGTGGTGGGCAGAGATCAATGACTTTCCATTAAACAATAGGTAATTTCTCAGCAGGAAATTACTCACATTCCCAAAAAGGGTCGCATACCAAATTTCTTATGCTGGTTTATAGTTGTAGGAAATCTGCTGGTCAAGTATGTGTGCTCTAGAAACACGAAGAGGCAGAAAACCTTACAGACATTTTGAAGGGTGATCTTATTTGTTCCGGTATTCCTTAAGGCTTCGTTGTACCTGATGCTGCATGCGCATAAGGTCTCAGCTTTTTATACTGAAGTTCACCACTAACTTACTCTTAAGATGAATGTTTCCCAGTACTACAGTGAAACTGTACTATTCTAAACTACCACCGTTACATATGATATTAAGTTTATAGAAGATCGACTTCTTCATGTGCTGATGTCTGCTTACATAGGATTTTGGGGGGAAAGGTGTAATGGGTAAGGACGCAGATATGGATACAGTACTCAGCCTTTTTGATTAAACTTTGTATTAAACTTCATATAATTTCAGGAAAAAAAAAAAAATCATTACCTGTGCTTTTTATTTAGCCATGTCATGGCCTGTTTCAGATTGAAAGCAGAAGTGTCAATACTGGGAGTTGTTTTACCAACATTTCCAATTTAGTCGTTTCAAGTTTTACATGCTGTGTTTTTTCTGTTGTGCTGTTATGTATCTCAAGCCTAATTCAGCAGGTACTGAAGTTGTTGTTCTACTAATATGTAACCTAACAGTGGATTGAAGTGAGTTGTCTTGAGGAGGGATGGCTTCTGTCTTGACCCTTCTGATAGTCTCTTCCCCGAGAACGTCATGTCCAACCTGCTTGTTTGACTTAGTCTGTCTTTGGTTTACTACAGTGCATT
Source organism: Vanellus vanellus (assembly GCF_965231255.1). Taxonomy (NCBI): domain Eukaryota; kingdom Metazoa; phylum Chordata; class Aves; order Charadriiformes; family Charadriidae; genus Vanellus; species Vanellus vanellus. The sequence goes on from NC_138905.1 coordinate 44,159,237, forward strand.
GATTTTAGAAACCGGTCAACATTTCAGGAGCTGGCTGATGAGCACATTGCTTGTCCTTGCCTGGAGGGTAGAAAAAAACCTATCTGAAGAGCAGAGCGCTGGAGGTGATTATGCTTTCTGCCTTCCGGTTATTTTATCTACCCATCACAAGTCCATTAAACTGGATAAGACTTCCTGAATTTTTAAACGTGAATGATTGTTTATGTCTGGAAGTATTCCTGTCTGGATTTGATACTATCTTGCACCTGCCCAATGTGGTAACTTACAGAAGACAGCAAAACCTGTCTGACATAGTGGGATGTGAATAAGGGGTAAGAAAAAATAGATAATTATAATAGATAAACAATAGATCATTATTCTTTCCTAAGGTTTTTATAGATATATATGATAGATATAGATGGGTCTAGGCAATGCCTCTACATGTTGACACTACTTTCTGTCAACCAATTTCTTGTCTGCTTCACATGTAAAACTAATGAAAAAAATTAATATAACTTCGAATTGCTGTGGGAGTGTTTTTTAATATTAAAAAGGAAGCAATTTTTAACCATGCTAAGATGGCAATATAAGCTTTTTCACTCATGATGTGAATCTTACCCTATCAACATTTTTTTTATGTTTTGGTGTTTGGTTTTTTTAACTAAACTATGGGGGTTTTTTGGGGGGCAGACTTTTATTCCATTTAAAAAAAAAACATAAGAATGTTTAATTTGCATGGATTAAGATGAATGATAGGGCTAACCAACAGGTTTGCATTAGAAAATTCAAGGTTTCTTAATTTCTCTTTAAGTAAATCTTCTCCTTTAATAATCTGCATAAGAAAAGAATTTACATTATTGGGATGCAGGCACAGCAGAAAATGCACATATTATTATTTTGTAGATCAAGTATATACTGTATCTGTTATGCTACAAAAATGCTTAATTAAAACCACTTTAAAGTAGTTTTATTCTAGATGCAAATTTTGAAAGAAATTGTATGAAAAGAGTGCATTTCATAAGGGAATAAAATATGTCAGAGCAGCGTCCCGATAGGTTAGTTGGAGTAGTAAATTAAAACTCATCATGCTGTATGCTTTGTACTCATTCTTCATAATTGACTTTCCTGAATAACTTTGTCTTGTAGGCTTGGTTTTGGAGAAGGAATAGCAGTATATTTCTAGCTTCAAGATGAAAGATTGAGTATGCTGCATGTAACCCTGAAAGACTAATTTCTGGCTATGCCGATTTTTGAAAGTATGCTTAGAATATTTTTTTTTCAGTAACTTCTTTGTTTGCTGATCTTGAAACCATATGGCTCTTGAGCATCAACTTCAAAATTCAGGTGATTATATTGTAAACAATCTGATTCTGTATTTATTGAGTTGCCCTGAACTCTTGCCTCCAGCTGATTCAATTTATATTCCATGTCAACATTAGCAGTGCATGTAGTATAACCTTTCTAAACACTACATTTATTTGATAATTACATTGTCTTTGCTGCTAAATTCTTATAGGAGACTCAGAAGAACGTCTAATCCTTTGCCCATCCTTAGAAACCTGAGGAAAGGAGTAATAGTAATTAAAGTTCTTTCTAAATCATTAATTTGTTCATTAAAATGGTTTGTGTCTCTCTCTCTGTGTATATATATTGAATACATCTATAGTTGCATTTTTTTCCTGTGTTTGCAGAAAGGATGTGTGTGTATGTACACACAGATGTTTCCATTTGTTCATGCACGTATGTGTATATATAGGTATAGGCATGTGGCAATTTTTAGCAGTCTGTTGATTATATAGGGATAAATTTGGCTTACAAGATTGCAGACGTCATTCCTGAGATATTAGAACGTTTCTACTGTAGCCATAATGTATCTCATGCTTTATTTATAGAGTCAATAATACAGAAAACAGGTAGTTCCTAAATTTTGTGGCAGATTTCAAAACAAGTTCAGCAACAGGAGTATCCATTTCAAATAAGTGTGAAATAAAAATGCATCATTTTACAGGAGCTCACTTTTCTCTTGGATAGGCTTCACAACATTAAATAGATAGCGGTAGGCTATCTAATATGGTGCTAGCATTAGACTGCGTAAACATTAAACTTACATTTTTAAAGTTTGAAGTGAATAGGTGCCTACATCCAGTCTAGCTATTAAGCAGCCACACAATTTACATTTGACAAAAAAGTAAACGTGAAATACAAATCAGGTAATGTGTAGCTAATTAAGGTATCTATAAAGTAAAAAAAAATATTTTTATTTTTTTTTCTTTTTTAACATTGTCATTTTGTTTGTGGTGGAATAAGAATTGTTCACATGTTTATGAGCAGAAAGCTCGGTAATATTTTCTGTGAGTGGGGAACAAGGAAGAGCCAATGTTGTCTTGTATCTACTAGTTCCAGCCTATAAAAGTATTTTACAGGTAGGTATAACTTTTTGTATACTGCATAGGGCCTTTCCTAGTGTTTTGCAGAAGACTACAACCTAGTATGAAATAAGGATAACAAACAAAATATATGAAAAGGTTTGTGGATACAAAAGTATTCAAGAGTGTTAACTAATGCACAGATAGCAACGGTCCCCTAGTGGTATTGATTATCACAGTTGTACATCACCTTTAGAAGCATTTTTTTCTTAATTTCTTACTCTAGCAGATGGTATTTCTTAATAGCACTGCTTCTCATAGGAATGTATTTATAATCTGATTTAGTTTTTCCTTCTCATTTATATTAATAATCTCACTTGATGATCTGAACTTAAAACTGAGTGGTTTTCTTCACTCTTCCTCTTGTGTGTTCTTTTCCTTTCACTTCAACTGATTGTAGTTAATTTTTAATTTGAGGTACCAACACCTCTGTCTTTGTTAATGTCTGGCAGCTTCTGTTGTGTTATTAAAGATAAGACTCTGTGTGAAGGGAAAGCTTTTCAAATCTGCTACACGCTTTTTCCCTGTAGAGTCAAAACTCCCGTCTGGCTTTTCTCTTTGTGTGGTAAACTCTTACCTTCTTTACCTCTGAGTATTTGTGAAGTACCAAATACACTCCAGAACAAGCAGATGTAAAAATGTCCATTAATTACTTCAGGCTAGAATTTAAATGTTGCTTGCTATTAGTACAATTGGAATAGACCTATAATACAAGCAAAAAGGCTTATGTTGGAGCATCATTAATCCATGAAATGGATTTTTTAGAAATTGTATGAATATGGTTATGCTGGGACTAATTGTTTGGGAGCAGCTTGAAAGAAGTTACAAAATGAAGCACAGAAAGAGAAATGATGATTTTGATAAGACTGAATGTATAAGAAACAAGATCTGAGGGGCAGATCAGGAGAGGCTTACGACAAGTGAGCAAGAGTTCAGGAAAGGGCAAGAAGATCGTGATTATCAGGAGACACAGAAGTTAGACCGGGGACAGTATTTTTCACTTTGAAGAGAAAAAGTGCCGTTTGTTTGTTTGATTTTTGTAAAGGAGGAAGAATTTAAGTGAAAGGCAGGAGTTCATAAATATCCTGAGCCACAGCAGAAACTTTCCTGTTATTGAGGCTAAGCACTGAAGAATAGATGAGCTAGAATATGGGTAAAGGATTTAGAGAAGTCAAAGTTGTTCTGGACTAGCCATAGTCAGTTTGAGCTGCTAACAGGCCATTTAGAGTAATGCATTGGAAACGAAGTCAAACATGCGGAACAGGGAACTGTCTGGTTGTGAAAAAGAGATGAGTCATTGACTCACAAATTATAGCTGAATCCACATGATATTCACCAGAGAAAAGATTAAAAGGTAGGAGAGTGTAGTACAACAGAGAAAAGAAACTGTAAGGCAAAAGCTAAACTAGACTACATGACCACAGAGTCTGAAACAGATATTAAGTGTAGACAATAATATGAAAGGCTGTAGGGGTGTTAGGATGGCAGGAGTTAAGACTTGGCTAAGAATTGATCAATGCAGTAGAATACAGTGTTAAGGAAAGAGCAGGACACACATTTTATGAGGCTGTAAAACTCGGTTTAAAAACGCTTCAGAAAGGTAAGGGATGAAGGGCTGTGAGATGAACAGGAAAATGGCAGATGGAGTTGAAGATCCTTTAGTTTAGAATGCCTATGGACCGGTAAGCAGAATCAGAGGTTATTGATAAACTGGATGGAGTAGGAGCAATGGATGGAGTCAGATAGTTTAAGTATGGTAGTGTGATGAGCGACAAGTAGCTGCTCATCCAGTTGCCTTTGGACAGATGCAGCCGGTTTACCAGCTGGCAAATAGTGGTACTGAATATTTAAGCAGCTGTGAATCCGCTTTACAGTCTTTTCACTACCTTCATGTGTTCCATTGCTTCTTGTGCAACATAGGGAAGTATCATCTCCCTTTCCCCTGGTATGATACTTCCATGTCCATCTTCCTATCCTTGTTTTGCATTCTGCTGCGTTTATAATCTGTACAGTAGTATTCCAAGTTCACTGGTACCTCCTATGATCATTTTATTCTTCTTTCAATTACTGAACAGATTCAGAACTGTGCAAAATGGCTGTTCTATTTAATCTCCAGATAAGCTCTCCAGGTCCTCTCCGTTAAAGAATTTCAATGTCCTTCACTTCAGTGTCCTGAACTGCTAATGACACTTCAAGACTGGTGTATAAGATATGTCTATAGCTTGCGGTTTGGAGTTGTTTACCCTTTTTTTTAATTACCAGCTCTGCTGTAAAAATACAAATTCTACTGTCTTATTTCAGATTTTGGTAACCAGCTATTTCTATTTTCTTTGCCTCAACAAAAGTGTTTTCTGACTAACTCAAGTAGCAAAATCAACTCCCAGTCAAAGTCATCCATTTCTATAAATGGGTAGAACATTCTGACAGCTAACAGACCAGAAACTAGCAAAAAACTAACTAGGTCGTGTTTACAGCATGAGTTTAAACATAAATTACTGAAATTTTTGATACCTGAATTTATTATTACCTGCTAAGTGAATATACCTTCTAGAGAAGTTTGTCTTCAGAGAAAGAAATGTTTTGAGCATGGAGGAAAGCAGCTTGTATGTCAAAGGCTGAACAGTTCAATTTGTCAAAAGTTGTTTCCTTTCCAATATACATATTTAAATTTTTGAAAAGTAGTAACTTGCTGACATAAATTTAGGTTGTGAGTTCATCAGATTTCTCTTTAATAAATGCTGCTATATCTTTCTCTTTTGCAGTTATTTCAACTCACACATTCCTCCTCCTTGCAGAATATGCAAGTTTCTTTCATTAAGTTTGATCCTTTCTTGAATCTTGTCCATTAGAAGATTGCCTTCATAATTTTATTTTTTTTCCCATTGAAAAGGTAAAAGTTGAAATAATTTTTGTCTGCTTTGCGTTAAGGAAAGCTCAAGCTCAGAGACTAAGCCTTTAAAATCGTATGTACAGGTACTGCAAAGATTAAAACCCAGAGAAGTTAGATATAGCCTCTGACACGAGGATTTTGTTTAATGGAACCATTCTTTCTCTTGATTTATAAATAATCCCTTTGCTTATGCCCCCTAAAACCATAGTAGCCTTTTCAAACAGCTGTTACACATGACAGATGACCACTACGCATGGACAGATGACCACTACTGCTTTTTGCCACGTTACCTGAAACGTGATATGCAGGTCGATGTTGGTCTTGATTTACTTTCACCAAATGTGCAACACTTCTTGTCTTAAATTTCATGCTACTGTCATCTCTCCGTATGCCTATTCTGCTTAGTCTTCCTTCACTCTGGCAATATTTTCTTTATTACATTTGTTTTATTTAAAAATCTTATTCACAAAGTTTAATTAATTTTATCCGATGTTTAATGTATTAATATGAATGATAAATAAAAATGTTACATTACATTGGAGTATTATAAACCCAAGGCTGTGCTAAGGAAGGAGTTTTATCAGCTGATAACTTTATGTGGTTTATGGGAAACTAATTTGAATATAAAATTTGGAATAGCAGCATTTTTAGGGTTTTTTTTTCATTTTTTGATATTTGGGATATTTTTATTCAAAACAAATAAATAAAATCAGAAAATGTTAAGTTCTTCAGTATGTTAGCTACTTTTCAAGTATTGTTGTTACTGTTACTGCAGAAGTTTGATGGCAGCGTCAAACACATTTAGTGCATATCATCAAGCACCTCTGTACAAGCCCGGTGCTAATATCCATGATGATAATTCTATACATTACTGATACTAAGGGAGACTTGTAACTAGGATTAAAAGTGTGATGCTGGGCTTTGGTTTGGGGTTTTAGATTTGTTTGGGGTTTGTTTTGTTTTCTGGCTTGTGGGTTTGGTTTTGTTGGGGTTTTTTTGTTTGTGGTTTTTTTTTTTTTTTTTTTTCACAAAACATATGTCTGTCCTTTAAATAGCATTGTCCATATTTAAACAGCTGTGATCTTCAGCTGAGTATCTTTTGTGCTGTTTATAATTACAATGCTGTGCAAAATGGCTGTTCTATTTAATATAATTTGTGATATATGAGGGTAACTTCTAAAGTAAATCAGCAGGTTTTTCAAAATCAGAATCAATTTAATATTAGCCAACAAAGGCAGTGACAGAAACAGGGGCCTGTGACCGAGTCATATATATAAATTAAAAAATACATTTCTAAAATTAATGAGTATTTGAGTAAATGCATTGGTCTTTGCTAGCGTGATTAGATTTTGAATTGGAAATATTGCTAACTGGAAAAAAGGACGTGTAAAATCTTGTCTTTGCTTATTCTGAGCTATTTTCCTTGATGGCAGTTTTTGCAATGATTCTCAGGTTTTATATTCAGGCGTGTGCTTGGTGTTTTAAAGGCATTAATCACAAGTGAAATCTACTACCTCTCCAAGTCTGTGGAAGCAGAAGCAATAGCTGCCAAACTTATTGGCTAATAGCTTTCTTTTACTTTTTTACTAATTCCACTGAGGGAAGCCAAAACCACTGAGTTCCTTTCCTTTGGCAGTAATATAAAATCTAAACAAATTTCCTATGCAAACTCTCCCTTACTCTTTTCAGAAAATTTCCTTCCCCTTTGTAAAATGTCCCACCTTTTCACTTGTCTCTGCTCTCCTCTACAATTCAGTGTCATGTTTCTGTGGACTTCTAAATTCCTGAGCTAAACTGTTTCTTCCTACTCTCCCAAATAGCTTTCATTTGTTCCCTTGCATTTTGGCTTTTAGTACTTCCGTTCATAAACTAATCTTAAGGCCCTAGAAAAGAACTTCTTCATTTATCCTTTGAAATACAGTCTATTAAAATGATTCTTTTGCTGCTTCCTTCTGGTGAAAGAGTTGGAAGCTCACCAAACTTAGTATTCCCAGTCCAAGTTTGACTGCACTGTGGTTGCAGCCAAGTGTCCTAATACGTACAGCAGTTAAAAGTGTTTGATGAATGTCAGTTATATATAAAATCAGATTTAATGTCAAAGACACACTTTTTCCCAGTGTCCTGTTTTTTAATTACTGGAATTCTGCTCTAGATCAAAAAAGACCCAGCACAGGCAGAATGCTATGGTTGAAGTCAAAGTCAAAGTATTTTATATTAGCAGTTTTCATTGAACTTTATTTAGGTTCGTACAGGTATTTGTGATATTCATGGAATTCTTGGAACTGATTTGGTAGAATAAACCCATTCAGATTTACCTTAAAAATAAGATCTGGTGTGGAGCTTGTAGACATCTCCAAAGCAAAATTTTGAATTTTCTGTTTGCTTAGAGTCTCACAATGTATATTTAAAAGTGTGGGGTTTTTTAAGTTCTGGGTATCCATAATAAAAATGTTTCTTTTGTAGCTCAAACTAATTTGAATTTCCATTCCCTGCGTTTTGAAATAGATATTTTTTTCTCAGTTTTGCCAGAAATTTCCATGGTGTTAGTGTCCTTTCTAAGAGCTTTTGCGGTAGGCTTTTGTGATTTGAAACATCCGCTCTGAAACAGAAGAGCTGCAAAGAAATACAGCGAGAATACATTGAGGCTGCCCAGGAGCTGCTGAAGCAGTCCAGTCAAGTGGATTCCCCATGGTTTCTTTCTGCCTATCTGCTTAGTGTCCACCGCATGACTTCTGTAAAACCGTGCTTTTCTTCTCTCTCCCATCATCTAGTGGATCTTCCAGGTGGACACAGACTTCTGCCCAAGCCCCTCTCAGCTGGAATACCAGCTTTCATCTCTCAGCTGGGTAACTACAGCTCACAGCAGCAGTTCAAGCGTATAGGAAAAAAAGTCTCCCCTGCAGGTTTTGAACAGTTCAAACTTCAAACTCTGCTTGTGATACATATTTATTTGACTGATTTAAAAAAAAAAAGAAAAAAAAAGAGAATGACTTTTTATGAACTGCTTTAACCACTTAAACATATCCTCCAAAACATTCATGTTCTCCATTGTGGATATGAAATTCTGATCCTATATTAATAATTTAGTGTGACAGATGGATTAACTAGGGGGCAAAACATTTCTAGGGGATTAACTAGGGGGTACAAAATTTATAAACTTTCAGCTGCTCGACTTTGCAGCTTTGACAAAACCATTGCTGAATATTTATTTAATCTCTACATGTGAGTCTGTAAACAATTCTGCATGTTGATTGAGTAACCTGTTTATTAGACTAAGAGCTTCCTATTGCTGCTCTATAAAATACAGTCTCCTTAAGGTAACAATAAATGACTATAGTTGAACGAGTGGCTAGCTTAAGTCCAGTAGTTCATTAAATGGATAGGTAAAAGAGTTACTGGAGCCTGCAGTAACATAGCTCATCAGCATAAACATTACAAATCAAAGCATGTTACCAGTGTCTGACGGAAGCGCTGTATCTGCCTTAAACAACTTGATGAATACTTACAGAGTGCTGTAGTGCTGTCTCCAAGTCTACCCCCAACAGCTTTCCTGAAGCAACTTTTTCCTTGCATTGCAGCAAACACAGAACGTGGGAAAGAATACAGAAAGGTTATTTGACTCTCTTTATTTGTATAAAATATTTTCCTTTTTTATACCTCATTTTACTAGCAGCTATTCTGCATTGGCATAAACAGAATAATGTTTTCTACCAATAACATTACAAATTGCTTTAGAATGCCACACTTCACTGTGTAGTGACACTTGCACTCTGAGCTGCTGCAAAACCTCATTTTGTGAAACAAAACCCATGTCACTTTACATGGCAAGAGAGTGAATACTACATTCATAGCTCATAAAGAATCTGACAGTTCAAAACTAAAACAAATTATTTGGAAGGTCAACTCTCTTCTTCATTGACCTTGATATTAATAATGTTTGTGCCCAGGAATGTAAATGAAACACGTTACCAAGGTCCTTCTCCATCAAAATAAATTAACAGCTTTTTAATTTACCTATCTATGAACTCTGGTTATTTTCAAACATGTAATTTCAATCTACCTAAATCAATTTAACCAGGGACAAGGCTAGAATGTGACTCATTTGCTTCATGCCAGTGGGTAGCATCATGCTGCTAAAGGAAGAATTTCTGACAGATTTGTGTGCCTGAGAACCTTCTTGGCTATTTCCAGTTGACAAAATTTCCACAGCAGCTAATGTCCAAGTGTGGGATCCAGCGTGTGAAAAAGATCTCATCTGAGGGAGATGAACACATTATTCATGCTCAAAGCTATTGAGAAAATTCCTCTCAATACTTCTTCCTTTAACCCCAAGAGATTCTTTATTTCTGATGTAGCCCTACTTTGTAGCAACAAGAGGAACCCAATTCATGAAATGTACGTAATTGTAGAAATAAAAGATGGCAATATAAAGAACTGTTCCTCAGTTGCCAACAGATTAAGAAACGCAATTACATGAAGTCAGTACAGAGTCAAGCTATGATATCTGTCCTCACTGCTTGGCTCTACAGAGAGCAAGTTGGAAGGGATTCAATAATTCTGAGATGGAAAGCCGTCAGCACTTCTTGTGCTGAGCTGTCAGGCTTTCAATTAGGAAAATTATTCTTTACCTCGTTCTGGCCCTTCTTTCATGGTGGCGAACAGGAATCCTGGCCTGAAAAAACGTTACAATTTCTACGTTTGGCATTTTAAGTGAAGCTTTCCTACGTACATGACATTATATAGATAACACCAAATATTAGCTAGGGCTGGAATGCTATAGGGTGCAGAAATGCCTAGCAAAAAATTGCTTTTATTTTTTTGTAATCCAGTATTGCCAAAATCAGAGGTTATGTATTACAAGATCCGCGTTCTTAACTGTATGCTCAAGTGAACAGTTTCTTCTCGTGTCCACGAGTTCTTCAATAAAACGTGCCATCACTTTTTACAAGCTTGGAAAGGAAGTCAGTATGGTCATATCTGAAAGGATAGGCTAGAACATTAGGAAAAGCTGTTTTATTTATGTGTTTTGAAGAGATTTTTGTTTCATGTCCTTTTATTAAGCAAATTATTGAGAAAGACTACTACAAGGCTCCTAGATGGGAAACAAGAACAAATATAAATGCAAGTGCTCTTGAACTCAAGCAAAGAGAATTGAGTGATGCTTTGTGATGGCTTGAGACTAATGAATGTGAACTGCACTTGATTTTAAGACATGATATTATGATTCTACCGTGGCTCTCAATGAATGACTGGTTAATGTGCAGCCTGGGTTGGGTTGTTCACTTTTCATTTTGAAGGTCCAGAAGCAAAAAATAGTTGTATGTGTTGGTGGGTTTGATTCTGTTCCCTACCACATTACATGTCACAAAAAAAGAGAGAAATGTTTGTATTGTCAATGTTATGCAGGATCAGTTTAACATGAACATGACCTCTAACTAGAGGAGTATGTTCACATACTTAAAAATACTCCATACTGTTAGTTCTGCCTCCCATATTCCCTTGTAATGTACCTCTACAGCCTGCTGGCCTGCTCTGGTCACTCAGAATTGCAGGTTGGTTATAATCATTACTTCAAAGATAGATAGATAGTAGTTACATGAAGCTAACAACATCAGTCTTGAAGTGCCATGTCTGCTAAAGGAATTTTGTGATTTCAGGTAGTTGTGCTATCAGGATGGTAAATACTTGTTACCCATACTAAAATCTATTGCTTGATTTTAAAAAATAATCCATGAATTAATATATACCCACTGTGATTTTCAAAAGGTCTAGCAGTTCAGGATGATGTTCTTTTCCATGTCCAAAAATAAACCAGCATTTTTTTTCTACTGGGGAAGGGTTCTTAATATTCTGAAGTCAGGCATTTTAAAATAATTTCAGAATATAAAACCAATCTGTCAGAAATGCAAAATCATTTGTCATCACTTGTGGTTACTGTATGGAGAACTGAACCACTTGCAGGGATAACGGTAAGTATGAACTACAAACATTTCTGGGTTTGTAGCTTGATGTCACTGACCAGAAGTCTCTCAGTTGTGAACTAGGATGTTGAAGCATCCACACTTTTACATTGCAGTAGCTAAGACGTATTTTCAGTAGTATAATCATAGGAAAAAAAGTATTGGAACTAGAATTTGCCTCATTCTTGCTTAGTGTTTGAAAACAATGAGTCAGAAAACCAAAAGAGATCAGGAGGTCAAAGAGCAGGGGGAGGAAATAACAGGGTAATTAAGCTGAAGGAAGTAATTGGGGGAGGGGTTGGAAACTGGTCAGAAGAGTCAGAAAGGACAACTGCATTTTGCAGCATTGTCAGGTGATGAAAATTAGAGACAAAGTGGTATGGAACAGATTAAGGAATAAGAGTTTAAGAAGGATTTGACTTGGGAGTAAGAGAAAGGAAGGCCAATGGAAGAAGAAAAGTGAAGAGAAGGTAGGAAGGACACAGTAAAAACCCAGAGGGAAGGATGACTCGTGTTGAACTGATCAAAAAAGTTGATATATCACATGACAGCAGAAGAGGCCAAGGGGAAGTGAAAACTGTATATAAGTAGAAGGTGTGATATTCATTAGGCTTGGAAAATAATTGCTTCTTGGCTAGGACAGGAACTGAGCTGAAAGAGGAGAGAACAGATTTGTAGAAAAAGAAATTTATTTGGTCCCAGCTTTTCACCCAAGGACATTCAGAGTGTACAGAAATAGGAAATGGAATTTGGAGGTTACAGGTCAGAAGATGAATGGAGGAGGAGGAGGGATTGCAAAATATATGTTCATTAGGCTGAAAATAGCTCTATATTGTTTTAAAAGGAATCTCATATTTCATGAAATCCATCAGCTTTGTCCTGACCTCGAAACATAAATCTCTTGTAAAATCTGACCTAGCAAAGAACTAACGGGCGTTTTACTTTTTGCAGAGTACAAGATGTCCTTTCAGTCTCTGAGCAGTGTTGTCAGTGCTATTAATACATTTATCTAAAAGCGTTTATTCTCAACAAAATCAAAATAGAAATCACTCTCCAAGCGTCCTTTAAAAAAATAGCCAAATTAGCTTAAAAAAAACAACCCTTTTTTTCTATCACAGTGTATACAAACTTCTGTTTCTTAAAAATCAAGAAAATTAATAGCTAAAGAGAGCATAAATCTTTCATTTTTCTGTCATGAAACTGTATAACGTGCAAGGATAAGTATCCAAAGAAAATGGAAGGTCTTAGGGCAATTGATAGCAATGAGGAGGATGATTATTATCTCATAGAATGTATTGCTGCTATGGCAGTGACTAAGACTCTGCATTATGAACCAGCCTTGTTTGTACAAGAGGAACGTACAAACCCAAACCAAAAAAGACAATCCTTACTTCCAACAAATTTGAGGTACTAGGTTAGATGTGAAGCATTCCTCAGGCCTTAAGATTTATTGTACTTCTTATACTGTAGGTAGCTAGAGTATGAAAGCATTTGAGATTGTCTAAAGCGACGCGTACTTTCAAATAACAATAAATTTCATAAAACTTCCGTTTAAAAAATTGTCATGGAATCAATGTCAGCATTACAAACGTACCTTCATGATGTAGGAAAAGGCATGATGGAAGAACTGGATTAAGGGGCAATTTTATATTAAAAACGTATGTTTTTTCTTAAACTTAATGAAAGTTCTAGTTGTCAATGCAGTAATTTTTAAATCATTAAAGAATACTTTTTTTCAGTATCAGTTTGCACAGCTTACTGAAAGACCCCTTTGGATATCAAAATCAGTTATTTGAAATACTTTTCGTGTATTTGAATATTTAGTTTTCATTACAGAATGTCCTTTTTTACTTAGAAAGGAATGAGAAATAGCCTGACAGCAAAGCCAGACTAACTTTTTTTTTCGTAAAAGAACTGATTTGCCAACTCTGATCCTGCTACGGTTGAAATGAGTTTTAATGAATTTTAATATTCTCTTTGGCTTCCCTGGTATGGGTTGAGTTTCCTTCACATTTGGAATCTCTGCTTCCTTCTTTAATTCTAGAATAGAGGAACCATTTTAACTTCTTTTCATCTCTTCCCCAAATCATCAAGACAAATGTGAAGTGGTAGCATTGGGGAGATAAAAGGTATTTACTAGCAATGCAGTTTTATAGGGTTTCTATAAATCGGTTACTACTCTAGAATTAGAGTTCATCTATAGATGAAGAAAGGATTGACAGGTAAGTTCATTTCCTTGAAGATTCAGGTTTAAGTGTAAGAAGATATAAGATGTACCTCGTATAAGAAGATATAAGATAGTTAAGAAGATTCAAATATAAGTGTATACTCCTTTGTTATTTATTTGTATTTTATAACTCAAGTACTTTATTTTCTGATTAATGCCTCAGATACTTTTCTTTTGCTGAGTTTAATTTCAATGACAAAGAACTATGGATACTTCTGAAATAAGGTAATATGTCATTACAGAAATAGATGACTGGAGATAATTTAGAGATGAAGGACCACACAAAGCAATTGAGGGTATTGGAATCTGCTCGGTTATATTTAATTAAATTTGGGTGTATTCTTAAAAATATAGTTGGCTTGAGAAAGTGAAAGGCAAAGACTTTTTAAGAAAAGCCCAGTTAAGTTTTTTTCTTTCAAAAGATACTATTGTTTCTTTGAAATAGCAAAATTAATTGTTCCAGAACATTTTAAAATTTAACTTTTCACATCATGGGGTCATTTTTAGTTTTCAAGTTAGATGCTGGTTGAGATAAGTGTCTGCTAACAATTTTGACCACATTTTGAAGAGAGAGAAAGTGAATCTTTAAAGGTAATCTAAAAGCACTTATTTTTATCTGTATAATCATTAGAGACCAATGGCAAGACATTTTGTTCAATCCGAGATATCAAGGAGTGTAGCCAAAAGTTAACAATTAAACTATACGGTACGCCTAAGAGGTACATAACCAGTACCAACAAAATGAACAATTGGGTCTTCAGAGTTTCTGTAAGGAAGATCCAGGAGATGATCCGGCCTCTGTTGCATGCTAATATTACGGGAATTTTGTCATTTTTTGTTTGTCTTTTACTGACATACCGGGAATGGAATTAATTTCAAGATGAGACAAAAGCATGCAAAACCCAATGTGTTTGTCTCATGTGAAAACTATGTCTGATGGTGCAAGATAATAATTCTTGAGATAGATTACCTGTCTCAGGGCATGCTTGGTCCATGTACAGAATTAAATTAACATGCAGCCATCAAAAATCAAAACTGTAAGCATCCCTGAGTAGCACAACAAAGCATAATTAAAATGCTGTGATTTTATGGTTGATTTATTGTCAGAAAGCGTCTGTGCCCTTTCCACCAAATTTTACCATTATGACTCTCTTCTTGCCTGACTGTGAGTACTGTTCATTGATTCAGTTTTACAAACATATGTTTAACTTTAAGTAAGAAGTAGTCTCAGAGGTTTTCAGACTACTAAAAGTAGTTGAGTATGTGCTTAAGCATCTTGCTGAGTGTCTTTATCTCTCCACAAGCTATAGCTATTGTTTAGGGAATTTGGCATCTCACCGGAAAATGACTTCTGATCACGTTAAACTGACTAAATAGAAAGCAAATAGCTGTTTCTTGATCTGGGGGGGGGGGAGCATACATGTTTAGAACTCGGCAGCGAATGAAGTTAACCCGCTAAACATAAAGCCAACAAACCAAACACGTAGTTTACTAACTCTTTAAAAAATGAAGAGGAATATTACCTAGGGAGAGGAACAAAGGGAGACAGTGCGAGGCACAAAGGAAGCTTTGGGATGCAGTGCTGCACAGACCAGTTTTACTGACCCATGGTAGAATCTGGTGAAGCGACCCAGGCCCTCTAATTTCACTCAGCTGAATAAAAACTCACAAAAGCTACATGATATCTGTAGAAGGGCAAAGCTAATACAAAAAGGTCTGTTTTCACTTCCCCACCACAAATAGTAGAATGAAACAGCAGAAAATGTACAAAAGTCCTGCCCGTCCATGCTACTGTGGGTATATTCACCTAACCAATTATTTTGTTATTGCAAAGCCTTATGACATTTGGGTGTTCTTCAGCTCTCCTACATCCTTCCAGTGGCTTAAAGATTTATGTATCTTTTGGCTTCTTGCATGAAAACTGTCAAGTTGTTTCCGGGTAGTAGGGTGTGTTCTGCAACTTGTTGTCTTGGCAATGTGCAGAATATTCCAGGCCATTGTGGCCTCAGGGTTTCCCAGGGTTGTCTGTGATTGCAGAGGGCTGCACTTGGTGACCAGGGCCATCCTTTCCATGCTCTCCAGTACTTCATTTCCTTGTTCTGATACAGTTACTTGATAAGTATCAGAAGTCCTGGGACTTTCTCATTTCATTCTTTGTCATTTCAAAGCAGTATTGATATCTTAGGGTTGGTTATGTAGGAAATCGTAAAGTTACACAGAATTGTCTGGCTTTGCTTTAAACAAGGTACGCTGAACTAAGCAGGAAGACGAATTAGGCTGTCCCAGCCAAAAAATGTCAGATCCTTTACTTTTTGCAGTAATCCTGCCATTTTGGTTCTCAGAGAGAAGTTTTTTTCCATGGTCTACCAAAAAGTTTAGATCAGGTCAGTCTTCAGTACTGAGCGCTAGCTAAGGCCGGCAGTCTGGCCAGCTCGTTCATATACCTGGAGGCCACAGAGGTTGAAATCCTTCCTGCAAGGTTCTTGATCCAGCTGAACTTTTTTGACTCTATTTTGTCTTGCCTTTTTAATCTTAAAATGGGACGTGCCATTAGCCACCCTCCTTCAGCAGGAAATCCCAACATCCTTGATAGGTTTAGCAGGACTGCCATCTCCAGTGCAGGGCTACCTGTTACCTTCAGGCAGAAAACCATCCTATATGGTAGCCAAGTTTGAGTAGATCTAACTCATATTTCTCTTTATAGTATTGCCTCATGGATATACTCTTGATGCACAGGCAATAACTGCCAGCTGATAATTTAATTTGGTTCTGGCTCCTTCTGTATTTGAAATGACTTAACCACTTCATTCTGGGCATTGTAATAGAAAAAGATAGGAAACTATTATTTGTGTTTATTATGTTAAATCAAAAAATTCAGACATGACGTTTTCTATTGATGTTTGGAAGACTAGTGTAAGTAAAGTGCTGTTTTTGATAAACAGGCTTGTGGTACAGAGTATGCCAAATCAATATACTTAGCGGACTTCTGAAAGAGATGTTCCTGTACTCTTGCAGCACAACCTTTTGCCTCCTGCCAAGGTAATTATCACTATCAATGACAATATCTTTCAATCTCTATTTTAGTTACATTGCTTAAGACTTCAGAAGGCATGCAGGCAGAATAAAGACCTAGAACCCTCTTAAAGAATGTCTCTTACTTGGTCTCTGTGTGCCATATCCAGGCTTGAGCGCACCATCTTCCTTTGTTATTCTTCTGCCATAAAGTATGCAGTGTTGGTTACAGTTGTTATTTCAGGATGGTACACTGACCTAACTGAAGGGTTTCACATGGCTTGGGAGTCAAAGGCCTCACCGGTTTTGCACAGAGTGATATAGATCTCTAACTGCTACCATGGAGGCATCTAAATTGGGATCATCTCCCCTCTTCCCTTAAGACTCGGTAGCCCAGTGTCTTAGATATGGGTGATCCTTTGACAATACATATTTTGTGATGAAATGTCACAAGACATTGTAGTCTAAAAACTATACCTTTCTATATATTCAGAAATGACAACAATTATTTTTTTTAATGTGTTGTTTATTCACAAATTCATTTTTATGCCCATACTGGTGTGACTCCACTGTGTTATCCAAAGGAAATATTTCTGCCTCAATCTTTTAATCATATAAAGAATATAATTTATGTCTGTCATAAGCATATGTATGGACTTTATCCAGTGCTTGTTTGGTGCACTCTAGTTCGTAACCAAAAATCGCCAAATCAAATCCAGAACAGGTTTATGCAACAGGGTTGGAGCTTGGTTTTCTGGGGGCACTGGGTAAGTAAAGAGAGGATGTATGTGTGAGTGGATACAGCTTGACAAAGGCATATACACCTGCAAATATAGATACGCGCCTATACATAAGGTAGTGTGAATTCATTTAGGGCTACTGAACATAAAAATTCCTTATCTTAGTATTTTAATTATGTAACACAGTAAGTTCAAGTAGCAAAAAAAAAAAAGCAAAAAGTATAAGAGTGAAACATGGAACTGTAAACAATCTAGAATTGTTACTGAATTCACTTTATTATGTTTCAGCAATCCAGCAAATACTGTCAACTGACAGAACACTCTTGTTAACACTCTGTTAACAGTTAACTCTGTTAACACTCTTGCAGTCCTTTGGCCCTGAACTACTTCTTCATCTTTATTTAAACCACTCCATTTAAGTGTACATTTACTTTTTGGTTATACAGTCCCTATGCTGGTGAAGAGATACTGCTTTGGGATTTAGTAGGATAAATGTAGTATTAATAATAGTGGCAGGTGAACCACATTAAATAATATTATCAAACATGTTGTTTCTTTGTAATTCAGCCTTGTCCAGAAAGTCAACTGTGATGAGCCTTCTACAGATGAATAGTGAGAGGCGCTTGTAGCCTCAAAGAATTTTGTAAAACAGGATAGTGAAAAAAATGAAGAGAGGGATAAAAATTTTCCTGTTTGTAGTGCCTTATAAAAGCAATCTTAAGGCATTAGGGCCAAAGGCGAACTTAGATTGTCCTGTAATTTAATTCTGGAAATCAAACAAAGTCCCAGAGGTGCAAACATTCAGTCCCCATGGCAAACAGATTAGTAACGCTAAGGTGAATTTTTTAAAAACACTCAGGGTTTCCTTGATGCTCTCCTACTGAAATCAACATTTTTATAGACGTAAGCTAAGACCTGGTCCTACAGTCTGATCATTGCAAGTACTGCAGGAAACAAAAGTGGCAGTGTTTATTCAAAATACTGCAGATTTTAATCCTCCAAGCTCCTTCATGAGTTGGCTATTATTGTCTCTGCATTATTAGTAGGGAAACCGAACAGTGACGTAAACGTGGTATCAGAGCAAGTCAGAGACCAATCCAGGATTACAGCTCTAGAGTTCTTGACTTCTAACCCTGTATTAGCTCTGGTAATTCCACTTGCCTCCACAATAATAGCTTGGTATTCACCGAGGGGAAAGGTGGAAACAATAAAATAAATATTTGGTTCAACTAGTCCTCAGTTCATTTAATCTAAGATGTTTTCAACTACCTACTTGATTGTGCTTTTCCTAGTCCAGCTTTAAATTTCACGCATAGCTGAACTTTACTATTTCCCTTAAAATATTTTAGAGCAAAAGAAGGGTTTTTTTGTTATCCAGCCAGTGCTTTCTTTCCCAGTTCTATGCTTTTATGCTCACTTACAGTGCTGGTCATGTGCCAAATACTGTCCAAAATTCAATCTTTCTGATACTTCCTACTCTGTCTTCAGCCTTTTTTTTTTTTTTAACAGTACCTGTCTGCCTGCCTCATTTCTTCAAAATCTACATTTTGAGGGTCCTCCTTGCTTCTCATAACATTTTCAGTGACCTGTTCAATTGGTTTACTATTCATATATTTGGTTTACTATTCAAAGCAAAAAATGACAGCAGATTATTTTTTTTTTTTCAACAGGCCAAGATAAGGATATTATATGTAATATGCATGGAAGATAGTAGCTGAAAGACTAAAAAAATCACATTGGTCTGTTTTGGTTTTATATCTCATTGCAAACTCATATTTAGGAGAGAGCAATGGCTAAATTACAAGACAGTAGATTTGTATTTCATGTCAAGCAAGAGTTGCTTTGCAGTTAGGGTAAGTTAACCTCTCTGCTTCTTTTTTACCTATTCTTAGGGATGTTGCAAGATTCAGTATAAAAGTACTTTAAAGAAGTTTCTTACCATATGCTCCAAAGAACTGTTCAGGTGCAAAGAAAGGCAAGTATCAACTCTGTTTAATGCCCATTTTAGTTTAAGAAGGTGGAGAAGGAGAAAAAGCACATCAGGAAGGAGCAAATGAAACCAGGGCCAGGGCAGGAGAAATTTGATTTCTTTGGTATTTTATCTTCTCTCTTGACTCTTCCTGGTTTCTAATTTTGTATAGACTTACTGTCTTGAATTTTCTGATATATGGACTGAGCTTTAATAAATTAGTTAACAGAGGCGTTTGATTAATTGATATATAGCCATGTACCTGAATATACCCCAAATGTTCCTGTTTTAAGCTGTCAGGTTGTTCTGTTCATAAAGCAACATTTTACATTGCATCCTAAAATCTCCCATGTATCACAGAGCTTTGCTGAAGACTGACACTGCTGTGGATTGTTTTATTGTATTCTAGGGGAATTAATTTTGCCAAAGAGCCCACACTTCAGTTTTTCTTGAGATGGGGCTATAACCGAATAGGCAAAATGCTGATTTTTGTCAAAAGAAAAAGAAACTGACAGTCAGCTTTGCCGGAGTATGTTAAACATGCATATTTAATGTCACTGCAAAGCATAGATTAGAAAATTGTCTGCATACTTCATAAGTGATAGTAGGAATTGATTAAAGCAATTGATTGTACCTTGTGCAAGGAAGTATTTACGGTCATTACATTAATGCCAAAAAGCACCTGTCAGCTTCAGAAAGGGCATCTGCTGATTTGTTGACAGGCAATTTCAAGTTCTCCTTTTACAGAAACTCATATTAAGGGCTTCCTTGAACTAGATCTTTAACAGATATTTCCTTTTTGCCAGATGCTGAAATGCAATTTTAGATACATCATGTGGTGTTTTCTTGATTTGTTTAAAATCCATGCTGAGAGATGCTGAAGCGATCATTCTGCATAGTGATGTCTGTTATGCTGTCCCTTCCTATCCATTAATGCAGTTATGCTCTCGTCTGACTGTTTACCAAAGCTACATTTACATGCACCTTCCTACTCGCAGGGTATTCCCTTACATCTGCTTTGTTTAAAAAAAAAAAATATTCTTAAAACGTGTTTAGTGGGACCTGCTGAATTCTGCAGTGGATGATTCAGCAGAGAACTTCAGCATTTCAGTGTTAAACAGCTTCCCTCTTTTGGGACTGCTGTGAGATCTGTGGCATTATAGCAGTATGATATAGAAAGAAGAAGGGTAAATAAATCCCCCTCCAGAGCTAGGCTGACTACAGAATTGAGGATGCAACTGAGGGAGCTGGACAAAGGGACCAGAAGAAGTCTCATAACATAGCTGCAGTGTTGCTCCCCTGAATTAGTCTAGCGTAAGTTTGCCTTCTCTAGGCGCCACCTTCAACGTCTGGTACAGCCTGTTTTAGGAATACATTGCAGTATTAGGTGTTCAGTGGCCAGGCTTACTTCGTCAGTTAGAAAAATAGATGAGGCACATTTTGGATAATGATGTTCTGTGTTGAAGTAGAGTGTGTCCCTGCCTCGAGATGATTCAGAAATTCGTTATGTTTTCTAACTTTCTGCTTCTGCCTCTGCTGGGCCATGGGTAGTACAGATTGCTTTTGTTTTATAGTCTTAGCTAATGTGTTCGCAAATTGCAATGAAAGAAACTCAGAAAATTACGCTATACATCAGCTGAGACAGAACAAATGGTTTTTCCCTTCAAACTGCTCCAGTGTGCTATTTGAGTGCAAATCAGTAGTTTTTATGAAGTGGCTAAAGTTTGGCCTGAATAAGCCATATTTCAGAGAATCTAATAATCAAAAATTAAACAGGTTCCGTCAAAATGGATAAGCAGATTAAATTAAAGGGTGGTTTGTGTTAACATTTGGCTCTACAAAGAGGCAGAAATATTGCTATGTGGGATACTTAGCTTCATTAGCAAAAGTAGCCCAATTAAAATATTTGCCATATGGGTTTTTTAGGGATTGCAAATAGACTTTTCTTGAATTTTCCTTGATTCAGAGATGCTAACATTAAATGTGACACATGAGATGGTAATTACAAGGTAATAATTTTATTTTCACTAAATAGACATTTCCATCAGATTCCTTCTGGCAATATCTAGCAGAGGAAGTTGATTTTATAGCCAAATACAATATCAAGATGTCTTTTCTTTACTCAACAATGTAAGGAACAATAACGATAACTACCTCTTTTAATGTTCCTAGCCATCTGTACCTCGAGACTCTGCCATGTCTGAAGCGCTACTTTTTGATTAGGCTATCAAATTTGCTGAATGTGGACGTTCCTTTTTTCTTTTCACGTAGACTTGCAAAACCACCCCTTGTCTTTTATCCTGCTTTTTGTAATAATATCTTTGCATGTAATCTGCAAGGATTGGCTGTTAAGCTCTTCTGTCACAGCCCAGGGTGACACCTGTGATTAAAAGGTCTGCCTGAATTCCCCAGTCTCTAGGTTTTTGCTTGTACTTTCAAGATGAAAAAAGTCACGATGCTTCAAAGTTTCATCTCTAGGATTGCAAAATCAGACGCGTTTGTTAGGCGTGTGCACATACTGTGTAAAGAAATGTTTTAAGATACTGAAATGATGATCTCTAGATGATGTTATACAATTATGAACTTAGACCCAAATCCCAGCAGCATTAGGCTAGTTAAAACTTTTACTGTGCTTCCATAAGCACGGAGATGGAATTTACTTTAGAAGCCAGCCCTACCCAATTCGTTGACCAGGGAAGGAAGCCAAGGTGGCCAGGTAATATTTTACTGTGTGCACATAGTAACTATGGAAAGTAGTATGACTTAGCCACACTACACTGAGACATCACTTGTGCTTAGTGATGCTTAGCCCTGCTCAGCTCCGATGACTAAATTATCTCCCTTGCACAGCCAGCCAGGCTGACGACCATTTATCTCACAGGTATGAGACATTTCTGCTGAACTGTGCAGCTGCTGCTGGGTTGGCTTTGCAGCTTCTGAGAATGGAGGTAGCGTTTGCAACCGTGGCTACTTACATACCCACCCAGTGCTTTTCATAAGCTGTTGTCATTTGTCACTCGAGGTTCACTCTTGTCATTTAGGTTACATGTTTCTTCAGCAGGTTGTAGCCTGACTTTAAACTCCAGTTTGCATTGCTCTTGGCATTCATTTTATACCCAGGCAATGCTTCTGTCTAGTATTTTTTTCTTTGGTTTGGTTTATTTGTTGGTGTCTATGTGATTGCTCCTCCGTGTCTAGGCAAAAGGAAAAACACTGAAGAACCAGAAAAATTTACGGGCTGGTCATCTCATTACTTGTGTTTGAGGAGCAGTGATACTGATCAATGCATCTCATCTTTACTTCTGTAATGGAGCTATATACTGCCCTTTTCCAGGAGACACTGCTGTCTGATATAATGACAGTCACTGAAAAAATAATGTTCTGGACACTACTAAATAAGAAAGACACTTGACAGTGTCAGAAGTAGACTGACAAATGTGGCAAATTTGAATATAACAGACAGATTTCCAAAAGCTGGTCTGGTCAGTTCTCTAATTTTCAGGGACATCTCCACGAATCCTGCTCTTTTCATGCTAATCTATTTTATTTTTTGTTTCTTTAGATCTTTGTACTATAGAACCGTAACTTATCAAAATGCAATTTTTAACAATTACATCAGGGTTTTTTTTACTAACTGTAAGGAGGGCTAATATTCTAATATGCTGAGGAAGACAAAGAACATGATACAAGATGAATTCATATTTTCCAGCAGACTTTGTGATGTTTATACAACAGATTCAGAATAGTAATCCATTCTTGTGGCAAATGTATCAAAGGCAGATATAGTGCAGTTAATTTTTTAACGTAAATAATTAGAAGGCTGCAGGGTTTTTTTTTATTTTTAACTAATTTCTCATGATTTTGTCATCCTAATTGTCTAGCTATAAGGTTGTAAAGTATTTCCACTGATGATAGTTAAACTGCTTTCTGCTCTCTTATGATAAAATTATTTCAATGCTAAGCCGTAGTAGAGTGATTAGAAACATTTTTTTTGGTAAATGAATCAATAAATTATTGATACGTATATATCATACATATATACAACAAATTATATGTTGTAACTGGAAAGAAGTCTCTTAAAATCTTCAAATATGCTTACTTTATGTAGTGATCCTATTATTAATAAATTCTAGTACTAATAAAAAAGATCAGTGCTTTCCAGTTTGGTTTTTAATTTTGAGTTTTTCATTCTTTGCTGCTGCTGACCACAGAAAGGTACAGTGTATCATCTCTTCTTGTAAAGAAAAATTTCATTTAAGTTGATGAGATTTCATTCCCTTATTAGTTTAAAATGTGGTTCAACAAAAAGGAAAAGCTGACTGTGACCATGATAGTGAAATTTCACATGAAGGTTAAAAACAGTGGTCTTGGTATATGAAGCCCTCAAAAGCTAGAGAAAAGTGAAAGGGAGCAGAGAACAGTTGGTGTAGAACAAAGGAAGTTGCATGGTGGGCGCAGACCAAGCAGTGTTAAAATGAATGTGAGAGAACACGGATAGCAGCTTTGGAAATTGATGTGCCTGTTTTTATAGGATTTGTTTTGCTGTTCACTAGAAATCTGAGCAGTATGTAGGCCATTACTTCTTGGATTAGTAAAGGAAGGAGTAGGCAGTAACTTGGTTTTGTCTGTATTTAGACTTGGTAGACTTTCGTATTTCTTTTAAATAATTTTCTTTAAGAGAATTAAAACAACATCGTGAATAAAACTTACAGTGTATGAGGGAAAGCGTGGGCTAATGTTATACTAATTGTGAATTATCATCCTTTAGTGTACGTATCCAGGTAAACCTCAGAATAAGTCTGTTTAAGATTTTCTCTTACTCTAAAAAGTTATCTTTGAAGTGATGCATTCGAATGGCCAGCAAATTCTGTCGTTGTTGTCACTCTAAGTCTCTTTAGAGTAATATAGAAGATTATTAGAACAACTGATCCACAGATAACACTGCTTAATCTGCTGTGGTGCTGATACTCAGTATCAGGTTTTATGGGTGAATTGGTTGCCCTCATTAGTGCGTTTTTGTAAAGTAGAATTGGGAAATTAAAAAACCCTCACACCAAACTTCCAGAACAAAAAGATCAGCGGCATTATGTAACACATAATCACTTCCTGTGGTGGATATTGCAGCAGGTTCTTTCCTCCTGTGATAAAAGCAATTAGATTTTGAATCTCCAAACACCGGAATGCAGCCAAGTGTGTATCGAAGGTACTGAAGTTCTTCGAAGTGTTTACAGTTAGATAGCTTGTGTTAGTTCCATAAAATACACCACCTATTAGTGTAAAAATTTATGTTACCTTTCCAGGAAGGATTTGAGAGACTGATTAAAAACTTTCACACTGCTTCTAAATAAATCTTGGTCTATAGCTGTAACGAGCAACCTAAATATGAATTCCGAAACCAATTTTGCTGGGAACTATTTTCTTATCATTTCAGATAATCCAAGAGATCTAGTCTAAATAGTGTTATGAAGCAACTTGCAGAGAGCTGGATTTCTTTTTTCTAAAGTGACTCAAAAAATAATGGTAGCTTTTTATTTTTTTTTTGTCCAGGAAAGCCTGAAAATATTTGGAATTATATTTGATGAAATACCATGTCAGGAGTGCTGCTTGTTTCAGCTGAAGGCTTGAAAACTTTCACTTAGGAAAATGAAGTTAGCCTCTGATGTATAAAGTTTTTAGGGCTTTTCATTAGTAATAAATGTTAGTAGTATTCTCATGTGTTCATATTTGCAAATGGAAAAATGTACACTTCATGTGAAGTTTGAAAATTCTACTGTTTTCTAAGAAAATGGGTGAGACGTACCCAGCAATCGCAAAGCAGGAACAGCAAGCTATGCGCTGTGAAGAGCTTAGGGGTCAGGATGAAAGGGAGGGCAGGGACTGGTGATGTTACAGTGGGGGTCTGCTGCAGGCCACCTGACCAGGAAGACCGAGTGGATGAGGCCCTATATAGAAAGATAGGAGAAGCCTCACGTTCACAAGCCTTAGTCCTCATGGGGGACTTCAACCATCCCGATATCTGTTGCAGGGACGAGACAGCAGGGCATAACCAATTCAGGAGGTTCCTGGAATGGGCTGATGATAAATTCCTTCTTCAAGTGATAGAGGAGCCAATGAGGAGAGGTGCTATGCTGG
This sequence comes from Vanellus vanellus, assembly GCF_965231255.1. NCBI lineage: Eukaryota > Metazoa > Chordata > Aves > Charadriiformes > Charadriidae > Vanellus > Vanellus vanellus. The sequence goes on from NC_138905.1 coordinate 44,184,572, forward strand.
GCCTTGTTCTCACCAACAAAGAGGGGCTGTTGGGGAACGTGAAGCTCAAAAGCAGCCTTGGTTGTAGTGACCATGCAATAGTGGAGTTCAAGATCCTTAGGGCAGCAAGGACGTACAGTAAGCTCACTGCCCTGGACTTCAGGATAGCAGACTTTGGCCTCTTCACAGATCTGCTTGGTTGAGTACCATGGGATAAAGCCTTGGAGGGAAGAGGGCCCAAGAAAGCTAGTTAATATTGAAGGATCACTTCTTCCAAGCTCAGGAGCAATGCATCCCAGCAAAGAGGAAGTTGGGCAAAACCGCCACGAGGCCTACATGGATGAACAAGCAGCTCCTGGAAAAAGTCAAACTCAAAAGGAAGCCTGCAGAGTGTGGAAGCAAGGACAGGTAGCCTGGGAGGAGTACAGAGAAATTGTCTGAGCAGCCAGGGATCAGGTTAGGAAAGCTAGAGCCCTGATAGAATTAAATCTGGCCAGGGACATCAAGAGCAACGAGAAAACCCTGTATAGGCATGTCGGTGATAAAAGGACGACTAGGGAAAATTTGGGCCCGCTCCAGAAGGAAATGGGAGACCTGATCACCCAGGATATGGAGAAGGCTGAGGTACTCAACAACTTTCTTCTCCTCGGTCTTCACTGGCAAGTGCTCTAACCACACCATCCAAGTGACAGAAAGCAAAGGCAGGGACCAGGAGAACAGGGAACCACCCACCGTAGGAGAAGATCAGGTTTGAGACCCTCTAAGGAACCTGAAGGTGCACAAGTCTGTGGGATCTGATGAGATTCATCCACATGTCCTGAACCGGTGGATGAAGTTTCTAAACCACTATCCATCATATTTGAGGAGTCGTGGCAGTACGGTGAAGTTCCCACTGACTGGAAAAGGGGAAAAATAACCCCCATTTTTAAAGAGGGGAAAAAAGGAAGACCCGGGGAGCTACAGGCTGGTCAGTCTTAGCTCTGTGCCTGGCAAGATCGTGGAGCAGATCCTCCAGGAAACTCTGCTAAGGCACATGGGAAATAAGGAAGTGATTAGTGACAGCCAACATAGCTTCATTAAAGGCAAATTGTGCCTGACAAATTTGGTTAAAACATTGGTGGATAAGGGAAGAGCAACTGACATCATCTGCTTGGACTTGTGCAAAGCATTTAACACTGTCCCGCATGACATCCTTGTCTCTAAATTGGAGACGTGTGGATTTGATGGATGGGCCACTTGGTGTGTAAGGAATTGGCTGGACGGTTGCACTCAGAGTTGCAGTCAATGGCTCGATGTCCAAGTGTCAGGCAGTGACAAGTGGCGTTCCTTGAGGGTCAATATTGGGACTGGTGCTGTTTAACACCTTTGTTGGCAACATAGACAGTGGGATTGAGTGCACCTTCAGCAAGTTTGCTGAAGACACCAAGCTGTGTGGTGCAGTTGACACACTGGAGGGAAGGGATGCCATCCAGAGGCACCTGAACAGGCTTGACAGGTGGGCCCACGCAGACCTCACAAAGTTTGACAAGGCCAAGTGCAAGGTCCTGCACCTGGGTTGGGGCAATCCCAAGCACAAATATAGCCTGGGTGGAGAATGGATTGAGAACAGCCCTGAGGAGAAGGACTTGGGGATGTGGGTTGCTGAGAACTTCAGCATGACCCGGCAGTGTGCTGTCATAGCCCAGAAAGCCAGCTGAATCCTGGACTGCATCAAAAGAAGCATGGCCAGCAGATTGAGGGAGGTGATTCTGCCCCTCTACTCTGCTCTTGTGAGACCCCACCCGGAGTGTTGCATCCACTTCAGGAGCCGCCAACATAAGAAGGACATGGACCTATTGGAACGAGTCCAGAGGAGGGCCATGAAGATCATCAGAGGGCTGGAGCACCTCTCCTATGAAAACAGGCTGAGAGTTGGGCTTTTTCAGCCTGGAGAAGAGAAAGCTCTGGGGAAACCTTATGGCAGCCTTGCAGTGCTGAAAGGGGACCTACAGGAAAGATGGGGAAGGGACTCTTTGTTAGGGAGTGTAGTGATAGGATGAGGGGTAATGATTTTAAACTGAAAGAAGGTAGATTTAGATTAGATATTAGGAAGAAATTCTTTACTATGAGGGTGGTGAGACACTGGAACAGGTTGCCCAGAGAAGTTGTCGATGCCCCATTCCTGGAGGTGTTCAAGGCCAGGCTGGATGGGGCTTTGAGTCTAGTGGGAGGTGTTCCTGCCCATGGCAGGGGGGTTGGAACTAGATGATCTTCAAGGGCCCTTCTAACTCTAACCATTCTATGATGCCAGGATTCTATGAAGAGTCTTCCCAGAGCAGCTTCACAGTTGCTGCATGGCAGATGCAGCAAAGTCGTTGAAGTGTCCCTATATAGTGTGAGCATATCCAACTTGTCTACTTTAATAGTCTGTCATATGCAAAGATTTCCTGGGAGTCTGCGCCACATTTGGTGTACATTCACATCTCTGGCACATCAGCCATCCCATTTATACAGCAGCACTACGGTAGTTTCACTGTGAAAGGGGCGTCAGTAGAGGAAGAGCCATACATTGTCCTGGATAGATACTGGGGGGAATGCTAGTGCTTCCCAAAATTCTGATAATCCTTTGGAATTCTTGTGTATGGCCAAGAGTTGTCATAAGAACAGAAATTCAAGTTGATTCGGATACCAGTTTGTGACTGTGTTGTCACTGGCTGCATTATCACTGTTAATAGGTTTTCTTTCATGAAAAGAGAATCTTTTAGTGCCCACTGATTCATATGATTGTTTATTGATCGTGAAGTTATGATGCTGACCTAAGTGTGGTTGATTGAAATATCTGAGCGGATGGCTCTTTTAACATCAAGCCAAGCATGAGGATAAAGCAGAAGCTGGAAAAGGCTGTTGATGAGCGACAGGAGATCTGAATTCACCAGGACTGAGAACCAAGGAGGGCAGCAAGGCACGTTCTGTGCACTGCTAGTAGGAGAAACGGAAGCTGAGAGTGTGAGAAGCACCACACAGTTGGAAGAGACATGCAGGGGCACTTGAGGAGCAGCTAGCACTTACTGAGGGTTAGTAGCTACTCTTTAGCCTGTATATGAGTTGCGTGTAGCAGAAACACAGTGTGTCAGATGGAGGTGTGGATTATAAGCAAGAAAAGACGAGCCAGTTTCCTATGGAAAAAGGACCGGAGAGCCTCCATGGAGTTGAAACCCTTGCATCTTTAATCTGCTAAGAACTGAAATTTTGAGGAAGCCACGGGTGAGCAGTCTTTGAACATTAGGCAGGAGGTAACTAAATACAAGTGAACAGAGGCCAAAAAAAGCCGCTTCCTTGTTAGTATTGTAAAAAGTACTCCCAGAGACAAATTCTGCAGTAAGCAGAGTCCTTCACTAAGTAGAGAAGTGCCTGGAGCTGAAAACTGTGTTCGGCTTTAACCTCACGGGTCGTGGGGTTGGGATGGCCGAGCCACAGACTGGATGGGCAGGGAAGCAGGGTCTGAATATTGTTTTTACCACTTGTGGCCCCAGTGACACTGCATGTGTATTCTGCTAAATTGTAGGCTGAAATATTTAAATATTTTATGTCAAGACCTAAAAAAAGCTTGCGATCTAGTCAGTACCTGTAAACTTAAATGGCTGTCCAAATGGCAGCTCCGCTGTATAGGTACTCTGTCTTTACATACTGTGCTGAATGTGTATGAATGAGGACGGGAGAATTTCTCCTGTTCCACCAGGAAGCGTGTGGTACAATCAGTATCTTTTCTTTTTCATTCTGTTGCTCTAAATTTCACCCTTGTCTTAAGAAGTGGCTCCTTGTCTTAGTTTATCTTTTCTCTTTCCTTTCCTGTTTCAACAGTTGTTTCTTTTCCCTTAGGAAAACCAGCAGCACGCATCCATATTTATCCACTTCCACAAACTTACTCCCTGTCCTCGTTTTTCCTCCTAGTTTCGAGAGGATAGAGGATCTGGGTAACAAGCTCTTACAGGCAGAAGTTTGTGGTCTCTCTTCTCTGTATGCTGACACCTAATGGCAGGCACACGTCTGAGGTTTTTCGGGTGTTTTTTTAAGCTTTAGGTTGTTTTAAAACCCTCTGGACTGTTGCAGTCCAAAATGTGAGAGTTGGTGGGTATATTTTTGTGTGGCACTCACTGTGTTAATCCCATTCAGTATAGAGTCTGAGAGGCTTTCCAGAAAAGGGGGTCTATAGAAGTGCTTAGCTTTCCTACCACTATTTATCCCTTTATCGGACTTTTCATGAAATTTGCAATTACGATGGCAATAAGTACGTTTTTTTTTTTTCTGGTTGGCTTATTTGCTAAAGAACTTTTAATTCTGGATTTCGATTTACTGAATATGAAAGACTTCTTTCATTCATTATTCTTCAACTCACTCATTTGTGCGCAATCACCTCTACCATGATATGTATATCTCTTTCTCAAATAATATGTATGTTGTTTTTTACTCTTCTATACTGTTCTACATCATTTCTTACTGGCAAGCAGGCAGGGTGATGGGTGCGAGGGGAAGAATGCTATGATCTAATGTACGGTAACCGAGAGGAGTGCTGTTTAGGGTGGTGTGTTTTTTTTTTTAATGGAGGTGTATTTAAAATTCTTTTCTGTTTTGTTATATTACAGGCCTGAATTCAGTCAGTAATGACCTCAATAGTGCCTGTTTTAATGTAATCCCTGCTTGCTGACTGCTGTTCCAAGAATAAAAATTTAAGCCAAAAGATTTAATGAAATCCTTTGGGATTAGTGCTCACTGGGCCGGGGAAATTGCATATCAACCTTTTCTCTCTACTCTAACCATACGGTTTGGTATTTGAATAGAAGGGTGTCCAAGAGAGACAACTCTGAGTTCATCAATAATTTACATTTTTGTTAGTTACAAACCTGGTATTTGGGATTCTGTTGCCATAGCGATCCATCTGGGCCTGAACGGATAGTGTTTTAAGTGGTGGTTGTATAGGGATTCACAGTGTGTGCTTTAAATCCCTTCTAAACTAATCCTCAGATCTGTTCTGTGACTTATTTGAGGCTTCAACAAAATCAATGTTACTCACAGTAAAAAGTTTATGCTGAGCAAATTAAGCCCGTAAAATATTAGAATATGCACATGATTAAGGACTGTAAAGTTCATAATGTATGACAATTTCTGTTTCAATATGTGAAGCAATTAATAAATGCCCACAACTCCATTTTTTTCAAAATACATTTAATTTGTTGCACATTATGCAACTAGAAATTATCCAGACTCTGTACTGGTTATTAGCCAATTTAAACTTCATAATCGAATGCTAGCCTCATTTTCCCAGATGTCAGTTCTATGTTTTACAGGATGTCAGTCTATTCATGATACTGTATAACTTCCACTTTCAATTAATCTGATTTTCTCTCATAAATAATTCTAAAGCAGAGAATAAAATTTGAAATTCCCATTTTTGTTTCTAACACTACTCGAGTTGGGTTTTGAGACTGCTAAATTCAGTAGGCTAAACACCAGCTGTTTTTTATTTGAAGTTTGGTTTATATTTTGTCATTTTGCCACCCCAAATGTCAAAATGGTTTGTTCAAAACTTCCCAGATATGCCACGTAAAGGGGCGGCGTCAAGTTTGAAAGACAATCAATAAACTCCTCAACAAACCTGAGTTAGTTTCAGCTCTGTCAAAACCAAAATCCTCCTGGAACTGATTTCCAGAGCTTGTGGTTCTCCATAACAAAAATGTTGTCCAGTTGTGCTCTCAAACTGTCACTAAACCATAATGATGATGTATTGGCAGTTCTTCATTACTCCAGAGTATAGAGATTCAGTTTGCAAAATTATTCCTCAATGTTTGAAAGAAGAGAAAAATATTCAAATAACAGCCATATGCTCTACTGATGAGTGTTTAGCCCATAATCCTAAACAGACAAAAATTGTTTCTTCATGGAGTTTGTAAAAGATCACACAATTCTTCCTGGCTGTAAAAATAGTAACAGAATAAAGAAACTGCAGATGGCCTAAGAGGTCTTGAGAAATCTTTAATTACCATGCGACTTCCCTTTCATCTTTTATATTACGGTTCACAATTAATAGTGAAGCATGTAATGGAAGGGGCATATTTTTGCCCCTGTGATGCTAAAAACGTTCTTTGTCACCTGTAATAAATGTAAATCTACTCTGTTTCTGTATGAGTTAAACTAGAGTTTCCTGAGAAAAACTGCAAAGAATCCCTTCCTTGCGGTGTCATGAGCAAAGATAGGCGTGTGTGTTCTTCCATTCAGTGTGGCCGACCGAACTGTTTATTTCAGAGGTCCAGTTCTTCTGCCCCAGCTTAATGGGACTGTTTCCATAATTGGTTACCACTAAAGGTAACTGGGAACAGAGAGCATAGAATTAACTAAAAAAGGCTTTGTTTTGATTGCTTTCGCATATCCTTATGACTAACCAAAGCAAAAGTCGCAGATCATTTACATGATTACTTACCCTAAAATTACATGCCCTAAAGTATCTTCTGTAGATACCATTTGTAAAATATAGATTATGCTTCAAAGGGATATTACAAGATGTATTCAGGCATATCAAAATGTGTTTCTGTTGATATTTCCGATGGTTTCATTAGGAGAAGTCTTCCCTTGCACATATTATTGAAATGAAAACGGAGCCTTGGAAGATACTAGCGGTATGACAGATGCTATTTGTAGCTCTGGAAATTTAGTTGTCACTGCGGGGGATCTCCTGCACTGAAGACCCACAGGAGTCCATAACCAAGGGTGAATGAATTAATCTTCCAACACAGCTCATAAAAAATAGCCTGTGTTTAATAGTAACTGATAGAAACACAGTTGAATTTCTCTGGTTATTTTTCTGATCTTTCTCGAGAAATGCAAATCTTTCCTGTTTATTTCTCTCTCTCTATTTCAGCTCTGCAAATCCTTGCAAAGAGCGCTGGTATTCAGTCTCCTTCATTACTGTTGACTTTTATTGATTGGTTTTTCCTTATTTATTCCAGATCTGCATTATGTTTTTCATATGTTTTGGGAACTCCGTCTGTCAACTTCAAGGGTGCAGGCGGGCTGTCTCTGCACTTAATGAAGCGCCACACTTACTCATGGTTTCACTTAAATTTGCTTCTCGAATCTAGCACGTAGCCTGTATTTTTCTTCAGTTATTTCCATTTAACGCTCAAGAAAGCACTTTGCCTTTCCTTCCCGTTTTCTGGCCTTTGCAGCAGAAGGAAATAGTTAATGTTCTGAAAGGCTGAGTAATAATATGACACAGCTTGACACAGACAGCTTAGAGAAACAGGGGAAGATTGAGACAGTGAACCGCAGAGCAGGTGTGACTCTGCGTGTTAATTTCTCTAAGGCACTTGCAGCTACCTCTATTCAAATGCAAGATGTACACAGAGACCTGGACCAAAACCCTGGCTCTGAACCCCAGGAGAAGGTTGGGATTAGAGCTTTTAATTGAAACTTGTCTCTAACTGTATCTGAATTTCAAATCCCTCAGTTTGGGAGGGCTTGAATGACAGGGAGAGGCAAAGTTTTGGTTGAACCCGTTCAAGCCCATTGTTATTTGAGTACAGCAGTTCAGGTTAGGTCTGTCGTGGCCTGTACCAGGAGATTTTATACAGCTAATAAGGAGCGCCAAGCGACGTAAGGTCTGCTAAGACCTGTCAGATGTATTGCAAACTCTGGGAAGGAAGTGAGTTGATCACACAGCCGTGTTGTACACCAGCGTCTGAATTACTCTAAACCCTTTAGAAATAAGGGCTTCGTATTATTGCCCAGCTAACTTTGCATTGCTCGAGCGCTCCGCAAGTCCTCGCTCATGTCTAGGACATAACGAAATAGGCTGTTAGGTGGAAGAGCTAATCTCTACAGTTCAAAAAAGTTTAAAAGTTAGCAACAGCATAATATTGTATGCTTCGGACTCAGGGACTATACAGCCCTCAGCTCCAAACAGCTGCTACTTGTTGCTTAACTTGTTCTTCAGTAGACTGGCATGAGTGTTTTCTGGGATATCATAGATATTGACAGAACTGTATGGAAGGCAATATTAATTTTTTGTTAAAAAATAAGGGAAAATTAGATTTTTTAAACAGTTATGTTCTGGATGCTTTATTATCTGAGTCATGAAAGATGGTAGCCTGGTTAATTTAGAGTGAGATGCTGGATGGAATCATGATCTGCCTTTTTTAAAGACCAGAATAAGGGTTGATATGATACAGTTTGACAATTTTAGATAACAGCGGTTTCATTTTCCTCTGACAAAGCTGATGTAAAATTAAAAATACATTTACCTATCTGGGTAACTGTGCATTTGGTTCCCTTTTTCAACTGCATCAAAATTGGTCACCTTTGCATTTAAGCGCCTTCACAACTTGATCCTGCCTGCTCTTTCACATCAGTGTTGCCCTTATTGCAACCCTTATTGCCCATCAGTCCCAATTTTCACCCTTCTCTCATGCAACCTTTATGCATGGAAATTGTTAATAGTAAAAAATCTGCAAAGCCAGTATACTGTGTTCCTTCAAATCCTGCCTTAAAACTCACCTCTTTTGTGCTGCCTGTAAACTGCCCAAGAAGGGCAAAGCAGCTGGTGTGCTGTGATCAGTGCTTATTATGCTAATTGTCTGCATGAAACAGTGGGAGTGAGGCATCAAACACCCCTCTGCAGCGTGTCCCACTCTCCTCCAGATGCGGTGGGGGAGGCTGTGGTTGTCATTGGAAGTACACGTCGTTTCTCCCTTAACTCCTCGGTCTAATGGAGTAATCCAGCCAAGGTCTAATAACAGCGTGAGAATTTAATTTTGACCAGAGGATCGCCAGCCTAACAAGTGTGAAAGCCCGTCATCTTCCCTCAACTGGGAAGAGCTGCAGGTGCCCAGATGTAATTCAGATGCACAGAATTTGGTATGAGCTTTCCAAAGAGATTTGTCCCCTGCGCCTGTGGATTTCCCATCTCTGCTACCCAAGATGGGAAACTTTGCCTTTTAAGGAAAAGGAGTGATGTGGATTTTCTCTTCTGGATGCTTTCGCAAAACCCAAGGGTTTAAATCTTGGGGTAAACCAAAATTAAATATGAAAATGGCAAACTTCTATGGCATGAATGAAATGAAGTAATTTATTTTATGTAGTGATAAATTCGTGTATTTTTTTTTCTTACAGAAACGTGGAGTCCTGAATAAACAGAGAAGAGAGTTAAGCACACAGTCTGTATTGTGAACAGTAAGTAACTGGATTAAGTACTCTGGAGCTAAACACTATTTGTACTTCCATTTTTTTTGGTTTTTTTTCTTACTCACAGTTCTTTTAACAAGTGTAAGAAATGAGTGCAGTGAGCATTTCTGCCTTTTATCCAACTCAGTATCATTTCACAGGGGTAGACTTTTATTAGCCCTATAATGATCTTAGCTAAGAGCCCCAGATAATCCACACAATGTGTCTTCATCTCTGCCCGTACTGAAAATATTGCTTTTTTCTTCTCAGTAAAACTGAATTGTAATACTAGAAGGTACCAAGCTAAAAATAGTATTACACTCACACCTGAAATTTTGCAGAAAAACATTCGGGTTTATCAGCGTAGTTAGATCCTGTTGGGTCGGGATGTGAGTAAGAGAGTTTTATGGGTTTGCGTTAACCACTTAATCACTGACTAATTGTTCTGAACTGCCCTGGTCAGGGCTGTGTAGTTCGCTGCACAGTATGACCAATCACAACGCATGGCTGCACTGGCCTTTGATAACTACACCTTTATAAATCATCAAGAAATTAAGACTACTCGCTGAGGCAAGAAAATGAGCCATGGCTGTGTTGTGGATTATATTATCGATGTTGTCCTTTGAAAAAATGTCTCGGGCTTCTGGTGAGGTACCAGTCGTCATACAGCAGAGAACAGACACTGCTTTTGCTGCCAACCCTAAATAATATGCCCTGGAAAACGTAGCAGGTTATGTGGGTGTACGGCATTACCAGGTAGTTCTGCTTACAGAATATACATTTGGCAGTATATCATGCAGTAGAATTGAAGGAATTTTATTGCCATATACGAAAACTCTATTCGTTTAGCCAAAAATGTGTATGGAACAACCTAGTTTTGGATAGAAGTAAATCTTGGATATTTTTTGGCAAGCAGTAAAAATAAAACTCTTTGCTCGAAAAGAATAGGTGTAAACCTCATAGCCAAAAAATGCCTTGTATCTCTCTGGGAAACCAAGTTCAATGATAGGTTTTAACGTTACCTTTAATTAGACAACATGAAAGCGAATGTGTGACATTTCACTGAAGCTGAAGGCAACATAATTCTTGTTTGAAAATCTGTATGGTAATTTATACAATGTATGAAACTGTGCTACCAGTTGGCATTTTTTAGACATATAACAAATAGTACATACGTTTCAGAAGATCGTTAGAAAAAACCCCACATTTTTAAAAAAACCTCAAAACTCCTATCTTATTTATCCATTCCTCTTAACTTTCTATTGCTTCTTCTGTCAATCATACTTTCCTTCCATTTTCTCTTCCTTCGCCCTGTGACTCTTGTGGATTATATTCCCTACATGCTATCACACCTCTCTTCACCCTTTATCTTTCCAGTCTTTTTACTTACATAGCTAATCTGCTCCAGCTTCATAGTTTTTCCTCACATCTCCCACACAGGGCCATCTCCTTTTCCTCTTGGCAGAGCTGCATTGCAGAACGTTCCTGATCTTTGGCAAATTTTGAGATTGCTATTTCTAGTATCAAATAGATACTCGGCAGACCAAGTGCATTATTGGTATTGTCAAGTAATAATGCCATACACCTGTATTTAAGGAATTTGCGAAGGGTTGCAACATGTTGTAATATGGGTCACCTCTTGCAGTTTTTATTTGACGTGTGGAAAGAAATGGCAGAACTTTTCAGAATTGTTATTTCACACATGAGAGACCTTCAACCAAATCAGTTATGCTTTTCCCTCGGATCTTAAGTTTTGGCAGCAGATGACTGATAGTTACATGCGTAAATATTAGCAATTCCAAGCAATTTGTGTAATTCAAGCAATGTATGTATACAAAAATCCAGTTGTTGTTAGAGACCTGTTTGTAGAAAGTAAATTTCACTATTGCAGACACTTGAAGATTTTCTCCTCACTTGTATTCCTGTGTCAAGTGGCCAGAAGTCACGGGCAGCTCTTTCAGAATAGCATGGATTTATTTGTGTACAGTGAGAAAAAATTAATCAACTGTTATTGGTACTCCATCACATACAAATTCTCTCTCCTGCTGGCAGAATAGGTTGACAGAACCTTTTCATAGTATCCATCAGCTGATTTTATCAGTCATGGTATTATGATTATAAACTACAAATGATCTAACAATGAATATATAATTGCAGAAATGAAACTGTACAGTGGTTATTTAACATTTCTAATGTGTAATTTATTTAACACTCTCTTCCCATATACATGGGAAATTAGAATAATAAACCAGAAATAAAATCACGTTTCTCTCTCATTCATCATCGGTGAGGAGCAATGTTACCAGCTTGATCAGGCTATACATTCAGCCGTGTAGGAAGTTCGCGTATGCTACCTTTCGGCCCGCTTAAAACACACTTGTGAACTGGATGTTATTCATACACTAAGCAAAAAGTCCTTCTTCTGACACCAGGATTGATAAGTTGTGGACCTTCATTTTAAAATATTTTCTTTTTCTAAACCTGAATTGAAACCTAAAATTTAAAATAACCAGTGCTGAGAGACAAAAATACTGGATTCCAGATATAGGAAGAAGATAAAATTAACACCATTCTTATTAGGGAAAGGGTAAAATGAAAGTCGTAACATATACTATATTTTGTGGGTTTTAATTGTTCTCATCTTTGTTTTAAATGGAAGGGCCTTTGTTGTTTGGCTTTGATATTGCAAAAGATCGCAGTCATCCTTTGTGGAGGAGGGAAAATCTTGCAGTATGTGTTCCATAAAAGGTGTCCATTGTCCTCGCATAGACAGCAGCAATCAAATTTCATCTGCCACATACTTTGGTTTATCAAATAATTGACATCTTTGGTGGCTGCTGCTTAATAACCATTTTTTGGTTTTTTTTTCATAATTCTTGTTTAATAAAGACAAGTTCAGGTGATGTGAGATGAGTTAGGAGACTACACAAACGAAGCGCTGATACAGGAGGCGGATGCCAAACCGCGCTCTGCTGCCAGCAGGTGAGAGGAGGCTTCGCCTGCTGAAAGTGATTGTAGGGGGCAGTTTGACTCCATTACACGTAGAGGAACTAAATTCATGTTAGACTTACCATTAGCTCATGAGCATGCAATATTACTGCTGTTTACTCCCATATCTGTTTGGAAAGGTACCGTGTTCTATATTTCACCATTTACCGTATTATATCTGGAGGTATGTAGTGTACCAGAGATGAAGTAGCTAAATGAAGGGTTCCCTGGGTTTGGAAGGGTCAGTTTTGTAAAAGCTGAATTTACGAGCCTTCAAAAAAGAAATGAGCCTGTGGTTTCTGAATGTTCTTTACTAATCACAATAATCTTCCCTTACATTATGATTTCAATCTTTCATTGCAATATAGTAATCTAGAAGCAGCATGGAAGTGCCCTCATTCCCTGTGCTCCTAGGTTTTGTCATTGTCCATTAAAATTCATGTGCATATACTGCGGGCTTGGATAAAATAGTTCATTTGTGTGTTCACGCTACCTGAATTCTTTAATGAGGTCTTCCCCTAAATTAGTTTCACTTTTTTTTTCTCCCACAGTGGAAGTACGAACTTCTGGTAAATTATGTAGTCACATTTGCATAGTGTAAAGGTTTTTTATTTTGTCTCTGTTGTGGTTATCATTTTAAGACTATTCAGAGTAGTATATTCTCTGTGACTCATATGCTTACAAAATTCTGCGCCCCTCGTTTTTCCTTTTTTTATCATTCTTGTGTTACAGACACAGCTTTGCATTTTTTTAATGTGAGATCTCTGACACAGATTTAGATTCTGTACTGCTCTGAGGTATGCTGGTTATGCAACCTAATTTTGCAAAATGGCTCTGTGTTTGTACTTCCCTGGGGCTTCAGTTTAGTTGTCATCTATCATTTTAGCACCGTGATTGATTATTCTCTACTGTTTAATTTATCTGCTGCAGCTTCTCAGCTTTTTCTTCAATTGGTAAACACATACTTTTCCAGACACATTTTCAAATGATGTGTTTTCCAAGTGCCCCAGAAGTCATGTAATCGTATTTTTCTCAGCTAGGAATTTAACCATTTAAGCCATTAAATGGTTTCAATACATTATTGGCTGATATTTTGTCTATTACTTGGAAGTTCTGCACTGGAAATCTGTGTTGTATTTTCCATTTTTCAGTGTTATTGTATATATTTATTCTGAAATCCAAGTGTATTTACCAACTACTTCTTTGTCCACCAAAAAACAGTAAAGGAAATGAGCGTGTTTTTCAAGTGTAGGAGGCAAATGCATGGGCTGATGCTGCTGCAGTAGACTTTAACAACCTTTGAACATTAGGTTCCAAAAGCAAAATATTTATTAACTTAATTCACTCGTTGGAATTTCACAAGCCAGCTTTAGTCAGTAGGGTTAACATGTGCTTGTTTTCCTGTCTTGTATACTGTGCTCCTGTACTATAATTTGCTATTTTTAAATGTTACTTTGAATATCAACTTGGCTATGATTTTAAATCAGGCTCTTTCAGACTAACATGAAGTTTCCATTTAAAAAAGGTGGGGTTTTTTTGCATTAGGTCATAGTGTGTATACCCATGGCAGCAGTTTTACACAATTACTGAGGCAACTTCCAAGAAGCTACTGTAATGAACTGCTTCTATGATCCACATATCAAAGAAGTTTTAATGTCAAATTTTCTTCTGCAGTTTTTATTATGGCTCTATGTTATCTGTGGTTTTGAATAGGAAGGTTGATAATTTGTTTTGATATTTTTTTTTTTACTTTTAGTTACTGACTGTATTTAATATTTGTGATTAAAAACTCTCAGTAAGAAGAATTACACTGTGTCATCATAATGCAGCTTTGCTGACGTTGGTAACTGCTATTGTAGTCCCGTCTCTAAATACAATCAAACAAAATGAATAGACATCTGCAGTGTTGCGTGCTTTTGGGGGACAGTTTGGTGTTCTTTTTTTGTGAGAGCGAGCTTTAATCAGTACTTACCTTTTGTTTGTCATTCTTGATCTCTTTGCACAATCCTCTTTTAAAGACTACCAGGTTAGCTTCGGATATTTATCTTAGTAATTCCTGGTAGGTGAATTCCAGCCCATGTTTCATTAGAGAATTGGAGATAGCCAGTCCTGCCGCTGTTCTGTCACTGTTCTTGTAGTGACTTATGCTTCGATTAAGAACTAAGAGGACAGACTTTCTGTCGTTGTTGGGACGGACACGACACTGAACATCAAGTTGCAGCAATCCAATTTCTTTATTTAACAAGCAGTGCTTTCTTATATTCTTTTACCCAGGTGCTTATCTATGCATATATTCTAACATTCTACTTTTGCCCGATTCGCTCTCACATCACACGCTGTTCATGCTCTGGTCAGAGCCAGGATGTTTGCCCACCCTTATCTTTTTACTTAGCCCTTCTCAGGACTCCCCAGTCTCTTCAAGGGTACACAGGTATCTGCTCAAGGTCAGTGTTAAACTCGCATTCTGATCCCTCGGACCAGCTGAGGTCTCCCACAACTTTCTTGCCAGCTCCACTGTTTTGTGTTTATGGTACGTGAAGGTTAACTCAAAAAATAACTAATATGATACAAGCAATTACCTCTATACAGGTTAAGGTGACTCCCTAGTATGGAATATTAGCTAAGGAACATTATTTAGTGGTTTTGGATCCTCTCCAAGTATGAGTTTGTTCTTCAATGATTATTTTCTATGTTTCCTTCTTTCAAAGTTTCACACTGTAAATCTTATTTTGAAGACATATAGCCATCATAAACATCCCATTTTGACAGCTTTTCTTATGTGAATGAAACTCATTCAAATAAGTTTATGCAGAAATGAGAAAAGATGTATCTAAGACCTGCTTGCTATTGTATCTGTTACTAGAATATTGACAACATTTATCTCTGAAAATGCTGAGAGAATAAGAAATTCAGTTACTTTACAATGTAAACAAAAATGTTTAGCAAAGCCATTACCAAACATAGCATATAAAAATATTTTTTGTGATGTTAATCTGCTGTGTTTATATTGATATCGGAAGTACATGAAAATGGGCACTGTAGAATTTTCCTTGCAATAAACAATTTTGAAAGTAAAAAATTCAAAATTAATTATATTTGGAAAAACATGATTCCTTGATTAGGATTTTTGGATGGGGGGGGGGGGGGGGGAGGGGGGATGATATACTTTAGAACAGCTAGAAATTAGGATTGACTAGGAGTGCTCTGGAATATATCAAATATATTAGCAGTGTGCCTGCAGTGTGCTTCTGCTGCTGTACCTTCAGTTTTGTACTGCAAGCTAAAGAGGCAAAGACGTGGTTTTGCTGTCAGAGGAGCCTCTGCACAAGGGCTCTTACAGCAATATTGATTGGTGTATTTCGTACTCGTGACTCTTGTAGCTATGCTAATAAATGGAACAATAGTGATTTGAGCTGAAGGCACAAGTCTTTGAACATGGTGGTCATAAAGCGTGTAACATATAGGTCATGTTTCCAATCTCGCCAATTAAAAAGCCTTCATTAAGCCATTAAAGATATTAAGATTCTGTTTTTTCCACGAGTCATCTATTTGGGAGTTTTTCTCATTCCTGCCTGATTTCCATGACTGCTCCAGTCCCTCCAAAATCTCAAGGTTTGGAAGTCTACTTTTTATTGAAAGGTGAGATTTTCGTGCAGTCACGTGGATCCAGGAGCTGCAGCTTCCAAGGATAACTCCCAAACATTTATTGCAAAGTCTGGCAATACTGTGTAAAATGCGTGATAGCCTGGAGGTCTCTGCTAGTACTGTACAGCAGTACACTTTGATCTTTCACATAACAGGTCTCCCAATACCTCTTCATTTCTCATAGAAATAGTGCCCAGGCCGCTCTTACACCATAAGCCTATTTCACTCATCCTTATAAGCTGTGATGCCAAGTGAGAATATTTGTTTTAGGAAGAAGGATGAGAAAAAAGGAGTAAGATGTCATTTAGACTGTGCAACCTTAACCACTTTTGATGGGGTTTTGCTCTTAGAAGTGTGTCTCAGTGTTTGAATCTTTCGTTTAAATGAAATGCTTAACACCAACAGAGTTTATTTAAAGATCTATTTTTACTTCAGGGATAATAATTTTAAGAACATTAAACTGCGTTAAACTATTAGTCAATAAAACACTAGCTATTAAACTGTTAATAGTTTATCCTGCAGATAACAGTGATTCCTTTTGGAGAGTTATGGTCTGTTGGGCAAATATGCATTTAGGGAGGTTTTAAAATGGGAATTACATTTAAACTTTATAATTATGCACTTAGACATTTCTTAAGGAGAAAAGCATCAGTAGCTTTTTATATATGAAGCCATATGCTCCTCAAAAAGATCTAAATGTTTGCAGTATACAGCTATGCTTATAATAAGGAATTGTTCCCTGCCAGTTGCTATATTGTAGTCATTTTTGTATTTTCTCTGAAATTTGACTATTTGCAGCCTCAGTGTCTGGACCTATGACCTGTCAGTGCAGACACTTCAGCTGCACTCTGGAAATCCAGTCTACCTCCCAACCCTTGTGGACTAGTTCCATATCCATTTAGAAAGAATTGAAAGAATTTGAAATCTGACTCCCTTTCTAAAACAATTGTTGAAAAAAAAGGTAGTTTATATATAACTTATATGAAGCCATTGTTAATGCACAAGAATTTTGCAAGCCCTCTCTCTTTTTGTTGTATTTTCACATATAGTTTAAAGGCTGTTTCCTCCAAAAGTAATAATTGTCATTTGGATTAATAATCTGCTGAGTAGGCTCATATTAAATCACAACTAGAATTCGAGTCACGCTAAATGCCTTTGAAGCAGAACCAGTGATTTTAAGCATGTGGAAAGCAGTGTGATCTATGCAACCTCATCATGGATCATATACAATGGCTTTCACAGCTTTCTGGCATTCAAAATTGTGTGACAGCTGTACTGTCCCATTCGTATGTGGGCTGTCCTTCGTGGCTGATCAATAGTGAGACTTCATTTCCTCCAGTCTCTTTGTGACAGTACTAGTAGGGATCACACTGGTGAGTTCTGTCCTCAATTCTTGTACTTGTCAAGCACTTTTGGTGTGACTGTTGGAAGTTCTTTTTTCATTAATGTGTATCTCATGTCACATTTTCACTGTGCTATTCCGAAAAAAGAACTTCAGTTAACTAACTTTACGTTTAATTAATTTGGGGATCCTTTTTCCTGTTAAATTTGGCTTCACAGCTTCAGGAGTGCTTATGTAGAGCCCCCCCCCCCCCTCCCCCCAAAAAGAGGGGGGGAAAAAAAAAAGAACAAAAAAAGATGGGAACTAAAGAAAAGGCGTGGAAGAAACCCAGATGTCCAATACTGAAATTTTCCAAGGATTGTTAGTAGCCCTGAGCAACTTCCTTAAACCCCTTGAGTTGCTTTCCTTTTAAAAATGGATATGATGGCACATAACAACTTTCCAGGGAGTTTGCAATTCACTCCTCTAGTGAAATTGATAGTACTGTTACTGGCATGTGAAGAATGAGCTGATATCATTCAGGTATTGCGAAGACCTTGAAGAACTACAGAACTGTGTGCTGCTGTTACTTATCATTATTCTTTCAGACACTGGGACTGTTCTGAATATTGATTTCTCCAGCAGTGCATACTTCTTAGAAAGTGTCAGTGTGTCGGTCTGTTTGATAAATGTGTTCATCAGTACCTAATTATTTTTAATGTATGTTAAAAGAAACTAAATCTGTTCTGAAGTAATTATGACTTAAAAAAAAAAAAAAGTTTTGCTTGGTGTTTCCTCATCTTGAAAATACCTGTATAAGACTGTGAAAAAAACCTACAAACATCAAAAAGAGGTTTTTGCTGCATTTTTTATCAATATAAACTCTCCTTACCTCCCCTATTTGTTCTCCTGGAAAAAAAAACAACAGATTTTATAAGCCTCAATAATGAGATGGGGCCGGGAAAAGGAAAGCTCTGGTATAATTATTCTGATCTGCTACAAACTACTATGACATCTAACCCCATATTTTTTCTGATTTTCCTTTCTCCTTTCATTTTTGTTTATATTCCCATGTTTATCCCTTTGCTACTGTCTCATTGGCGGCTCTACCTAAATCTTAGTTTCCCTTCTGAAGCTACCTTGACCATACTCTTCTGGAAAAGATCCCCCATTCCCCAGTGTCACCTAATTTGTTTTTTGGGTTTTTTTTTTGTGGTTTCCATAGTCCCTGATCTTCTTCATAACAGTGCTTTCAAAAGGATAACAATAGGGATAAAATGCGGCTGCTTTCACTCACATCTGCTGGAGTGCTGTAACTGGGTTGTGACTGACCTTGCAGAGAGGTACTCAAGCTGGAATGGTACTCGTTTATGTGATCAGCAATGTATCTAGGCAGAAATTATTTGGTTTAATATGTACATTCCTTCCTCCCCACACTCGGGTATCTTACTGCCATGCGATAGAGCAGTGAGGGAACCTGGGGTTTGTACCTATTCCCTCTGGAAGTGTTTGTTTCCTTGAACGTGAGCTCAGAGCTCTTTGGGAATGCCTTTTCCCGAGTCAGCAAACTGTCTCTGTGGATTTGCTTCTGCTACTTCTTCCTTTTTTTCTTGTGTACTATGGGCATGGGGCCGTAAGTTTACGTTGTTTGAGACAGAACACACTAAATTTGCTTATAGGTGATACATGGATACACTATCTGTGCCTTTTTGCTGGTAGTTAAACCCTTAGCTTCAGCATATAGTACTTTCTCCAAATTATCTGCCTATAGCACGCTGTGTCTCATCTGTTTGAAGAGCTTCTGTTTTCTGCTGATTAGATATTTTACTAAGAGCTCCAAAAACCCCGCATGTTTGTGTTTCTTCCTTTTCTTCTTGCATGCATGTGTGCGTGCTCTCTCGCTTTTGCTCTCTGTGTCTCTCTCGCTTTTTTTTCTCTGTTTTGCTGGAACATTATGTCCTCAGTTGTCAACTAGCTTTCTCTCAGCTGAAATTCCAATGCTGAATTGGAAGAAATCAACCAGAAGCTCTGGAAAATGATTCATTTTTACAGTGAAACTCAATTTTAGGAGTCTTAAACGAAGAAAAGTATTATTAAAAAGACAGTATTCGACTTGGGAAAAGGAATCTCTAAGATTTATCATACAAAAATTGAAAAGTTATGATAAGATTATGAAACCTTGAGGGGTTATTTGAATGATTTGCTTGTTTCTACAGACTAAATAAAGCTCTGTTTTATTAATCCTAACTGTCCTTTTATTTGTTGCAATATATTAAATCAGGTTTACAGCATCTCTTCAACATTAGCTTCCCAGGAACAACGCCACCAAAGTGCAACTATCAGTCAGCTGAGTGATAAAGATGCGATGCTGAAAATAAATATGGATGATTAAGCAAGTTGTTATTTTTCAGAAACAGCATATCCATGTGTGTGCAGAATCGATAGGGGATTTTAAAAAATGTGTACAGGGCTCAATAAACTGTTGAACAATCTGTGTTTACTGACTAATGAACTAGTTTTGTGAGTTAATCTATTGGTCGGTAAAGGAGAGGGAGACAGGTTATGAGCTATAGAGTATCATGAACTGCACGGTACAAGGAAAGCAGGTAACGCTAGAACTGTATGACAGTTGTGAATCGTTGCTGCTTAAAAACATCACGTCTACGGGGACACGTTAAAGCCTTCTCTAAGGATTCTCTGTAAAGTTGGTGATTGAGATATGGGTAAAGGCATTTCTATAGCGCTCAACACTGTTGTGTTGCCGAACTTAATGTGTGGCTTTCAGGCTGTGAGTTGGCATACAGCACATATGTCCTGGTTTAACCTTGCCTTGCCTTTAGCCTAGACATATATTCTAGTTACCAAAATGTTGCTTCATCATTTTTTTTAGCTTAGGACTACAATATAAGTGCTGTCACAACTTCTTTAGCAGAAAGTTGTGACAGGGTAGTTGGACAATTCATTTAACAACTTGAAACTCATAGAATAACTGGATCAGTTACTTTTATACTATGGTGCAACCTGCCTTATGGAAGTTATCCCAAACTGGGGATTTAGAAATACTTTTCAGGAGATTTAGATAATGTTTATCTGTAAGGTTTTTTAAAGTTACTTGAAGCATAGTTAGTACTACTCATGGGAATAAACAGGAGGAGCAGATGAACCCTGGATTCCAGTCACAATTTTAGATGTCACAAACAAACACCCAACTGATACCAAGAAAAAAACACCAAAATTAGAGAACAGGAGATGTCAGAATGTTTCTAAATAGAAGCATTCATCAGCTGTCATGCTGCTGACTTCTTAAGTTCAGTTATCATGTTTGGACTTGGTGTGGTGCCAGCAGAAAGAAGGATTTGCTCATTTATTTTTCAGTGACCAGAATTTTTTTTAGCCTACATGGAGAAACAGTTGTACTCAGAAAATGCAGTATGCTGTACTGGATAGAAAAGAAAGAATTAGGGACTTGAAGTGATAACACAGAAGAGGAAGGACGAATCACAGTTATTTAAAAGGGATCTCCATAGTAACTGCATTCATTTGAGATACTTAATACGTGTATTGTTACCTCTTACTTCTCTGATTGGGTGAAATTTATTTGGTTGCATAGAATTTGATGTCACTTGTAACATCAGTTTATCGCAGAGCAAGAGATTGAAATTAAAGAAATAAAGATGAGCAGGGTAAAATAAGGTGATGATCTTCATCGTCGTTGATGATCAGGGGGCAGGAGCCTCTCCTATGAAGACAGGCTGAGAGAGTTGGGGCTGTTCAGCCTGGAGAAGAGAAGGGTCCACGGAGGCCTTACAGCGGCATTCCAGTACCTAAAGGGGGCCTACAGGAAAGAAAAGGAGGGATTTTTTACAAGGGCATGTAGTGACAGGACGAGGGGGAATGGCTTCAAACTGGAGGAGGGGAGATTTAGATTAGGTATCAGGAAGAAATTTTTCACTCAGAGGGTGGTGAGACACTGGAACAGGTTGCCCAGGGAAGTTGTGGATGCCCCATCCCTGGGGGTGTTCAGGGCCAGGCTGGATGGGGCTTTGAGCAACCTGATCTAGTGGGAGGTGTCCCTGCCCATGGCAAGGGTTTGGAACTAGATGATCTTTAAGGACCTTTCCCATCTAAACCATTCTATTATTCTTTGGTAAGGTAAGAGGTAATTGCCTTATATGTAAGAAAAGAAGAGGCCCAAGAATTACCTTCTGAAGGCTGAGTATTTATTTATTTAAGGGTGAATATTTATTTATTTACGTATGAAAAATGTAAAAAAAGTGTAATGGAAAGGGTATTTGTTACAGGTGTGAGTTAGCTGTATTGGTAAACAAGAGCAATGGTAGCTTAGAATGGCATTCTTAGCTACAAGAATGAAGGTACAGATTTTGTGAAAATACTAGTAGGCTCCTCTAGATACCTTGATGAAAAATTGCCGCTAGTTGTATTTCTCTTGTGGTTGCCTTGACCTCCAGTATATTTTCTGTAGAACTTCTGTCATTTTCACCCCTAATATGAGTAGCCATTCAGAAAGCTTTATGTTTTCCTTCTAGATTGTGCCTCGTAAAAAAAAAAAAAAAAAAAAAAAAACAACCAACAAAACAAAACATTAGAAACATTTGCAGTGACAAATGGTGTCTGATCTGTAGGCAACAGTTGTACTCTGAAATGATGTAGAATGGTGTCTCAGGTGTTTTCACAGTTAGGTGTCTGTAGTTTATATTGATGCTTATTCACAGGTTAAATGGTTTCAGGTGTGTTTTGGCGGTGTAGTTTTTGTACACCATTAATGAACGATTGTAATTCAGTTGGCTTTCTGGGAAACTAATAACGGTACACGTACATCACTCAATTTCAGTACCTTTATGGAGAGCATGCTGAAACAGGTTGACTACTTAAGAGAGTGTATGTAATTCTGTGTATTAGGGCTTGACTGTCTGTTTATTTTATACAAATATATTTTCCCTGGTAAGCAAAGTCTTCTATTGCTTTTAAGGTTTTTTGACAGGAGCTTATCCACAGTTTGAAGGAGGATGGAGCCAGGCTCTTTTCAATGGTTCCCAGTAACAGGATGAGGGGTAATGGGCACAAGTTAGAACACAGGAAGTTCCGTTCAAATACACGGAAACACTTCTTTATGGTGAGGGTGACAGAGCACTGGCACAGGCTGCCCAGGGGGGTTGTGGAGTCCCCTTCTCTGGAGATTTTCAAGACCCGCCTGGATGCAGTCCTGAGTAATGTGCTCTGGGCAATCCTGCTTTGGCAGGGGAGCTGGACTAGATGATCTCTAGAGGTCCCTTCCAACTCTGATAATTCTGTGATTCTGTGATTGCCTTGTCATTTTCTGATGCTGTTGGGGCAGTGATGCTTTGCTGCTGGGTGAAATTTACCGACACATCACTTCCCCCCCCCCCCCCCCCCTCCACCGAACAATGAGTTCCAAAACAAGACTTTCCTTAGAAGAAACCTGAAGTGAGTTTTTTTGCTTTGCTTTTGGATGGAGTTTCATACACCAATATTGCTAATTACCTTATCACCTTGTGATAGGATCACCAATAAAATACTGTACAGTCCATAGAAAATTCACAAGTATTTCCATAGTTACTGTAAACTTAACATTTATTCTGCTTTGATTCTCTCGCCTTCCTTGGACGTCTATACCCGGTGCCTTATTAACTCATATGAACAAGGTAGCCTTCACATTAGCAGTTCTAAAAGGTAACCTGTGAAATCAGTTAGTCTTGTACAGAAAAGGCAAATGCTTTGACTAGTGCTCAGCTATACCTCTCATGTATGGAGGACAGTCTGGCAGATGCTTTTGCCAATAAAATAGTCACATCTGTGGTAAGGGAATGATCCTATGCAGGACATATCTGCTGGCACAGCTCATGGTCTACAGAAATGCCTATTGGAAAAATCCTGGCTGTTATGGGGAAGTTTTGTGGAGGAAGATTCAAATTCTATTCCCTTGTGGCTTTTTCATGAAACTCTTACTATTTTCCAAGAGAAGAAATTTCTCTCCTTCAGTGGAGAATAAATCACATTTCTGCAGTAGTTAATCATTGCTGCTAGGTAGGATGTGAATCCTAGCTGGGTAAATCTTGCTAATGAAGAAGGTGAGTCAGTTCTAGAAGATCTTACTCTCTTCTATTATGATATGTGGTTTTTTTCCTCCTTGTTTTTTTGGCTTTTTTGCTTTTTTGCTTTTTTTGTTTTTCTATTTACTTATGCTTGATATTATGTTATTCTTGGTGTTAGGCATCTTACTATTTTTAGACATCTTACATTTTTTACATTTAATATTCTATTCTGTGTTTATTGCATTTGGATGTGCAGGTGGTTAGTAAATATTTGTTAGCGTCTCTATTGTCTAACCTTATGAGCCTTGAAACTCGAGACCCTGAAAATAGCTTCAAGAATTTTTCATGATCATTGTATGTGCCGGGGGACCCTGTATTCTAAGTAAGTCAGCTTTCCATTTCTCAGTCACCACTGTAAGATGGGCAGTTGCTAAAACAGTTGCATCCAGAGGAGGAAGTCAGAGAACATATTGTAGTTTACTTTTGTTTAGTTGTGCGCTCTTCTCCCACTCAGGTGATTTGTCTTTATGCCTGGTTGTGGAAACTCAGCGTTTTCTCTAGTGGTTACAGTGAATAACACTCGTTATCAGGACAAGCAATCAGTTCACCCCCAGGTTACAGTAATGCTGCTTTTTAAACTAGCAGCTGAGTCTTACTTCAGGAGAGCCCATTAGATCGCCCTTCCCCAGAGCCTGAGCCTGTCCGATTCAAAGCACTGTGTGATGCCTTTGAAATACAATTACTAAAATGCCACCCATTTATTCCAGTAGAGCTGTCAAGATACACAGGTAAATTTTTTAGCTTTTTAATTAAAGATGCATATCTGAGGTAACTTAGCAAAAGGAGTTTGCCTAATTAACTCCCTTTAGTTCACCAGTCTGTCTGTTGCTGGTGATTAGTAAATATTTGGTTTCTATAAGCCCGATTTCCATGGGTGGGTCATTTAGATATTTACAATTATGGAAGAAGAGATTAGTTAGTTTCCATGTCTGTTACTATGATATCTGCTTGGGCTTTGGAGGTCACATTGCAGCTTAAACAAAAATATTGAAGGAATACAGAGCGGTTCACGCATGGATAGGTGAAACTTTGAATTTTGTTCCAAGATGATGTTTTAGTTACTGACTATGAGAATAAAAAAAAAAAAAATCTTTCCATGCAAAATAGTTAAATTCTGTAATGCTGTAGTCTTCTGCAAGTGACACTTGAAAAGGTGTGGTTTTATTTTTTTTACGACTATGTTTTTTAAAAGTCTGTTTACTGTAGGGCATGTTCATGGCCTTTTGAAACTTCAGTACATAAAAGGGAGTGGATAATGGTCTTTAATAGAATTGGGAATAATATGTAATAGCCCTGTATCAAAAGTCACTATATGGTGCAGTTGTTTTCTGGACTGTGTATAATTATCCCAATTTCAGTGGGGGTAACAGGCAGCTGTGAAAATGATCAATCGTTGCCTACACTGTTATTTTCTCTTCCACAGTAAAAGTTAAATTTATTCTTTATACCTAAATTAATATTTTATGCCAAAGCTTGAGGAACAAAGAAAGGGCTTTGGGGGGGAAGAGATGAAGTTTATATGTATAATTGAAAGCTGCGCTGAAAAGGACATTTTGGTTAATGCCAGTTCCCATGGTTACTTGCAAATAATTATGCAGTTTTAAAAACACAAAACTTTTTTTTGCAGTCTTACTTCCAGGCAGATAAGTGTCCAGCAGTTAGTTATAATTAGCTGTGTAAGAAGTAAATTATCAGCCTTGATCTTCAAAATTCATCTTAGCCTACATATTTTACACCTATGCATACTGCATTTTTATTGGCTTCACTAAGATTAAATTTCCAGGTTAGGCAATTCTGTCTGGCTTGAATAATCTTATCAGTTCAGTATCGTAGTTTATTCTTACCTCCACAAGTTTTATGGCAGGCTATGAAAGCCTTTAGAGAAACCGTTGTTTTTTTTTTTTCTAAAACAGCATCTATTTTACATTTAAGAGTTTTGCTTTTTTCTCTTAGGGCCTTTTTTTTTAATCGTGTACCTAATTTTATTAAAATCATTCAGATCACGGAAACCACAATGATGAAAATGCTGCCTGCCATGCAGGTTGGTCATAAGAGACCACTGTTCTTTTTTGCTTCATTAATAACAAATGTAAGTTTATCTTATTAATAATAGTAGTAATATGATTATTATATTTGTAATACCGTATTAGCATGATGTGAAAAATAAACAGATTAGATTCATCTACCCAGGTTTTTCTAAATTAAACAAAACTCTGGCACTGTTTTGTTTGCATAGCTGCCCTGCATTGTCTGCCTTGGAACTGCACAGTACATGTCATTGCAGAATTAGGGAAGTGCAGCAGATGAGAACTTAAAACTCTGGTTGATCACAATTCTGATCTTCTATTCTGAAAAGATTTTGACACTTGTGTATGAAGAATTTTCAGATAATTCTTTCTGTTTAGATATATGGGAATTTGTTCATGTTTGCAGCATTATGTTTTATGATTTGTCAGAAATAGGTATAACAAGATATGTTGCTTCCTATCAGCCCTACTGGTTTCCTGTTGGCCTTTCTTGTCATTTTTTTTCTCAAGGCATTTCAGTACTGGGACAATAAATCATTATTTTTGTAATTAAAGCTTGTGATAAAATATTGTATTTAACCCTTTTATATGATTTTATTTTTAAAGTATAATAAGCACTCAGTTTATAATTAGATGAACTGCTCTTTTTATCTTTCAGCATAATACAGAGATATGGAATACAGTAATTCCCATAGCATTGATTATTTTATTTTCTGATTCAAAATCTTAGTATCCAACTTTCTTATTGCCATGAGTTGTGGTGATGTTTTTAGGATGAGGATAAACTGTAAAACAACGAGAATGAGCAAATATTACTTGGACACAATACTCGTTCCTCATTTTTCACACTGAGAGGGGAGCTGGTATGGCAAAGGAAGCAAAAGAAGGAAGAGAAACAATTTGATTGACTCTGAAACTGTGGAATCACATAAGCATTCATGTTGGAATGGACCTTGAGAGGTCTCCCAGTGTGGCAGGATCAGCATTTGAGTTTAGACCCGGTTGCTCAGCACTTTCTGCAGGCAAGTCTTGAAAACCTCCAGTCATGGAGATTCTGCAGCCTCTCTGGGTAACCTGTACTAATGTTTAATTGTTCTTTTGTGGAAACATTTTTCCTCACATTCAGTTAGAACTTCCGAGTTTCAATTTGTGGTCATTGTCTCTTGTTCTCCCATGGAACACTTCAAATACAAATAAAAATAATTGTGATCCATAAATACAGCTTATTTAAATTAGTATTACATGCAATAGCAATAACAAAAGTCTGTCATGTCACGTTTTTACCTGAATTCATATAAAAAACATATAAATTGAAGTGTGTAATGTATAAAATTAAAAACAGCTTTTAAGACAAAATCCAGGAATTTTCTCAACGTAAAACTTTCAAGAATGATATTTTAATTTTAAATTTTCCTTATTTACTTTTCAAATCTCTTTATTTTAGGCAGTTTCAGCAAGACCAATATAATTTCACAAACACATGCTTTGTTGCTCTCCAGCGGAAGAGTTCCCTGGCTAAAATGTGCACAAACAGATTCTCAGAAAGACGCTCCTCTTACAGCTTCTCAGAGCTGCTGCTTTATGAGAGCACATCTGGGCTGTATTATGAAAAATATATTTGGAATTGCCATTCAAGCAAAATGACAGTTCTTTGGCACTAATAGATGCTTTATCAGTTTGCAAAGCTTCCATTCTGAAACACTGGAAAAACAGATGTAAAGTATGTCTGGATTTTCGTCACATTAATGAACTTGAAAGAGGATTACATGCTTTGCTATCTTGCCGGTTCTTCAAGTAGGGGATAATAAGAGTGACCACACAGCTATGTAGAGTCAGTTCTGGGCGGGAATATGTCATCCTTTCTCTGTCAAAAGTCATCAGTCTTCTTATGGTTTTGTTACTAGAAGGAGCAAGATTCTTAATAAGTCTTAAATTCAAAAAGCTGGGTAAGGCAGCTTCCTCTGAAAAAAAAAAATCACTTTAATCCGCCTTTGTTTTTCTACATCGTTCTGCTCCTCTTCACACCAAATTTCCATTGAGGAATCTTTTTATCCCCTTTTAAGTACTCACTTAATTGTCTCCCATTTTTCCTTTTTTTTTGTACTTTTATCTTACTTGTACGCTCAATATTTTCTCCTTCCATCCTGTCTTGGTTCCAGTTTCTTGTTGCCTCTTCTTCTTCGGTCATATTTCAGCTAAAACATGAGCATAGGGCTTACCCATCGTGCCCCTCAAGGTGTTGTGAGCTTGAGTTTTCCTAAGCGTAAGAATTAGCTTGCAGACTTCCACAGAGCTGACTCAGAAAAATCTGGTCCTCTGGAAGGCTGGAACAACCAAACCCAGATTGGGTATATGAAACCATATTATACACATCAGTGGACAACTGAACTGGACTCCAGAATCCTCCGTGCATTGATTGGCATGTTTAAAGCACAGGCTTTGTTCAGCTAACCAGTGGCTCTATTGTAAATCCTTATTGCCCATTCTGTACGTAATTTGCTCCTGCTCTGACCTTGGAAAAAAAGAGTATCTCAGTGTGGTTG
The DNA here is from genome assembly GCF_965231255.1 of Vanellus vanellus. Classification (NCBI taxonomy): domain Eukaryota; kingdom Metazoa; phylum Chordata; class Aves; order Charadriiformes; family Charadriidae; genus Vanellus; species Vanellus vanellus. Next base: position 44,212,401 of record NC_138905.1, read on the forward strand.
GTTTCCCCTAGGCTTTTCAACGGAGCATAATTCTTACTTCTTTGCACGTGTCAGGAAGGCCCAGGCAAGGTGGAAACCCTCTTTTTCAACTACCACTTCAATACAAGTCAACGCACTCAAAATTTGCAGACTAAGGCCGGTACAGTTTCAGAAGACTCGTGAAGAAACGCAATATTCTTTGATTAAGTGTCCATAATTTGATTTGGACTTGTTTGGATTGAAATTATACTTGGACAAATTAAATGTTTAAAATGAGCTAACGAGTTACAAATCAATACATTTTTAATGGCTTGAAAAACCTAGCCTTCATCTTATTATTCATGTGTCTGAATAAATGAAATAATAATCTGATGCAGTGACTGCTGCAGGTGAAAAAACACATGGAGCAGTATCCAAAAAAATCTGAATACATAAGTTCAGTATTGTCTAAAAATAAAGCAAGTGAATTCTGTGCTGTCATAACTTATTTCATTGTGAATTAGTGTTACTCTTCATATATGAGTAGCAACAAAGTAGAATGGAAGGTTAGTGAATATGTAATGACTATGAAAAGGCCGTCAGTACAGATAAGAAACTAATTTTTTTCAAAATATTTTTTGTGCTGCTGGATTTTTAAATGCACATCCTGAATTCTGCAATGCTATTAGAAGCAGGAGATCCTGGGCCTCAGTCTAACATGTCAGACTGTGTCGTCAAGTAATGTTCTATAGATGATTCAAAGTGTTATCATTAGAAATAATTCTTTCACCATATGATAATGTTTCATTATTCTTTATGTATTCAACAAGTATTCTCAATGAAAAGGACAATGGTGTTTTTAACACAGTAAGCAAAACACATTTTCAGTCCCGTGCAAAAAAAAAAAAATCAGCGTTCAGATACTTATACTTGTACATGGAAAAAGATTAAATTTGTATTGTCATTGTGGTTGTCAACCAAATGTAGTCTTTTTCCAACTGAGATATGTTCATATAAAATTGTGGCCAAGGTGTGTGTGTGGGGAGAGAGAAACACATTTATTTTTCTATTTATGAAAATATGTATGTGTATATTAAATTATGCATATGTATCTTTACATTTGCATATATTGATGTGTGCAGGTTCATGTCCATAAGAATGAACGCTTTCTCCTCTTCTGACATTAAATGTCCAAAATACTTAGCTGCAGCTATGCAATGGTGACAACACTAAAAGAAGAAGCAGTTCTTAATATTAAATGGCCACAAGCCAAAGTCTGGAATGGAAAACATTTGGAAAAAGCCTCCAACAAATTTGGAAAAATGGAAAAAAGCCTCCAACAAATTTTTCACGTATTTTTCATACAAATAATTCAACCTTAGCATAATGTAATATAATTGTTCATGAACTGTAGATATGCATACATGTGGGTACACTAAAAATTACTGGGTTTAAATCAACCATTGGAAAATAGGAATTCCTAGTAATAAACAAGCCTTTCATTGGCTTCCACATATACAATTTTAGTTGAATCATTGCATCCTAAAGTAACCGAGGCAGAGGATTTCAGAATATAAGCAAAATGCAGAATGTGCAGGGAGACAGCAGATACTCAGGCTTTTGTCTCATTCTCATTGTTTAGTGGGATATTTACATGTGTTATGCGAATCTTTCTCTGAAGACTGTATTATTGTTTTTTTTTCTGTGGGCTTTTCCGTAATACTTAACCTTATTATCTAGTAAGGGTAATGGTATGGTACTTGGATACTAAGAAACCTTCAGCACCCACGTGGAAAGAGGAAAAGGTTTTAGTTCCATTTTGTAAGTGGGTCAGTAAGGCACATCATGCACAGGAGTGTCCATTCATTTTGTGTGTCCAATGAGCACGAGACCTTTAACATCTTGATTCTTTCAGAATGCTACATTTTTTTGTAGCATATAATGCATTAAAAGCCTCCCTTGGAGAGTCTTAAACCTGGAAGGAGGCAAGACTCGCTGTTAGCAGATTTCATGGTTATTTGTGTAGAGCAGAAAAGTACCGAGAAACTGAGCTCAAACCCAGGTACTGGGGGGGGGGAGCGATCCTATATTTCTATATGGCATTGCTCTTTGCTTCTATTTCAACAGCTGCTGATGCTTTTCTCTGGATTTCTTCCACCTATAATAGTTCTTGGCTTCTCCACACAGTCTTCCCTGAGCTCCTCATGCTAGCTTGCCACATCCATGTGTGCTCTTTTCTAGTCTTTATCAACCTGTCTGCTCCTTCGTGCTTCTGTCCCGGTCTGTTCCTGCCTTCTATCTTTTCTCTCCCTTCTCTGGCTCACCTTCCTCGCCGGGCTGTAGGGCTGGCCGTGTCCATCCACACTGCCTCCAGTTTCCATCCCTTCTTCCTATCCAGTCTCTTTGCCCTGTGTTGGTCCCAGGGCATACACACGTAAACGCTCTGACCAGCCACCCCCTTAGAAGGTGATTCTTATCTTCATTTATTCCTTTCTTTCTTATTGAAGGCCAATCAAGTCTTTGTCTTTCACGCTTTTTCATACTGTCTGGCTGCCTGTAAGGCTTCATATAGAAAAGATGATCTTTTTATTGTGAGTTCCTGTGTGTAGCACTGTGGCAGGACTCCTAAAATGTTCTCCTGCTCTACACTAGAAAACCTTGGCCCTTCCAGTTCTTAGCTGGCACAAGTTGAATGCAGATGGAAATTTGGTGATAGGGATGTAGCTGCTGATCTTTAGTCTCTACTGCAAATGGAGGATTTTTTTAATTTTTTTCTGAAGGCTCTATGATTAGACGGATTTAGACACATCACAGAAATCAACACATTTCTGGTGCCAGGGTGAGCCTTATGCCAGCCTGGAAACAGGTGGGGAAGTAAAACTTCTTGTAATTTTTTTTTTTTTCCCAGAAATGTCTTTTTTTCCCTAGTATTATATTTTTAATCAATTTGAGGAAGATACGCAGTGTGGGAATTTCAATGGCCAACAGATTTGGCACAGTAAACAGGCTCACAATAACCAGAAGTACTGACAGCTTTTAAGAATAGGCCTGAGGTTGTTGCCTGTCACATAGTGTTTAAAAAAGTTTCTTGTTTATTTTCCCATACAGTAAAATTCATAAGCTGTGGGTTGGAGGTAGACATCTTTTACAGTAAACTGCTGAATATACTTATTTATTAAAATCAGTATACAAATCATGCTTATTAAGCTGGAGGACAAAACAAGAAAAAATTCAATTATAGGATCTAATAGAGCATTGTGTTGAGATTCAAGTGAGTACCATGAAAGGATAAATGAGGTATTTGTTAGACTTCCAATAAGTGACAGTTTACTTCTATTGAAGAAGTTAAGCCTGTTTTCATAAACTCATTTAATATTGTGCCATCTTCCTTTCTCAAGAAATCTGGTTAGTACGTGTTTACAGCAAGCTGTTTTGCTGTTTTGATTGTCAGAACCTTGGAAAACATCAAGGTCAAATATAGACTTGCAAATTAATGCAAAAATGTATTTAATATACTGATAGATGATCCACTCAAATGTTCCTATTTTTACCCTTATAATTTTTTAATTGTAAAAGAGGGGAGTGAATTTAATGAGCTGAAAATGATGGCTTAGTGTTACTAGTTGGAGTTGGAACACTTTACTTGAGTGATATGCAGGTTTTCTCACTCTGCCAAGATAATTCAGTCCAGAACTGGAAAAAAATTGCCAACTAAACTAATATTTAACATTCCTAGTCCAGTATTGGCTCAACAGATGATACCATTCACTGAACATCATGGACGTATTGTAGGAAAGGAAGAGAGCAAGTGAATAGTAATTTAATACAGGTCATAACACTGACTAGTGGATATTTTGATAAGGCTGACCTCAGAAAATATTTTTTTAATGGTGGATACCAGGTCTAACAACTTTATCCTAATAAAAAACTTCTTTTTCCTCTTTATTTTCCAAATCTCCTCTTGAAAATTCACCATTCTGTAAAAGTGTGTTGTAGAAGGTACTATGTTGGCTTCTTACACACACACACACACACACACACACACAGAGTGTATTTTAAGGTATGTTTCAGTTAATACTGTCTTTTCTATTGAGGTAAAAGTGTTTGAGTCTATGTCTATGAGTTTTTCTCCTTTCCATATTTGAAGACACAAATTAAATAAAATATGTAGTTAATTATTTGATGTCTCAAGGAGATCCTATTATGGTGTCTTTCTATATAAAAATTGTAGATTATGAATCTATGGTAGTACCAAGCTATTTTCCTTTGTTAATTTTTAAACATAAACCCACAATATTAATTAGAAAGTAACTTGAAATATGTTATCCTACATTGGCAATTGTGTTGAAGGCTTGGACAGTATAATGTCAAAGGAAAGGTGTAAGTAAATGCAAAAGTAAACAGTCATGACCTTGGGATTGATTTAGCAAGAATTCTTTTTGGAACGTACTGGATTAAATCCTTGCAGCAGTACAAAGGCTGGATCTGGGATAGTGGGAAGTGACAAAACTGCTGATCTACATATTACAGAACAGTGGGAGGTCAGAAGTTAAGAGACTCGATACCAGACTTTGAACAAAGCTGACAACATTTTGCTCCTTGTGTTAGCCCCTCCTGCTCTCTTTTGTACTCTAATTCCTGGAGGAAAAAAAAAAAAAAATAGATGTTGTGAGCTGTTTGACTTGTCAAAAGGATTGTCTGTCATAAATGAAAACTTCCAACTCTGGTTTAGCAATTTGCTGTGGTGAGCTTAGGTTATCTTTGACTATGGGCTCTGTGTCTAAGGAAGATCAACAGCTCCACAAAAATCCAAACGGTTAATCAGTACAGAACTTTCATTTTCACCTCATCTTTTCATCTAAACCCTACATCCTGTTTGCCATATGTGACAGTGAAACTGGGAGGGAGAACTGTGTGAGAGTATCCTCGTAATGACTGTCTGAAAGTACGGACTGTCCCCAGCCAGCAGACAGAATGAGGCTGGGCTGTCAGTCACGATACAATTTTAAGTTAGAGATAGGATAATTTCAGACAAAATGGAGAACAAAAATCACTTGGGCACAAGTCAGATGTCTGTTCCTGATTCCCCCACAAATAATACATGATGAGAGTTCCTGGGCTCACCTTGTGGTCTCATCCCTCTCCTCTCCTTCCTGCTACTCCCTTCTCCCACGTAACCTTTCATGCCATTTCAATAGGGGAAGCTGCGCAACAGAAATAATCGTATGCTGCCATGTACTTAAACATTTGTGGAGGAAACACCTAGTCTGTGCTTCACTATAGCTAGACAAATTTGACCAAAAGACCTGTCTCCAGAAATACTGTGAGCCTCTGGTCTCTGTCATCAACCAATGTAATCAGCAAAAAACCCAAAGGTAATTCTTTTGGGCTGTGTCGGATCATGGTTGAACTGGTTAGATCTCGGGCGAAGAAGTTAGCCCCAGATTTCTGTATTCCTGCTTCTGATGCAGGATTCAGCCTTCCTAGAATGAGAGCTCCACTTGCACGAAAACTTTGTAATCTAAGTGACCGTTACATTTTTGTGATTTTGTAATAGTATTAACTACCTGATGCCATTCTGGTAATTAGTAAATATATATCATTTTAAGTTGTATTTGAAAGGATACGGTGTGGTAGCTTAATGCTGATTATTAGTTATTAGAACACCCGTTTGAAAGGGCTGCATATAGTACAACACTGTTTTGTGTCCATGCATCAAGGAGGGAAGATGAGGAGGAAGGAAGAGGGAGATCAAATCTGAAATTTGACACATTGCGTGAAATATAGCTGGGCCCTCTTTGGCTCCACATGCATTAACCAGATCTAGCAGAAGAGCAGAGGTTTCCTACAGCCTGGTTGCATTTGGGAGCCACCGTTACTCTCTGGAGTTCCAGCAGAATAGGATTCCCAGGGGGGTGGAGCAGAAGAGCTGGGAAGAAGCTGTATCGTGATCTGTCACTACATCGATAAAAAAGGTTTGTTCTTTCCTCTCTCTCCCCTCACCCTTCAGGACGACACTAGCTACTGCTAAGGGAGGAAAGGGCAACAGAGAACAGAGATGAGAAAAGATTGATTTACAGGATATTTAGAAGTAAGTTGTACTTTCTGAACAGTGAGACCCTCAAGCACTCCATGAAAATGGTGGGTCCTGGAGGGCTGCATGGTGGAACAGTTTACACTAGATACAGACTTATGAATCCTCTCCTTCCCTGGCTGAGTGGTTAGTCACATAAGCGTTGCCAGTGGTTTCGGTTGTTAGGGTCACGAAAAGCCACACAGAGTTGCGTGTGAATTCTTGGAACTTGGCTACTATTTAAGTCTGGGGTATTTAAAGCTAAATCTCAAGCCAGAGGGCTCCCATGCCATTCCTGGAGCTGCATGGCACTGTTCCTGTGCAGTTGAAGAAAGGCTAGTGGGCGTTGAGCCTTTCCCAAGCTACCATTGTGGAGGTGAGGCTGAAGGTGGATAAAGATTCTGGAAAGAAAACATCAGTACTGAGAGCAGTTTAAACCTCTCTCTCTTTGATTTGCTCTGAAGTGGTATGGGAGAGCTTACGCATCATCGCTATCCCCATACGGTAACAGAGGCATGATAACTTTTTAAAGTTCAACCATTATCTCTGAAAGAACCACAGAAGCTTCTGCAGCTCTTTGTTGATGTGCTGGTTCAGAAGGAGCTCAGTCTCCACCCAGAGCAGTAATGCTGTGGTCTCCTGCTGGCTTGCCCTTCCAGGCTGGGCTAAACGATGTTTAACGGCTCAGGCCAAGCTGTTTGGCACGGGGAGGGATAGTGCCTCTGGACTGAAGCCCCGGTCAAACATCCACTGTCTCCATGCTCCTCCACTGACTCTAGAAGAAAGTAAATGTAAAACAAGGTATGGAAACCAAACTGTACTGTTGCTGTAGCCCAAGAAAAGAAGTACTTTGTTGAAAAGAAACCGAAGTGATTTGTTGTTTTGGCTGTGAAAGGAGTCTGTTCCTTCTTGACTTCTACACACATCATTCTCATAATGCATGTTCATCCCTACCAACGGTTAGCAAAATGCAGCTACCAAACTCAGTGCATTGAGATGTATCTACTTTTGTTTGTCAAACGTAAGACTTTTTTTTTTTTCAAACTTCTGTCCAGATGCAGGAACTCTGCTCAGTAGTTGTTTGGGGGGAGATTGGGAGGGAACCAGGGGGTAGTGCATTTGAAGCACTGTTGAAGAAAAATAAGTGCTTACTGGACGTTAAAGTTGAATGTCAAGCTAACTGCAGGTAATTTAGTTTTCAAATGATGTCTTTTTGATGACGCGAGGCTAGTAGATTTTTCTTCTTCCCCTTCTTGTTATTTCATCAGTTCAAACCTGAAATGTGAAGTATGTTTATTAGGAAACCAGTGTGGTCATTGCCTTGAAAGGATGATGCTGACAGTGTAGCTGCTTATAAGCTATTTGTGTGTTGCTTTGCCTGGAATTTGGACAAGCTAGCCACTGAAGCAGAAAAAGCACAGCCAGTGTTGTCAAATATTATTGGTGCAATGTGCCTTTATATGTGCCTGGCTGAGCAGCATCAAATGGCATTTGACATGGTTCTTTCCCAAGGCCATAGCTTGCTGCGTACAGCAGACTCTCAGTTAAATCATTTTTCTATTTTATATTTATACACACACATTCATGCATCGTGTTTATAATCCATCAGGGTGATTTGCATGAATTTGTAAAATATTCTTCCACCTACCCTACTTAATTTTTTCATTTCATATTAATAAGCCCCTTTGAAAAAATCATGGCATCTTTCCCAAAATAGTATCCTTGAGTTAAATAAGCCTCAATGCATCTAACTCTGATATACAGAAGTCACAAATTTGTTTTATGAAGCAGTAAGAAAGGCCTAAAATTAGTGATTTAGCAGCTGTTAAATTATACAAGTGTTGGGTTTTTTTCTCAATTATTTCTTAGATGAAGACTTTCAGACCTGTAAGTTTGCTTTTTTATGAAGCACTGAACTCTGTCTTTTAGCTATAGCTATGAGGAAATATAAACAGCATTTGTTGTCTCTGCCCTCAATGCAAATAGAAATCCAGCTCCATTATGTAACATGTTCTACGCAGAAATCATGGGGAAATGCCACAGTGTATTTAAGTAGCATTATTTTTGAACAAACTGATGCTTTAACAACGTCATTTTTTAAATGCTACTTTCCTTTCTTGTTTGGATTCTTCTGTTGAATATTCATTTTGCAATTCATAAAAATAGTATTTAAGAGTCGTAATAACCTTGATGCCCTCGATGTGCAAATTTAAAATGAAATAGATGTTTGCTTCTCAAATTTGATTTTTCGTACAAGTCTCCTTCTGTCCCAATAAATGACGTAAAAAATAGATGTCAGCAATGAGAACAGACATCTGGTATAGGTGTGTTCACCGTGTATTTCTATTTTTGCTGAATTTTGACTAATCTAGACCAAATAACCGTGGCATCTTTTCTGCATGCTGTTTTTATTTTTCTGTTCACTTTAGACTGAGATGAAAAACACCTGCCAATCCATATTGAAACATTTGTGTTTCATTGATTGCTACCTGCAGGGACTATCCCAGTAATGACCGTGTAACAACTTGGGGGTGAAAATGATCTCTCTGTCTAGTCTTGTGTGGGATAACTCCCTACGGAGAAGGACAAAATGGTCAAAGCCTCACTGCTACTCTGCCCCAGACTTGTCTTTTCAGTAAGATTTTGTTCACCATACCTCCCGCTTGCTGCTGGCAGCAAACATGGTTTCTTTTAGCCCTGTCTTATGAAATTACAGTTTTATTAAAGCCTGTGCAGTATGTTGTTAACTTGGTAAGAAAAATCTCTGCATTAACTTTTAACTCAGATAATAGCCTAGCCTGTTTTGTTTTAATTCTTCCAAAATCAAATTCCAAGGAAAGAAATATGTAATGGATTTTTTTTACAAGCTAGAAATTAAGTTTAGTGGGGACATGTCAGGCTATTTAGGATTTATCATCTTGTCACCTGTTAGCTCAACTGAATTACAAGTTGGTAATCATAAGTGCACTATTAGTACATAACATGTTGCCAATTTAATGATTTGTATTTTAAAGTAGTTTCAAGAACACCACTGCTACTTGAGTTTGCCTCCTCATTTAGGCAGAATAACTCATTGTTTCAGTGTTCCTTTTCTCCCCTTGAAGAGTGAAAGAGGTCAAGGAAGGGGAGAGGAAGGAAGAGGAGGAAAGGGGAAAGAGTATATGGCAGAGAAACTATTCACCAGCTCTTGTCAAATGCACAGAAGGAACCAGCTGAATCAGAAGCAAGAGAAGAAACCTATAATCTTTTCCAGTTATAGTAATATTGGAACATCAGTTGTAGAGTTAGAAATATTTCAGACATGAACTCAGTGTTCTCTTGAAAACATTGTATATCCTCGTAAGTATTGAAATAGAAATAGTTGTTGAACTTACTGTGGTTCAATATTGTTCAAAAGGAGCAGATGCAAATGGTGTCACTGCAGAAGTTTTATACACAGTTTTTTGCCCAAAGACCAGGTAGTGCGTTATCCCTTCCAGAAGATATGAATTTCCAGGCAATCTTTATTCTAACAATGATGTCTGTTTTCAACTTTTGTTTTAACAGAAAATCGTGCTTTCTAAAAACATCCTCTTAATGGAAGATATGTTTTCATTTCTAGGTATTACATGTTTTATTTTCATAATTTAATCTTTCTGACTTCTAAAGTTGACTGATTAACATTGAATTCTACTTCAAAGTTCTACCTCTTTTCTTTTGGCTTCCAAAACAGTAAACATGTTTCCATTGGAAATATTCTGTTGCTGTTTTTCTAAGTGGCCACTTGTGCATGAGAATTGTCATAATTTTTATAAATGACCATTGTTTCCATTATTCCTATGAAACTGTATTTTCAAAAAAGAATGACAGTATTTTATTTGTTTTGCATTTCTCTCCCTACTCCATTCTTCCCTTCCTCTGCCTGCCTTCAGACCGTTATGGCTGGGTCTCTACCAAAAGATGATTTAATTTTCTTTGTTTTCTAATCACTTAAGGGTTAGGCATGCTTGCCAAGATGTTCAGGGAATGTAGTGATTTGTGAGTATCCTTCTTCAGAGGGTTTAAAGGAGCATGATTGTCAGTGCACACGGAACATTAGTTCTACGAAAAATAACAACTCTGTAACATGAGCTAAACGGTGCCAACAGTCGTTAGTTCAGGAAGGCGTGGATCTAGCACTTTTGTTATTGGCCAGGTGGAGAACTACATCTTGTCAGTGGTGGCTTCTTAGTGATTTTGTAATTCCATTGAGTTCTTCTGTTCTTTTCTGAGCTTATAGGCATTTTCCTAAGATGAGTTCGATTTAAGAAAAACAAGACTTTTCCTGATCTCAAAATTGATGGCTTCCCACATAAGATTTCAGAGTATATGAGCAGCACACTAAACAAGGTCTTCTGGAGAAGAATTTTGGATTGGTCCACTATATTAGTATTGATTTTTTTGTCCTTTTGAGCTTCCCTGATATAAATGTGGAAATAACTACATGAAGCACAAACCAGAAGCCACTGTCTGTGTAAGTGCACAACTTAGTGGTGGTCTGCTTATATTTAACACTTGTTTGAGATCAAGACAGCAACAAGATTAAATCAGGGTTAGTATTCAGTCCAGCTCAAAGCAGGGTCTTCAGCAAATTCCATTGATTTCAGGCTGTCAAATGTAACCAGAGTATTGAAAACTGCTTGCTCTAACAGTGTAAACATTTTTTCTTTCATTTCATGGAAATGGTTTACCTTAGACAACATCTAATAGGAAATCTTTTACTACTTCATTCAAATATTGCCTCCCATCCAAAGCCTCGAATGTGCATTAAACTGAAAATTGAAAATAATTTGCCAAAAAAACCCCACCATCATTGCAAATGTGCTATGTTGAGGATAAAAAAAATATATCGAGTTAGTGATTTTTTTCATTCTGCAGGAACACTAAGCTTAAAGTGTGTCAGTTCCAGGTCTGGAAACTCCTTGTAGGCTTGCCCTTGGAAGTGCATGGAAATCTTAAGTAATCACTCACCCAAGAATGCTTTTTTTGGGACTATAAATGTATTTATTATGGTAAATAATTTATCATGTCTGAACAATAAGTTTGGAGTGACTTTTTTTCCTAATTTAATTTCAATCATCAAATTAGCTACGATTCCAGAATACCTTTTATGAAATACATTAGAGAAATACGTCAGAAATGTAGAAATACATTAGAGAGGACTGAACTTTTATGATTAGATTTTGGGTTTGTTTTAATAACTCGGACCAAACAAAATGAGGTAAAGTAAACATAATTCTTTTTATATCAGCACTGAATTACTTTTAGTATTTGTGAAATTGTAAAATGCGTAATTCTTCTCCATTACATCTGGATATTGCAAAGCTTTTCCGTCTCTGCATGAATCGACCAAGCTTAAACTTCCCTGTTAGACACTGCTCTGATATAAAAGGTAAAAATAAAAGGATGTAACTATCTGAAATATTCTCATGGTAATATTTAGTGTTTGCTGCTTTTGAAGTACATATATGAGTGTGGGAAGAGTGTAAAAATCAGTCAAGAAGAACATGTAATTCTTTTTGGAAGGAAGTTAAGATGCCTCGTTTGTTCTTTCCATTCAGGGCTGATTTGGGTGCTGGACAGGCCACTGGGTTTTCTGCAGTTACATTGCTTTAGGGTCTATGAACGTGGGCAGGTGGAGGACTTAACAGGACTTCAGAAGCATTTCACGCGTTCATTGGGGCACCTTCATATTCCTCAAGATTTTTTATCTCTAAATAGGGTGCATCAGAGGACTGAATATCAATTAGTGTTAGAGACCTGAGTGTGCATCTATGGATTTTGTAAATCATGTTATTAGTAAATCTTACAAACAAAAAGGAAAAAGATCACGGTAACTAAATAAGATTAGCTGGCTTATAACGCCTTCACTTGTGTGAAGCTTATTCTTTGAGCACGACTTAGAAGTACTCCGAGACAAAACAGACTGGCTAGTGATCTCCTTTCTCTAGTGATTAACAGATGATCACGTCACTATTATTTGTGAGTTCCTAATCCTCTTCATGCGTTTTGGGATTCTCTTGGGTGTCTGCAAGTACCGAGGAACTATCTTTGTGACAAGAAATTGGTCTGGACTAAGTGGATCCGGAATGTTATGTTCTGGAAGTAAATCTGGTTTGTTACCTATCTCATAGTCAACACTGCATCCAGTAATGGACTGAAAAGGGGAACCAGGATCGACAACACTAAGAGATGACAAGGAAAGGGCTAAAGGCAGTCAGACCTTGTAGAGCTAATTCTGTTTGGCCTGGAAATCTTTTATACTGTACCTCGTACTTCTTGTGTGAGAATTAGACTTAAAAGTTTCTTGGGGAAGAAAATGAGCTGCCTGAAGAGAAAATAGCCCCACAGAATATTGAAATTTTACTGTACGGACAGTAGGTGGATTTGTAAAGAGACTAAGAGCAAGTTGACTCATAAAATCCTCTATCAATTAATCATTTAAAAATATTTAAATCCTGAAACATGTATAAACATTAAATTGCAGCATCTTATCCAAATTATTAATTTAGCAACTTTTCTTAGGTTAAGCCTGGTTTTGATGAACTGATTTAATATTTCAGTACATATATTTATTGCAATATTACTTAGGTATCCCATTCAAATTTAAAGTAAATATTTCATGCTGTTTTGCAGACTTAAAAATCAAGTACTAATGGAGCTGTCCATGCAGTCATTATAGAAACACTAGATACTAACTGATAAAGGATTTGGGGGGGAGGAGGGTAGAGAATGAGACAGTCTTTAAATGAATTGATATATATAAAACTGCTTTGATTTAAATTGCTCAGCGTAGATTTTTTTGGTACTTTTATTTTCTGAGGATATTGCATAACATAAAATATCACTTAAAATAAACTGTAATTAAACAGTATAGAAGAGAGTAATGAAAGGAGTTTGAAATATTTCTGATGGAAGAAAAAATCTAACATTCAATATGAAGCAAATGCAAAGTTGGCAAAAAATTGTGTCTGAATGAATCCATAGCCATTTTAAGCATGTGATGATATTCACTGTTATTACTTTTGTAAATTATATTCCATTTCACCGTAAGAGGAAGGTGGAGGCCTAAGGCTACAACTTTTAGTATTTCAGAAGAAAATTATGTTAGTTTAAGTCCAAAAGTTGGTCTTCCCTGTGTATTTTCAGGGAGTTCAGATGAGTTATGTTATACCAAAATTACAGTTCTGAAGAGAACTGAGCCCATCGGAGCTCCTCTTTTCTCCACCCCGATTATTCAAGGGCAATAGCTGGACCGTTCCTGAGTTTTTACTGTTAGATTTGGAAAAGATACTAGGTATGGTGGAAAATGTGCTTTCTAATAAACTGCTGTAATCCACAATACTGTGGCACTTCCTGCAACTGATGTTGAGAGTGCTCTGTGTGTATCATTCACGTGGCAAAATCCATTTGGACCGTGGGATCTTTCTCTGTTGTCAGTCCTTGTGCGTTCTTTATGGAGTGTGTTACAGATGAGTGTGATACTGAGCTCTCATTAAACACGATGCTCCTTTATTTACTTGGAACCCCCACTACAAAAAGGTGGAAGCCACATGCATCAAGCTAGTTTTTGAAGTTTGCACTTTGGTGTGTTGATAACTAAATAACAGATCACCTGGTGGGAGACTTTGATTGCCTGTCAAGGCCAATCAGGAGTCACTGGCAGAGAAAACACTTATTCCAGCAAAGTGTTGCTAGTGTAGACACGGTCAAGTAATCGCAAAGACCCTCTGAGATGAAAACAGCCTCCATGCAGGGTACTGCAGTTGTTAGCAGCTAGCTTTAAAGGAATAGGCATGGAGAGAGTGCTTTTGCTGTGACTCATCTACCGTTCTGGAACTGCCTTCCTGAAAGGCTGAAGATGGACCTTCGTCTTATTCTTGGTCTTACTTGGTTGAAGGCAGGGCAAAAAATGTGTTTTTAAATCAAGTTTGCCAAGAAGATAATGGAGATTATTGTAGTGAATTACCAGAAGAAGGAAGTAAATATTTGTCTTCATTGTAAGCAAAGCAGAAAGGTCGTGGACAGAGGCAACACGGAAGGAAGTCACTGCTGGCAATTTTCTTCACTCGGCGTAAAGAACAAGGTCACCTTTGAGTGCAGAACATTTGCGTTTTGGATCTCCATCCAAGGCTGGCATTTCATCCAGGGTCGCAGGAATACCAAATTCTCTCCTTTGTTACATATGAATACATAAGTTTTCTTCTGAATGAAAAGTACTTCACTGTGATCTTTGTTCTTTACTGAAATTTAAGTAAAAGCGATTTAGGGTTCTTGTGATGATACTTTGCTTTCTTTTTGTTCTGAGCCTGTGGTAAAACCAGCATAAATGGCTTTCAGCATAAATTCAGTACTTGGGCTGAATTTTACCTCTGCTGCTGATTACTGTTGTGGTAGCAAGCAAAGCAGTCATGATAGCTGGAGAGCCAACTTGTTCAAATACTGTAGAAACTTGAAACAAAAAATGTAGTCCCTATCTGAAAGAATTTGATGCTGAAGTACACGTATCCAAGACAAATGCTGTATTAAGTCTTGCAGAAGGGTGTAGGGAGACAGTGAACTGATTACTCTGTGATGGTTCCCAGATCACAGGTAGCACCATGAAAGGGAGGATGACTTCACTTCTGTCAAGTTGCTGCAACTCTTTGTAAGGTCATGGTCAGGTAAAACGGACATCATATGGATCAAGCCTGACTTGCTGGCACTTTTGGCAGCTGGCACTACAGTGCTAGTGTGGTTTTGTAATGTGATGATCCAGACCCATACAAATAATGTCTAACAGGATTTGGTTCCTTATTGCCAGTCTGTCTTTAGGATCTTTGTTATTTTATTGTCATTTTAGGACACAGATACTCAATCAAAGCTTAGTTACAGTTTCTTCTAGAGGGCTGCTGCCATGCATGAAAGTTACAGTTATGTATGACTACTGAAATCTACCTTTTTGTATTAAAATAGAAGCAAGTACAAGAAAGCCACAGGATGCTGTTGCCTCTAGCAATTGTTTGTTTGAACTGTCCAGGTGGAAAATTGCCTAGAGACTTCATGGTCATTTTTTCAGATTATAGCAGCCTAAAGGTGAAAGTGTGAGGTGGAACGTTTTAGGCTTTGTCACTGTTCCAATACCTGCTTGCTACCAAAGACAGTTTCTTTCTTGGTGAGGAGACAGATGAAGTGGAAAAATCCATAAAGTATGCTCTATGACAGGGTGAATTCTCATCAAAGGGTGGGGGTGGTAGCTAAGCATTTTTGAGTGCATAGACGCTACACCACACATACTGTTAGAACATGAGAGAGGAATAATGTGTTTATGCAGTGAATTCCAAAAACTTTTTTCCAGGTTAGTTATTTTTCTCTGGCTTCTGTATTAGTTTCAGAACTATTTGCATAATGTCGTTTTGTCTGCCTGGATTAATAAAAATTAAGATATAACTTACTTCTGTGGTAAAAGTACAATCTGGTTTGTTCATAGAGTAAATTACAAGAACCATATAAAGAAGGGGAACATAGTTGGGAAAAATGTAAATGGGGAGACTTGAAACAACTTGGACTAGAAGACAGATATCTATTGTGAAAAGTGAATGAGATGCTTCGCATTTAGGTCAGTCTATTTTAACTTAAACCTATGGTCAAAATTCAACCAGCTTTCACCCACTGTAATAAAATTTAAGTCAGAAGTTGACTCTTCTGAGCTGGAGAAACATTTTTGGTTACATGGATAGAAAAACATTTGTGAAAAACATTGTATAGACGTTTAGAATAACAGACTGTCCCTTACTCCAATTCTATGATAGAATTTAGTACATAACAACCTCAATTGATGACAACTGAAATTATCTCTCTATTATCTGCAGAACAATTTCACTATAAACAGTACTAATACAAGCTGCTTCATCTTTGCTCTTTAGGTTCAGCTCTTGGTGTGAAAATAGGTCAGTTTTTGTTCTCTGCTATCTATCAGCATGCATGTCAATCAAGCAGGTGATGAACATACGCCTGTTAGGGGTTATATTTAAGATCATCAACTCATTTCATGTAGGCTTCCAAACAGATGGTTTCTCTTGGTCCCCCGAAACGTTATCTGGATTTGAACCACTGATATGAGTGTGAAAGAATCTGTTTATATTCACCAATCTCCTCAACCTAGCTTCCATCTATGAAAATTTTAAAGGCACAGATTTTATTCTGTATGAACAAAGCATATGAAAAATCACTGTACTGGATTAATAAGTAATTAGTGGAATTTCCTTCAATTAAAACTGAACATACAAGCCTGCAGCCTTGCATATTGAGTACATTCTTTAAACCAAAGTAGGCACCAGTATAACTTGAGACAGAGCTGTGATATAAAATTTTCCAGCATATATTAGTCTGATAAATTTTGCAGGTGATTTGCTTTTTATGCCTTTCTTTTCGTGATGGTCCTTTTTAAGCTTTTCTAGGTTGTGTTTTCCACCAGATTTTATTAAGTTTCTCAACTATTTAGCAAATAAGGAAGTAGCGTTACGCTCAGAACAGAAATGTGCTGCCTAAATTATTTCTGGTAATGCAAATGAAATATCAAAGTCGTCTCAGGGATTTTGCTGTGAATGAGCAACTTCTTTCGATTATGAACACTCCTACCATCTAATGAGAAGTTTAAGTTACACACTGTCGTCCACATATTTTGTCTCCTGGTTTTATTTTAATTTTGCCTCTTTCTCTGCTAGCAATGCAATACTCTTGAATATTATTACTACTATTTGATTTGCGGTACCTCTTAAAAGCCGTAGTCAGGATCAACATGCATAGTTAGTCTATGTTGCTAGATGCAGTGTACTTTAAGACACCAGAGCTAGATTTAAATGAGTTATTGAGGCTACCTGGAGCAGTCTATCAAGAGGAGCATAGGACTTAATCTGCAGTTATTTATTCCCCCTAGCTTGATAGAGACATGCTATCAATACAAGACAATCCCTGTGAGACAACCTTATGGTTTACTGTTATGTGCCTTACACATACAGGAATGCAAAAGCGTTTCTAAATTGTATATGCTGCATGTATTTATTTCATTGTACAGTTATTGTAATATAACACAGCATCTTGACTGGTTTTGTAAGATTTACTCTATGTAAACGTCAGCCCTGAATATCAGAACTTCTCAAGCATTCAAACTAGCAGAGGCTGCTGTTACTGCTGTTTTAATGGAAATCAAATCTTCTGGTGGAAAGTAGTTAGTAATGACCAAAAAAATCATTATGAAAGAGCATGTATACTTGGAACTGTGGGAAAGAGAAATTCACTTAAAATGCATACACTTAACATTAGCACTTATTTAGATAGCCTTTCTTTGTGAAAAGTGTTGGTACTGTGTTGAAGTCAAAATGCTAAGTCTGGGTATACAAATAAGGGATCGATACATGCCTGTATTCTGAATTAAATCTGCAGAGTGTTCGAGGTTGATTCTGGCAAGCAAAGAAGATGAGATTTCTCTCTTGATGGGCTAATGTTTGGGAAGCTCACAAAATAAAGCACTTGCTTTTAGAGCAAGTAAAAAAAATACAATTTTAAAATTACGTTTATGTGGGAGTTTGTTTCTTTACTGAAATATATGTTTTGATCTTTAAAAAAAGTTTCCTCTGAATCTAGATTTTTGGGATTTTTTTGCTTTACTGAGCTAAATGGGGTTTAAAAAACCCCCAACCCATTTCTCCAGATGCTGTATGGGATTAGCCTTGCTTTTGCAATTAGAGCTTTCTTTAACACAGGAGAGCAAGATGAAAGTGATTCTCAATCACAGGTAAATGGAGAGGATATTACTTCTTACCAAATGCAGAGGAACTCAAAATGGTCATTGTTTGCAGAAACCAAACATCTGTGGTTGCTATAAGCCTCTCAATATTTGGGGTGAGAATGTTTTTAAAGCCTCATCTCCTAGAATTAAATTCTTTACATAGATGAGAATCACTTCTTGCTCTAAGGTCATTTCCTATTTCTTTCAGGGAAAAAAAGGAAACAAAACTTTTAGTCTAGTTTTTAACAGCTCAAAAACGTTATGTCAAAAGTGATCACACAGTTACCCCTTTTTAAAAAAAAAGAAAAAAAAAAGTTTCAGTATACCAGTGTTACGATTTGGGGATTCCTTAAAGGTAGCTTCTGAATACATGGGGATAACAGTACATTGTAGTTTTTCTTTTCTTGGAGAGTATTTCAGCATCCACAGTTTACGTAGAAATCAGTAGAGCACTCAAACTGCTTGTTAAAGCATATCCTCACATAAGAAGCTTCTGCAGTGAAAGGGTTTTCTACTGTGTGTTGTGTACTTTAATAGTTAAGCAGGCTTCTCAAGGCAGACATGACCATGATGTGTATTCATCATAGCACTTCTTGCTATGGAATAGCAATCACATATGATACTTTTATCGTAGTCAGTAAGTCATTTTCTCTTCTGGAGGATGATATGTATCTATACGGAAGGATTCAGAACCTGAACCATTTTTCTATTTACTTGGATGTTGACTTAGTGAATTGGGAAACTATTATCAGTTCTGGGATGAAAGTATCCAGATCTAAGTAATTGTGTGGTGATAAGATGTGAAGCTATCACTAGGAAGCTTTTCCGCACTACACTACTGGAAGTCCTAGTTGACTGATAATACTTCAGCCTTTACAGTTATGAGGGATCTTTTTAATTTTCTTGTCACAAACTAAAACTATAAACCTTTTTCCTTAGGTAGAGTCTTGATTTCTGACCAGAAAGAAAGTTTTCATTTAAAATCCTGAAACAAAGTCCGAATGATCATCCTCTTCTTGCTTTTCCTTTTTTTCCTTTGGTCAGAATGCAGGAAGATATGAAAATGAAAACTTAAAGGGATCATCAGTCTTAAAAATGTTCAGGCCTATCACTGTTCAGTTTGGCTTGAGTGGAAAACAGGGGTTTACTCCAAACTAGAACTCACAGTTCCTACAGAAGCAACAGCCTAGCACTTCATGAAGGTTCACAGTTGTGGACTTTTAAGGGAGACGTTTTTCAATACATGGGATACATACGTGACTTAGTCACCCGTAGTTTCTTTCATAGTCAGTGGAGAGAGGTAGGTACTTCAATAGCACATCTGCTTTCAATACTATGCCCTAGAACTCAACAGTTGGTCCAATATAGTCAATACCAACTCTGTAGTCCATTGACTGTACAGATCCCCTCGGATGACTAGGTCAGATGAAAATGCCTGTATTGTTGACATCTGTGGGGAAGACAGGGACTTGCAGATAGAATTAATCACCCTGTCTTACATGTATTTCTTACCATGAGAGGAATTGTGCTCTAGGCACTATTATATATATTGTTTAGGCTTCTATTAGTCACAGTGGTGACTAGCTCAGCTGTAAATGTCTATATGGTAGGCATCTAAAATTAAGAAAGACGAATTGTTGACTCTCCTATTGTATACTTAAGTCCTTTTGACTTATTTTAAAATATTAATTTATTTACTGTAAGGCTTTGTAAGAATAGCATTTAACTTGTTTGTCTTCATCCATTACAAAATTCTGTGGTTATTGTAGACACTGATAGTTCAGAATTCGGGGTCTAGTTCTTGTGTTTCTGTATACTGTTGTAAGTCCGTATGCCTAACTCATTTCTAGCCAAGTTTACTTGACCTTGACTTGTCTTGATGCTGCTTCAGTGATGTATGCTGTCATGCTATGTCCAGCACTGATTTGCTTTCAAAATCTTGCTTCTGCCACACCGGCAGTGGGTATGCTTTGGAAATATGCAGGTCTCAGGAAGATTATATTGAAATAAATTCTCCTATTCCTTAGCATTTTCAGAGCATATCTCTTCTTTTCAACTTCATCAAAGACGAGAAAGAGTTCTTTTCTTTCTTTCATTCCAAAGCATAAAGCATTGATTCTCTTTAGTCACCCCAGAAAACACATTTCTTATGGAGATCACTTCCTTTCTTTCCTCCACATCTGGCTCTACTTTTCTCACTTTTCTTTTTCCTTTCCCAGAAGAATTCCACAGTTTAAGGGCTTTGGGCCACAGATGTTCAATTGCTATTCATGACACACCAGGAAAAGTAACTTTGGCCATATAGGCTAGACCCAGTTATCCAGTTTTTGCTGTGAGTTATGTTAAGGTTCACGTTAGCGAGACACGATTTTTGTCTCAGGATGAAGGAAGTGGGAGCTGCTGCCTCCTTAGTTAACTTAGAATTTAAATGATGACATGTTAAGGTGTTAATGCCTTTTGAGTGTCAGTCTAGCTAGTATCAGTCATCAGAGTGGTATGAAAGAACATGCTGCTGCCTCTTGAGTAATACAAGTAACTGAGCTCACCTCCCAGCTGAACATTACTGGTTGTCTTTGTTTTAAATTTCTCCTTATGTTACCCAATATTGTTAAGCACACTTGATTCTTCAAGATGCTACAAGAAGCAGTATGAAGGTACTGCTTGTGTCAATAGTTGTATAGTACAATTGTAGTTGAGGATGTCTTTAAGCTGTCTATCTTTTTAAGAAATGCATTCTGTTTGGTAATCTAGTTCATTCCCATAAATACATGAACTAGACTTGAGAGTCTTTCCATTAATGAGTTTTCCGGGCTGTACAGAATAGCTATTAAGATGAAGAAACTGTGACTTAGTGAGGTTAAATTAGATTTGTTACTCCTCACAACTGAACTCCCTTACGGTAGCTGGAGCAAGCCTCTAAAGCAGATGAAAAAAATAAAGCATGAGGCACACAGCAATTTTTCATTGTTATTACAGGTGACGTATCTAAACTGGCAGTATGCAGGCATAGAAAGGGCATATAAATTAGCCCAAAAGAATTTCTTTAGATTTTTTCAAAAGCATCAACAGAAGTAAGAAAAGGAATGAACTTCAGTGGGATGTGTGAATGAACATCTTCATCATCTTTACCGAGCCATCTTTCAATGCCAAAAGGGAAAAAAAGTACTGGAGAGAAAAGTAGTTTTGGACCTTTGTTCTGCAGTAAGTCAAAAAACAAATATGACATTCAAGGAAAATCTGTACTAACTTGCCTTAGTTCCTAATATCGTGTGCATATTACAGTCATTTTTCATTTTGAAAAGAATGAGATTACTAACGACCAACTCAAGGAAAACATTTTTCATAGTGGGCTGGATCTTTCTGTTCCAAGGGTATTGCTAAAAAAACCGTGAAGTTCCTATCACCTTAAGTTTCAATAATATTAGATCAGAAGTAAAGTTTGTTGGGTGCTAAGAACCACCACAGTAGGGGACTACTGGCAAAACTGGGCAACGGCTAATTTAGATACCACCAGTGCTGTTTCACGCTTTCCTTAAACTACCTAATTGTAACTGAAATGAGGCTTCTGTGGCACAAACACCTCTACAGTACTACATACAAATGTGTAATTAGAGCACAAGTAGATTTGTACAAACGAGACAATGGCTTTTTGTAGAGTAAATGAAGAACAGGATTTTTCCCCAACTTGTTAACTTGTATTAGGTCAGGCACACAATCTTCATGTACCGTACTGGTACAATAGTCACATTTTCAAAGACCCTTCTATCCTGATTGCTTTTTCTCTGTCCTGCAAGAGATTATGAAGGAATCTATCACATATAGTTACATTTTTTTACCAGAGCATGTTCTTAGAATATATTGAGGCAAACTCCCTAACCTCACTGGTAAGCTCACTGCTTGTTTCTGAAAAGGTTTTACTTTTTCAGTAGATCAGACATAGAGAAGGAAGAAATTGTGTCCAAGAAAGTAGGAAAGTGCCCCCGTTGCAAGTGTGACACTGGAAATAGTTTATCACAGACTTGAAGCCATTCTCTTAATTTCTGCGGCATTGTCCTTTCCCCCTTTTCTCAAATGCAGGTATTTTTCCAAACAGAAGGGGAGCTATCTATCTTTGGTTGGTTACTGTCATGGCAGTACTTGAAAATGATAGCGTTTGGATTGTAACTTCTCCTGATTAAGGACAGGATGATACATTTGTCACCGGCGAACATGAAAGTTTCACCATAATAGTAATACGGTGAGAAATACCAGGCCTTGCGTCAGGTATCCTGCCCCCACAGTGTCACAGGGCAGCCGCAGGTGGCTGGATGTCACCGTCACCGCCTCACAGGCCACTTGTGGACCTGGCACACAGGCATCGGTTTGCAGCTCTCCATCATCTTCAGCGCCTTCCACCCACACGCCGTACACCTCATGTTGTCACGGTGCACTGTGTGAGTGAGGCCACGCCAGTGACAGACAAGCTCTCGCTTAATTGGAATAGTTGTTGTACTAACTAATATTAATAAGACAATGATATCTAAAAGTAGTACAGCAATAACGCTGAAAGAAGCTCTGCCTAAACAACCACCATTACAAATAATAACACTTGTAACACAGCCAAACACACCCCCTAACTCACTCACAGCCTGCTGGAGCCACACGCTACCTGTAGCCCACACGCCAGCTACCCCAGGGAAGCCATGGACCATGCACCTGTCTCAACAGGTGAGGCTCCGTGCTTCCTCCTGTGAGGCCATGCCTCCACACGGTTGTCATGCCTACCGCAGGCTGTTGCTTTGGGGTCTTCAGGCGCTCTGCCGCAAATACCTCATTGTCTCACGAACATACTATTTGCTTCGCCGTACTCTGTTTATATCACCAGCCTCCTGGTCTAAGCACGTCATGGTTTGCTGAATCAAATGTCTGATCATTATCTCTTTCACCTCCTGCTGCTGGTTTCTTCCGCATGTGAATTCTGAGTAGTGATCTCCAGGCAGAGTTGACTTCTTCTCGTTACTCTCTAGTCTCTGCTGCCATCACTCTTAAGGCAAACGTGAGTTACTTCCTCCTGCCGGCCGCACGCCAGGGCGGACTTAGTCCTCTCTTACAGCTCAGCGCTGCTGAGGGGAGTGCACTTGCCTCTGTGCGGCCCCCTCCACACACAGCTCTGGATGAGCTTCTCAGGAGGTACCCCGGTCCCAGGCTGGAGGGGATTCTGGGGGTGGAGCTTTGGGAGTGAAGTAAGGGACGTATTTATTGAACATACAGTCTTACTGCCTTTGCCAGAAAGATAGGAAGTTGAGAAGGTGGATGAAATGATTCAAAAGTGGGTTTGTTGCCACTTTACAGCCTACCAGTGGTGGAAGTCTCAGTAATTAACCTTACTGGGAGAATTGCAATCTATCAGTCGGTTTTTAGCCTTAACCTTTTATCTCGGGTACTCAGGAGACAGTATAGCCTCAAAGAAGAACTAGCCAAGGTTTCTGTGAAGTTCTGCACCTTAAAATCAACACGGTGGTTAGATCTTATTCTAACTTTTTCTATTAATACAACTTGTTTGAAACAGTAATCAGTCAATCCATTTAATTCCGTAGTTGTACCATCAAATTATAGGCCTCATTCTCATCTGCTGTTTCATCAACACAAATGTAAAACAGCCCGATAAGATTAAATATCACACTGCCAAGGGACTACTGCTTCCTAAGAAGAACGGAATAAAAAAAATTGGCAGTTGCATCAGTTTTGCTGGAGTGAAGAACTTTTAAACTTGCACTGAAATGCATCATCATAAGCAGCATTTTTCCCTGCCAAATACTTGCAGCATAGTGGCAGATTGGCTGTTGATTTACAAAATATTTTTACCCAGTTTATTTTAAAATAGAACCATAATTCTTTTCCTGTTGAGTGGCACTAAAGCAATATTATGTGATGTAAGCAATTAAAAATAATTGCAAAGGCTTGAAAGCTAAATGCTAACATCTAAAGTCCAAATTCTAAAGTTTTTCCTTCTCCTTCCTTAGACAAAATTCCTACTTGTTTCACTGCAGTTTTCACCTTGCACTTCCTGATTTAAAGCACACACGGGACCAGATTAATAAAGCAGATAATCGTGCTTTGTCTGCCAAATCTGCACCTTTCATTGCACGTGGTTATCAGTGCCCCAGATAAGTTACATGTGTAAAATAGCCAAGTGTGAGCGTACAGTGCTGATGTGTGACCCTGTATTTTGTATTCACAATTTAGCTTGCCTGGATGCAGTGTCAGCTCACCTCAAAAATTCTCACCCAATACGATTAATATCTTTTACAAGCAGCATTAATTACTGATGCGTATTTCTGATAGGTATGAAACTTACTTTTTCAGTGCAGCATATTAGAAGACTGTTCAGTCCCTTCTCCAACAGCATCACTTTCTAGAACGTTTATACATCTTTGCAATGCTTTTGCAGCATATTTTCAGCCATTTTGTTTCCGCAGGTTAGCTTCAGTTGCACCTCACCAGGCTTCTGGAGCATGCTGGCATCAGAACATGGATGGGATCAGATAGCAGTGCTGGCTTGACATATTTTAATATATGAAGCGTGAAGGTGAAAACTGCAGTCAGCGATGCCAGTCAAATGGATTAATACTGTTGCTGAAACTGGAAAAAAATAGCGCAGGATAAACTGATCATTTGCAGTAAATTTTTTTAAATCATTGCGCTCTCTCATCTCAATTTTAATGATTTGAGAACTAAGGACTGGAATTAATTTTGTCCAGTTGTAGATACCTGTAGGTCAGGTGTGTAAGTTGACAGTATGGACCTCAGCTGGTTTTACAGCCAGTGGAAGAACAATTCATCTTATTTTATTTCAACCTCTATTATAGGATGGGATGACTCATCTTCTAAGGGAGCTGTTTCTCACCATTGACTATGAAGGAACATAGTGACTGTCAATTAAATTAGGGCAAATGAACTTGGCATGCAGCTTGCTGCGTCCACCTCCTGGAAATATAAATCATATCTGAAACTCAAAATACTTAAGGGAAATACACAGTTAGTTCACAAAAGTGGAAACAGCAACTGTTTTGGTGGAGTTGTATGTGCGCTGGTAGGGAATCAAAACTTTAGGTTAATATTTATAGTTAAACGTTTTATTTTTTGTGGCTTTTTCCCCAATAAATAGTGTATGGTTTTTATATCAAGAGGAAAGGAAGATAAGATACTTTTCTTCAGTTAAACAGATGGTTCAACGGTCAGATGTGCTTTTAGCCTATGGATGTATATGGTATTCTGAAAAAAGATAGGGGAAAATATCTGAGAAGTATAAAATTATTTTGCTTGATGCTGACATGTGAAACCTTCATGTACTGTAAACATTAACTACTTTTTTGCCAAACCAAGTGGAGGTGATACTTTAAGGAAATAACTCTTAGCAAAAATCCTCAAAAAATTGATCATGTGTTTGTTAAAGTTTAGTATCTAGATCTCAGTTGATCAATTTCCTAAAAACTGGTGCCCAAAAGTTTCTTAAAATCATATCCCTTTACTGTGTTTTGTAATGGAAATTTCAAATAAAGACACTTAAAATTACCTTTAAAAATGTTACTATACAGATATTGGTATCAGCAAGAAGTGTGGCTCCACAGTAAGTGCAACATGACCTTTGTTTTGGTTTTTGTGGGAAGTGAATGTACTGGTTACTGTAAAGCTGTGAGTCTGAGGGAATGGCTTTATATTTATATTAGATCAATATCATAATTAGAGAAAAATGCTTCTACAATCTGACATTTCTTAAATTAGCCTTTCAGAGTATTTTTTGGGCAGGCAGGGTTCACAAATCATTTGGTTTCTCAACCATTTCTTCTTTGTGGAATTTTGATAAGGGAAGTTCATTAAATAGTAAAAAAAAAAACTATTACGAATTGTGTATGATGTATGATAGAGGAATAAAGACAAAGATAATGTTGCCAGCAATCTATTTATGAAATCAATCATACTTATAATTTGATTTTTTTCTCATGCCTCCTCAGAATCATTTTACAGTCCCTGTAATTTTACTTGCTCTTCTCCCTTTGTTTTGTTATCACTGGACATTTTTCTCCTGCCCCTTTTCTGCCTTCTCTTTTCAATTTCCTAAACAGATTATGAATCCAGTTAGAATCAAGGTGAACTTTTGAACTTAGTGTTCTTCAGCTGATTAGAAAATGGGCATAATAGGGAATCTCATTTTTAACAATGATTTCATGAGAGTAATTGAATAGCATCGTTCAGCTGGAGATCCCAAAGTGCTTTGTAAACGTGAGGCAGTATTATTATTGTTCAACAAATAATAGAAAAACTGGAACAGATAAATTTAGGCATGCTTTTAAAAATATTCACCTTTGAAGTAAGGTTCTGAGCCCTTTAGGCACTCAAATTCTAGGTCGAGCTTTACCAAGGTAACTACCTCGAAGCTCCCTCTGAACCTTCTGGGAGCTGTGGGAACTCAGTATGCCAAAAAATCAGGAAAAAACGATGAGGAGAGAACAATCGCACATTTATGGAATGAACAGATGAACTCAATACACAGGAAGTCTTCACCTTCCTGATGTATACATTTGTCTTACCAGCTAACTTTTTCATGGTACCATATCCTTAGATGCTTAACATTAGAATGATATTTCAGACACTTGTCTTCTAAGGTCTTCACAAAAGTAGTGTTCCTCAGGTCCCAGAGCCCTCAGGCACAGAAGAACTTTGCATCTTTACTTTTCTTTATAGGCATTATGTACAAACCATCTTGTAGAGTTGGATGGGTGAAAGAAAGAATATGGCTTATAACTAAGCCACAAACATTTCACTTTACAAGAAAGAGAGATGGCTGATTTCATTCAGAAATTGGATAATGCTGTTATCAGTATTGGAGCTGTGATGATGCAATGGATTTGGGGTCCTATAAAAACTGGCAGCTATGCCTGTGCCCAGCTTCTGTTGGGATCATTCAGAGATTATTATGGTTTCAGTTGGGCCAGATACAGAGTCCATTTTAGTATTGTTTTGTTTTGCTGCATAAAGTACAGTACAATTTTACAGTGTGAAGTATTTATAGCAACAATAATGATGTCTCTCACTTTAAGTTCAGAGCACTCAACCAGTTGCAACGTACCAGTTCCTATAAATCTACCATTTAGCACGTCGTAACTTACAAAATACATTTATGTTCTTCCCAGAGTAGATGTGTATATAACGAACTATGGCGTGCATGTCCAAAACATTTGCAGAGGCATTTATCTTCTGTGTAAGAGAGAACATTTTGAAGTGATGTACAAACTAGTGTTTTTTTGTGTGAAAAGTGAGTTAAATAATTTTGATTATTAAAGAACTCTTTTGCACTTGAGGAGAGAGAGAATTTACAAAGATAGTGGACAAGCTAAATTGACCAGTAATGAAATATCTTCTTTCCATATAATTCTTGTTGGAGCTTTATATGTTTATTCATCATTTTTAGGTGACTCATCCAATATGAAAAGCCTTTCATTAACCGTTGTTTCCCTTGTCTCCAGCTAACATCTAATAACAAGCAATTACTTTTATTTCCAGATCATGAGAGGAAACAACCCCCTCTTTAAAGCTGTATTTGGCTTTGAAGGTATTAATGATTAGATAATACTTTTTAAAACATGAGATGCTAAACAGGGAGTCGGACCTGTGTTCAGTCCTCTGCCATGAGGCCGTCACAGAAAGGACTTTCTTCTTAAAGAATAGTATTGCAGATAGTATTACGTGTTCTTTGTAAATACATTAACATTTGCGTGTTGTGCCCCCAAATTCATCAGGACGTTTGCTATTGACTTCAGCAGGGTCAATCAATATTCTTTGAATAGAATATGTTTGGCGTAAAGAATCTACATAGATTTCCTCTGTGTGGCATGTCCAGCAAAATTTAAGAAGTAGATTTGATTTCCCCCACCCATATATTGTCCTCATTTGCTTACTATTTTTTTTTTTATGTGCTTACTCATTATTCCAGTACCTGGTAATGATACTTAGCTCAAGTATTACAAAGGATGTGTTTTAACATTTAATCTACATACAAAAATAATCCTATCAAAGCGTCAAGTGTGACTTGAAAATATGTAACATGCTGGTCTGATTTAGAATGAAAACTACTTTCACCTGATTAAAAAACAGATTCAGGGTTCACGTGTTGTATGTTGAATATTGGTGATTTTTATTCTTTTTTGCATGCAAGTCTCAGTGTAACCTAAAAGAAATTAGGGTAATTATTCAGAAGAAATATATCCATAAGTAGTGATAAAACCTTTTTGTTGCTGTTAGTAAAAAAGAGAAGTAGCGGAAAATTAAAATATACTTTTAATTTTTTTTGGACAATATGAAACACCATTGTATAGATTCAGCACTTTCAGTCTAACTGAAGAGCTAGATTTCACATCCGTGTTTACTGCAGTATCATCTTCACTTTCTTCCCAGCATGTACTCACTTGCAGCTGAGCGTTCACACAAGCCATCTACTGGGGTCCGCGCTCCTGCCCACCTCTTTAGGCCGTGTCTTACCCTGTCGTTCCTCTTCTCCAGCAGCTCAGCTGTCTTCCCGTAGTCACTGGGGCCCTTTGCGCTGCTGGCCCGCCTCTCCTTCCTTGGTTTTTACTGCGTAGCTCTGGCTCGCCCGTTCTCTCAGTATATTCGTATGGACACATTAGCTAAATGCCTTTTCAATTTGACAATCCAAGCATAAATATTCACGTAAAAGTATTTGATTTTAAGAAAATTTGATGGAGCATAACTTCAAAATTTGAAGTCTTTATAGATGAATTTAATTTAAAGAAACTGTTTGGGGTTTTGTTACTTGCTTCCTTCAAATAATGTATTGGAAAAGAATGAAAGGACATAATTTCCTTAAAGACTTTGTAAGACACAGCTAATTTTTATAGATCCCTGTTTTATCCTATGCAGAAAAGAAAAATACATTTTGAATATTTTAATTCAATTCAGTAACGTAATACTAAATCTAACTAAAGTATAGAAGTAGAAAGCTGTGACCTTTTTGAGAGTTAAGCTCCTGGTTGGTAACACTTTTTAAATTTTTTTCCACATAGTCTTCTTAGTAAAAAGAAAATATTCCCCCATCTGTCCTGGTTTGGTTTCAACTGCTGCTGGCTGTGGCAGCTTCTGAGAGTGTTTGTGTTTGGGAACATCTTTCTGTAGAACATCCCTTCAAAGGAACGAGGTGTCACTGGAAGCCAAGTGCATGCAGGTGCACCTAGAAAAAGGTGTTTACTGATGTGTCTGCCTCATCGCTAACAGTTGACACACATTGTGAGATTAAAGGCTTAACAGCTTAAAGCTCAAAAATCACACATCATCAGATGAATAGACCGGGAACGGGAATAGTTCTCTAAATCTTTAGATTCTTATTGTTGCTGAAGATTCTATTAGCAAGTTTGCTGTTGTCAGTGGTCTGTTACTAGGTAATAAACGAGGGGACAAAATTTAAAGGCAGGCAGTATCATGTCTTATTGCCAGAATTGCAAGTAGTAAAGAAATCGTTAATTCAAGCAGTTGAAATCTTTTTGTATTAAAATGGAATAGTATCATGCAGAAGGTTTAGAAAATAATGTCCGTGAATATGACTAAGTTAATACGTAGAGTTTGCACGTGCTCTGTGTTTGATTTCCAGGGAACACTGAGGTAGAGTGCTTGAAAATATCTGTAGCAGAATAATTCTCCGTTCTTAAAAATATAACTTTGCACTTGTATGCATAGGTCTAAATCTGCAGCAGTCTCTTCTGCTGACACTTCCAGCGAAAACTGAGGGATTTGAGGATCCATTAAAAAGATTTTTGAGCATCATGGAATCAGCCTATTGCAGCTAATTTTTCTGTGGAACGATTGTTTATTTTACCACCATTTGTAATAAATTCTGTACCATTTGTATAACAAGAATTAAATACATGGTTGAGAAACTTTTGCCATTCTTGCTGCACATTGTGTGCCCAGTATTATTTCAAAGATTTGTCTATTAGACTTCCCTACCACTTGGAAATGTCACCAATTCCATGCAAAGGTAGTTATTTCCATGGTACAGCATCTCTTTCGAAAAGCTTTTCCTTGACTGTTCATACGTTTTGAATTTACAGATAGGAAAGACATATGGATTGTTATTTAAAGAGTTATCTTTTTTAACACATTCTCTCCAGCTGTTTATTGCCAAGAGTTTCTGGAGTTTCGCAGTGCTTTCCATGTCTCTGGGACCTTTTTACTTACCATTTCTCAATGCTTTTAGCATGAGATACTGTTCTGAACCTTCTATGAAATCCACTTATTTGGCTGTAATTTTGGAATAAATTTACTGTTATTCTGCTAGGTAGAATCTTGAAGTATTTGCTCTTTTTGCTTTTGTAGATAATTAGGCGGAGGTTTACCTCTTGGGAAAGAAGAGTGTAATATTTTGCCAATATAAAGAATGAGCACAGAACTGCCTGGCCTGGACTTCAGAGTTCTTGAGGAAAAGCTTCTTGGATACTGATCCTTGTCATGATGAGTCTTCTCATTAGAGTCTTTCTCCTCCCTTAAAAATATCTTTAATTATGGTTTTCTGTGGCTAACCCCTGCCACTTGTATGTTACCACATACACATTCATGTTTAGAGTTTACTAAGTTTCATCTACTTTGGTCCCATTTCTGAAGGATGCGAAGCAATAGTAATTCAGCCAGCATGACAGAAGCGGTGGCTCTGACTGAATGAATAAAGAGTCTGTGACAGACAAAGAGGAGCTAAAGCCAGGAGGAGCCAGTTCATAAACGCTTCTATGCTGTATGCGAGGATGAGCAGGTTGCCGTACTCTTATGAAATTCTTTCTACTCCAACAGTCACTAAGGCTGCTAATGCTGGAAATCTTAAATCAGTATATTGGGGTAACTTATATTTAAATATTGTTAAAGGATTGGCAGAAGAAACTCTCTGGATTTTTAATATTGATTTTCATTATAGCTGGGAGCGCTGAGGATGTTCCCGAAGCCTGTGGGAGTTAAGGTCATACTAACATTTTTTTTTAATGGGTGAGATAACCTAAGTAATTATAAGCCTGTCAGTCTGGCATCAGTCTCAGGCAAAATAATGGAAATGCAGGTGTGGGACTTGAATAATAAAGGATTGAACTCTGCTGAGGCAAACAGTATCTTTATAAGCACAACTGTTAAGATATAAGGAAGGTAACTCAAGTTACAGAACAGGGGATGCTACCCAGGAAAAGCATTTAGGTGCCTTAATGGGTAATAATAATGGATAGAGCTTAAGTTTTTCATTCAGAGCAGCAGCCAGCAAGAAGTAATGTAATCACTGAACGTATAAACAGGGTAATATAGAATAAAACTAACGAGGTCGCTTTATTTCTTCTACTCTGTACAGCTAGTGAATACAAAACCTAATCCTATTTTCCACTGTTCAGCAAGGATGTTGGAAACCTGAAGAAGGCTTGAAGAGCCACAAGACTCATTAGAAAACATTCCATGTGGTGGTATATTATCTTGAGGAGTTTTATTCAATTCACTTAGCAAAAAAAAATCATTAAGGGAAGACTTTATATTAGTCTAGAACTGTATACATGGAGAACAGAAATCTGAAAATAGAAGGCTTAAAACCTAGCAGACACAGATACAAAGACACAGATATAAACAGATTAGCAGTTGAAAGTAGATGTATTCACGCCATAAATAACAAACCATGCTGACACTTCTGAAAATAGCGACGACGCATTCTTTAAGACGGTAATCAAAGTCGTGATTTTCTAAGACAGATTCTCTGTTACAAATAGGAATTTCTTCTGGGAATTCCCAAGCCCTTTGTAATACTGCAGGTCAGACTGCATGACAACAATAGTCCCTTCTGGCTTTCTAATCTGCCTCTGTGAGTCAGCAAAGCAGGTATGGCTTTGCGTTGCACTGGCAGTGATGCGTGGCTGTAATTGGGTCCCAGAGCACACGGTGTCGTGCTAGAATAGGCCTCTTTACACATCCACCGGCTCATGGGGTGATACCCCCCAACTGGCTCTTGATCACAAGAATAACATGGAAAAATCATACTGTTTTAGCATTGACTATAAAGACAGTATTTTAATTTCAGCAATTTACTTTCAGAGACAAGGATAAGACAAATAAGAAATCGAAATGGAAGTAACGATGAGGTCTGCTTGTTCTCGAAGAAGATTTTGCAAGTATCAGTAC
This sequence comes from Vanellus vanellus, assembly GCF_965231255.1. Classification (NCBI taxonomy): domain Eukaryota; kingdom Metazoa; phylum Chordata; class Aves; order Charadriiformes; family Charadriidae; genus Vanellus; species Vanellus vanellus. Next base: position 44,244,407 of record NC_138905.1, read on the forward strand.
CACCTCGCAGAACAGTTGTTATTTTAGTTTAGTGTAGTTTAGTTTACTATGGGTGGGTGAGTATCTCTGTGATTCTGCAGGTGACCCCACTATCAGTCCTTTCCATGTGCTGTGTAAGGAATAGTTGGTCATTTTACAAGGCCTACAGCTTCCACTGTACAGTTAGCAGGCTGGGGCATTAGAACACAGCATTTTCAATCATTACTACTTACATCACTTCCATTAAATTCTTTTTGCGAGTTCTTATTGATCACAGTATAAAGTTAAAGTCAAAAGTATTACAAAGAGCAAAACCGAACACGTTTTACTTCACACACAGAAATATTTTAGATTATCAGAATAAGCATAAGATATTTTAGTTTAAATGAAATATTTTGAAATTTTTCACTTTTAGCCTAATATTATAAAGTTTTTTTTCTTTACAAAGGAGTTTTAAGTAGTACCATTGCAAGTATCTGCATAGATCTCTGAAAACATGTGCATAAAAACAGAAAGATAAAGAACTCACAGCAGCATTAAGAACAAACTCAATTTTATCGTTCACGGTACAGAGATTTGCAACCATTTGCATTAAACTACAGACTTCAAATACAGAGTGTATATATCTCCTCCATTTAAAAAATACTTTTCCTCTAACGTTTATTTTGGTTAGTTTACCATATGACGAAAATAGATATGCACAATGTAATGCTTGTGCCTTTGTGTTTATATTGCAGCACCTTCTAAATGAATGAGAATATATTCCAAGTTATGAACTAGTATTTTTAGGAATTTTCTTTTGCCCTGTCCCATTTTAGATCATTGTAAGAATTCTGCAAGTGGTTAAGTGAGCATGATCTCAAAAAGACTGTGGTAAGTAAATGCGCTGAAGTGAGAAAATATCCAACAATGTTTCAGATTTGTATGGACTTTATTTTTCCCCCAACTTTCTTGGCTGTTAAGAAAGGGTAGTTAAATGACTTGTAGTATTAATGTGTTGTACTAATTAAAAGGTATTTGAGCATTCTGCAGATCAGTGTTGGCCTTGAGGCGAGAAAATCCTTTGGGTGAGCACACTTGATTATCATTAATGAAACTTTACTTTTTATTATCTGTGTTAACTTTTTTGTGTAAAAAACTGCCACAATTAGGACTTGGCTCTACTGATGTGACTGGTGTAATGACAGCGCTCCGGCTCTGGGGGCAGATGGAGACTATGCTGAAGCTGAGTGTAGGTCTGAACATCAGGGGGACTATATTAATTCATGCCACCTGGCCCTAATGCCATCACATATGTGCAAGCTGGTGTGAGGTTTGCTCTGACTGCTCTGCTGATATCAACAGGCGGGAGCTATACTAGAATGAGGAGCGCGAAGGGAATTCACACTTGTGCACATCTGGTTGCTTTTCGGCTTCTTTATACTGCTCAGGCAGGTTTGCCTTATGCTCGGGCAGTTTCTGCATCAATTACAAAAATTACTTATGATCACGTGCGAGACCACTGGCATCTTTATCTACTTTGTGTACTCTGTTTACCAAACAAGAACTTAATGAAGAAGGAGCACTGGAAGAAAAAAGAGAATCTGAACAAAAACAGAAGATAACAAGATAATGCTTAAGAAGAAGTAATTCCACAATCTCTTGGGGGTTTTATTGTCATTATTATTACTGAATATGCCCTTCTTGATTTCAGGTTCTGCAGAAGACATACATATAGTTGCATATTTCAAGCAGTGATCTCTGAGTGGTAAGAAAAAAAAGAACCCAGATCACTATAAGAATACTGTAGCATAATAAAAAACTTCACCCATTCACCTAACCTCATCTCTGAATAGCTAACAGATTCTCTGCGGGATGATAGGATTGGTAATCAGAATTTCATATTTATTGCCTTAGTATGCAAGACTTTCCAGGTTCTTTAGCTCTTGTTGGTGCTTCTTTTGTGAAAGAGACAGATAAAATGTAAAGTAACTGTATTTCTGATATTTTTTTGTCCTGATTCCATTTCCTGATGTTGAGAGAGGAAAGGGTAGGGGGTTACTGTTAACATCACCAGTCACAGCTGCAGGTCTGGCACAGGAACTATAAAACCGATGATGGCTTGCCTTAGTTGAATTGTTACAGAACCCACGGAGCTGTAGGACATGCTGTAGTGACCTGCGTTTTCTCTTCAGATACTTGGCTTTTTTCACTGGTTCTCATGAAAACTCTTATTAAGCACGTAGCCTATGACAAAGCATTTAAGGGCATATAAATGGATATCTTAGATGTATAAAACGCTATGGAAGAAAACAATGTTTTCATAGATCTTGTGACAGCGGTTGATAAAACACTGAAATCTTTGCCATAGACTATGATTTGAAGCTACTGGAAAGATTACGCTATCTGATATACAGCAAACATGAAACCAAAACAGTGTTTTGGCTGACGACAAACTTCTCTGTATCAGCACCACAAGAAAAGGCCTTCTCTGAAGCTCTCTGAATCTCCCCATTTTGCTGGAAAGCCGTGGAGAGACAGGTTCAGTTGTGGCTCTTCTTGTTATGGGGTCAAGTGACCTCATCTCCAGTCTACTCTACTTCTTTATCTGTGAAAGGTACAGGCTGACTTCCTGACTCCCCACAATATACGTTTTATCTATAAATACATGGTACAGACACTGCTTTGTTCACTTGAACTACAGCATGCTTCACAAAAGAGCCCCAGACTTTTGCGGTATCTGTTGTATGCAGATAATTAAGGTGTTCTTAATAATGGCACTTCGTTGTATTAATTACTTTTAAAGAGTAATTATTTTAGTAAGTGGCTGCTTACTTAAGTATTAGTAAAAATGAGAACGTTTGTGAGAAAAGGCTAATTGAAAAGAATAAAATGGAGGAAGCAGAATGCAACGTAGTGACGGCAAGAAAGTGAGAACAGAAGAGGCTGAACACTGCAACCTATGGTCTGGGTTACTTACGATACATCTTTGCTTCGCAGTGGTCAATGTTTTGCTTGAGTGATAAGAGAAATATTGGGAATGTGTAGACTGCTATAAAATTTCAACCGGGCTGTGAAAGTAGTATACATCACAGGTGTGAGAATAAACACACAGCTTTCCTTTGAAACGGAGCGGCAGACAGCAACTTGCAGCCTGCTGCTCTCATGCAAAGTGGCCACGTTTGCTTTGTAGCACTTCATCACCCTGTGGTAAGTCCCGATGCAGTGTCATGACATCTTCGCTCACCGTAAGCCAAGCGTGTCAGCGCGGCCCTGGGAAGGCATGGCTCTGTTCGACTTGGTATCTGGCTTCTCATCTCTTTTCGCTTTCCTTCCTGGCTGAATAGAAGGGAGAAAAGAGACCTCCTTGAGTTTGTATCTCATGTTTGTAGGCTGGCAGGATGGTCCAAGCCATTCATCTGTTTCCTGAAGAAGTGCTGCGGAGTCACAAAGAATTGCGTGTGTCTAGAGGGCTCAGGTTAACTCTGCACAGGTGTCCATGGTGCAGCAGGTGGGGAGGTTTACAGGGCATGAATCAGAGTACAATACGTCCTAAGGCATTTTGACATCGCTATGTAATGTTCTCCCCACCCCCCCCACCCCAAAAAAAAAAAAAAAAAAAAATAGGAACTGTCTCCCCATCCTTCCCTCTGTCAAGCGTTTGCCAATATAGAAATTATTAACAGAAGTTGATACTTAACGTTATTTGCCTATTTATTTGCCCTTCATTGTTTCTGCCTGTGGTCTAGCAGCTCCCTGCCACCAAAGTCAGAAGTATCTGGTTTCCTTGTCTGCGCGCTCACCAGTTCTCCTAACTCTGGGACTTCCTGGGAGCCAACACATTTTACAAATCCAGCAAAAAGATAAGCTAGCAGAAGGTGGATAGCTTACAGCTCTGCTAATAAGTTGAATTATTTCATAGCAGTGGCCACTGAAAAACAAGGGGAGTGGAAAGAATTTGTTGGGCTAAATAGCCAGGAATAGCCAAGGGAATACGGAGGAATGAAGGCAAGACCCCCCCTTTTCAGTATCAATAAGCCCTTAAATCAGGTCAGTTCCTTACAGCTCCCCATTTTGATCTTCTATATCAAAAATAATATATCCTTTTCTCTGTTGCCTCAGTTTGTCTCGTGGGAGCGTTTTCCTTTCAATGCAGTGTTTGCGTCTCCTTCCATTTTCCACGGTTTTGGTACTACCCCCTTAAAAACTAGAGGCCAAGACAGGCACCGCGGTAGAGTCAACATATTTCCTTCTAGCAATAGTTAAAATTTTTTTGCATTCCTAATAAGGTGCCTGGAAAATAATAAAATAATGAAGAAGACACAGCTGTAGTTTTTGCCAGACAGAAATAATAATTGTTCCTTGTTCTGGTGTCAGCTATGGGATTGCTAGTTAGAGAGTACTTTTTTTTTTAGGTTTGACCACAGGGTGAGTCTTTCGCATGCCAATGACCTGTGCTGCATCACCGAAGGAACAGGTTCGGTTTCCACAAGTTCTCTATCGAGTCCTTGTGTTGCTCTGTACTTTTTTTGCCTTTGTTTTGCATGATTTGCTAGTCCTACGACTTACAGGTTTTTCCCTACGCATAGGAATGTGTAGGTTCCTGCAGAAAATAATTGATCGGCGTTTTTCCATTATAAAGTACTTGGGTTTACTGTTGCTTGTGTTTATGCATATTCATACCACCGCAACAGTGTTCAATAAGTGTAAATATAAAACATAGGTGAGCTGAAATATGAAACATAGAGACAAGCTCCAGAAGAGAATAAAACCAGCCAAAAATAGGTTGATGCTTTACCCCCCAATATAAATACTGAGGAATTATGAATTTGCTGCAAGACTGTAGTAAAATCTTTAGAATAATGTGGGGTTTGCGACTTTTTGATATTAAAATGGTAAGGTCTGTAAGTTATATAACTTAAACAGAAGTTGTGCATTATAAATGAGTGGACTAAAATCGGATCCGTACTAATTTTGTAGTAAATCTATAGCATAGCTTCGCACAACACCATTTTACTTATTCATCAGTAAAGCATATCCATATTGGCATATGTGTACGTGTGTGTAATATGTGTGAGACTATGATGCGGTAATAATATATTACCTTGCCAGTACAGTTCGTTATGATATACAGTCTGTATCACCGATTTTAGTTTCCTTTGTTGGTGTGTTTGGATGTGCACCAGGACCCAGCTTAGCTAGAGATACGGAATTAGCATGCCGTTTCTTGGGGAATGCCCTTGACTGTGTTTGAGTAGCTGTCTTGTGTGAGACGTGAGCAGCATTGCTTGCAGAAAAGGTGGAAGTTTGTTTCAAACGGGATGCGGTAATCCTGTGTCGCTGTGCCTACTTTAAAACCTCGGGAAAGCGCCTCAGACTGCCAGGATCATTGTTCAGTGAGCAGCAAGCGGCAGCGATGGGCAGGTTCGTCACCCGGAAAGTCAGTGCTAGGTCACTTCACAAAGCATTTTGGTAGAGCTTCAAGCAGGGTCCTCGTGGGAGGCCAGGTAAGAATCTAATCTCACTTTGTGGCCTGCAGATATCACCGAGGGGTGAAAAGCAAACCTAAGGCCTTTTTATTGCTTCGGTACGGAGGGTGAGGGCAGGGTGTGATGTGCTGGGGGAGACATGCAAAATAAATTCTCTGAATTGGGCTTTTCTTTCCCATAGATGTATTTATTTTCAGAAGTTTCTTTCAAATTTGAATAGGGATTTGATTGACAATCTAACTGAATATTAAATGCTACCAAAAATCAACCTTGGTGTGACCAAGCAAGAGAGACAGGCAACATGACTTTATATTAATGCCACATGCCAAGGAACATTGTGTCGCTTCCTAAGATGAATGGAACAAAATGTTGCTTTCTGGCACAAAGCTTAGAAATGGAGAAAATTGCAATCAATCAAATGCAGCAACATTAGGGAAACTTGGGTGAAAAATCTAGTAGAAATCTAGGAACATAACTGTGTAACTATCTGCCATTATTGCTCATTCAGCTCATGTGCAACCCATTGTGAGATTTAAGTTTTATTCTCATCGCACTTTTAATCAAGACTTTATTGTGAAAAGTAGAATTCCATTGAAATGTGCATGAACTGTTGCTTAAGGGCTTTTTTTTTCCAAGTGTTTTTTCTGTCATTTAAATTTGAGATTATCTGCATGTGCATACGATGAAGCATATTTTAATGTATTTATGGTAGTCACAGTAGACATGGAAGGAAGTATAAAATTTTTCTTTGACCTTGGTAATAAAAGATGACATGGTGCAAAGTTGCAAGGAACATTGGTCCATGTCAACAAATGCCACCTGAGGTGAACCCAGCCAGTGAGAACAGATTTGGGTGCAACAGAATTAGGTACACAAAACAAAAAGCCAATCATAGAAGTATACTTAATTCTCAGTTGATGAGCTCTTTTGTTGTTTTGTCAGTTATTTGAAACACGTTTTGCTGTATCTACACATATATATGGCATCCTAAACAAGTTTGGCTCCATGAATTTTGTACTAAATAATATTGCCAGGAGCTTTCTATTTCCCATGTAAGGAGCAACAACTGCATGTGTACATATGACTTTCTGTGTGTTAAATTGAATGTTTGGGCTATTTTATCATATTATACGGTCTTGTGTGCGGTGTTTTCAGTTTTTCTTCCTGTTTAGAGATTGACATCACACCTAGGAGGGAAAGAAGATCTGATATTAGATGAAGCTTGCAAACAAATAATGATATTTTATTTTACTTTTACTTTTTCTTCTTACTTTAATACAGTAACTGTTTACCAATCATAGCTTTTACTTTTCTTAATGAAGAAAACACCTCTGCCATTGCTACTTGAGGTCAATAGCCTTGGACAGAAATCAAAGCAGTTGTCACAGATGAAACTGCAGCCACCGTTTTGGCCTTTTTGTCTTGAAAATCAAGAGGACTAAACATCACTTAGCTTTATCTTTGTCCTCAAAAAAAGTAAGAACAGGAATCATAAGAGCTGGGAAAACTGAAATTAAACTGATGAGAGAAAATGCATTAAGGCTTAGACTCACAAGGCATTTCTAACTCTAAATTCAGTAGATTTTAATAATTCCTAAATGGAATATGAGTCATAATGCTCTAGGAGGAAAAAGTCACATTTCTAGTGGAAGACATTTTGACCATTGCTGTGGCACAAATGCTGGTCTCCATGACACCAGAAGAATCCAAAGTTACCATCTTGAATTAATTGCTGTTATGTGTTTTTTTTCTTAGAGTGAATAGGGACAGCTTCCGATGTTACACTGGTGTTATTGCATTGATTCCTGATTTTAATTACTCCTTATAAAGAACACAATGTTATAGAAAATCATTCATGTACAGATGAAGTTCAGATTCTCCATCAGACAATATGTAATACACTGGGATAGATTTTGCTCAGAGTTATGTAAGTATAAATCTGGATTAGCTCTATTGAAATCAATGTCATTCTTTCAGTTTATGTGTTCTAGCGGTATTTCAGAGAAAAGAATGTGGCCTGCATTTTTTTAGATGACAAATGAAAAGGAAACTCTAGAAACAGCATCTAATATTTACTCCCTCATAATGTCGCTTAGTTAAATTAAGTAATGAAACAGAGGTTTATTTCCTTTAAGTATCTACTTTCATTGCTGTTAAGCTGGTTTTACAAGCACTTAGACCCAATAAAATTGCTTGTTTACTTCTTTCTGTCTTGTACAGAATTCTACAGAAGGAATTTCTTTTTTTGTCCCACAGAATATTTCTCTCATTTGAAAGTCTGGAGTTTTTTTAATCATTTTATTTGCCTGTTCATCGTTATTAATTAACTCAGAGAAGTCTTTCACTTAATTTCCTGTGTGACATACATCCCCTAGCCTCTACCTCCAAATCAAAGTATTTCCATGAATTTCCATCACTGTTTTGTTCATTCTGTTATAAAACAGCAGGAATCCTTGCTTATGGGAAGAGCCTATATTAAAACAATACATTTTTCACTCTGAGGGTGCTATTCCACTCTGGGGGTGGTGAGGCACTGGCACAGGTTGCCCAGGGAAGTTGTGGTGCCCCATCCCTGGAAGTGTTCAAGGCCAGGCTGGATGGGGCTTTGAGCAACCTGGTGTTGTGGGAGGCGTCCCTGCCCATGGCAGGGGGGTTGGAACTAGACGATCTTCACGGTCCCTTCCAACCTAAACCATTCTATGATTCTATGATTTTATTTTACCTGATATTTATTCTTTCCTACCCACTTGCATACAAATTCTAGTTTGCTTTGTTCCTATACCATAGGTTCCTTATAACTTTGCTTATAAGCTACCTATGAGGTGGGTTTACCTGTATAGAAGTTTAGCATGACATCCAGTGATTTCCACTGCCTCACCAAATGGGACGTCAAGTTTTGAGCTGTGTCAGTCTGGCTGGATGTAAAGTAGATCCATCCATGAAAGTTTAGGGGAAACTTTTGCTCATTGTTTACAGCGTCGTTAGTAAACGCAGATTTTATTAGATGTACTCTGAGATTTTATTAGATATATTCTGTGTAAAATAAATAAATAAATAAACATACGTATATGCACCTACATATATATACATACATTTCTATTTTATTTATATATTTTTATATCTTTATATAAAAATTATTTATATATATATAGTCCTTTGCCTTCAAATAAGAGAATTCCAACCACAGATTCATTTAACCTTCACAGAAGTCCATTTGTTACTGAAATATTCTGAGGTACCAGACTCAGGGATGTGATTTGAGGTATTTTAGCCATGTATCACCAGTCTGCAGGGACTTCTCAGTATTGCTATGTTTATTACTTTATTGTCTGTCTCACTTAATCATCCCCCTACTGATTATATATAGTTTATTTTTCACACTTTAAAGACCACTAAGTCTGAAACAAATCTATTTTGCATTTTGTAATATGACATATTGTTTTATATTGAAAGATAAATTTGAAGAAAAGTATAGCAACAAAATTTTTCCTTGAAATAATATTTAATATTGTGGTATACGTAATAAATAGCACTATAAAGCTAAATAAATAACACTAATATTAGAGATTAAGTATTGGAACAAAGAGGGAAATTGGAGGAAAATAGTAAATTTTAAAGTAAAATAGATTGGTCTTTGGCTTTTTTTATAAAGTGCTAGATGCCTATGAATTCTGAAATTACTCTCCTAATTTTGAAAGCCGACAGATGAGAGGCTTTTAAAATCTCTTTTGAAAGATCATTTGTTGGTTAAACTGAGTCATAAGAGCTTATATTTAATTTTTTTGAAAATCTGAGGGAAGGAACTCAAAAACATTTAGACAAATGATGGAGAACCTGTCTGCTTATGGCTGCTAGTATTTTATGTTGAAGAAAAGCAACACAATTGTTATTCAAAATATGACATTCTGCCTAGTGAGATAATGAGAATTAATGGAATCTATGCGAAACTTCATCATCTTGATTTTTTTTTTTCCATACATGAAAATTTTTGGGGGGAAAACAAAAGATATGAGTTTCACTTGTAAAGTAAGGCAGTCACACTCAGCAAAAGCAATGAAAGATATCAGCATTCTGTGTGTGCTGTGGGAAAGACAAAAAAGAAAAGTTTTTCCTGTGGAAAGATCCATATGAAAATCTTTGTGGTGATAGAGGAGGAGGAGGAAAAATTAACATCAATATTAAAGTGCAATTGGGTTGGATCAGAAGTCTTGATGATGCATCTGGGAGCAGAATAATGTAAATCACTGCAGGTATAATTATGAAGGTAATTGCAATGCAGTATAAGTAGTACCAAAAAATGAAATTAAAAAATTGCAAAGCAAATAAAATCATGAGCAGCCAAAAGACAAAAAGTTTGTGATAAATGGTTCATTTAGACCTGCAGTGCTGTGTGGGCAAAATTGGATTGCAATCATAACCATTTCAAAAATGAAAACATTAAGAGAAAAGGAAATTGGACAGAAATGGCATGGAAATTACAGCCTTTGATCCGTTTTTGAAGAACCTTTTATGAGACATCATCGTGAGTGGGCAGCAAATTCTTTCCAATCTCCTCTTAAAGCACTTGTGAAAGCTTGGAGACCATGAAACTGAAATAAACCTTTTAGCTTGGATTGTGGGAGCGTATCTCTCTCTGCTGACCTTTTTTAGCTTTTATAAGCAGCACAAAATTGCACTGAATGTTTAGTGCAATAATATAGAATGTTTATAATATATGCAATTATATAGAACGTAGCTTAGCACAAAGATATGGAGAGGAAACAATATTTTTCTGTAGTAGCACTAGCCTTTCATTAATTTTCTGCAAAAATCAGGAAATATAGGGGGCAGAGACTGCATGTTGTCTTCAGTTATGTGTTAGATAGAAGTGCAGATGGGATTTGCAGCTTATGATTTTGAGGGCTCACTTAGTCTGTCTAAACTTGCCGCAAGTTATATTCCTGAGGAAGGCTGTGTCTTTTTCTTCTTAATAATGCATCGGTTTGCACCTTCTGGGTTATCCTGCTGTCTTGAGGGAATTACGATGTCTCAACATGGATATTCAGTGTATATACAGAGAAAAGAGGTAAACTGTTAACATGAATAATATACTGTAATTGCCAGCGCATAGCCCAGCAAAAATTAGATTAAGCTCTGAGGCTATAAAACAAAGATGATCATAGACTTGTTCAATCACTATTAAAATATCTGTAATTCTGTTGTAAAACATTAATATATGGATGTATTTGGCAGTCTTCCTTATTAAATACCAGTAATTAAAATCAAAATACATTGGGTTAGCTGTCCTGTTCTGTAGAGTCTGAGTAATTAGCTTTCAGGTAATTGGTCAGATTAGTAACTGTATATAAAATTATTATTGTCGATAAGAAGTATGTTACATGATGATTTGAAGGATCGTGAATGCTGTCACATAAAAAAATAAGGACACTATTTTACATTTCAGTAAACAACAGCTGGATTCTTCCAAGTGTGCTGCTTAAATCAGATTCGAGCTGCCTGAAGCAAAATCCCTGTTTATCTTTGTATTTTATTTGACTTGACTGAGTTCTGTTTTCATTAACATTTTCTATCTGACCTTTTGAATTAGAGAACCTTTTTACTCTGCAGAAAAAGTCAAGTTTTCTTTGAATTTGTGAAATTTAGGATCTCTTCTTTTTAACTTTCTGTGGCATTATTAAGGTGGAAAATACCCTCCATTATATTAATAAAAATATAAGAAAAAATAATATAAAAATAGTAAAAATGTTTACTCATTTGTAGTCTATTAGATTTTTTATTTTGGATTATTGGATTATTAAATGGGAGGTGGAGACAGAGCTGCATTTTGCCATTGTGGTGCTGGTATTATCATTATTAATCATTTATATAGTTTACATATAGCTGCTGCTCACATCTTAGGCGAGTAAAAATGTCATCCATCCCCTGAAGTGTTTGCAATCTAAAATTCAACAAAAGAGCAACAAAAGACGTAACAGATGATGATAACGGTTCGCTCTAGGAGTGGCAGGTTTGGAAGAATATGTTATGGTTTACCTGCTGTCCTCTTATCACTTTCAGTTTGGAACGATTGCTTTTAACAGACTGCAGATTTGCTGAGGGCACATTCTGCCCCATCATCCACAGAATTAATTAAGATATTAAACAGGACTGGACCCAGTATTGACCCCTGGGGTACAACTGCTAGTTACTGGCCTCCAACTAGACTTCATACCACTGAGCACCATCTTCTGTGCCCAGCTGTTCAGCCAGATTTCAACCCACCTCACTGCCTGCTCATCTAGTTCATACTTTATCAGTTTCTGTATGAGGATCTTACAGGAGACAGTGTCAGATGCCTTATTGAAGTCAAAGTTGACAATAGCTACTGCTCTTCCTTCATTTGCAAAGCCAGGCATTTCCTCATAGAAGGCTGTCAGGTTGGTTAAGCGTGACTTCCCCATGCTGACTAATCCAAACCACCTTCTTGTCCTTCGTGTGCCTGAAAATGGTTTCCAGGATTACCTGCTCCATCACCTTCCCAGGCACGGAGGCAAGGCTGACCAGCCTGTAGTTCCCTGGGTCCTCCTTCCTGCCCTTCTTGAAGTTTGAAGTGACATTTGCTGTCCTTCAGTCTTTGGATGCTTCTCCCAGTTGCCACAATCATTCAAAGATTATCAAGAGTAGCCTTGAAGTGGCAGCAGGCAGCTCCCTCAGCACTTTTGGGTGCAACCCGTCAGGGACTGTGGTCTTATGTATGTCCATTTTTCTTAAGTAGTCCCTGACCTGACACTTTTCCACCAGGGGTACATCTTCCTTGCTCCACACTTTCCCTTTGGTCTCCAGGGCCTGGGATTCCTGAAGGCCGGTCTCGCTAGTAGAGACTGAGGTGAAGAAGGTATTCAGTACCTCAGCCTTTTCTATGTCCTGTGTCTCCAGGTCCCCTGCCACATTCAGCAGTGGGCTCACATTTTCCCTAGTTTTCCTTTTGTCACCTATGTACTTAATGGAAGCTCTTGCTGTCTTTAACATCCCTTGCCAGGTACAATTCCAGGTAGGCTTTAGCTTTCCTAACTGCATCTCTGCATGCTCGGCCATAATAGTGTCTCTATATTCCTCCCAGGTTGCCTCTCCCTTTTTCTGCTTTCTGCATGCTTCCTTTTTTGTGTTTCAGTTTTGTTGGGAGCTCCTTGTTCATCCATGCAAGCCTCCTGGCATTTTTGTCTAGCTTCTGACTCATTGGAAGGGAGCACTTGCAGCTCTTGCAGGTAACAGTCCCAGCTCTCGCAGCCTCTCCTCATATGACAGATGCTTCAGTCTCTTTGTGATCTTTGTGGTCCTTCGCTGGGTTCGTTCCAGTAAATCTGTGTCTCTTTTGAACTGGGGAGCACGGAGCTGGACACAGCACTCCAGATGTGGTCTCAGCAGTGTTTTTTTTTTAAAGAAGGTCATAGCAAGGGTTTTAAGTAGCGGATGTGGCAAGAGGAGATTGTGATTAACATGTGACTAGCACTTTCATAAGGGTAAGAGGAGCAAAGTTTGCAAGAAAGAAAAGGGAATTTAAAAAAGCAGTATGAAGAGTCAACAGAGGAAAGTCAGTGGGGTAGAAAGCACAACTAATTGGAAGCAGCAAAACAGAGCAGAAGGCTGAGGTACATATATTGGGAAGGTGAGTGGGAGGGTGAGGATGAGAGGAAGTAGCTAAAGCTTGATAAAAAGTTAATTGAAGGCAACGGGAATCTTTTACATTTATTTCAGCAAATTCTGGTTAGGGAACAGGTTGTAGAAGTGGCAGGTTGTTAGAAATAAGATACACCCTGTCTAGACTTCAAAATTCCTAAAGTTCAGCCATAACAAGTGCCTTTAGGACTTTGAACCTGCTTTCTTGGGTTAGTGGCTGATGAGTGCTTTGGTACCTCAGTGGGATGTGCTTGGAAGAGGAACTGAGTCTAATGACATCTGTTTCAGAAGGCCGTAACTTGCAAAGGTGGTTCCTTTAGCGGAAAAAAACTCTGCCTGGCTGTGGCTGAAGTAGATTACACAGATGTTCCAAAAAGTGTGACTGTATTAATGTATCTCTTCAGAACACAGAGAAGCTGCACAAAATTAAAACGGGGCCAAAGGGATATTTTAAATTGCCAAGTCACAGGGCAGATAAAAGCCAAACTTTGATTTACTGCTTAAATTATACACATTTTTATACTGAGCCACTGAACTGTTGAGCAACTTAAATGGTCCTAATAAGGGTAGCGTGAGCTCTGAGCGTGTTTATTGTGTAAAAACAGCATCACATATTTTGTATATCCGTGAGCCCTAAACTCTGGTAGGACCACCCTTTATCCTTACTTCCTGGGGGACTGTTTGTTTGTTTTGCTTGTTAAGTATTTTCCTAAATTTTTTGTTGTCATTTTATAACTAACTTGAGATTCAGTGCTAATGTGCAAAACACATGCCAGTTATTTAGTTCTGTTGCTATAAACTTCTTCAATCCTAAATCTCCAAAAAGTGTTTAGATTCCCTATTGAAATCACCTTGTTAAGGAGTGTGACTACTATGGTCATCTCCAGGTAGGAAATGGCTGACTTGATAAAATGTCCAATGCTAGCAGATCTGTGTTTGGTCTTCATGAAATGCTGTGATAAATACTGATTTTGTTTACTATAATTTATAGAATCCACTAACCTCTGCATAATCTTTGGTTTCCAAATCGTAAAAAGTGTATTCAACATAAAACAAACAAACAAACAAACAAAAAAGTTTCTCAAAGTTCTGTTTCCAAATGCCACATACTCTAGTATATGTAAGAGTTCTGTGTAATGTGTCCAAACAGTTGACAAGCCAGGTCCCCTGTAAACTGGAAGGAGAGAAGGGAATGAATTCTAAAGGCTAGGAACAAATACAATACTTGCTAGCAGAATCATAGAATCATAGAATAGCTGAGGTTGGAAGGGACCTTTAAAATCACCAAGTCCAACCATTAACCTACCCTGACAAAACCACTTCTAAACCATGTCCCTAAGTACCACATCTACCCTTTTTTAAACACCTCCAGGGATGGCGAATCCACCACCTCCCTGGGCAGCCTATTCCAATGTTTGATAACCCTTTCAGTGAAAAAATGTTTCCTAATATCCAATCTAAACCTCCCCTGGCATAACTTGGCTTCCTTCCCTTCAAATCAAGAGAGTTGTTATACCATTTCTACTGAACCATAATTACAATCCTGTAAGACAGACATCCATAGTATCTCCGGTGTAAAATACTTTTTTCTCGAACACAAGTATATTAGCCGTAATAGGTATTAACTTATCTATCTTCTGATAGCAAGAAATAGGTAAGTGGAGAAGGATTCACAGATGACAGATTGATAACTAAGGCAATACTCTTCAGCGAAGGATTTCATATACTTGCATAGGATTATGTGGAGATAGGGAATGAGGTAGATTTCTCAGCCATTTCTCAGTTTCTCATATCTGGGTCTATATGAAGGCATTACAGCTTTTGAATACAAAAGTGGGAATTGCTTTAGTGGTAGCCAAAAACTCATTGTGTTTTATTTGTTTTGTTTTGGGGAGGTGATGGAAGACTGGGATCAAATCCTTTTTTCCCATTCTTACTGAAGTATTGTTTTGTGTTAAGGGTTCTTCTTTTCAAACTTCAAGAAGAAAATATGAAAAATAGCTTTTATTGCGAATCTCTGATATTGTAAGGATGGTGAAGGAATATCTCCTAAAAAGATATTTCTCAAGTTTTAACATAGTGACTTTTTCATTACCACAGCAGGTGGTCATTTTCATATAAATGAAACTGGTAAATAGCAACCCACCTTTTCACATGGATTCAATTACAGTGAATGCTTCCAAAAGCCAACTGCATGGGAAAAAGCCTTCCGTTTCATTCTCTGTCTTACTAAATGAAATGAATCTTTAAATCTTTTTGTTTGGTTGCTTGGTTGGGTTTTTTTAATATATACTGGCCGTAGTCTAAATGCAATAATATATAAAATAATACTAAAGTTGGGGGTTTCTTCTGATCTTTTTTTCTTCTTTCCATTTTTCTTCCTCTTAGTTGATACCAAAGCTATACATAGAAAAATTTAAGTCAAAGTGAAATTTACTTTTTCTGTTTATATGTTTGTAAAAGAGTTTTCAGGTTTCTCACAAACTCATATTGACCTGTGCTATGCTTTTCCCCCTTCCTCACTTAATATTCTCATAAAACTCACCCTCTTCTTTTGGGGCTATCATCATTTCTCAGGCTGCTTTCTTCTGGAAAACAAATCACGGTTCAATGCATGGCACCTCGTAAACTTGCCAAGAGTTGGATTCATCTTACCTAATTTTAGATATATAAAAGTTAGACACCATATAAATACATAAAGAAATTAGATAACATTTTATAAACTTTCCTCTGTTTTTTCTTCCCAGTCTGCTGTTAGCTCAGACTTAGTATCTAAAGTGAAGTGAGACAAATCCCACTCTGAAAGTCCTCAGTGCCCTAAGAGGTACAGTTAAAATACTAATCAGTCTAAGAATTACTGAAGTTACATGGAAAAGAGGCAACACAGTACTGATTACTAATGCTGTGTACTTACTATCATGTGTTTGAAATGTATTGCAAAAGTTCATGGTATTTTATGGGGTCCATAAAAGTTTAAATAAAATATTTCCAAGTAAAATGAAATGTGGTTTGGAAAAGCATTGTAAGGTGCCTGAGCAACATTTTAAATAACAATTCTTAAGCACAGCTTAGGAGATGAGAAGTACACCTTATCTTAGAAGTACAGCTTTTAACCTGCACGCCACTAACAACAACAATGAAAATAAACACTGCTTCTGGTAGGATTCCCTAGCTGAAGGGCATTTAAAGAAATTATTCCCCCACATGAATTTCCAAAGAGATTATTTGTCTAGGCAAGTGGAAGTAGTGTCCTGGTGCAGCGCTATAGCTGCTATCTTCAACTCATTAGGTTCTGCTGTAGAAAACAGATAAAATAACATGAAGAGTTTGCACAAAATTGGTCCGTTTAACTGGGGGCCATTACAACTCCTTAAATCTGTCTTTGTGTCCAGCAACCTGCTGGCAGACAAAGGCGGCAATTTAAATCCTTGGCATTTCAGATCCTTTTAATCGTGACTGAGGCTAACTTTCTCTATAAATGTCTCTTCTGTTGAATTTGTTGTGGTGAAGAAGGATTCTAAAGAAGTATGTATCTGTTGTACTTTGGCAGCGGTGATTTCCAAGATGACAAATATATGTAGTAATTAGATTTTAGTTTCCTTGTCAAAAGCATTGTGATTTAAATCGCCAGGCTTAAAACTACTGAATTCTGTCCTAAGCACACTTGCAAGGGTACAAATGTTGGCATGCCTAAAAGAAGAGTTCGTGATGGCTTAGTGATTATTTTGACATACAGTTTGTATCTTTTTTAAATTACTGTTACTAAGCCCAACTGCTGATGGAAAATATGTATGCATTAATTAGTACAAGGACCGATAAGCATATTAAATCAGGCACATTATTTTTTGCATATAAATTATGATATTATGGAAGAAAGGTTGTTGAGCTGGACATAAAAGTGCTAATAGTGATTTGTAAAACAATTTTTATAATGAAAATATATTGAAGTTGATGATAAAAAAGAGTCTCAGAAGGCGGCATTTAGCTTTAAAGAACTAAAGGACTTTTCTCTTTCCTCACCCTATACCATCCTCATCCTATAGCACTCCCCTTTTTTGCAGCTACTCTCTTTGTACTGTTACAAGCACAAGAGATTGCATCTGAGTCCTCCACATTGGCTCTAAATAAAGATTCTGCAGTTTCATTCCAGATATTTTTGAGGTACAGATTTCTTGTCTTGAGAGACATGAATGAGCTTGTTTCAGTGCCTGTAACGGGGAGGGTCGATTATGCTGTAAAATTATGCTATTTTGCAGTTTCTCACTACAAACAGAACATGTAAATCTATTGTGCTTTCCAGTTAATAACCCATAAACTGGTACTTGGACTGCAGTGATAACGCTAAGTTTCTTATTCTTCTCACATGAAGATTTAGTGAAAATGAAGCCATAGGCACTTTTTAATGTTGCATTAACACTGTTTCACATAATTCTTAACTAACATCTTTCTATAGGAGTGTAAAACAACATTGACTTGTCACTAAAGAACGGTATCAATGATTTATATGAAATGTTTTATGAAGGGACATAGTTATATTTTAACTAATAGCCAAAAATGTCTATTTGTATTATTTATACGTACATACAATTTTCAACTGAAACCATATCTAGAGCATATTACAAGTAGCACATTCCTGTTTACTTTATGGAAATTATGTCTGTGTAAGAATTGCTGATCTGTGCTCTCTGTACTCATCATGTGCTACTTAAATAAAGTCGACTTTTCTGAGTTATTTAAGCTAAGCACACAGAAGCTACCCAAAGGAGAAACCTCCTTTGAAGTAATGGTGAGAACCCAAAGCGTCCGTTCATCTTGGGGAGAGCTGCGTGTGTGCAGCAACTCGGAATATTACATTGTTTACTTAAGTCTTTGGCAGTCAATTTGAAAATAAACATTTTTAAGATACCAGTTTACCCTAGTGTTTGATAAACACATCTGCTTAGTAAACATCATGAAATGACAAACTGGTGAATCAGTTCAGCTGAGACGTGAAACCTATAGTCTAGAAATTCCACATCTGAGGATCACCTCCATATTTCTGCCTGACGGAAGGATTATATAAAAAAGAAATATTACTTCCCAGAAAAGCCAAATTAAAGATTAGCTATTTTATATTTTCTGGTTCTTTGTTATTTTAAAATCCATTTTAATAAGCAAAAGGAAGTAATTGAAATACATACTTGTTTTACAATAATCCGAATAATGAGCGTTGATAATTGCCATAAGTTTTCAGAAATTATAACATTTGGGTATTTTTTGTTTTCTTTTTGATTTCTCGTGCCTATTTTCATTTCATATTGCCTGTGGTTTTTCAAAAACTGTAAATAATTTAGAGGTGTCCTAGATTTAGGATATGGTGTTTTAAAAATCTGTGATTTAAAGTGTGCCTGGAAAAGGCACTTCATTATACACAAAAAATTGTTTTCTTGCTTTCATGTTAAAAGATGATTCGGGCAATGGTAGACCGTTAGTCTGGCCTCAGTAATATTCAAGGATTTAGAAGAAATTTTAACAAAACCGTAATTAGGGGCATGGACGTAATGGAGGCCCACATGGAATTACCAAATACAGAATCATAGAATCATAGAATCGAGCATGCCAGACTAAATTGACCATGTTCTTTGATGAAACTGTTTTTTCTTGGGAAGATCAGGAAATTTTATCTATATGGACTTTCTAGCATTTGATCTGGAAGCACGTTTAAAAAGAGGTCTTAGTTACGTTGTAAATGTGTACAAAAGCTGTATAGTGATTAACAAACTCAGAATGGGTAAACATGATTCTGGGCTGTATTTAAAGTTATTGGATAGGAAGGATGTTAATAGCACAATTCTTAAAGAAATATTCATCTTGTATCAATATTATTAATTTAAAAACTGGCGCTAGAAAGTCAGAAAACTTAAGAAATTTGCTTCTGATACGTATTGGAGAGTTTTGCCACCTTGTAGAAGGAATGATATCTCTAGGGAAAAGGGTTGAGGTTTAGGAGATGATCATTAAAATAGATAATGTGTAGAATTCCAAAATGAAAGGTAACCAGTGATAAATAATTTCTATCCTATCTGGGTTCTTATTCCTTAAAAACAACAAAGAAGGAAAAAAAAAATCAGTTCATGGGTGACTAGAGATACCACCATGGAAAGTGGAAAGATTTCTGGGCGTTATTTGGCAAAATATTCAAGAAAAATAGAGGTGATGTAATTTAGAAAGACACAGGTGAAATTCCACTTGGAATGCTATTTACAGTTCTTGCCATCACTCTTCCAGGGACATAAATCCGTATTAAAGCAGACGAAGAGAAGGATTAATAAGCTTTTCGGGGGAAGAGGGAAAACTCATTGCATAAGCAAAATCAGTTAATGATCAGATGTCTGTCATAGTTGTCTTAATAGCCGAGGGTTGGACAGGGACTCTGGAGGTCAGCACAGGCTGGAAAATGAATTCCAATAGATCTCAAATGGAAAACATAATTTTCATGTAGTGTTTGAATCCCTCTGCTATGTTTTCTACGTTCCTTAGTATTCCATATAAGAAATTATATGATGCCATCTTTGACAATTTCTTAATCTTAGCTTGGTGCCAATTTATCATAAGCCCTACATTAAACATCGTGCATGTGTGTGTCATTAAGCAGTATCTTTATGGTCTGTCATTTTAGTAGCTCGCAACAATGAACAGATAACTCCACACTGTAATGAACCAAGATATTCAGCATCTACTAAAACATACTTCGGAAGTCAGTCCTTCAGTGACCCAAGTTCATATGAGTTCTCTGTGAGAGAGATTTCTGTGGCAGAACTAAATCCAAAATTCAAGGCTAGCATTTTCACTGCTGGATGATTTGTTTTCTGACTGCATTTATGCAACTTCGTTAATGAAAAGATAGCAGTAGAAAATCCCTGTGAGCTCAGTCTTATCCTTTCTAAGTGTTGCATTGCCTAGCAGTATTATTTCAATATTTTTGAAAGGGGCTGGTCAGTACAGTACTTAGCTAAGTGATAAAGGGAAAAACTGCATTAGGGTTTGTTGGAAAAATGCCCTCTCTACGAAATGATTACGTTTCAGAATAATATGAGGCTACTCTTATACTTGGGGCCAGATTTTGGAGTAAGATGTAGTCCAGTAATTTATTTATTTAGATATTTACATTGAGCTGGGCCTCCTACATATTATTTGTTGTTCAAGATTGCTCCAGGACTACAGACTCTGTATGAATCACTTTACGAAGCTCTGGAAATGCCAAATATGAGTCAATATTTGCGGTGTTTGTCTGTACAACTCAAGCCAAATCTTCTTCCAGAACAGCAAAGACTTCTGAAAAAAGATTGAAATTGAGCTGGCATAAAAGGTTATAGCAGACTGAACCGCTTAGGCCTGGCCTTGCTGGGGAGATGCAGCTGGGGGAAGGACAAGGAAACCCAGAAAAATAAATAATGTCACACTGATAATTGACCTTATTGCCCTGCTTCTCTATAGGAAAGAGCCTTCGCTTTCTAAAATGCTCGCCTTCATCTAGTAATTTGAGTTTCTTTCGCGGCTCTTAGAAAGTGGTATTAGCTGGGGAGCTTCCCCAGTGTTAAGTGTGTAGGCCTAGGTCTACAAGGTCATATGTAATAGCCTAGTAATGTTAATGTGCACATCATGTGAAATATTCCGGGTATTCAGACACGGCACTAAATTTTCAGCAGATGTTTAAGTCATTGAAAATTGCAAATTTGGAAATGACTGCTAATTAAAAAAAAACTTTCATCTCTTACAATGGCTGTCAATTCATGTTTGAAGAGTCGCTGGGGGGCTTTTTTGTTTTGAAAAGACTCAGGATACTTGCTTTATCTAATCATCTCTTCTCTTGTCCTAATGTGTGTGGAGGTTTTATTGTCATTGCATTGTTCAGGGAATTAAGTATATATGGATGATTATCTGTCTTTATCTAGACATGCATTGGTATCTGAGATGGCTTGATATTTTCCCGTTTACCTTGAAATTTCGTTTTTTCCAGTTTTCCTTCTAAAATATCGAATACAAGTTTCAACACTGAAAAATATTTCTAGAACGGTCACTTTTGTGAGTCTTTCTAAATTCTTCATTTCCCTTCAGCATTGCGCCTCTTCATTTGTTCTTTCTGTGTTGCGAGTTCTCAGGAAAGCTACTTTATTGAGCTTACAGCGTCATTGAATTTAAGAGCAGCAGCTCAGGCCTTCTGCCAAGTCAGTGTTTTGGGACTGAAATTGTCATTGGTTTTCTTTGTTGTTGAAAAAATATGACGTTCAAACTTAAAACCAAAGTCCTTTTTTGTAGAATAAATAATTATCCTGACATACTTTGCCATTTGTACGTGAGGCATAATTTTGTGAGAACAGAGCAAGATGGGTTAGACTCCTAAAGAATCCCAGTTCTGTTTTCAAAGTTTCTCTCAGCAGTAATTTCTCCTGGTCTTTAACTGAGAATTCCGTGTGGGGGACAAGGTTTGTATGTTGTGAACTCGCCAGTCTGATGCCATATTTAGACTGGCGGGAAGCCTCATGCTTCCAGTGTTGGATGTTTTAATGGCTGGAAGCAAAATCTTTTACCCTTGATGAAATGCTATCCTGGGTTTCTGTGTATATAAGGAGTTTTTATCCTCATTTTTCTCCATTTCATGTTATTACTGTATGGAGAACTGACTATGGAAAAGGCAGCATCAGACCCTTGAGTTCTAGCTAGCTGGCTGTATATTAATGTCTCAGTTAAACGTTAAACCCATGTTTACCTCCAAGTTATGAAGATGTTGTGCTACGCTGCTAGTCATTATAGAAAACTGAAACATTAGAGATGCTGAAATGTGAAGCAGAGGAAATGTGCTTGTGAGGAAAGCGCGTCAGGCAGCATTTTAAGATTTGTCTGTTTCCCTGTGCTGCTGATTTTGCTTATTTGCTTTTATGTTCTGGCTTTATCTTTCAGTATAACATTTTTGTTTTACATTGGCACTTAGAGAGCTATGGATGGCAGTGTATTTGCAATATATTGATGTAAAGATGCTGGCATGGGAAATTTGGGAATAAGCTTTTCCATAATACTGTGTACAAGCCGGATAAAGTCCTTTAATTTTTCTGTGCTTCAGTTACATACAAAACCCAGATAACATTTCCCCGCTGCCAGCCATACTATTCCTCCACTCCCCCTACAGCAAGAGAATATTCCGAATAGTTAGGAAAGGGAACTCAAAACATTTATATTTAGAAGGGTCAGAAGAGAGTAATCGGGCTAATTCAGATTTTTAAGAAAAGGCAGTGTTTGTTACTTGTTTATAACTGATTTGTTGCGGTTAGATTCCGTGCCAGTTTGCAAAACTCCAGCTTGGTTTGGCTTGGCATTTGGGTGGTTATATCACAGTACGAAATAATGAGGGCTCTAATTGTGCATAGCTGGACTAAAGGTACTGATGCAGTCACTTCTTGATTTGCCTGCGCGTATAATCTTTTGACTAGATAAGGATTCGCCTGTGATATATATCAATAATCAGAGTTAGCAAGTAAGAGAATAGAGGTCCACTTTTGGCAGAAAACTCTTTTTGCTGTAAAATGAAGAGCATATAATATGCATATTCAATGTGGATTAAAAATATATGTTCCTCAGAAAACTCATCACATTGGTTGTTGAAAGTTTGCTCTAGTTCTGATATACAGCCAAAATAAACACCTGAAATTTCAAGAGGAAACACTAACTGCAAATCAGAAATACCTGTTGCGAGTTGTTGCCTTGAAAATACGAGTGAGAAAAATCAAGGAAGCCATGTAAGAAAATCAAATATCAAATAGAAAAGTCGAGAAATGTGCTTGGACATACTGTTTTCGGTGTGTCACACGGTGACAGCCAGTTGTATCATCTACCCATTTTCCCATCCCCACACCTCTGAAAAACTAATCCCTTCCCACAAAATGCAGCCATCTTTTCAGTTCTGTGACTAGCACCTACAGATTGAAAGCAATCGGCAGGAACGTATGCACTGGTTTGAGAGGGCTGAGGAAGAAACAGAGATCTCCACGCGGCAAAGTAGCCGCAGCCCGGGCTGGGTGACTAGGGCATACGCGGCGGTACGGGAAACCCACTGACACGTCTTGCGGCTTCTCGCGCATCCCCGGTGCGTGTTCTAATCACTGGCTGTGGGAGCGGGGAGCGGAAGTATTTCAAACTTTGCTGAAAAGGGCTTTGAAGTTTGTCAAATTCATCCCAATATGGGAGGGGGGGGAAGGGGGGGAATCATCTGCTTGAATTATTTTTACATGAGGAGAGAATTGCTTCCTGCTCAGCACTAGGCAATTTCAGATTGTGGGTCTCAAACACGTACAAACACACTTTCATGGTGTTTAACTGCAGGGTTTGGGTTGGAACCACTTCAGAGGAATATTTGAACATTCCCATTGGATATTTGAATAATACAGGATTAAGATTTTGTCTATGGTATATATGTGTGTATTTTTACAGCCTAAGTTTTATCATAAAGATAACTGAAAAGCATCCTTTTTAAGACCTGCGAGATGTGAAAAATCTGCAAAATACAAAACCATGCTGATCGATGTACACCTAGCTCTGACACCTAACGTGCCCCCCTCTTCATTAATAGAAGAAGCTGGGAGCAGTCAGGTAGAGCAGAAAGGTCAGCAGAGGGTTGGAGCTGTGTCAGCTGTCTTTCCCCTCGTGGCTTTGAACAGTGTAGCTGTCCTCGCTGCCTCAGCGCCAACCCCCTCTAATCCTGAGCAATACCTACAGCAGAAGGATTTGCTGTCTGAAGACAAACGCCTGTGCTAGCCCACCTGCTTCTTACACCGTTGTCGGAAGATGATGCGTGCCTGCTGTTGGATCTGTTCCTCATTGTCTAATTATATTGTCCAGTGAAACAACTAAAATGTGGCAAGAGTAATTAACAAAAGAAAACAAATTCTTATTTTTTTTTTTTCCCTCAGCCTGCTGGGAACGTACACACAGCCACAGGCTGTAGCTGACCCACTTCTTGATAAATCGCACAGCGAAAATGACACTGAGGCAGCTAATGCCATCTACTGACTAAAATAACACTGCCACCAGGATAGCCAGTCTCAAAAGAAGCTTGCGGGGCTGGTAGCATTAAAAATAATCAGAACATCATGTACACCTCTTTGATTAAATATAAGCTGAGCTTGAGAAGTTAAACCAGATGCTTCAGAAATCAGGACTCATTTGTCTTAAGCTTGTTCTGCAGCAAGAAAGCTAAAATAATCTCTTGTTGGAAAAGCCTTTCTATAACCTAATTTTCAAAATTGCTGAGTACCTTCTCTCCCATTGTCTTATTGAGATTTGTGTCTTCTCAGAATCTTTGAAAATCCATGCTGATACTGGTTTGCTAAAGATACTTTATATGCTGGAACTCATTTAAAACAGAAAAAAAACATGCCCTTTCTCATCCCCATTCATTGTTGCAATGAGTTATACCCAAGTGCGTTATAAAACTGATTGTTTTCACTTCCGAGGTGAGACCAGGCTTTTTATTTTTTGATTCTTCAATATGAAGACATAATCAGTATTAGGTATGTCTCTGCTTTATGATATCTGCAAATAACTGCTTAATTTAAAATATCTTTTCCTGTGTTTATATTAAATATATTGCTTCGATGCAATATGCAGAGAAATTTGCATTTGAAATAAGACCCACATCTCCTGATAAAAATCATTCCCTGAGCAAGGTGGATTACATCATAGAAAATATCAACATCCTCTAGGTTAATAACAGAGAACATTCTTTCTAATATTGAATTATCGCTTCTACACGGTAAAGCAAATCAGTGGGCTCGGCTCTTTTCTTAGACAATTAAATTATAAATCAAAGTCTCGTTAAAGCAGACGAGGTACTTCAGTATGTTTTTAAGTGGGGTGGTGTCACTTTAACTGGTGTCATTTTTCTGCATGATGAAATATTAATACTTCTGATGCAAGATCCTACTGGTTGTGTGGAGCTTGGTAACTTCGTAGAAAGAGATGCTGCCTCTAGTCAAAAGTGTATCTGCGCTAGCCACCTTCCACCCAACAAAATTCTGACCGCATTAAAACATTCTCTGACCTTTTTTGTACATCAAATATCCAAAGCTGACTTCTGGGATGGCAACTTTGCAGCACCTTTGTACATTCCCTCCTATTCCACAATGGACCTGCATCCTTTATTCATGGCCTCTGCACCGCTGCTTCACTCTGTAGCTTTCATACAGAGGAAGTTTAAAATTTTATGGAACTTTCCACAATTTATCCACTTTTTCAGGTGAAAAGGACCTTTGGTCATTTTGAGGAAACCTTTAGCTAAAAAGGAACATCATGAAGGAGGTGTCATAATGTCATAGGATATGGACTACTATACAGGGTCCAGTGTTTATACTTGATGTTGTTCAGGTCATCTTCTATAAATACTATAGTTCAACAAATAAATGCAATTAATAGAATTCATTCACAATTTCCATTTTCACATAATTTTGCCTTTCTGTGCCAGAATCATTTTCATTCCATTATGTTAAATCTGTATGACATTCTACCCAGTAGTCTTCATTCCTGACCTTAAGTAGCGTTTGCCAAGCTACCTACCACATCAGATCAGAATAATTCTTAGTTTGACCGAAATCCTTCTGCATGGTCTAACTAATTACTCTTTTAAATTTATTCTACCTAATATATCTCATAAATAATCCAAGTTTGAGGTCATTATATAATCGTTAACATTTTTAAAGATACCTTCAACTACTTCCATGTGATTTTTTTCCCTTAAGTCTGTTGTATAGTTCTCTTGCCCAGAGAAGTTGTGGATGCCCCATCCCTGGAGGTGTTCAAGGCCAGGTTGGATGGGGCTTTGAGTAACCTGGTCTAGTGGCAGGCGTCCCTGTCCATGGCTCAATGATCTTTAAGGTCCCTTCCAACCCAAACTATTCTATGATTCTGTGAAAAGATATGTACATTTGTATTAAAACATTCCGTACTCATTGTTAAGATGTTTTTCACCCCTCAAGATTTGACTGATAATTACTTTTAAAATTTAAAATACGTGTTGTGGACAGTACATCTCAGCAGTAAGCTTGCTGAATAGCAGAACCATCTCTTTTAATAATAATTCTCTTCTAATAGCTTTGAATCCACCTCCATATAAGGGAGGTGTGTTTTGAAAATATCATGGATTGTAGTGTTTCACAGGTGTTTACAAAATAGCAGCTCAGATGGTCTTGCATTGGGTTTCACTTTGTATGAGCAGTCAACTTCTATTGATCTTGGAATAAGATCTCCAGGGCCTGTGGATAAGTAAGGTTTACCTAAGGCCGGCTAGGACAATTACAATGCTATTGCAGTTTGCCTAGAATATTCTATTAAAGTGATAAATTAATTTTTTGTCCGTATAATTTTTAAATCATTCAAATGGTCATGAAATTTATTATTAAGTGACGTCTATGGTGGTTCTGAAACTCTGTATTTATAGTCTTTAGGAGGGGGTATCTTGGTTTTGGCTATATTCCATGGACTCAAAGAGCAATTTCTGTAGAATTTATTGCTCATTTCATTCCTTTTATGTTTGTTTGGACCTTTTCTATTAGAGATGGAAGATGCCTTTATTTTGAAGCTTGACAAAGAAATACATCTATCTACATTTATAAATCATAATTATATATATTTTTACCAAGGTACTCTACTATACAGGAGTTTCCTAAGCAGAAGGCATTTTTGAGACAAACATACAATATTTTTGTTGCTTTTGTGTGAATTTAAAATGTCATGTAGTGTTTGCTATGGTTAACATGAAGTTTTGGGTTTCTGGCACCGATGAGATTTGTTCCACACCGGTTTAGTAGTTAAAAACAATAGTATGAGGATAGGGGGCGAAGTTTTTTGTTGAACCCATTGTATTGCTGTTTTCTTTGGTTTATAAATTCATTTAGGTTCTCTAGTCAAGTTATTTATATTCAGAACATTTTCTGGTACTCACAGAGGACATACAGGAGAAAATATTGAGAGTCTCATGGCAGCAATATATGCAATAGACAACCCACTGTTGTTTGCTGTATCTAGGAATTTTTAAACAGCTCCATTACAAACTGTGCAGCATGTACAAGCATGGGTATTTTATTAGCTGTTATAAACTGGGGTACTGGTTTCAGAAAAAAACTGCTTCACGTTATATGATAATGGCTGACTGTGAAGGATGAAGATTATGCAAAGAGCATTCATAAAGAAGTTGTATTTATAAATAGAATATGAAAGCCCATTTTAAATTGCTTCATAAAATTTGATGACTTTAAACGAACCTTTGTGCCAAACGAGACAGTCTCCTTGTTTTCCAGAGGCGTGGATTAGAGGAGGATTACTCAGCGGGTAGGAGGCACAGACCAGAAGTGGGTCACAAGGATCATACCAGCTAATGGGCAGAATCCGGCAAAAATTCCCCAATCTCTGTGAGAGAGCAGAAGCCTTGAATGGGGGCAAAAAAGCTACCTATCCCTCACACCTGTCCTACTCTGGATGCTTCTGCTGGTTTTAGGTTTTAGGTCTGTACCTAACTAACCTGCTTGTGTGGGGGGCTTGTTTCTGCCAGTTTTCATCCATGGTGAGATGATTACCAAAAACTGCCTCCTGTAGCCACTTCAGGTTACCATGCAAACTGGAGAGATGCTGAGAGGATGGGTTTTGTTTAGAGCTCGTGAGCTGGAGCCATGGGAGATCGAGGTGAGAACCCAGGAGACCACTGTGGGCTTGAGCGCCTTACCCTTGGCGTCACCACATGGTGCTACTGAATCCTGCGTTCTTGCCAGCTGCCTACTGCAATTTCTTTAGTGGTCTGTGGAAAGAAACAAAAAGAATGTTATCCTTGTTTGTCTTTCTGATATATATTGCTCCCTAAGAACCAGGTGTTAGTGCTGGCACTGAAATTCCTTGAAGTCAGTCCACCGCTGGTGTGCCTGTGACCACCTCATTCCTAAGTTTATATAGGTGCATGCAAGAAAAAGGAGACAGAGGGAGACAAGGCTCCTCACCCAGGCTTGTGGGAGGCTGTTCAACCTGCCTAATTGTCTGTCAGTGGAAATGGAGAGATGTTACATATGGGGAAGACTCAAAGGAGCCACTGGAGGAATCCATTTTTGTCCTTTGAATGCCTCATGTAGACACCTTGTACATGGCATTAGACAGCAAGGAGCATGCCTTCTCCTTCCTCTTCCTCCTCCCTGGTGCCCTTTCTTTTCCAAGAAGAAATGTGCCTCTCGGGACCCTGGGGAGGGCAAGGGTGCTCCTGAGAGGCCACGCTGCGGTGCGTGCAGTGACTTCACGCGGTTTTCAGGTGCCAAGTCCAAAGGTTCATACCTTTGCCAGAAGATGGCAAAAAGTAAAATTAAATTATGATTTCTCTTTCTCCTTCTTTCACTATTTAAATATGTAAGCCAACATATTAAACGGTATTGTGTGACAGGAGGGATCAAAACAAGACTTCACACTTGATAAATTGAAAGATCTGTAGAATGTGTTCTAAAGATGGCAATTAAAATACATAGCCCACATGAGAAAGCCTCAGCATTGGTTAATTTTTATTTATTCATTCCTTGCACTTTTTACTTTCCTTCTTGTGACCTTTCTTAGGACTTGTGACTCATTCTTTTGTTGCATTGCTTTCTCCTCCTCCGTATTTCGCCTTTTCTCTTAGAATCTTTTATCTCACTTTGTTCTTCTCTGTTTTTCTGTTCTCTCTACTGAATTGCGTTCAACAATCACACCTCTCTGTCTGTCACCTTCTTCCATGACTATTTTACTACTTTTTAAGTGCTTTATCCTTGGGTTTTGCCCCTTGATACTTGCCCCTTCCAGAATTTCCTTTTCCTTCCCATCACAGGTGTTTTTAGGTTAGCGTTTTCCCTGTAGATTTGTCTCCTCCCCATCAGCAGTAGTTCTGAATTCCCTCTGCAGTAGGAGGAACGGGAGTGGGCAGATGCTAATTCTGACCTGAGGTAGCATCACCTGTAAAGAGGAGAAGGAAACCTGCATCTGCATTCAGCCCAGACTTTTCTTTCTCCTGTTGGTACTGCTGGTGTCAGGGGAAGGAGCTGTCTTCAGAAGACTGAAATGCCAGTCTGAAACATCAATTAAGGTCAAAGAGGAACACAGCACTAGTCCTTTTAAATGCTCACTGAGTTTAAATGTTAATATTGAGCTTTGTGAGATACAGGGTTGGGAGATTTATAGCCTCACAGGTTTTTTGATTCCATGCCCATTACTGTTTAATTAGTTATTTCTCTTACGAGAAGTTGAGTTCTGCTTTTGCTTTTTCTAGTGTTTGATCACTACACTCCACAATCTTCTTATCCAAAGTCTGCTAATAAATATTACATAGCAACAGAAGATGGTGGAAAAGGTTCCGTTCTACTGGGGTGTACTGAATACTGGAATATTGCTTAGCCGTTCCTGAGTTGTCTTCATTGATTTTGTATATATTATCTGAATTTTTGTGTACATCTTCTTTCTTGTTCAGTGGAGGAAGGGAACAGTGGATAAAAATCTCTCTGCCTAGTCAGAGCAGAAGCGGCTGAAAAGGCGTTATTTGGGAACGCCACTTCTGGATACCAGCAGCCTTCATATGCAGTTGTTCAGATGCATCCGTCTCCATGTGCAAACCTAAACAGACTTCTTTTATTTATTTATTTATTTAAATAAAGCTTGTCATCAAAGGGAAGGCTATGTTTAGGTCAGAAAAATGTTTAGCTTCAGGCAATAAAATTATTCTTCAGCTTTTAATGGTTATTTTCTATTCTGTCTCTTCGGTGCCTCAGAAACATTTCACAAAGCCAGGCTCCGGAGGTGCCAGGAGCAGACGCTGGGAAGGGGTTCAGCAAGCAGGGCCTAAAATAACACTTAAATGTAGGTGCATAATGAAGAGAGGGTAAAGATGATCATAGGCAGCAGCTGCACAAGGCAAAACTGCATTTCACGATAATTGTAGTGGCCTACTTGTGTCATCATAGGTTCCGTGCCGTCCATACTCTCTGCTTTCTTCCGAGGCTCTGTTTCTCTATCAATCTTTTGGCAATGACAGCAGATGCTCTTAGGACTAGCGTGATGTGTCCAGGTTAAGAAGAGAATGCTGAAAAAGAGGAAAATCCATTATAAGATCGCCAGGGGACTGGATAACCTGAATTTTACAAAAAGAACGATCTTGTTCACTCTAGCACAAAGAAGATTAAGAGGAATATTGAAAAATATTGATGATATAAATACTAGTAAGGGAAAAATATTATTGAAGCTAAAAGACAGTTCTGGCCGTGGATAAACTTAGACTGGAAATTAAAGGAAGCTTTCCAACCATGAGAACAATGAGATTCAGGAACAATCTTCCTGTAAGTGTGGGAAGAGAAATATCCTGAACCGACTTTAACAGAATTTTGAAAAATTTCTAAAAAGGACTATATGACACTGTCAAGTACTGGAACCTCACTTTAATTGCCTTATCTCCCAGCTAACTTCCACTTTGGACTACATTCTTCAAAACTTGAAGAGTTTTTATTCTTTTTATAGTATTTGAGAGCATTTTTCTAAAACACTTGGTTACACACATGTTCATCATCTTTTATAAAATGTCTTCTGGGAAGTATTTGATGTGGTCTGTCTGTGAAAGCGTCCATTTGACCCTTTTCATGTCCTCTGACATATTTTCACAGTTTTTTTAGTTTTTCTTATGGATAAGTGGAGGTGTTCTGTTCTACCAGTTGGAATTATTTCAGACCCTGTACAAATCTTGACAACTTTTTCTAAAAATAATAAAAAAAAAAAATTCTCATTCATAGGATCTTACCCATCTGACACAGACTGAATTCTTTTAACGTGGGAACAGTGAACTAAGCTTGCAGAATTCTATGAATGTCATGCTCAACAACAGCAGTTTTCAGAAGCTTTCTTCTTGCCCCGTTACATGTTTTTTGCTGTAATTGAGATGAGCATTGTTTTAGCTTATCCACATACTCCAATAAGATGTTACGTTCCAGAAAATGACTTTTAGACTCTACCTCTACCAGTCTCCAGTCTGTAACTCCAGTGCATGACCCTATTTTGTCTGCCATTGTCACTGGGTAGCCCTTAATTATATTGATATATTCAAAGACTTCCCATATGTAAAAGACTAAAATGCTGCATCATATTTCGCTACTATGTTTTCCCTTCCATTTACATTTCTTAAAATGCCTTGGAATTTTGTCACAGTGCCTTCATGCATATGCATGACATACCACTGCAGAAGACAGAACTCTTTATTTTTAGAACTTATGAAAAATGCATCCAAACTTCAAAGATGAATTAGAAATCAAGATTTCTGATTAGATATTTCGGGATTCGATTCATACGAGACCACTAGAATGTAGACAATAAAAAGGGTGCTATTAATGTGTCTTTAGAGAGAGAAAATATCTTGCATAAATCCCAAGCAGTCTTCTAAAAATTTGGGAGACAGGAAGTACAAACCATAAGCTAAAATGACAGTTTTGCTGCTTACAGTTTGTAGCTTGTGATAGTTTTAATATGATTGCATATTGTTTCTTTCCTGCTACATCACTAAAGATGTGAAGTGAACTGGAATAATCTGTGTTCTATATATCAGAATTTGCTGAAACATAAACAGAAACAAAACATGATGTAGTGTCATGATTTAAAATTTCTCTAAGCGTTATGTGCTGACATAAATAAATTCTAGGATTGAACTGCTTTATTAATACATTTATAACAAATGTGGCGTTATTGTCTTCTCTTTACTTTTGTTAGCAGGTGAAAATCCACTGGCAGTTTTTGTAAAGTTGGAAATTCTTTATTAACTTTCAAGTCTCACAGATGTACAAATTTAAAGTCTTTACAAATGAATTATTTTAATTAGGAATTTAAAATGTAAATAAAATACCACAGCCCATTGCTAATCTGTGCTTACTAAATTTTGCAGTGTTTTGTATTACAAATATTTTGTCTGACTTCTCTAAAAAAATAAAGTAACAGATTCTATTGTGAAACCTATTATGCTTATGTTTATTGAACTGAAATAATTGGCTACCTAGAGCTAGTTGTATAAAATCAAAAAGCTACTGACTAGAAATTATACTAAATTTTGAAACATAAGCATCTTGAGATGAACAAATAGAAATGTCAGAACTGCATACCCAAATGTAGAATTTGCAAACAAACTTTAACACTCTGAGTCTTATTCTTAGTACCATTAAGTTTTATATTTTATTTTCCTGTTTTCAAGGGAAAAATCCAAGGTTGTGAAATATGTGAAAGTTGTAAGATTTTTGAACTATGTCCAATGCCTACAGCTTGTGGAATTCATAAGCTTCACTATTTGAAAGTGATTCACCAGTTTGCTCTTTCAATGATTATATAGTATGCCAGAGAAAGTCTCTCTTCTGTGCTTAGTAACTTAACCCACCAAAAAAACCCTGCTGTGCAGTTTACAAGCTGTGCAGCCTTACAAAGATGTGAAAACAGAATCTGCTTCCTTTTTTTACTAAAAAAAGTTTTATTGGTTCAAAATTGTCCTTCTCTGTATTGGGCCAGCTCATTAACAGCTAATGTTAGCCTGTCCAGAGCTCTGCTCATTTACAAAATCTGAATATTAACTGGAGTATTTGCTTAGTTCTCACTCACAGTTATCACAGCTTCTCCAAAGACAAGGAAGGTGATTACTGCAAACAAGAAGAATCCCATTTTTAACTACTTATAATTTATTCTTTTTAAAAAGAAAAAAACATTTCAATCAGATCTACCTGAAACTTAACAACTTTGCTACAATCTGAGACGTGCTCAGAAAAAACTGTCTTCAGGCATTCAAAACAAGAACTGTGATTATTATTGAGTGGCTAATGTGAAGAGATGATTTTCAAACATTAACTCTTCCTTTTGCCTCTGATTTATATTCCTGCCTCACTCTATAAAAATAAGGCAAAACAAACAAATAAAAAAATTCCGCACCAGGCAATAAAAATTGAAAGTTTCATTTAAAGGAAGGGATGACAAGCAGGAACATAGGAAAAACTCATGTGGTTAGCCTTGAATATACCAGGCACTAGGTGGTGGCCATTAAAATTACTTCAAAGCAATATGCAGTACATTACTATAGGATGGAAGAAGCAGTTGTTCTAACATCAGAAGTGAATTGGGTTGTTTAACTTCTCGGCTTCTTGAACATTATAGCCATTTTAGTATAATTAAATGAAGGTGATTTGGATGACTATTACTTTCCGATATTTACAGGGCCTAACCGTGATTCATACTTTGTCTATAAAGTACGTAACAGAAATGTAGTAGATCTTGGAATAGGGCCAAACGCTGCTCCATGTTTATGAGTATACAGAAATACACAGATTTACAGTACTAGATTAAACCTATGTTCCATCTAGATTAATATAGGTTAGTACCCATCCGATACAGTGTGTAATGTCTGGCAGTGTTTAGAATCAGATGCTTCAAATAGGTGTGCAAGAAATCCTAAACCAGCTTGTTGTGGAGCAATCTGTCATAAGGGGAATTACTCCCAGCCCTTGACTGCTGACAGTTTGATAAGTGCACAAAGGAATGAGACTTCAGAGCGTTCCAAGGGTAGCGAAGGTAGTTTCAGAGGAGAGTTTGGGAGAAGACTGCTTAGGTCACATTGCAATTCACTTCCCAAAGGGTACATCAGATATCTCTCTGTTTACACAAAATACTTTTTTTTCCTCTCTCTCATGTCGCAGGAGAGAGAGGTTCTTGGTTGTGTATGCCTAGAACAGAATCAAATAAACTTGTTAAAATATAAACCCAAAAGAGTTTACAGAGATTTATACTAACAAAAGTTAAAAATGGTTCCTGATAGGTTCCCAAGATACAATTTCCTTTTACCTTTTCAGTACTAGTTTCCATTGCAAATGGAAGTGGTGGGCTCAAAATATAGCCAATTAAATTTTGCACAGCATCATTAGGCTGCAATACACAGTGAGATGAACAGGTTTGCAAAAAAAAAAAAACCAGTCCTTTATTTTCTGTGCTATTATAATGAATATTCTTACACAAATCTTGTAACAGTCCTGTGTTCTAACGACACAGTCATTTTAAATTAAAATTTCCATCAGTCCTAAACAGTTGCAACTTATGAAAAAGACCAGAAAAGAATTGGTTATTATTCACTGCAGCTATGCTAAATGAATAGATTTCTTTGCTTCTGTTGAAGCGTTGAGCAGCTGAAGTTATGCTGTGCAAACTGAACCACTTCCTTAGCCCATTAGATAGACGTATCAGGATCTATAAATGCATTCTATCAAATATTTATTTTGCACTGTAATTAACATTCTTTGCTGCCTTTTTTTTTGTTGTTGTTGTTGTTCTAAAAGGACAGTCTCTGCATCAAGGACTGTCTGAAGTCTTGTCTGCTGTAACTGTGCTGACCTGTTCCCGCTTGCGTAGGTAGGACGAGTGCTGTAGAGGAGGCATGTTTGCTGGTGAAGTTGCGCTATCTTCTGAAATTGGGTAATGCGGACTGACAAAAGCTGTTTCTGTTAGGGTAACAGCATACCTTAGAAGTTTTGCTGACATGTCTGCACTGCAGAGATCTGCTGGCATAGCTGTGGCCTCGGTTAGATAAGCAAAACCAAATAAAGAGAACAGAGGAAGGAAGGCACAGTCGATGAGGGGAAGGGGAGTTAAAAGTAAGAAAGGGGTTTGCTGCGTAGCAAGAGAATTATGAAGGTGTAGGAGGAGATTTTCAAAGGCAGGAATGATAGCTAAGTGTCTAAATGTCCCTTTCTGCTTCTGAAAATCTCTTATTAATATTACACAGAGACTGAGGTAAGATAGAGGGTAAGAACAGAGAACAGGAGAGAGAATGTCTGGAGGAGGGATCAGAAGAGATAGGGTGAAGATGGTTAATGAAGCAGAGAAATGTGATTCTTGGGGTAGCGTGAGTCACGCACCAGGATAAGGAAAAGGGGAGCAAAATGACAGCCATGAGCAAAGGGAAGAGGTGCAGCGAAAAACGCCAAATAAGTAGAAGACACCTAGCCTTTAAAAAAGGTACAAGTGGTTTGTTTAAAAAGAAGCAGATGCTGATGTAGGTTATGCCGGGATATCGGGTGATGACAAGGAGAGTGTCTGTGTCTAACCTCGCCCGCAGATAGATGCTGCTGCAGTGCACCCCAGGGTGCTAGTTGTGATTATCCAAACTGAAGGCCCACTACAACACGTCATGGCTTCCACTGAGGCTACACCTGTAGACGTCAGGTGTAAATGGAGCCCTAAATGCCTTTTAGGCCGGTATGTATATTTCAGCATAATTCACAACCTTTATTATTGACCAGATTCTCATTTCGCAGCAGGTATCACTTGCCCGTTTTGTCACAGGGTGGGTTGTCACAGGAAGCGTGAGTGGGCTTCAACAGAAAGGACCAGACTTCACCTACTCTACCACCTTTGCCTGTCAGAAAGAATTAAACGGACAAATAAATGTACCTAACTGTCCTGTTTCTAACCACTGCTCTAAATGCTAGGCAAGAGTCTCCTTTGGTAAGCAGAATACAGATGCCTGAGACCCCAGTATCCGTTATTTCCCTGCTGTCTCATAACTGGTTTTGTAACAAGGCAAAGTGTTGCGGTTCTCTTCCTGTGTAGACTAGATTCAGAAACTGCTGCTGCTAATACTAAACTGAGCTGGAAAGGGGGTGTACTGTAGGTCTAAAAGTTCTTGATTCAAGCATTGCAAATAACCCAGTAAAATAGGTAATGATCATAGAGGTTCTTGTTATGCTAAGTGAAAAAGTAGAAAAATAAAGGACTCGGGTATCTTTTGAGAGTTTGAGATGATAACTTCAGTGTTCCTGTGGCACAGCCCTAGGTAAGTTCCCTCTGAAATGAGCTCTGACCAGAGGACTTAGTGCTTTAGGGAAGTTCTCATCAGCTGCAGTGTCTCACCTTGTAGGTCCACACTTTGAATCCAGTCTACTCTGTCAGCAGAAAAAGCTGCTGTGTTGAGCTATTCCCATGTCACAGGCCATGTGCGTGTCTTGAAGCATTGTGCCATCACAGGTTGGTGAAGGAAAACATCCTGATGGAAAACATCCTGAAAAGAAAATATCCTGATGTGGCATCACAGGTTGGTGAAGTTGCACTAAGGTCGCTACATCACCTTCCTGAGTTTTGTTCCTTAAACTGTCCCCTGCTAAGCTCGTGGGACTGGAACATGGGATCAACAAAGAGCCAGCGAAGAAATCACTGAGCTTTAGTCAGGAATCTGCAAATACAAAGAATAAGAAATGTTGGAGCGAGAGAGGTAAAGAATACTTGTTGAATCCCAGCTAACCAAAAAAGCACCTTTACACTATACAATTTTGACTGAAGTTTCACCTTACGTGCAGGCAAAGGCATCCCAGTGCTTCAGCCCTCCTGATCCTTTCCTTCTTCTTCTACTAAAGTTACAGCCTCCAATTTGTTCCCGTCAGCAATATCCACCGTCAGCCAGTGCCTGGCTGATACTGCAGTTCTTTGCTCTTTAGCATTTCTTCTTCAAGAGCCGACAGTGTTTCAGAGAGATGACACTCTCCCTCTTTGGAGACAGCCAGCTGCCACTATATTTTCTTCTCTCCCAATGGTGTATTTTGGCAGTAGATTTCCTTTGCAGCTGTGACTACAATTTGCATTTGGAGAGTATTGGTTTAGAAAGAGAAGGTATTTAACAGAGCTAACAATTACTGTTTTCAAATGGTTGGAAAGGTGATGAAAATTCCAGTCAGTGCTTGTGCTTGTGGATTAAAAACAAATACCACTCGTTGCCATAAATGCTGCTTCTTTCTCCTGCTGAGACAGCTGATAGTGGCTGAAACACAGATGCCCCATTAGCCCAGATTTCAATAGGAAGGGACTGTCAGTGGGGTCTTACTTCTCAGCCCGGCTCCAGCTTTGTTAAACTCTTCAAGGAAAGACGGACCGCATGTGTGTAGGACACGGAAGCTGCGCTTGTGCCTAACTTCCAAGGAGATACCTTGGGTTTTGGTTCTTTGGGTGCTCTGTGAACTTAAAACTGATGGTTTTGTAAAGGGCAGAAGAAAGAAAAAAGCGCTACTTAGTGTGTGCTAAAAGAATTAGATAATACACTTTTCCATTTACAGAAAAAGTCTTTTTTGTCTGGGTTTAAACAATTTTAAATTATCCTATTTATTTTTTTGGCAACAAAAATGCGAACAGAATGAACTTCAAATCTATGTTGTTTCAAGCTTTTATCTCTTTTTTTTTTTTTTGCTAGCAATTAATAATAAACAAACATGAATTACAAGCTTATAATTAAAGGTTTAGTAGTCACTGCTTGGTTTAAAATGCCCTTGAAGTGGTATTCTTCTTTTCATCTTTCTTTTCTTTGCTAATGCACATTCCAGCAGGGCTAATTCCCCTTTTTTTTCTCCAAGGACTTTGTTGAAGTAAAGGCAAAACTTTGACTTTCGTCTCTTCATATTTATGATAATCTTTTTCTTGTCACATTCTTAACATTTTACTGCATCCACTTTCATTCCATTGTGAATGTCCCTTGTGCTCTAAGTCCAATTTTCTGCTTTTACCTCACAGTGCTTAAACTATCCATTCTATTCTGCTCTGTTTTCACCAAGAACCAGCCCTTAGCAACTTGATAACAGCCTGATACTGACGATTTCTTCTTTTCACACACTATAATACATCTTTTCTCTTCCAAAGAGATTTCTGGAGCTCATCAAATGCCCGTGCTACAGAACAATGCATCCGCGTGCTTTCGCTCAAATACCTTTTCTCTTCACAGAACTTTGAAATGCTAACTTATTTATTACTCTCTTCTAAAGAGAAAGCAAACAGTTTCATCAATCACGTTGAATTCTTTTGTGCTCCCTTTTTATAATGTAGGTATAATCTCTGGAAAGCTCTTGGCTGCAAGTTTTTGAGAGAAAGCCAAGGATTTCTTTAATAATTAGTGCTACGTCCATTACAGAGGACCAAGCTTTTGCAAGAAGTGCTGGCGCTGTCATTTGATTCCAGTCCTGTGTTTACATGCTTTCATGAAGACAAAATGCCCCAGCCACAAAGCAGAAACACATGTACTGAAAGGGTCTTAAAGGTCACCGCTAGCCTCCCTACATCCTGCTTCTGCTTTGGCTCGCTGTCCTCATCCTTTTCCAGAGCAATACACTTTGATTTACAGATTGCAGAGGGCTACCAGAGGCTGAAAATGAAATTTAAATTGTGACTTGTCCGTCCTGGTCGCTTCCTCCTCTCGAAGCAGCAGGGAGCACGAACCTCTGCCTTGTGTCATCCGCCTCGTTGGCCAAGTTTGCCAGCCAAGCAGTGGTAGCACGCGACCTTGGAGGATGTGTATCTTGAGCGCTGCAGCTGCCCAGCTGCAAGTCCGCAATGCCACACAGTGCTCAGCAGACCGCAGGTCACATAATAGTAAAAACGGTACTATTTTCAGCTAGAAGGTTGGTAAAGTTGCGTAGTTGTACACCAGCTACGGTGACCTAAAAAAGCGGGAACTGAGTGCATAACTAATTGTCTTTATTCTGTGCTCTGTGGCAACAGATAAGCTTATTTTCCTATGCACATATGATCATTACGTTTTTTTGTTTTCATTTTTAAATGGATCATGGTTATAGGTTAGGGGTTTTGACCAATAAATGGTTATAATGCCATAGCTGTATATAGAGCTTCGCCGTAAAAGAAATAGCGGAGAAAAAAGAAAACTGAACGAACAAAACAAGCATTATTGCATAGAAGCATTCAACTACACAACATGATCATCAAAGAAGATATCTGAAACAACAGATTTTTAAATTATATCAAGAAGATGTCTGTACAAAGGAGAAGTCTTAGTTTCTCTCATATTCATTTGCTCACTTAGAACTGTTGTTTTTCTGCATGAATGTTAACTGTACAGCACTTGGCGTACACGCAGCCCTTCTTCTTATGTCCCAATTGGACAATTAGCTCAATCAGCTAAATCTACAGAAAATTTAGGGTACATAACAATGTGCACTAAGATGCTTAACTGGTAGAGATCTAACTGCAAAACCTGCTGCACTGGGTTAAAAAACAACCTGTAGCCATCCTGGAACCAGTGAGATGTTCGGGGCAGTCCAAGTTTAATTACTGGTAGGTTAAGTAAAATTTCCACAAGTTTCCATCCACAGACTTGAAAAACTGAATTATCCTACTTACAGGTTTTTGATGAGCAGCACTTTTCCCCCAACAAGCACTAAGTCAGTGCTTTAAAACAAAGAACACTGTACTGGGCAGAAGGAAGAAGCGCTCAGAACAAAACTGGGAAAGCCAGCAATAGCAATAAATCAGCCATGCCTATTAAGTAGGATTTCTATCTCCCCAGGTTGTTTTGGCAATAGCGCTAACCTTAGTTGCCCTCCTGCAGCAGTAAGTGGCTAATGAGGCAGAATGGTCTATCAATCACTGCCTCAGTCAGAACGCTACTGCAGACTGTTGTCCAAATTTAGGGTAGATCCATCCCCTAGTCTAAAAGGGCACGATGCTCTGGGACTTTACCTGCCATCCTAGATGAGGCACTCGGGAGGACTGCTTTCAGAATTCAGCCCAGGCATCTCAGCTGACCTCAGTCCACCAAGTTTCTTTCAAAGCTGTGCTGAACTTCCAGATGCAAGTGAGGAATGTTCATGACCTAGAAGGGTGATACCATCAGACAGAGACTCCAGACTGCTTTTGTCATGCTATTTATAGAAGCAGAGCAGATCCAGGATGTGGACTTGATTAGAGGATCCCTGATGCTGTGCATATAAATACCCCTACCCTCTACAACCTTGGGCTGTATCATAGCTTTAGACCAAGCTTCCCCTATTATATCCGGAAGATGTGAGTACCTCAAAATGGGTTGCTCAGCAGCCAGCGTGCTGAGTGAGAAGCTGCCTAATCAGCAGGGTATGCTAAAAACGGGAGTGACTCATAAATCCTGCTCCTCCTCTGAACTGTCTCCAGCACCTTCTTCCAGGTGATGTTTGTGTCCTCTCCTGAAGGCGGGCATGCAAGTCCTTTTTTTCAAAAGCTGAACAGCGATGACTCTTCCCTTTCAGAGGAGCGCAAACGAATGGAGGCAGCAACATTTTTGTATGCAAACCTCAGTGATGAGAGAACTCACTCAATGAAGGTAACCGTAGATTAAGGTCGGTTATCTACCCAAAGGAATTCAAAGCTATGTCATGTGAGCTTTCTCTGGTCTAGAAAAGAGAAGGGAATGTGGCCACACCAAGCATTTCCGTGTGCAAGGAACCGGGAAGTTTTAAATTAATGGAAATCCCTAAATTACCATTCAGTCCTTAACTTTATTTAAACAAAAAATATCCAAGTAGTTTTCTTTTTTCCTTTTGTTTTGTTACTTCCTCATCTTTATTCTGAAGTTGTTTTCTCTAGTTGTTTTCTCTTTGCTCACACGTGAGTTGGATACAACATTTTTATAAAGGGGATCCTCGCTAAATTGCTCATCTACAGAAATAATTGCAGAACAAGAAATAGTTGTACTAACGGCAGAAAGTAGTGCTTATACTAATACTTTATAAACTGCCTTAGTTTGCAGTTATCAGTTGTTAAAATAAATTCAGATATGTGTAAGGGCATCTTTTAAAAAGATGGCTATCCAAAACGCTGTAGGGAATGCATGATTACTAATCTCAAATTAGGATCGTTTTTTCTTTTCAGTAGAAAAAAGTTACAAGTTGGGAATTAATTTTCATGTAATTGATTGATAATTTTCCCTCCTGCTGTGTGCGGAAAGCTATTGGATGATGGCATATCATTCTCAACAGGAGGAAAAAGTATCAGTCATTATGGGACAATTAGTTCCAATTTCCACTATTTTTCTTCCATGTGCTGGTAAGACTGCCTTCAAAGTTTAAGTACAGTAATTAACCATAAAAATCAAAAAACTTTTTTTATTATTATTATTTTTACCTTAAAAACCAAATCGAAATGTAGACACTTCCTGCGCCCCCATGCTCTTCTTTCCTGGACTGGTGGCATTCATGAAACGGTAATTTTCATGTAGCTGCAATTAACAGAACCTGTGACAGTTAATCAGCTTACATTCATGGTTTTGCAGCATTGTTCCTCATTTCATTGCTGATATGATAGGGCTGAAGAAAACCCTGAAAAATCTTTTTATCAATATCACAATTTATGTAAATTGTGTATTTCCCCACAAATCCACCATCTGTTACAAGAAAATTCTTGGCCTCAAACCGTCATTGTTTGCTTTATTGACAGTGAAATCATAATACTTGGTTAGTCACCTTACAGCAAGCATGGTAGCATATCATTAATGCACACGTGGGAGGAATATGCCTATTATATACACCTATACAGAGAGATATATTTGTGTACACATAGGTACGTTACATGTATCTGATGATTGATATCTGTGTGGTGAACTACTGACATTTTTTTAAAACTAGAATGAATCTGCCTGAAAAAGCTGAATCTTTTATCGCACAAAATTTGCAAAGCTTGAGCTACAAAATTCACTCACATGTGAGTATTTTTCCCATTAGTGCACTTGGGTGACGCATCTTAAAGCTTTAATGCCAAATACCAACTGTTTACATTTTTCTAAATGCCAACCATGTAATTTTATCATAGGATCTGAAAAACTATCATCTGAGCTGTTTCCTTCTCCCACCTATCACCAAGTAATGCAGCCCAAATTTCATGTTCTTGGCTAAAAGGATATAATCCCATGCCTGCAGCCTTAACTGGGTAATCTGCAGTAGGTTCTCAAAGATACAATTAACTGGTCTTTGAAATTTAGTTCATAATTGCATTCATGATGCAGAGGAAGAATACAGTCTTACTGTGTTCTCCTTGTTTCCTTAGCTTTTTGATCCTGCAGCTACAACGATAAAAAACACTTGATGGTGAAGTTGGAATGCGGTACTCATTAAATTCAGCATATATGACTGAAAGTACATAGAGAGCAGATCTTTTTCAGGAGGAAGGTGCCATTTTTCTGTAGTGACTTGTCAGAGTAGAATCACACTCTGAGGTGCCAATTATTTCACAACCTAAGTCCAACACTTAACTAATCTGTGAGGTACCACTGGATTGCACATCTCGGCTCCCCATATTTGTTCCTTAGTGCGCATACCATCCTGCTTGTTCCTAATTAATTTTCCTAACCCCATGGTTACTGTGTGCAGAAATTGGGACACACAGGAAATCTCAACAGAAGGAAAATTCAAAGGGGAAATAGTGAATGTAGAGCTATGACCTACAGATACCAAAACAAGAATATTAATAGTGTTTCTCTGCATTATTCTACAATTTCTGTCGTGTTGTTCCTTATGAATTTTACCACGTCACAGTTAATCTCTATGGCACTTTACTAGTTTATTGGCTTTATTAGAGCCATTGATTGGACAGGAGCCAAATATGTGAATATAAATTGATTTTATGCAATGTACGCAACAAGGAATTCATTGATATAAAGGGCTTCATTATTTGTCGGATTACTCTAAAATGATTTTGGAATAGCAAGAATTCTCTGTGGACTGTATTAGAATTTCATGCTTAAATGCAGTCGAACACTAATTTTTATATGAATTCTTTTGTCTTACACTGCTGTATAAAGGAAGACTGAAGTAAATATCAGGGGAGTAGAAATGCAGATTACAGCTTCAGGAAACAAGATGCAAGCGTGAAAGATGACAGAAGGATCATGTGGGAGGAAATTACTGTAGTTTCTTTCTTTCCCTTATTCCTATTCATAACTAGCTATTATCAAGGACCTCAGTCATTTTGAAGCCGCATTTGCAATAGTAGAGGAAGACAGAGGGGTTAAATTATACACATTCTGACGCTTTGACAGGTTTGGTAACCTCACTGCTGCTGAAACATGACAACAATGTCAACATCCAGAGAGACAGGGCTGTCTCTAGCCCCATTACCTCTAAAAATCAAAAGAAATGCATGACTAAGAAATATCGTAAACTTAGGGGAAAATAAGAGTTTCAGAACATGGTCAAGGGAAACAGGCATTTACATAGTGAATCAATGCAAGGGACTCACCAC
Source organism: Vanellus vanellus (assembly GCF_965231255.1). Taxonomy (NCBI): domain Eukaryota; kingdom Metazoa; phylum Chordata; class Aves; order Charadriiformes; family Charadriidae; genus Vanellus; species Vanellus vanellus. The sequence goes on from NC_138905.1 coordinate 44,287,576, forward strand.
TCTGGACTTGCTGCACTGTTCTTTGCTCCTGATTTTTATGTTTCTCTGTAAGCTGCTGTGACTCCTCTGGCTCCCGTGTGCTCTTCTGCATTGCAGGAGCGGAAGTTTGAGGTGCAGTCAAAAAATTACGGCTTTTAGCTGGAAAGAAAATAGCGTTGGCTTCACTGTTCTCACTTAAATTAGCAGCAGTCTTATCAACAGCTTAAGGAGTGAGTCTGAAAATATCATTTTGCATAGGTTGGTACTGCAAAATATACAGTGATTAGCTGTTCGTAGATTACATATCAGACTGAGGTTCTTTCTGAAAATGCAAACCAAAGTTTCTCTTGAAGAGACTCTGCAGCGTTAAGATATTTCAGAGCCCTATATGTTGAACAGTTCTGCCATGTTTTATAATGGGTGACCAGGAAGCTGAAAGAGAATCACATAGATTATGCCACGTAGTGAGAAATTTGTCTTTCTCCAATGTTCACAGTGTCCATATCCCTCCCAAAATACTCAGATGATTTGCCGTCCACAGGGCAGATCATTTTCTGTGACACGATATTGTTAGCTTTGAAACATGCTTAGAGATTAAATCATACGTTGTAATCATTTCGTTAATAAAATACGCTTATTGTGACAGACAACTGTGAACTAGCCTATGCTTATTCTACATATACTCAATGTTTATGAGGTATACAGTGAATTTAAAAAGTGAAATAAGTTAAGAGTACACAAAGATTTGGACAGTATTTGGATATAACTCAGATAATAGGTTTTCGGTGTGAATATTAGACTAGAAATCTTAAAATATTTCATTTTCTTGTGATGATGAGTTTGGATTTGGACGTCAAATTAGTGTCTTTCAGTTGTTTTTCTAAAAATACTTGTTCCTATTTTAAAAAATTCTGGAGACTGGTACTGAGCTCATGTTTAATAATGGGAAGATTTATTGCCTGGTTCAGGACTGTGCTGTAGATAACTCAGTCTAACTAGTTGTTGACTCCAAAACCTGACAGTTTTGACTAACCGTCGAAAAATATTTCTGCCAAGCTCTTCTCTCTGCTACATTGGAGTTGCTGCACTTGACTTTGTATATGACTGCTGTCCTACCCCCATACATTCTTAAACTTGGGCTCAGACACGTCACTCTCCATGTCCTCATCACTACTGACTCACCACTTCTTGGTCCTCTTCCTATCTGCAGCACCGTGTTCCTCCATCCTGCTCCAGGACCAGTGGTAGTCCTCTGGCAGGACGCACTGCCATAGTCATTTCTAAAACTGACCAATAAAATAGCCGTGGGCTTTTGAGGAGAGATTTAGGTGTTTTATCTTGTTCGTTCAGTCAAGCCAATGAAATTATTGGTGTGGTATTAGTAGCAAGCATTGGAAAACAGTTTTAAAGACCTGATGGACAGCTGGGATCTAGAAAGCATCAATTGATGTTTCGCATATGGCAGCAGGAAAAATGTTTTCCCTCCACTAAAACAGGGGCAGGGGTGATTCTGTGGAGGTTTGCTGGGACATTTCTTGTGCATCAGTAGCAGCACAGACAGGACACGTGAATTCTTCCACCAAGGTTCTTCATCAGAACTTTTTTTCCCCATGAAATGCTGGGCCTTTCATGTACCTTCTCTAAAGCAGTACTAAATCTGGATTGCATTGTAAAGCCTTTGTGGTAGTGGTGAAAAGGCTGTTTTGATAGGACATCTTTACCGTGACCTTCCATTCTTCTGAAAATGTAGTTACAGACCCATCTTTATAAAAAGCCAAGAAAGTCTCTTTTCTGAGCTTGTCTTTTTAAATAAATGTCCATTACTGAAGCTGGAAAGATAGCGTATTTCATTAACAAGAAGATAAATGAGTAAAAAGATGTATTATTAACATCCCAGAATACTTAAATCTAGGAAGAGATCGTTTATTGTAGATATCTTTAGACATTCTGGTAATGTTCCCATCTTCTTAATGATGAATTAATTTCATCAAAAACAGTCTAATGGAATAGGGTAAATTTTCAATGTGGTGTCAAACCTTTCTCTAGTAACACTGCGTACTTACCCTGGACGTATCAGCACTGAAAGCTGATAGTTTCTTTCTCTTTCAGTGCACAGGAGCTGTAAATAAAAATGGCAGAGGAACACAGCTGATGTTAACATGTGATTTTTTTTTTCTTTCTTGGATAAGTTTTGTGATTACATTCCAAGCTGGATGTAAGTCATGAAGTGAACGTGTTTGGGATGCTGAAAAGATAAGCTGGCCAGGAAATACCATTTCACAACATAGATCCCAATTTACAACTTTGCAGGCTTATTGAGGTACAGTGACCAGCTCTACTACAGTTACAGCATCAAACATTGAAAGAATTGTGACAATAACTTCTGAAAACTTATACAATTACTTATAATAACACCACATTCGTGTGCTTTGGATAATTTCATTAATTTTAATTTTTAGTATGGCAGAAAAATTTGAGAGGCAGCAAGATAAAAGGACACTTTCCAGAAAATTGTTCATTGGGAGGGAATGATTTGGGTGTCTGAATCATGGGGTGTCTGATCTATTTGCTGTCTCACTCCACCCAGTTTGTATTCAGCAGATAAGAGGAGGGAGAAAAATTAAATTGTCTGAAATGCACCATGCAGAAGTAATGTCGCCAATTTTATTTCCACAGGATTAAGTATTCACTAAGTCCTTCAGCAGGCTGCTACGGTATACCTGCTGTAATTTAACCACATAGAAACCGTACAAATTTGCTTTTTGCCTTTTGGCCCATTGTTTGGTTGTGGTTTTTTTTTTTAAATTCTATCTTAAATCTCCCCATGATTTGCCAGAAGATGATAAACAACTCTGAGTTTTGCTCTTATTCCAAATCCTGAAGATCCCTTTTTCATGTGAATCGCTGTGAACATCCCACATCTCTCTCATTCATTTTCTCACTATTCAGTTTATTTTTCAAAAAGAATGTAAAAGAAGCAAAAAATTCCCGTGAGATTAGTCTGCCAAGGTTGTCCACATCTTACTTTGGATATATCTGAATGTTTGCAAGAAGAGGCTGTTGCCCCTGGAACATATTTTTTCAGGTCTGATTTCCAGAGGCTACTCCATGCTCTGTAATCATCCAGTTTTGAAGTCTTACTCCTCTTCTTTAGTCCTCTATTAAGAGTAGCTGTTACTTTACTACTTTCTTAAGAGAGGCATTCCAACGGGACTCTCACTATCAGGATCCATACCAGCATACTACTAAGGCAGTCAGCCAATACGTTATACCTCCGTAAGGAAATCTCTTGCTTCTTGTCAATCTCCACAGTGCATTTGTATGTTATTCAGGTGCTTCCTTTTCAGAGGAAATTCTGTAGAAGTTCTGTAGAAGTTTGAGCTGATACTCATTTTTGTCAGTTTCTCTTGCGTAGGGAACAGTAATTCTCAAAGTCCCTGACCTCCTCAAGGGTTCAAATCATCATCTCTGCATTTTCAGTCAGCGCTTGACTACTTCTGTATAGAGACGACACGCATTACTTCAAAGCATTCCCTGTATTTGTTCACGGTTTTCTTTTACATCTGCCTTATAACAATTGTATGACACTGGTATGGATGGGCAGTGGTATACCAAAGAATTGTCACGCTCAGGGAATATGGTCTATACTGTGTTATATAGAAGTATGTAAATGAAATTGTACTTTTATTTATGACTACAAATGTGCTCTTATTTATGGCTGCATGTTGCACATGCAACAGGTAGGGTTTCCTACCTAGCAGTATAGTCACTGCATTGAACACCGAACTGGAAATCATAATTGAATCCTATGACATTTCATTTTTCAACCTGCAAGAAATTTTTGCTTGCGACTGCCATTTCATAAATGGCAGATAATCTACTAGTATTTTTCAGATATTTACCTTCAGTGATGCACTGCAGCATTAAAGTATCCCCTTTTTTGTAAAAGGCCAATTTAAATCTAATTATTCAGTACTCTGCAGTCTCTAATAGTACCACAGTGTTTATACCATTATTGTGGAAAGCTGCAGCATTACAATAATAGAAGCCATCAGATGTTATCTCTCTAAGCGAGCGGGCATGTGCTCTTCAGAAAATTCTTTACTGCAGAAAGCTTTTTCTGAGACAAGATTCTTTTTCAGCCCCTTCACACCTATTTAAAATATCAGGACAGTGTCATTGGCGTGTAAAGGTCGAAGGCTCTATAGCAAGTCTCGAAGCATTTGGGCATGCCTCATTAGATGGAGTGACCTCTAACTGCACTAAGACTCTGCTGAGGATTGTTCCTGGAGTTCAGAGGAATACTCTGTTTTGTTATTTTTTCCGTCTTTTCAATAAATGAAAGTGTAATGCTTCGAATTTGTTCTCCTGATATATTTTCAAAATATAGCTCCAAAACTGGAAGCAAATAAATTACATTTGCCTTAATTTTTAATTAGCTGAAAGTCATCACTGCAAATTGTGTCTTCCATTACAAAATAAAATAGTCAACTGCCAGGCCTGAAATAATTAAGCAATATATTATAATTAAGCAATTTAATTCTGATTTAATTATGATATATCATACAACTTTTCTTCTGATTTAACTGACATTCATTGACAAAATGCCGTAATATAAAACAGCACTAATGTTTACAGCTGATGTCTCTGCATGTTTTGCTTCATAGTATTTGGCATTCATCAGAGCATATGGAAAAAGTCTTCTAGTCTGGAATAGCTGGCACGTTATTTCGTACTACCCAAATTATGCACTACATGTTTTTCCCAATTGTTATTTTGGGAGGTAAGTGGGGAAATCTTTGCAGACATCAGACTTGAGCCAAAGTTCACGGATATTAACTGGAATCTTTCCATCGACTTCAGTCTGCTTTAGATAGCGAACTGCTCCCATGTTGTTACAGGCAAATAGATAAGACTGCATGCTTATGAAATATTTATGGCGCTATATCATATACGTATTCTGTGTCAACATCAACACGATTTTATATTAGGCTGGAGACTGTGAGGGCAAAGGCAGAAGCGATGGGTAGGCAGGGAGGGAGTGCTGCTTCATTCAGTGCTGCATCGATAAAATTGCTGCAAAAACATCCACCAAATTGCTTCTTCAGACCAAGGCCAACCCCCTATTCAGTTAAAATCTTTTTCATTGGATGACAGTATCGGAGAATTCTATTCCAGACTACGGTTGTGTGCAAACCGCCGTTTAGCGGCAGGAATGGGGAGGGTGATTGCAAAAGGTTCGTTCTGCCAGCAGTCAGGTCTGCGCCTGCAGGTCTTCGTGACTGCGGGCGCGGGGAAGTAAAGTCGAAGGATGAAACGCCAATTCTCGGCCTGATTCAGTGATTTGAGCACTCTCAGCAACATCCATGAAAACAGTCACGTAAGGCAGGAAAGCTCATGATTCATCGTGTTGCATGCAGTCAGATGCTCTTATGCCCCTTTCATTTTGATGTCTTGCCTTTTTTTCCTATGGTGACGTTTAAATTTCTCAGCAAAAAAATCAAAGGCCAAATGTCTTTTGGGGCTGAGAGCATTTGTACACTCGGAGCAATAATGAGTGTTTGTTATCTCTCAAACCCTTTCTCCCTCTGGTTTTCTGAAGAAAAACAGAATGATTATTCAGATCGGTGATATTTAGGATGCGGCAGAAAATCAGAACAATGCGTTCAAAACCCGTATAAAGATTTCAACCAACCTTCTTGTGATATTGAAGTTCCTTTGTGCGTGTCATCTCGCCTTCACCCCACTGGCCCAAAATTCTTTGCTTGTAATGTACGCTCAAGTAAAGGTTTTGCAAAATGCCCACTAAACAACACGGAATTAAAAATACGTTGATGTGGGATTAAGTTTCTGACAGCCTCTAAGATATTTCAATATGGCTGCGTTTAGAGACCCTGCAGATGTCATAGCTTCATGAATACACCGATGAGACATCTGAATAATTTAAGAGAATATTGTCAGTAGCAAATGTCACACAAAATAACTGGAAGGAAAATTGCCTTCAATAAGTGAAGATAAAGATGGATGCAAATCAATTTCTGTGTAATATACAACTTGCTTAAATAGGCAACAATAGGTTATTACTTTGACAGGAAATCTTGAAGTGTTTGTATTATATCTGTATCACTTCATTTATTTTATATAGAAACTTCGGCTATGATCCACACCTCTGTAACACTCATAGAAAAATAATTCTGTAACTACACTGTGAAATTTGCACATAGGGAGCAGTTATTACCCAATTTGCTTATACTTTCAAAATTGAAGAGCGAACCATAAATCTGCATGAGAGTATTACAGGAATTTTGAGGTTTCGAATTTAGCAGTTCAAAATGCAATACTGTTGGAGAAGAACCCTTAGCAATGAGATGATTCTGGCTGAAATTAACCCTGCAAAAGACTTTTCTCTGTTGTCTAATAAATCTTTCATGAAGAACATGAAGCAATATGCTGATGCAGTCATATTTACCCAGTAAGCATGAGCACCAGGTGATATTATTCTGCCTATTTAGTCTTTTATTGATGAGAGATCCATTTCAACGATCTAAACGTTATCTTTTGGGATTTTGTTGTATTTTTTTTTTTTTTTTATTCCAACAGCTTACCCAGGGGTTAAAATGGTGAGTGAAAGTCATCATGAGGCCCTGGCAGCACCGCCAGCTACCACAGTAGCAGCAGCCCCTCCAAGTAATGTCACCGAGCCAGCCAGCCCCGGAGGAGGGGGAGGAAAAGAAGATGCATTTTCTAAGTTAAAAGAGAAGTTCATGAATGAGCTGAACAAAATTCCACGTAAGTAAAGCTTGATTGATTGAAAAGCTTCTGTTGGCAGATTAGATTTAACTTGGCGTTTTCTTCTTTGTCATTTATTTAGACAGCATACTTAATGTTTTCTAGTCAGAACTAGAAAAATCAGAAAATGAACCTGGTTTAGTAAGCGCCTCAAAATTCATTGAAATGGAAGAAATAGGGTCAAACTCATATGTGATTCGAGTCTATTCTTGTTATGTCAGATTGTCTTGGTAATCGTAATTTTTACTGATGAATCATTGCTGAATCATCAAAACTGGAATGGCAGAACTCACAGAGGCCATGGAACCAATAAACAAAAGATTTCCTAACAGTAACACTTAGGGTCTCATGTTTATGACAAATGTGTGTGGGCATATTACCTTAAAGCAAAATTTGGCCAGAACTTCTAAATATTGAGAACATGAAAGTGTATATCTTTGGGGATTCGAAAATGTAGAAAAAGTGGGAAAATGGCTCTTTAATAAGGAAACAGCTCAAATACATCAGATGAAGATAGCCATGCTTTTCCCACTGGGTAATTCTCTCAGATCAGCGTTTGAACGTTATTTGCATGAGTTCCTGTACCTATACGGAATACTTTAAAAGTACCTATGTATATTTTTGTGAAGTCAATAGGGTTAAAGTCAGCAGGGCTCTTTTGGTCTGTGCTAGAAAGTATTGATTAAAAGTTGAGGCCTCAATTTGTTCACATCTGTAAAAAAAATATAAGCATTAGCTTTTTGCTGCTCTTTATAATACTAGGGTTCTTGAACCTGTTTGGTACATTTTAGTATGCGTACACTGCTATTAAGTATACAACTAATTCAACATTGTCCATGTAGCTTCATATAATAAGGAAAAAATCCTTTTGGTTACTGACAGAAAAATTACCTAATGATATAAGCAGATAATTTTGGCACTTTTGTAGACATGAAGCTGAAGGCTGTGCGTGTATGTGTATTTTAATAGCAGGCATTAGAGAGACCTTCAATCTTTAGTAATTTTTACTTCAGAAGAGTAAGTAAATGTAAAATATTTTCAGGGAACTATTTTAACATATGTAAGAGTTTTCATTTGTAGAAGGTTATCATTTGTATAAAGAAATGTCGTGTGACTGATAAAGACAGATAACAAATTAGAATATTAATCGATTTTTTATCTCTGAAATGGATCTTGGCAATCTGGCAGATGTGGTTTTTGTAAAATTGATAGCAAACAGCTTTGCTCTGTCACTCGAAATTCTCACTTGCAAGAACAGAGGTGTTACAGTGGTAAGAAGTCCGTATGCCATTAGTTTGGTAATCTGCACAGTCCAGTGCAGACCATACTGAAATGAAATTGCCTGATGATATCATGGGAAAAACAAAACTACAAGAAGAAAAAGAAGAAAAAACAAGAAAATACAAGACATTGAGGGAGAAATGGTCAGCATTTGAAACATTTTCTCTTTTAATTTTTAGCTCACCATGCTGTGTAAATGAGGTAGAGGACACTTTTATGTAGATACTCCTTTATTTTTAAACTTTGATTATAACATAGCAAAGGTGTGAATGGTTTCTAGTGTATGGACTCTGTAATTGGTACATCTAGGAAAATGTCTGTAGATAGAGACAGATAGAGACATCGGATGCACTGCTGCATACTTTTTTAAAACAGCAATGAAAGCAGGAGAAAAGTCCTGTCTGGAGAATCTTTCCAAATAAAACTTATCTTTTTTTGTATTCATGAAAAAAAAAAAAAAGAACCTACTATGACATGATGAAAGCGCTTACTGAGAAAAGTGTACTAGGACATAAGGCAACTCTTATTTATTATCAAATATATTTTAGGAACTATAAAATATGGTACCTTGTGTTAATAGTGAGACCATAACTTATTGCCCACATTTTAGATAGCCGGACTCATCCACGATCATGCAGGAATTCTGTGGTGAGTGGAGAAATGAACCTGGAGTAGTCACAAATACCATACCTATTGTTTGCTCTCCTTCTAGAGGCTGCAGATGTGATTGGATCTCAGCATCTCCATCAAATACTGGGACTGTTTAACATGACATCCTGCTGTGTATATTTATTTTTTTTTAATTTTGCCTTTTCAAGAAGAAAGTCAAATATTGATTGTACTGCAAAGGGACAAAGGGCTTGGGCATGTTTTTTTTTTTTAAATATTTAAATATTAAATAGTGCTATTGACATGTTGGGGTGTTTTATATCCCAAATAACTTTTGCTTTCCCCATTGAGAGTAGTAAAAAATCCTACGTGAATGGACCATAATTAACAGGTCTAAATGTGTTTTTCATTTATAAACTAACACAAATAGATCACCAAATAAGTTTAAGTAGGCTGTTTCCAAAATATTGGGGGTGGGAGGGGAGAGGAAACCTCATTTCCCTACCAGAAGCTTAGAGCATTTCCCTACCGTTTGCCCATTTTGTCTGTAGGGAGTTGTCAGCAAGGTGTTGTTTGCCTATTACAAAGCTGAGGATAGAAAAGTTGTCAGACCTTACCTCTTACAGCTGGTTGCAAATTTTTTTGAGAATCTCTCTTAAAACAGAGCAGAAAAGCAGAATGTAAATTTGTTCCAACCGAATCATTTTTATAGTGCCTTTCTGGGAATTTCTTGTCGTGTGAGAGAGAATAAAGATGGTGAATGAGCATCATTGAGACAGCACAGATACTTTGGTCTAAGAACGCTTCCAAGACCATGGACCAGGTTTTTCCTCTGTAAGATTCCAGCTGAAGACCCCACCCCAAGTCTTACACATGACAGAGGAATGCCATAGTCAGCAAGTTCTCTCGTCTCTGCAGATCAGTGACAGGCCTGTTTTCTAATTCATGTATTTTCTCATTTAAAACTTCCAAATGTCTCGTGTTCGTCCCCACATGACAGGGAAGGCTTTGAAAGCTCAGTGGTTACCGGGAGAGGATTTTTTTTTTTGGTCAGTGCTCTGTTGTCTATGTGCACAAGAGAAATAATTAAATGTTTTAGTTGCCTCTGCCTAAGATGTTCACAGATGGAAAATAAGCCATCATGATTTAATGAATATATACTAGCATAGATTGTGCACACATTGTGAAAAAGCTCACCTGCAATCAACTTGGCTTGAGTAATAAAGAAGCCCAGCCATAGGAGGGGGGCTAATATATATATATAGTCTCCTCTTTCTGGCTTTTCATAGAAATTACTTAATATCAAGTCATGCTTATTTAAAAAAAAAACAACAACACTGAAATAGTGGAATACAAGATGACAAAAATAAAAGTACAGAAAACCACACTGAGCTGAATAAGTGCTGTTCCTTCCATCTGGTTTTTAATAGAACACTCATATTTTTAATATAATGTTTTGTAGAACACATAGAAGTCACAAGTTAAATAGTCTAGACATACTTAACTAACTAAAAATACCAGGATTCCCATTAAGATTTCACTTTGCAAAACTCCAGGATAGGGTCTGTGCAATTTAAATTACACTGATGTTTTCTCCTGTAATATATGCACTACAGAAGTCTTATTTTATCAAAACCAGATGAATTTAAGAGAATGAGGAAATAAAAGTTCCAAGAAGAACAGAGGGCTCAGTTGCATTAGTATACATTTATTACAAGACCAGTGAAGCAATAGGTAAACCCAGTTAAAATTTGGATTGATACAAGCAGGAATTCTGGGGTTTTATTGATTTATGTCTCTTTAAAAGTAGAACATACCCTACCTTTTGTAGCAGGAGAGTGCAGGCCTCCAAAACCACACAAATCATTTAGGATGGCGATGTCCTAACATATATTTCATTCTGGATAAAGCAAGTAGGATCACTTTATTACAATGAGTCATACCATTAAAGTGCAAAAATCCTGTAAGGTTACTGAGGCATAACTGTGAAGAATTTTTTTCTTCGTTATGTAAATCCCTGCATTTTGGTTATAAGTGGCTGATTTGCATAATCACAGTACAGTTGTTTTTCCATAACTGCACTGTGTATAAAAGTCACTCTATCTTAATTGGTTCTTATACTTTCTATCCCAATTTATCTTTAATCTGCAGATTTTTTAAGCTGTTTACCAGAAAGAGAAAAAAGGCAGCATCTCTGCTTTTACGCTTTGCATTTTAAACATAGCAATTCCAGCACCTGAAAAGGGGGGTAAAACAAAGCAGATAAAACGGCACTTACACATCTGAAAACAAAATTGCATTAAAAGACTTTATAAGATATATTGATTCTTTCCTTCCTCCCTCTCACTGCTCTTCCATCTGGGCCTTTGTCTACAGGCTAGGAAAATATCTGCCATACATTTACAGTAAGCGAGTTCTAGCAAGACTATGGGAAGGCGAGACAGCAACAGCTTTTGGGCAGAGGCTTTAAATGTCAAGATACTGATAATAACCATACAAAAAGAAAATTTAACATCAATCAGTATTAGTTTACTTAATAAGCGTCTTTGTAAAATCAAAGTTGTCATGAAGTATTTCCTAAGAACACATTCCTGTATGAACAGCAGACCTCATTCTGCCAGCAAGGTAAATAAAACAGCAAAAATCCAATTAAATTCCAGCATACATTTGACTGAATAATGATACGCTGTTAATGCTTCTCATACAATCTTGAATAGCTGTAATATCTGAATCCGTTGAATCCAGGATACTATCATTACCTCTTTAATAGGAAGTTATTGCATATTTCTAATGTTCTTTGCTGTCTTACATTGTAATTGAATAAAAAGTTACATTCCCATACCAACCTTAGTCTGAGATGTTTGGCTGGCTTGCAGCTCCATTTGGCCTCAGTAGCTGGTGCTCAAAACCCCTACATTTGATTCATCGTGTACAACTGACTGATAATCCCCCAAACCAGGAGCTCAAAACTGTGTGATAATTCAGGCTAAAACCCAATGTTCTGCGCAGACTTGTTTCGCATTCTGTTTGCAGATATTCAGAGAAAGGTTTATTTAACTCTCCTTGGCTTAGTGAATAACCGTCAAAACAAAATGGGACTGGAGGCTGCAGAGGAAACTTTAAAAAAAAAAAAAAAAGATTACTGTAAGACTCAGGTCTGGGTTAATTCTAAATAATAGCTTAGTAAGCTAAAGTACAGAGTTCTAGATATATTTGGGTATATTAGCAAATAAAAGAATTCTGGATTTATATGTTTAGCCATTTAAATTAAATTTCAGCCTTCAGCAGTCATCCTAGACACACCTCATCATTTCTTTCTCCCTGCTGCTCTCTGCTGTTCTGCCCTTCTGCCTTTCTTGATTGACCAGCCGATGTTGTATTAAGAGTTCTTATTACCCTCTAGAAATGGCAATAAGGTTAATTTCTTAATTTTTCATTCTTATTTGGCATCAAGATTATCAGGGAGATATTATTGACTTTTGTCTATTATTAGATAATTAAGGATTTTGTGCATGGGGTCTTTCTGAAACTTAATTTTTATGGAGCTGCCAGCTTGATTGTTTGCAGAAAACAAATTCAGGCTGTTCGTTTCACTGCTTCTTCTAATGGTTCCTGGAGTACAGGTGTCACTGGCATAGGGAAGAGAGGGCATGTTCTTTTCTAAGTTCATAAAAGGAAGCAAAATACTGATAATAGAATACTTTCAGGTTTCAAAACCTGATTAATATAGAGCGAGAACTACCATAAAATGAGAAAAAAAGTTCTCAGCGATGGCTATTTTTTATATTTCCATGGCATATTCCAGTGTTAGCCATTGCCTTAGATCTCCCTAGGTTAGCTGGAAAAAAATTATACCTCTGCTTCAGAGACCTTCCTGTCTAAATATAAGGCAAGGAATAGCTGCCTGCCTGCAGAAAATGAGGAGTATATGTATGTATGTTCATATATATATATATGTAAAAGTACACACATATATTTGTCAATACAATAAGCAGTGATCTCAGCTTAGGAGCAGTCTGACGCTGTCAAACTCTATTTAGGTATCCTGGCAAAGAGGACTTGTAAGGAGAAATTTAAAGGAGAATAAAGAACGAAGTTTCTTGATGTTCAGGAAAGCCTGAAGAACAGCGCTGGAGGAAGCAGGAAGGCATAAATTCAAGTCTTCTTGTTTCCCTTTTTATCATCAAATCATTGCCAGTTGCTCGTGCCAAGCAAATACATGCAACTTTACACTGGGGAAGAAACAGGAAATCAGAAATAAAGATTTATTTTGAAACACAGAACAAGTACAAGAGCTATTACAGTACAATCATAGAGGGGGGGGGAAATCGTTGTTTCCAAACACAGTGATTTAAACGCAAATTTCAGATTACTTTGTTTTCTCCCTGAACACCCCAGTCCCAGAGTTCAGTGATTAGATGAGAACTTAAGCATTATTTTTTTTTATTAAATAAAAGTTTCTAGATCACCTACTGGTAGGGAAGAGCTTGGAAATACTGCCCACACACATCCAGAAGATAGAAAAATTGTGAGACAAAGAAAAACAATTCAACTCTGTTATTTTATAAACTCCTAATATGAAAATGCCTTCATTATTTTTAGGCATCCAGCATATTTTGAATGCTTGAAATTAGGATCCTGAAAATACAGTTTTTAAATCCAAAGTGTCTAAATACATACTGAGGGGCGGAAGAATGGAAGTGAAAAACTCATGAAGTAGAACATGGATGAAAGTCCTTGTCTGGAAGGAATAGCACGTGGTCTGAGATCCTGCTGAATTACACTCTGTTGATATTTTAATGGTTGATTCTCTCATGAAGAAAATTTTTACAATCCACGAGTTATTTTCATATGACTTCTAATAGGCTTCCCTTAACGTGTGCTGTACTTAGTACTTTTGGATCTGTGACAGCTGCCCGTTTGATCCTGATGCAGGACTGAGCTAGGAACCTCAAGCTGTTAGAGGTGTGAGCTGCTCTAACATGACCCAAAAGTGCTGCTGCAGACCATAGATGGATCCAGCACGGTCAAGCAGACATGCTTGCCAGGAGGTTACACATCCCCTTCGATCAAAGCAACCTCAACCCACACGTCTGACATGTTTAGGTCTGAGGGAGAACCCTATATCTATGCTGGCCCTTATCTTGGCTCCTTGGGCAGGCCGAGGAGGAGAGGAGAAATCAGAGGAGCAGACTCGTACAACTTGAACTGGAGCACCAGCTGCAGCAGCCTCCATCCCCAGCACAGGGGGAGCCTGTCACATGCTAAACCCGTGTCCTTTTCCGCAGCACCTTGAGAGCACACTGTCCTGCCTAAAAGGCAATACTGTCTCTTAACCAGAAGCATACTGGGAGCATAACCTCAGTGTCAAACAGAACTCTACATTATTGATGACACGTGTCTGAAACATCGCTTTCAGAAACAGCATTTGGTTTTGAGTTGTATAAAGAAGGGGAAGGAGAAGCAAGTTCTCCTGTAAAATACGTGATGCTAACAACGTTTCAGCAAAATATAAGGAAACAAAAAACCCCATTCAAATTAACTTGTATGTCCGTGGGGGTGAAATTCCTCTGTAGCAGAAACGAGTGAGCACCTACCCTTGGTTTGGTAATGGGGCTTTAACAAGGGGGACTAGAGTACCCCCAAGGGTGTCCTCTAGCACATCACTGTGATTATTATTTTATATGTTACAACGACTCTGGTAGGTATTTTATTGCACTATAGATATGTCAAGTTGTGCCAGTGCCTTATAAATTGAGTAGAGAATTCAATTTACAAGCAGAAAACTGAACATGGTTGCTGGCTTCCTTTCAGTGCTGGGAATGTGTCTTAAAATTTCATTACTTTGTGTGAGGGAAGGTGCACTAAAATTATGTTTACATGAATAAAATAAACACAATCTTTGCTAGTCTTTTTTAAACTTACCTGCGGATGAAGTGTCTACAGAAATTACCCATTATCTGTTATAATTCAGTTTGTAATCTTGCTCTGAAAATGAGAGTTCATGGAATGATTGTTCTGAACTTAAAATTGAGAATACGTTTAAAGATTGATTCTCAGCAGTGTACCGCATAAAAGAAAAAAAAGCACTTGGGACTATGGTTAATAGATTTGCTTTTTAAAAGTATGGTATAAATGGGCAATGAAAATATAGGAATTACTGTTAAGATTGATATTCCATCCTTACCTCAGCTACTTGTGCCTAGGCACTGTGGCAAGCTAGAAGACATTCTCTTGCATTTTTATAAGAACCAAGAGTAGATAATTACACCTCTGTTATTCTGAGGCACTGTTGTAAGTTGGCACAGCTGAAGAATAGAATGTCATTCTTTGTTGTTATTGTTAACTATTCCACTTAGAACTGGGTGAGTTTGCTGCTGAGAATTATCTGAACTAAAGTCTTCCCTGAGGGATCATAAATATATAATACCCTCCTTATTTTGGTTGATACATGTTTTTTAAAGTATTTAAACTTTTTTAAAGAGACAAGAATTCCTTTATTAATGTATGAAGTGTTTAAGATACCTGGGCATCAATGCCAGATCGCCAAGGTGGGTGAAATACTAAGCCACTGACCGCCAACATGAGCTTTCAGGAGTGCTGTCGGTCCGTAGCATCCTTTCTTGCATTCCTTTTATCTTTTTAGTCTCATCTTGTATTTCAAGCAAGATCTTGAACTGGTCTAGACCTGAAAATCTCTGCTGCTTCCAGAACACGCAGCCAGTTTGCAAGAGCTGTGGAGGTGGCCTCAAATCTTCAGAAGGATCTTAGTATGGGTAGACTTTGCTCTGACTCCACAGAAGGAAGCTGTGCTGCTGAACTTGAATGACTGCCTCATGAAGGCTGAGTTCCAGCTGGCAGCTGAGCCAGCCATCTGCCTACTCCTGTGCAGGTTTCTGAATCTGAATCTAATCTTAATTATCAACTTCAGCAAGAGCTCCCTAATTCGCTCACAGCCCCTATATCATCTGGGGGCATGTTTCAGTACTGTAGCTGGCACTGTTTCCCTATTGCAGCAAGAGCCGCCAAAATGAAAGATGAGGTTTGTCCTTTCAGATGGGAAAGGCATTTCAACCCAGATCTAAAAAGGAGTTCCAGAAACGTTCGCTGTTTCTACACTTAGCTTTTAGGAACTAGACTCTGGGTGTGAAATTCACAAATCTGGGTTAAATGCCTTGGTTCTTTTCAGAACAACGCAGACACAAGAGGCCCAGGTTTATCCAGAAGAAAAAAATAGAGGGAGAAGTGCGTGAAATCGTACCAGTCTCATAGACTGATATCTAGGAGGAGGCCTAGGTTAGGCCCTTATGACAGACAGATTCACGGCCTGAAAACACTCTCCCTGGACTTAGAGACCTATTTCTCTCACTTTGAGTGCGATTCATTCACCCTCTTCTGTCAATGTACAATCTGA
Source organism: Vanellus vanellus (assembly GCF_965231255.1). Lineage (NCBI taxonomy): Eukaryota > Metazoa > Chordata > Aves > Charadriiformes > Charadriidae > Vanellus > Vanellus vanellus. The sequence goes on from NC_138905.1 coordinate 44,303,648, forward strand.
AGAAGAACAAGGGAACTCACTGGACCAGAGGCCTGGCTGAAGGACAGCATATGCATTTTGCTGTCAAATGCCACTGGACAAAATAAGCAAATAACACTGAGTATTTAGGGCTCCTTACTCTTAAGTAAGTGTCCCACACTAGGCTACAGAGTCTGACCCAATGAATCCTGCATTTCTTTCCTAGCTGTGCTTGCAGGAAAGGCATATCCAGGTTAGTTTTCCAGCTTTAGTCTCAGGAAGAGCAGGAACTCGAGGATTTTAGGCGCAGCCTGAATGATATTCCTCAACCTTTGCTGGCATCTCCCACGTTGTCAGTTTGAGGCAGCCACACAAACCATTCGTTTGACACAGTGGAGTAGGGGTGGCAGTTCCTTGAGGAGGAAGGGAGGAGTATCCTAAAGCTGATGAACTGCCAATAGGACTGAAAGTCATTTCCACATGAGAAGCTTTCTCCCCCTAGAGCTGTGTGAAGACCATCCCCCATATGGCTGTACCCCAGTGGGGAGGAAACCTCCAGGACTAGGACAGGCATTAGATTTTTGTTTTACTGAAACAGTTTATAGAGAGGCAATACATTCTTCATGTAGTCTACAACGTTGACAAAAATTTCTGTACCTTTATTATAGATACTTTTATGGTCCTTCTTTACCACAGTTCATTGAATCGTCTATTTTCCTTCTGTGTTATTTCATTTATGTACTTATTAACACTTTTGCCCTAGCCAGAACTCACACGAAAAGATTGGCACAAGCAATGTACTTGCTAATCCAACATTCAGACTTGTTTCTTCTTTAGGTTTCAAGCCTCGTGTCCTCCAAAGCCAGCTATTTTATCATGTTTTCTAAGACCTCATACCCAATTTTCAGCAAACACATGCTCTAAGCTGGAATATAGTATTTCAGGTCTCAGTCCTGGACTCGGTTATTTGTTCGTAATATGCCATGGGTGCGGATTTACTCGCAATGTGGGCAAGGGAAGAAGGACAGAGGAAGATAAGGCAAGCTTACTATTCATCAATTTCAGTCTAGCATAGCATTTTAGATTACGACTCAGTGATGGTAATCACTTTATAGGAAACTGTTCCAGAATACCAATTTCTAAACTCTCTTGCCTCATAAAATATTTATTGATGAGTCTTAAGTCCTAGGACAGAGGTGGCCAAGATGACAGAAAATAGTATGGGGGGTGGAGAGGACCAGTGGACGAACAAGAAAGCTTAATGTTACCTGAACCCAGGGCATAATATTAATGATGATAACATAGCATGAAAAAATGTCAGAATTGACTTGACTATTCTAAAACAGCCATGCATTTATTTAACAGTGATTGTACGGTACAAAAATACTTATGCACACTGCTTTTCTTGATATAAATATAGGTATCTAGAAAGAGAGAAAATGGAAGAGGGAAACTATTTAGAAAAATCTTTTTTCTACTCAGTTACAGCATTAACTGAAGTGTTTAAACTGTGCAACATCCTTGATTTGCAACAGCTCATTTTTGTTAGGAACCTACTGACAGCTCGGCTTTGATCCTGCAAAGAGCATGGATCTGTCCAACATCGCTACTTCTTCTCACTGCCACCTAGAATGAGAAAACTAGCTATAATTTTATAATGATAATGACAAGAAGCATTTTTATTCTGTTGAACTGAATATTTATCCTGGTAATTCCTGGTAGAAAAGGAACAGAAAATATACCCTCTTAAAAAAAAAAAAAAAAAAAAATAGCCTAAATTGTGTCTACATTTGGTAAAATAATTTGTGATACCGAATCCCTGATGGCATAGCAATGCTAGCTGAACCCTGCAGTGCAGGATGAGTGCAAATTGGTGGATGAGTTTCTTCTTGTTTTCAAGTCTTTCTTGACTGACCTACACCACTCCTGTAAATAACCTAAAAGGCAACAGAAGTACATTCTTACTTGATACAGCCATGCAAGTACAGCATGGGTATGCAGGCTGAGTTCAGGTATTGAAATGATACACAGCAGATTTTAGAATTTCAAAAGGTCTAATCCAGTAAAGTATTTAAATATGTACTAACCTTTAAGCTCCTGAATAGTGCATCGAATTAAATTTGTTACACACAAGTGATTTGGAGGATCAAGACTGTAAACACTCACATTTCTAATACATGCTGCAATTTACCTGATGGACTGCTACATTAATTCATATTTTAGCGTAAATTAATTTTACTTTAGCTACGGTTATTTTAAAAGTTTGTAACTCTACAAGTGATGGAATTTTAAAGACATGTTCCACACACACATATAGTGGCAGTAGCAAATTTCTTTTCATTCCTTCATAAACATCAGTGTAATTTTTTTACCTTCCATTGCATTTTAGTAGGCTGCTTGCTGAGAGTTGTACCCTGTTTTGTCACGTGGCTTATTATCACAACACTCATTTTCATGATGGTTGTCAAAAAAAAGATGGCATTTAGGGCAGTTGTTTAGTTTAAATGATCAGTAGAGTGCTACTTTGAGATCATTTGGGATAGGGGGCACTGAAATTTTCCAATGGAAGCCATTGGAAGAATGTAATTACCTCACTTGGGATTTGGGCCAACCCTGCAAACATCCAATTTCCACAGAAGTGATTGAGGTTCTTTCCATTTAGTTTAATGAGAGTTGGATGGGGCTGTAAGGCATTACAGTCCTTTTGGGAAAATCCCAGGGGATCTTTCATCACCACAAAAGCTGAGGACATCATTGGTTTTATGGTTCCTCCAAAGTGCCGCAGCCCTTGCATCAGCATGTCCCCACTGCTGTTCCCCAGCATTAGTGGCTCAGGGGGAAGCAGGCCACCACGGGGCCGCTTTCTATGCCTGAGAGGGAGCCAGGATGCTGGCAGATGATGTTGTTGAGCTTGCTTCTGGGTTTAGGTCATCCGTGAGCTTTAGAGAGTTGTTCAGCTGTTTGGTGGGTGTGCTGGAGCGCTGTAGCAGTGAGCAGGGAGCGGATGTGATGCCTCACTAATTCCTCCCTCCTTTCAGCTTCAGCGATGAGAAGCAGCTGAAAGTCAGCATCAGACTATCATAGGGCTCAAGACTATTTCAGTGGCTGGAGCCCAGCAGTACTTTAAGTCTCGCAGACAAAATTATAGGGTTGCCTCCAATGCTACTGATGATAGTTCTCTGTTTTGGCAGACTTCTGTAATCGTTCCCCTGGTATCAGGGGGAATTATAAAGTACTAGGAACATACAAGGTATCAGTCATGTACGCTAAGATGGATCACTTTTAATAGATTAGCAAATGCTATAATGCCTCTCTATTTCAAAGCGGATTTTGCTTTGGTTTGGTTTTTGTAAGAGGTAAAGACAAGCTGTAATACACTACGTCAACATAGGACTAAAATAAATTATGTCCGTGCTTATAGTTGTTGGGGAGTGTACTTACCATCCAGTTCCCAAACTTAATGAGAATATACCCAAATTGTGAGGATGTTGAAGTACAGCAGTTTGTTACTCATTCAGCATTGTCAGAATGAGGGTTGGGAGCCATTAGGAGACTGAAGTGTCAGTGATGATTCTTGATGTAGCAAATCAATGATGATATTCCCTGCTTTCCCACAATATTTTATGGGGCAAGGAAAATAAAGGGGTTTTGCATCAGTATTGTGTTGGTACTGACATTTGGGGAGTGGAGAGTTGAGAGCTGTTCCTGTCCTGATGCCAGCTGGACTTTAAATTGCCTTTTCTAAGGTAAAAAATAATAATAATAATCAGTGATTCTTTCTCCAGGAAGGTGCAACATTTGCTTCCACCAGACAGATGACCATTAATGACAGTATATGTCTTCAGAATCTCCGTGTCAATAGGTCTGATGTTCTGAGAGTTACTATTAGAGAGTATGTTGACGAGATGTATGGCTTGTAAGCGTTAGAGGTCACATCTGTGATCTGAAAGTAAACGGTAACCAATTTGTGACTCACAACTCCAGTTCTTCTCACCATTTTTCACCTACTGCCTCTTTTCCTTACTTTTTCCTGATTCCCTCATCACGCAGCACCTTCTCCTCTCTTTTACACTTTCTGCCTCTCCAGAAAAAAAACAAAACAAAACAAAAAAGAAACAGAACAGTTTTGCCATGCTAAGACTTTCACAGAGAATACAGCTACAGGAAGAAAGAGGAAAGTTAAAGCCTCTGAATTTTTTTTGACATATGGCTGATAGAAGCATAAGGCTCCCTGCCAGTGCTAGTCTCTGCTCTGTTCTCCAGCCTGTCTCTCTGCCATAGGATACTTCTGATGAAAAAGAATAAATATGAAACAATATTTCTCTACTTTACCCTCTACTTCACGCAAAGCTTGCTAAGAAGGAGTGAAAAGCCTTCAGCTAACATTTCAGCAAAGCAGACCGAATACTGATGTTTATTTTTTAGTAACTTCAAGACTAATGTACTGTAAAATGTACAAATTTTTTTTTGTCAGTGGCAGAAATCATGAGGGTAGGACTAGCTCTTTTTTTGCTCAAGACTAACAGGGCTCCTGTCAGTGGTTATTCTTTACCCCATGAATATGTTGAATGTTCCTGCACTAAACCATGAACTGGAAACCTCATAGCCCTGCTCAAGTGTTTTCTAGCTGCTACTAACTACGCTACTCATTCAGCAAGAAACGTTTTTGGAAGGAAAGTCAGAAGAGAAAAGTGTGTTGGGTATGACCCTGTGATGTCAGTGTCAGTCAACAAAATCGTGTGTGACCTCAGATAAGGATCAACAATTGAGACAAGCCAGCATAAATCGCAGCATTGCCAAGTTTAGAGAGAAGCCAAAGGAAAATTGGTTACAGTGCTGGCTTCTAGAAAGTTGTTTCCTGGCATGAGCTGATTCAACTTGAAGGCATGTGTGGACAATTAAATAAATACTATCCACTTGTAAGGGGTATGCCTGTCTGAAACTGCTTTCATAAAAGGATAAAAAAAAAAAATACAGTCAACATGTTGGCCATAATTAAAATATTTTGACTAGAGAGCTGTTTAAGCGGGTTTATTTTGGGGTGGTATTTTTAACTCTTCAGTGGTTGAATCTGTGGAAGCCACTACAGAGATACTGGATCTCTAAGCCATCAGCAGTGAGGTAAATGGCCTTTAGTTTTCACTCCAGGGAAGGATTTCTTCTTCCATCAAATGTCACCTCTACCACGATGTGCCTGAATAAATATAACTAGCTTCACTTGCTTTAGTAGAGTCTCCTGGGACAACACTGCCAACATAAGTTATTTATGATTTGGGATGGGTTGAATACTAGTCACAGCACAAAAATATTACCTTCCAAGCTTGCTGCATATTGCAGGTGACGGAGATAAAAACTTTATCCTTATTAAAGGACTATTTCACCATAACAATAAAATTTACTGGCCCATTTTTACCTCTGCCCGCTGCACTTCTCATATACTATAGTGTTCCTGTATGTAGCCATAACTTTGGCTCTGAAGCTCCATTGGAAAGGAGTATTGAGGACGTCTTCCTTTTTCCTCAGCTCACGGGTGGGCTCTTCACCACCTAGCAGATCTAGGAGTTTGTGACAAGTCTGATTAAAAACACTCAAAACTGTCATCTCAAAATAAGCACAAGTTATCTACTAGTTTCTAGGAACCCTTTTTGAGATTTCAGCAAATAAGTCCTAATTTTGCTGTACTGCAGAGTAATATGCTAGTACCAGCAATCAGAAAGTGAGGCAAATATTGGCAGGTTTTTTCTGAGATAATTTCAGCAAATCAGTATTAATTTACTGCATTCCTTGTTTATTAAAGACATAGCAAAGGCACCACAGAGTTGACATTCAAATTCTACTAAATGTTGTGCTCACCAATATAGTCAACTTTCAAGTCTAGAAGTTAGAAACTTTGCAGCAGATGTCCCGTGTTGTTTTTAAAAATAATTTCTATTTTACTGGATTTTGTATTTCATCTAGTTTTTATCATATATAAATTACCATTCTATATTTATGGTGGCTTAAAACTCTGTATTGATTTAAAGACAATTCACAGGTGGCTGAGCCATAATAAGGCCTTCATACATTATAAAAGCAGTTTGTCTTATGAGTACTATAAGTATATAGTATATATAGTATATATATTATATTATATAATAATATAATATATGTATATGTATATAGTATATATATACTATAATACTTATATAATATACTATATATATATACTATATATAATACTATATATACTATAAGTATTATAGTATATATAGTATATATATACTATAAGTATCTATACTATAAGTATATATATAAGTACTATATATTGAGTGAACGTAGCAGAAAAGAGTGAGCAAAGTAATACAAGAGGAACAGTAAAGATCATAAATAAAATTACACAAACAATAAATAAATAATTACTAATTAGTCAATTACTTAATATATAATAAAGAGTAAAACAAGTTAATGCAATATATATACAGCCACATGTTCGTACCACACTCTAAAAGCTCCAAATTGCACTGAAATCAAAACGACGACGTAAAAATAACAACGTATTTGACAGATGCCTTTTCATTTCTTAGGAAATGTATGATACCGCGATAAAATACAACATCAAGAAAATCTAGATCTGAATAAAACTTCCTTTGTATAAAGTTAAATGCTTTTCATTTTGAACTTTTCTTCATGTTACATATTTAGGAGAAAGAAAACACAATTTTTTGAAGCCTCTGTTACTCTAAGGCTTTTTAGTGTAGTGCACAGTGCTGTTAACCATCAGTGCACATATTCACAAAGGGGCATATTCATTCTGCTGCACGGGCATCTGTGACAGCCTGTGCAGCACATAAACCTCACCGTAATATAGGTTTTAAATTATGAAAGATGCCTTTTGCAAGCTTCTACAATGGAGTAAATTTCACACCAGCATATAGAAAAATACCATGAAAATTACTATTTGATTAGCAATTTCAGACTGACATTTCATTTGAAAATTAGTTACAACTTACCAAAATATCCTTTTCCTGTGAACCACTGCACTTATCTTTCCTAGGTTAAAGGAATGCTGTCAAAAACATGCAATGTTTTTTTCCTTTGTATTAGTAGTTCACCTCAAGCCATAATCCTACAAACATTGTTCAGCATAGTTTTGCTGAAATTAATGGAACTATTTACAACTGAAAGGACTCAAATCCAAGCTCTACTAGTCTAGAAACATCATGCAGCAAAGAAAATTACTTTAATGGGGCAATTTTGAGAATTTTCATCATTTATGATTTCTTTTTGATAATGGAGCCTTCTATGTACATTTTTTCAAATAACAGACCCGATTTTCAATGTGGGATTTATCTGTCTTATCTATTGCTCTTTTACTTGGAGGTTGTATTTTCATTCTTGGAACTAGTGGGATTAGAGTGGGGCTAAAGAAGGTGTTGTCACCAGTTTTATTCTGTAATAAGGATAGTTGCTAAGGCACTGTCATGAGAGGAGGAAGAATATGGCTGGCATCTTAGCCTAAATTTGGTTTAAACCCACGTATCTCACCCCATAGTGAAGAGAGAGAGCCTATGTGCTCTAAGTTGGACTGTATGGAGAATGCATTACTCATCCTTCTCATTGAGGCTGATACAGAAATCCTCCACGGGAGACCCAGGGAGTCAGGAACATTGTTCTGTGGGAGAAGTGGCTTAGCTTCTGGCTTACGTTGGGTAGATAGCTCACTGGTTAGGTTACCAACCAAGAAAAGAGAAGTCTCCAGAGCTCTATGCTCAAGCCTATTTCAGTTTTTTGTACAGTGAATGTTTCATCTAAAATGGTAAGAAGACTCAATTTGCTGGCCTTCTAGGAGAGTGGCAAATCTACGGTCTAGTTCTTGCATGCTCTCATTCCATGAATCGTTTCTAACACTCTGTAGCCTGATGTGGAGAATTTCCCAGGAACAGAGAGACCAGCCTGTCCCGCAGGGTCAAGGACGTACTGGAATTCAGCATTTTAGCGATCTGGATATTACTAAATTCAACATTTTAGCAATCTGGTGAGCCTTGAGACAGGGAGAAAGAAGAAAAACAATGAGATCTGGAGAGCCACTTGACCTTACTTGAATTCAAACTCCGGACAAGCACCGTAGCTTTGTATATTTGGCTTTCTACGAACATAATTATTTTAGGTTGCAACAAGATAAAGACAGTTCAGACTATTTCTCTAAGGTGGGAATATGTAGAGTATCTTTCTCTACTGTAGTACCTCTTGGAAGTATGTTGTGATGAACTTTTCATCAGGATTTGTCCTCCTTTGACCTTCTTTCATCTGAGAACTGCTGATTTAAGCATTGTAAGACAGTTTTCTAACATGAATTTTCTTACCTGAATTTTTGAGAGGGAAAGAAAAAAGGTAAAACACGGGAATTTATTCTTTTACATTGGTCTCACAATCTGTAGACTGTATGCTGGGCAGAGGGTTATACACATTATATTATTACCTCACACGTTATATTATTACCTCGTGGCCATTGTAGTTCTTAGTGATAAAATCACTTATGGCAGAATTGCTATTGAGAGCAATAATTTTTCATACTGAATACAATGTCTGTGGAATGTTTATTTGCCAGCAAAAAAGGGATTCTGTAATAAGAATGTTTTAAAAGAAATCCCTTGACAAGACAAGGTTTTGATCATGCCTGATTTTGCAGTGGACAGCTCACGTCAGTAACGTAACACATCTGCAAAAGTGGGTTTTTTGTAGTTGAGTTCTGCCTTAATAAGTGAGACTGAAGGACGACTTACAGGTTCAAGCTTTTTTTCTTTTTTCCAACTGTATCATTTTGCCTAATGAAAGGACATTACCTCCCCCAGTCAATGTGGCCTCCGTTGCTGTTGTAATGCATCTGTGGATACATTATCACTGCTTCTGCTTCTGTGAATGAACAATTCCAAAGCAGCTACAGAGAATTTATTTGCTGATTACTTACCTGCTATTAAAGTGGTTCCAAATAAAGTGAAATGGCAGACACACTGGCTCTTGGAAGCTCTTTCCTACTATAAGAGGAATTCTGTGTGTTCTCTGCAGCGCTCAAGCTGCTTTACAGATGCACCATATTTAATTAGATTAGTTTTAATTAGACTGCAGATGCAAAGTTGCATCTGTGTATCACTACTAGTCTGTTTTGAGGCAATTTCAGCCAGTAACAAACCACCGTCTCATTTGCATTCATTTAAATGCATTAACCTTTTGCTTGCTGAAATAATCGCTATAGAAGAAGGTATATAACTTAGAGATTAATGTGTTGTTATTGTCATGTGGCACCATATGCAGAAAGTGGAGTAGCCTAAGAGACAATCATGCAAGGGGAGCAAAAAGGAAATTGCACTGAAGAATTAATTCACTCTTAAATAAATCTTTCTGAGAATTCTATTTATACTTATTTAAATTCCTTTAGAGTACTTATTTTCCAAGACAATCTTTCAAGCTTTGGACTTTATTGATTGCTCTTCTACCCTTAATGTTTGTTTTCTTTATGATCTTTTCATTTTTATTTCTTCATGCTTCACAGAGTCCATTTTCTTTTGCTGCCTCTCCCTTTCTGTTCTGAGCTGAACTCAGTTCTGAGGAGATGGAGGATTAATTGTTCATTACTGGTGATGCTACAGGTTTGAAAGAATTGTCGATTAGCTATTGCAAGGTTCTGATTAGGAGAGAGCACAGCTGCTTCTTTAGTTAATGGCAGAGCACTTGCAAGAGGAATTAGGAACCAGGGACAGGATCCTCGCTGGACAGAAGTCATCAGGACTGTGGCCACTGATTTCAGCAAATGAGCCTTTAACCCTGACTTCTAATTCCTGAAGTGTTTATTTTTCCTATGCTTACTTACAGTACTCCCTTTTCATTTTCATTTCTCTATTCTGGCCAAACTTGGGGTTAATCACTTTAGGTTTGATTGTATTTACATAGGGACAGAAGCAAGAACTCTGCTGTGTACTTTTAATTATAAGATCTGATCATTTTTTCAGCCTTTTTGATCAGTAGCAATGAAATTAATCCAAAGAGAAGAACGGGGTTTAATTAAATGATTTTAATAAGTGGGATGCACTTTCCAGCAATGATGGGATGCAGTGGTTGTTAAATAGCAATAAGAAAATGTGTCCGTGCAGAGCATCTGCTAAGGTTGACTGTAAATACTGGAGCAAAATTTTACTGGAGTGGAAATACGACAGCCTCAGGAGAGAAGCGTACACTGGGCATGGGGTTAGATTCACCACTCTCAAATTTCAGTGACATTCTTTGTGAAAGCAAGTCACAGATCATCCTCTCCTGGCTTTCCTTCTCTAAAATGAAATTAATACTTTTCTCTGACTGTACTGATTAGCAAATTGTCATTCAGAAAGCAATTCAGAGATAAAAAGCAATTAACATGGAGTAGTGTCAACCAGAGGACTGTAGATCCAAGTCTAGTATAGAACTTTTGACTCAGGCCCTGATGACCATTTGCTGCAGCAAAGTCAAACAAGAATGTCTAATAATTGATTTTCAGAGCTGGTGTAAGGTTCTGTTTCCTATTCACTTCCCAATGAATAGAAGAAGCCGGTGGCATTTCAGCACTGAGTTTTCAATATGCCCTTACAGGAATGCTTCACTTAGTGGAGAAAGTCTGGCCTGGACGTACCTGTAGGATCGATCTGGGCTGAGCGCACTCGGTGTCAATAGGACTCTACAGAAGGAGATGGAGGAAAAGGATGCTCTTTCTGTGAATTGAGCTCGTACAATTAGATCCCATAAGGGATGTAAGCGCCTAGAATGCGTCTGGTTTTCATTTGGGCAGTCTAAGGCAAAACTGACACCTACTGCAGATAATCAAAGGTGGACTCCGGTACTGAGACACGGGATTTATTTCTTTCTGTCATATCCAGGAAAAATGACTGACTTAATTTGAGAAAAGCTTGCAGCCTGAATTCAGTATTGTGTGGCTGGACTTCAAACTCGGCACTGGTGGGAGTCAAGGGGTCTCAGAATGATGAAAAGCTGCTTCCCAGGCTGGCTGTCCAGCAGCAAGCTGGATACGGGGGTTTAAAATGGAGGGTTTTCATCTGAAACCCTTAGCACACATCTCAGAGCAGCAGACTGGTTCACCTGTCCCCATAACACTGGGGAATGAAAATTCCTCTTCGCAGGCTGGATGCCTACAGCCCTTGTTTTGGGGAAATGGGAGTAGGGGTGGAACAAGGCTGAGTCTTCTGGTACTACACTGGTAGCACAGCTTGCCAGTTTTTATATATTAATCTGAAAGTTAGAGTGTTCCTCCAGGAAATGGAGAAACTTAGATTTAATTCCTTCATCGAGCTGGGAGTTCTAATGTATGGCAGCACTTCTAACTCATGCTGAAGTCACGGCATTGTGTAGGAAATAATTCAAACCACGGGCCGAAGTGAGAGGGGTTGACAGGTTTCTGGTTCCCATTCTCAACATTGCTAAATTTTAGAATAAGCAACAATCACCAAATAAAATACAGAAGTTAATAATTAAGAGAGTCTTCTTTTTCATGGTTCCTCCTCTGTCCCAAAGCTTGCAGAGTCATACTTCACCTCTGCTTTATGTCAGGTTTTAAAAAAAAAAAAAAAAGGGAGATAAAAGTACTAGATGAGATTTTTAGGGAGAGTTGCTGTCTTAAGAGACAAACTGATAGTAGTGGCTTTTCCTGATAGCCAATAAGATTAACAGGACGAAGAAAGCATCAGGACAAACTGCTTGTGTTAATCCGCACCGTACGAGAACATGTTGTGCTCAGGATGATATGTGTGCTTACAAAACAGTCCTTTCCAGCCTTTTTTCAGATCCACATGATTCCCTAAACTAAAACTATCAACTTTGGGTTACAGCTGTAACACACACTCATGGCCTAGCTGAATATAGGGCCTGACTAGAGCTTGTGTAAATTAATTATTCAGGCTAATTAGCAGAAGACTGAAGCACAACATGAGAGAAAACATTCCAGGCATGCTTAATTAATAACTTCTAACATTGCTAGGTAGGCAAAGTGAGAAGCACAGCAACAGTGAAGAGTTATACTTGTATCCTACAGAAGTAAAGATAAAGGAAACAAGAAACAAGTTGCAGGTAGTGTGTAGGAAATACGGATTAAGAGATTAAATGCAGTTTGCAGCTTTTTCATTCCACACACCTGAGGAGCTATATCTGTACATCAACCATATAACTTTGATGTAGATTTCAACGCGCTAACATGAAAATCCAGATGTGTATACGCAAAGATTGTGTTCTTGGTTCCTTCAGCAAACTGGCCACTTTTCCAAGAAACACAGTGTTGTGGTTTAACCCCAGCCAGCAACTAGGACCCCGCAGCCACTCGCACAGTTCTCTCCCTTCTCCAAGAAGGGCAGGGAGAGGGAGAAGAAAGGGAAAGGAAAAAAAAAAAACCTTGTAGGCTGAGATAAAGACAGTTTAATAGAAACTGTAACAGAAAATGAAAATAGCAATAATAATAACAATAGTAATAATGACAGAAGTCACTGCCTGGTAAATTGGTACTGTCCCGAGCAATGATTGCAAGTACCCATCCCCCAGCCAAGCCCCATTTACATACTGAGCCTGATGTCTATGGTATGGAATATTCCATGGGCCGTTCCATCGTTCTGTCTAGGCTCCTTCTCAGCTTCTATGGGAAGCTGAAAAAAAGGCCTTGAAAAATATAAACATCACCTGGCAACAACTAAAACAATATGCATTATTGACATGCCTTTCATACCAAATCTGAAACACAGTAACCACTAGAAAGAAAATTAACTCTGTCCCAGCTGAGACCAGGACACACGGCGTCCCTGGGCTTGTGCAGGTAGCTTTTAATGCCTCCTAGGAGCAGTTTTAACTTCTTCCAGACTGAACAAGAAGTCAGGAAAACTTGAATGCCCAGCCTTTGCACAAAGCATTTTGGAGAGAATTGTGCCCTTACCTCAGTGGAACAAAATTTCAACTTTTGAATTTATGGAGACCAGAAAAAAGCTTCAGAGTTCTTGGCCTAAAAAGGATAGTCTTCCTTCTTAGGGAGCATAACTCCAGATTTGATTAGATCTATTAATGAGGTCAAATGATGCTTTTAGGCTGCTAGCTAATGTAAACCAAATCTATTTATCACTTTGGCAGTGGTTCCTGCAACAAAGTTAATGACCATTACAGCATTTGTAGTTAGCCAATCAGGAATGGTGCTTTTCTGTGCAAAAAGGCAGAAGTTAGTAATCAATCATCATCATCCTCATCATAATAGTGCTGCTAAATGAGCTTCTGAAAAAGAAGAGCAACATGGCTATTAACCTTAACTGTACCTTGAAAACAGATTTCATCCTACAAAGGCCACTACTGATATGTGGGTTGCAGCCTTGATAGCTTCTTGCAGAATAAAGGAGGTCGAAATACTCGGCAAGGGCACAACCCATATTTAGATTCTTTGCTTCAGTCTTTGGAAATAAAACAGAACACTTAAAAAGAGAAAGGTCAAAGCCTGCTATTTTTTTAAGTAGCAGGTGAAAGCAAGATTTTTTCCAAGGGACTTGAGTTGTATATTGTGAAAAATTCAATTTCTTTTTTCTTTATTAGCAGTTTGTCTAATAACATACAGATTCCCCAAAAGTGTATCTTTATAATATCTTCTGATACACATCTTCATAGTGGCACCCGTGTGCTGGCAGAATAGAGCAGACTGCTACAAAAGCTGTTGTGCACACTCATGCCAGTGGTGCTTTCTTGGGAAGTTTGGCTTGGTAGGGATGAAATGAGGGGAGTTATTTTCTGCGGTACTTGTTGAGGCAAAGGTGAGGCATGCCATGAGAATGGGTCTCTCTTTCCATCCCAGTACAGGGATGAGGCTTGGGATAGCCGGGCGGCCGGTACCTACTCCCTCGAAATTTGCAAAGCTGGTATAAATATCCTGACCAGCACCTCTGCTTAATAGATAGAGGTCATGAAAACATTTTAACGTTTTACTTGGAATGCCTTGGGCAAGCCTGGGACCGTTCAGTCCTTCAGCGCACATCCCCCAGGCAGTCTGGCAGACTACACACTGCAGAACAGCTGGCCGAGCTGCCCTGGCCTGCCAGATGTGCATCATATACCAGTGCAGCAGAGCCCACGCCATTTTGCCCCCTCATCCCAAGTACCACTGTCACCCATATAATGTTCTCAAAATACCTGCAGCATGGATGGTTTACTCTGCCCTTTCCTGACCGGAGCAGAGTGCCACATCAAGGACAGAGTTGCCTGCCGGGATCGCCCTCCCGCTTACCCCTGCACAACTGAATCAGTAGACAATTTGAGATCCCTTGGAAAAATGCATACATACAGCCACAAGCAGCCTGGCTTAGTCCCACTGGGGCGAGTAGGGCCAGCCGGGGGTGGCAGAGCACAGCTCTGCTCTGGTGCACTCCACCACTGACACATGGTATGAGCCCTTGCCAGCTTATGCTACATCCAGTCAGACATTGCTGGCCATGCACCAAGACCAGGATTACCTAGCAATCCCAACATCCAATTGCATCCATATTTGAGCGGACGCTGGACCAACAAAGTGTATCTTATTGGCCATCTCTGTGAGCGTATGCGTGGCTCATGCTGGTCCTGCCTGCCGACAACCGCACATAAGCATTATAGGGCCATTCTTGGTGTTGCAGACACCGTAGAAACAAAGGTGACGGACCATGTGGGATGTTTCAGTTGTGGTGACTAGGGAGTGGGAATTTCATCCTCACGCTGAGGGTTCAGCATGAAAGCGCTTGCCATACAACCCTTCATGCAAAAAATAGACAAGATTGCGTGGCCTGAAGAATTATTGAATGTTCTAAACTTTTATTCGGGGCATTCCTATTAAAAGCTGTCACCTGGAACACCAGAGTGAGCCATGGTTGAAATCTGGTTTGTCTGCGGCTAACTACTATTGCCTTAATAACACGGTTAGCTCAGGCACTGCTTTTGGAGGGTCCTGGCCAAAGAGTCTCTTGGTTTTCTGTGTCCTTTGTTTCAAGGCTCTGTCTTGGCTGTAACCTTGGCCGCTGGTGATTTATGGAGGTGCCAAGCTGGCTGGCTGGGTTCCCTCCAGAAAGAGGGCATTCATGTCCTAGGTGGACAGGATCCTTAGGAGGGTCTTGTTGAGGTGACAGAGGGGGTATTTAGCAAGGGTTGTGCAGCAGGGAGTCCTACACCATGTGCTTGGACAGACTGGATCTGGTAGTGTACAAGCCTGGTGCATTCTCTTAGGTGGACAAGGGCAGAGCTCTTGTGAGCAGTCAGTTAGACCAAGATGGGCACGTACCCACCGCACAGGCTTGGGACCTTACGCTGTAAAGCCTCTCAGCCAAGACTGTCTTTTTATTTCATCTGCGTGCACCAAATCACTGTCTAATCTGGTGAGGCATTGCTTCTGAGTCAGTGCTTGCAGGCACTACCCACACACCAATGAGTGTCTATTAATAATGATAATATTTAATGAAAGAATCTTGTTCAGAGTTTTATCTGCACATTTAAAATCAAGAAATGCAGATATTCAGTTGATTTCACTGGGTATACACTATTGCCCAGCAAAAGAAATAAGCTTTTACAGATACATTCCTGTCACAGAAAGAAACATGGTTTCTCATATGAGCAGTTACTGTCTGTGTACTGTAATTGGCCTAACATACAGTAAAAATAGATATTTTTTAAAAGCTTTCATTATAGCTGGAAGAGATTGTTTTTTGTTTGCTCCTTGATGGTTTTTATAATCGATTTACAGCTATGCAATTATTACTTTTTTAATCATTCTGGACATTGAGCATATGAAAAAGTTCCTGAACCTATTAGAAATTAGCCTTTCTCACCACTTACCATACTTAAGTATGCGTATGCTTTCCTGTTGAAGCAATTAAAAAAAATGAGAAACACAACAAAGGCTTTTATGTCTGAAAGTATTAATTAGTTTTAGAAAAGAATTGTTCCCATGATTCTCATCTGCAGAGTTCATATATTTCTTGAATAAGTGGATGGCAGATACAATGCATATATATATATAAAATGCATATATATAATGCACATATATATTTTTTTAGTATGTTCAATGCTGTAGGTGAGTCTTTTTAACCTGTCTTTATCTTACCTATCAGAGGGGGAAAAACAGGTTCATCCCACACCTTTTCAAGGGATGGATAAAAGCAGATATGTGAACCTACTTAGTATGTGTTCCAAGTCAATAATATGGCTCTACCAGGCTGCGTAATGGATAGAGGCAAAAGATCAAGTCCTAAGGGAAATGGTGTCATACTTTTTACAAGGAGATTTGATTATCTACAAGTTAGGAATACTTTACATTTTGACATTTGGTCTTATTTCACATGGAGACACAGTAAATTTCACTGAGAATTTCACCAAAAATTTTAATAAGGTGGCAAATGAAAATCTGAACCGGCAGCGAGGCTGAGGAACAGGAGGATTGTTTCAATGGGTAAGTTCATTAGTTTGGTATGTATGAGGAGTAAATTCTATTTACTTTGTGCTATCCCATACTTCAGTGATTTGTCTGAATGTACGGACGCCAGATACAATATTGCTGTCTGGATAATAAAATGGCAGGAGTCAGGGAAAAATAAAAGATCGTTTTCAAAGCTTTTAAAGAAGTAGTGAAAAATTATTACCAAAGTAGCACATCATGACAAATGAAACTTAAGTCTCTGTTTATGCTACAGCTCTATGGGGATAAACAAAATTAAGTTTTAAGGTCCCAAACTCTCTTCAAGCCTGGAACATGTTCAGAGCACGGCATGTCATTACGCTCTCTGTGGGACAGTAATTACCCTGCTGACAGTAACTGTTCTACACCAGGGTAGGAAGTGCATTGTTTCAGTCCTTTTCAGCAGCATCACTGTTTTGTATGAGATGGCCACGCAGAAAATCTAGAAGCGGTCCTCTGACTCGCTGCTTGGGAAGAAGCGGAGTGAAGGAGGTGCCCTACGAGCTGAGCGAGGCTCCTGGTGCTGAAGTAGCTGAGGTGCCAGTAAGATGTGCCAGAAAGATTACAGCCTTGAGGGTCCTGGCACTGGGACCCAGGACACCTCTAATGTACACTTGGCTCTGGTGTCACAGAGGGTGCTCCACACTAGTGATTTAGTGTGCTGGAGGGGTTCCTTCTGGGTGTGAGTTTGCGTTGCCTCTATAGTACTTGGAGCTACGCAGCGTGTACACACACCAGGGTGGCGCTTGAGGTGCTTCCTCTGGTGGGATCTGAGGTTGACGCTACACCCCAGGCTGCTATCTGGTGCACTTGCTTGTGACATGCACATGGCATCCTCCAGCCCTTAGCTTCCTACACTTGCGGGGTGCGTGCCTGGGACCTGCAGCTTACGTGGACCTTGCTGCTGGCAAAGACATAGCAGGGACTTGTGGTCCTGGAAACATGACCACAAGCAAATGAAGCAAATGAAGCCCCTGTTGTTTCCTGTGCATTGCACCAGTCACTAATGTAGACCAATGCTCCCACGGTGTCTTCCGTGTGATGCTAACCAAAGTCATTTTAGTCTGTATGTATTAATGTCTGCATCTCTGCAGTTCAGATATTATTACTTACCTCCTAAGACACTTTGTGATCTACTGATGAAAAGTGCTATATATGAGCCATTTTTATTTGAGACCTTCCAAATGAATATTAAATCTCAGGAAGGAATAAAGCTGGTTATTACTTTCAGTGGGAACTTAGTGTATTACTCCAATGGTTGTTAATCCTTTTAGTAGTAGCTGTTCTCCTTTAAACCCTAAGCCATCTTGTAATAGCCTCCTGTGTTAAGTTTGTATATGCTAACAGACCATTGGCTTACAGACAAATATAGTTTCTATAAGTTCATCTTGTCAGAAATCACAATTCAGTTCCTCTTTTTAAAGCACTGTACCCCTGCATCATGTTTTATTAAAAATGTGCCAAATTAGCTTTTCCTTCCTTGGCAATGGAGTTTTTTGCCTAGTTTTGAAACTTATAACATTCAGCATGTGCTATGCATGACTAATTCTGGTGTGCAAGAAATGTGATTCCGGTTTTGAAAATTGAAATACAAGCCTGGTCCTCATATTTGCATGGCAAACCTTGAAAATGTGACACAAATACATTCCCAAGTGTTCAAAAAACTGAGAAGGAAGATAAAACAAAAACCAGTGTTCATTGCATACGATGAATGAAATCCGCTAAGAAAATCAAATATACATAGGCATAATTGATTTTTTCCCATTGATTACATTACTTTTGAGTCTTATTCTCTTCATTTCTGAGTCCCGGGGTTGATATGACTGGAGTATTTTGTCCCTCCGAAATTCCAGTTCCAAGTCACAGGCAGTGTCATGACTTCTTTTTTTTTATTGCTTTTTTTCCTTCATACTATCAATTGAAGTTTTAAGTGCAACATATTGTATATGTCACGGGAAAAGTGAAATGTGTTTTAACCACAAAATACAAGTGTCCACATGATGGAAAGCAGTCATCTCAAGCTTCTACAGATTCGGTCATCAGAGTTGAGTATTAGCCCCATGGGTTGTTTTGTCCCTTCTCAGGAAAGTGTATGGCCTCAGCTGGTGTTGGTACATACAGTTTTTGGAAAGCCTTCAGCAAACCTGTCTGGCTTCCAGGTCTGCTTGGAGGCTCCAGCTTTCTTCATCTTCCCCAGCTGCTCAGTGTGCCCAGCGCTCTCTCGGGCAATTATCTAGAGCCTGAATTCATTTATTTTATTTTAAAAGCTTTA
Organism: Vanellus vanellus; assembly: GCF_965231255.1. Classification (NCBI taxonomy): domain Eukaryota; kingdom Metazoa; phylum Chordata; class Aves; order Charadriiformes; family Charadriidae; genus Vanellus; species Vanellus vanellus. Next base: position 44,322,334 of record NC_138905.1, read on the forward strand.
TGGCAGCAGATATATGAGCCGATAGGAAGCATCAGTCTAAAAATATTATCTACTTGATTAGAAAGCATCTTCCACCAAAGCCCTTCATTTTCCTACTCTGTTTTCTGCAGTAAGTGACCTCTTAGAGGTTTTGCCGGAAAGGAGAGTCTGTTTTATTTGTCACACTGGCCAGCGTTGCGGTCCTTCACAAGGGACATGCTGTGCAGCAGGGAGCTGAGCTGCTGGTTCCTTCTCTAGGCCGTTGCGTGCCAAGTGAGGGAATATCATCCCTTCATGGAGGGCGATGGAAGAAATGGCTGTATTTGCTGGAGGAAGGGGGAGGCAGGAGCAGGCAGGAGTGCTGGGAGCTGTGAGGGGGTGAGAGGAGAGCCGGCAGCCCTGCAGAAGCACGGCACTGCTGGGAAGGGCAGCCAGGCACCAGAGACCACAGGAGGGATCTTCCCAAGAAGCCATGTGGCCACGAAGAAGGCTGTGCGATGGTGGCTGAGCTGAAAACGAGCCCAAGTGAGCAGCCCCGATCGGCACTGACACAGCTGACAGAGGGGAGATCTGTGTTAACTCTTTTGCTCATATTAGTTTAATTTTGATTTAGGGGGAACAGGCAGGTTAACAGAGGACCTATTTTCATTTTAGTGTTTATGCAGATGAAACCTGAGATTTGAGCTTGAAGTCCTTTGTGATCTCTCTGAGGTACTGCCTTCAAGGAGACATCTCAGAAGCTTCGCTTTCTCGCTCTGGCTGTCTCACTATCTGTTGTGGTTTAGGCCAAAATCCACTACTGGGGACCTGAGGGACCCCAGATGGGACCAACAGATGCTCCCCTCTACCCTTCTTCAAAGAGAGAGGCAGAGGAGGAAAAAGAGACTTATGAGTTTAGAAGGAACTAAACTACTTTAATGAAATATTAATAATAAAATAAAAAGAAATAATGAAAAATATATACAAAACCGTATCAAGCTCCCGAGATGACAATCATGTCACCGGCTGGCACCGGGGCAGTCCCAGGCTGGACTCAGTGATGGACAGGAACTGGATTCAGGATCTGGATTCAGGATCAGGATCACAGGCAGACAAACAGAGTCTTCCTCAGACGTCGGCCATTGAAGGAAGAGAGCTGACCCTTTGATCCCTCAGCTTTTATACTGAGCATGAGGCAGATGGGATGGAATACACTGCTGGTCAGTTTTGGGTCACCTGTCCTGTCCGCTCCTCCCTGCAGGTGGGACCCCACTATGCTTTTCCGCTTCCGACCCTCCAACAGGGCAAATAACGAAGTTGGTTGTCCTTGGGGGTTATAGCAATAAGTATAAGCAAGAGCCTCTCTGCACACCATGCCTGGGCATCAGCTATAAACATTGGTCTTATCACTCTGAGAGAGTGAACACTGTTTGCACAATATGCAGTTAATTTCAGTAGTTAGAAGAGGCCCAGCTAAGAAGCGAAGTTACTGAACAAAATTGGTTCTGTTTTACTTCAAACCAGGACACTATCCCATCTCACCTGGAAACTCCCCTGCCTTGTTTTCTCCCCTGTGTGTCTCAAGAGACGAGGGGCAGAGGGGCCGATGAGACTGAGCAGTGAGGAGCTGGGGGAGAGAGGGAGCAAAGTGCATCGGAAAGGAGAGAGAGAGAGCAACAGAGACAGAAATAGTTCTGCTCTGCAGAAAGGATATACAACGTTGGGTAGATGTGTTTCACTATGACAGAAAACCTATCACATGCCCTAAAAGGTGAATTAATACCAGCAATAATAAACATAAATGACCTGCAAATTCCAATAGTAGGTGTGGGATCACCTTCAGGGAAATATTTTTTAGTTATTTTATGCGTTTTGACTTCCAGCTTTGGGCGCATACAGTAGGCACATCAGGTTCTCAAGCAGCCCAAGCACCTTGGCTAAATTTGTAGCCTTATCTAATGATACTGCTAAATTCATTGTCAGTTTATTTGCAAAGACTAGAATGTTCAGTCATACAAAGTTTGCATAATTTTGCATGATAATGTCTAGCAAAGAAGCTACAGGCAGGAGTATATTCACTGAAGCCCAGCTGATCAGTGCACTTTCACAGACTGTTTTGCATGTGGAGATCTTTCACTGTCAAAACACACACCTTTTAGATCAGTTAAAGCTTCAGTAACTTCCACAAACTATTAATGTAGATAGTCTTAAGCAACTGCACATGCTCAAAAAATAAAGGGGAGAGAATGTCAGCATGAGAGCATTTGTTAAGATATGTAGTAATGGTTCCTTCTAGTGATAGGTCAAAGGTGATGGGTCAAAGGTAGACTCATTAACTTGAATCACATAACAAATCTGTGATAAATCTAAGAAAGTGAAAATAATGTTTTGCAAACATGCTATTAAAGCAAGAGATCATACATTAGAGTGTTTGGGGTAGAAATGTAGCTGTAGAAGCCTGAAGGCTAGTATTTAAATCTTTGGTATTTGTATGTATCTGCAGGTTTTCTCTTCCTCTTTTACAAGTCATTTTACTGTGTATCAGCATTTCCTTTTCTTTGTATTGATCACCTTTGTATTCCTTCTGCTGTGAATAGTGGTATCTATTACCTGGCTCCTTGCTCTCAGTACATTTTCTTTTTCTTTAAGTAACTTCTAATGAAAGTCAAATTGATTCCCAGAACGCGGCCCCTGGGGTGTTTCTATACAGAAAGTCTGAATATGGCTACATACGGGTTTTGCTTTCTGATTAGCAACTGAGTGCAAAAAGCTAAGATAAAACTATGGCTTAGTAAATGAAAACTGCCAGTGCTCTCATGTTCAGGCTACCAGAGCCTTAGATTAATGCAATGTGCTTCACGTCTTCATATACAACTACTTGGCAGTCGCAGCTTCCTGTTAAGTATCATGCCCCCTCTGAAACATAGATTATTAATATTTATTTATCAATTCCGACATGCCGTGGGCCTCCTTTGCAGAATAATATGGAAGCTGCCATCATCTGATAGTCCTTTACTGTCACAGTTTAAATGGGGCTGCTTAATTGCTTAATTGGGCGTTGTCAGTGGACAGCATTTTTGGTATGGAAGTCTTCACTTTTTAATTCAGCTCCTCTCTTCAGTTCTTCCTTGACCTTCCCTCTCTTTGGGTTCTAAGTTAATAGAGTTTCCTCTGACATTGCATACAGAAAGGAAAGAAAAAATATTAGGATGAAGGATTTTATTCTCTTTTACAGACTGTAGCACTTTGATGCTGTTACACATTTTGTGAGTTCCCTCTTACTGTCTTTCCTCTGGAGTCAAATGTCCTCTGAGGCATTTGATAATTTTAGATCATCTGACTGGAATGTCAGTTTTAGACCCAAGGCCTGTACCTCTCCAAGCATTTTGTGTAAGGCCAAGTAAGGATATCTTTATATAAAGGACATGATTTGTAGCTCATCTTTTCCTTTGAGTCTAGCGTCTTTGGTGCAACAAGATTTAATGACAGGTTGGGACACAAGCTGTATTTAGTGTAGCACAGCAGAAGCCAATCAGTGGAGTGAAGCAGTCCGTCCAGAGGACCCAGCCCCACCATACAAACTTTGTGGGAGAAGGGCTTCAGTTTAGGTTTGCTTCCACAGGCCAAGTGCCGTTTGCGGTTGAGGCACCATTAGGTAAACTCTTGGAGTGTATATTCCCATTCGGTCCATCACGCCCTCCCAGATCACTGCATAACATGAGTCCAAGCATAGTATATGGGTATGGTCTGGAGATCTGCTTCATAAATGCACTCCTAAGCCCAAAGTAAAATGATAATATAAGTGCACCACAGCTGCCGTATTTGTGAAATGCCACAAATGCATCAAATGACCCACAGTACACACACAACCCTGTCTGGCATTAGTGGTAGGAAGCAACAGAGGGGGATGCGAAAGCTCACAACTCCTTTAGCTGCATCCATGTCTGACTGATGTTCAGCATGGGTGAAGGATGCAAAATCGCTACCCGAAATGCCTCCATTATCAACGCAGTCCTAGAGCTTACTCTGTTCAGTGCCCTGCTATTGCTGAGGAGTAAGCCGTGCGTTTCATTTTCTCTGCACCCTCCTCTGACAATAGGCTTCATTCCTACATTTCTGAGTCAAGTCCTAGAGCGTACCCTGTTTGGATTGGATCAATAAGACTAATTCAAGACCTTCTTTACTAACTATGCTACTCAGCAGATCCCCTCCTATGGATTTGTCTTCAAGAGCCTTGTAGAATCACCGAATCATGTAGTGATTCGTGAGAGCTTTTTCAAAATAAGTATTCTGTATTTGCCCACAGGAGCAGAACAAAGAAAATAGCACTGAAATACCAGAAAGTTTACACACGTATTAATTATCCTTAAACCGATAGCTTTTCCTTGAGCGCATAGGTAAGTATTGCTTGTTTCAAAGCACCCCCTTGTGCAGGCACTGGGTAAGACAAGTTGTACAAGAAGCTTCTGGCTCTCTAACACCTCGATCGCTTGGTCAGGATCTGTGTTTTTCATGTCACCCACCCTCCTTTGTCTGCCGGAGAGGTCTTTTGTTCAATGGATCATGTCTGAAGACCTCCTGAGTTTTCAAACCGTGCTACTAAACCCGATCAAATTGATTTAATATAGATGGAGGTAGTCTCCAAACTGTTGTCCATTTAAACACTAGAAAAATGAAGTTATTTGAAAATCTTGCATATGTGCGGGAAAAGTCCAACTGGAGTTAACCAGTACGAATCCCCAAAGTGAGCCACTGTGCAAAACCAAGGAAGTTCATATACTGTCAATAAGGTTTTTGTAGATGTTATTCACAGCTGGTAAAAAGCCTGAAAAATTAAAGGTTGTAGACTTGAGTCTTCCAAAGTGACTGGTGACTTTGGTCATTTCATTCTGGCCTGTCCACCTTGAGACAACTTTATAGAAAACCAATTTTCAGAAAGTTATCTTTTTCTGGAATTCAAGCTGCTCTGGCAGTGTCATGACTTGGGCAGCACAGATATGAAAACCCTTAAGTCTTTAGTAATTTTAGCAAATCTTATCTGAATTCCGTAAAAATTATTAACATTTAAATTTATTTAAATAATGCTTTTGAAAGGAAACAAACATAACTTCAAAGCCAGTGATAACTGTATGTTTCACTTGTCTTAAATCTAACATGTACATCCACTGCCAGCAATGTCTGATTGGGCAATCCCTGTCAATGGCAGTGTTCAGATAAGCCATCTCCTTGACAGAGGTAGTACATTTTTATTGAGAAAAAAATCCATTTCTTTTTGTTTTTTCAGACTTGAAGTTGTTTTGTAAATGTCCACATTTTTGTGTTACCCCATGTTTTTTCCTTTATTGCTTATGCTTTCTTTAATAAAAAAGGAAAACTGTTTTCTTTGAAGAGATAAATATGGAATTCTGCATAATTCTTGGTGTTTCAGATATTAATTTGATGATCATTTAATTGTACCACAAGAGCTATTGGGTGAAATTAAATTACAAACAGATGAGAGCAGACAATGCATTATGAAAAAAAAAAAAAAGCTGAGGTATCTGCAAGTGTTTCAAACGCTCCCCAAGGCACCCTACATTGTTCATGCTCCGGAGAACCGAGGCAGCAGTGCCAGAATACCACTTTACACAACAGTTTCAGCACAAAGGCACCTGACTTCACTACCTACACAAGCTTTTTCATCTGTAGGATGCATATGCATATATCCTATTAACGCCCACATTCCCTGTCTCCTCAATTCCTTGGTTCTCCCAGCTTACCCGCATTTGATACATCCCTCCTCTCTTTCCTCCCACAGTGCTATCGTGCTGTCAGAATCCCATCCCATATTCTTGCTGCTCCCCATATTCGCTGGCATCATGCTTCAGGCACTGCTGACAAGGCACCAAAACAAATAGCTGATAAATTTGGGCACAACATTCATTTCATATTGACATAACTCCTGTAGATTAGCTCAGATATAAAGTATAGAGTTATGTAAATACCATTTCAGATGCTAAGTGTCTAACAGACCAAGTACACACATGAAGTTTAGAATTTGAGAAGAACACACATTGCATGTGAAAGGCGGTGGTTTTACATTAGTGAACACTGGATAAAAAGCAATTAAAAATTTGTAGGAGAGTCAGTTGTGCTACAGAGTGTTACCACCCCATAGTTGAAGACGAAATGGAATCATTAATGCACGAAATACAGATTTTAAGTTGTGATAAGTGCAGATCTAATGCAGCTTTAACTGCAGGACTGCTGCTGCCGACTCCATAAAATACATGCCGTAAACAGCTGTTAATCTGTTCACTGTTTATCTTTTAACATCCATTTGTTTAGTAGTCAGTTCTCATTTGTTCTACATATGGTACAGCTTCCCTTTTATAGCAGCTGCATTTAATGAACATTTGGAGACACAAAAGTATTACAGAAATTATTGTTTGAGTATTCTCCTGCATTATTTTTGTATCTGTCACCAAGGACATTTGAATAAAAGTTAGAAATATGGTCATTACATTTAAAGTAAGGAAGGTGTAGGTGCTTTGTCCTCTTCCTGAACGGTAATTTGTAGTGGAAGTTCCCGTGACCATGCTTCACACTCTGCTTAGCTCCTTTAAGCAGTTAATTTTCTCTATTTATACTGTCCATTCCCTTCTGTGATTCACTGACGTCAACATGTCAAATTTGATTCACTCTTCAGTTTTGCTCTGTATCATATTAGAGACCTTTAGGTGATGTACTGAGAGAGCATCTTGCAGACCTAATAGACTGAGTGCATTGCGAGATTTTTAGAAAAGGACAGTTTACAAGATTGAAAGTTTTGTCAGATATTCTGGTTAAATATGGGGATCAGTGGTCATTAAAGCTGAGTTGTATGAAGATAATTCCCTTCTGGAGTACTTGTGTTTAAGTGTCATCTTAATTCCTTTTTTTTTTTTTTCTTTCAAAAATTCTGATCTTTAACAAGACCATTTTATCATAGTAAGCATTCTCTGTTATTTATTCATGCTTCAGCCATGTCCAGCATCCTGGACTGAATGAATAAATGGAACATACACTTTTCTTTGTGGGAAAGTATAGGTGAGAATGTAGGTATGTACTGAAACTTCGCTAGCGTCGGGGCATGATGACAAATAGGAAAAAAGCCCTTGGATTGGGCGGTCCTTTGTCCTTGGTCAGTCTTTACTGGTGACCTTGACCTGCATCTGTTGCAAGGAGTCTGCGAGTCTGTCGAGTACAGCAGTGGGCAGAGGAGAAGGGCTGTTTATTAAAGCTGACTGCTTGGATCGAATGCCGTGCCGGAAAAGGGAAATTCCCGGTCAGTTACACCCGATTCAGCCACAATGACAGGTGGGTTGGGGAGATGATTAAAGAAAGAAGGAAGTAATTGCCTAAATGTGCTGAGCATTTTACAGATTTGCGCAGTGTAAATATTTTGGACATATTGTTTTCAGATGGTCGATTAATCAAAATAGCTGCAAGTGAGTTTGATATGTGTCACCAGGCATGTAAATAGATAGATGTGTTAAACTGGAGTTATGTGTGCAAATGCTCAGTTGGGAGAAATATACAAATGATGACAGAATATTTTAGAAAGAATTTCAGGTATTTCTGTAAGGCATTTTCATTGGAAAAGGCTTAGCTGTGAGAGAAATGCGCTTGTTTCTAAATTTAACCCTACTAACAATTTACCACCTTCTTTTTGTGTGTGTTTCTTTTTCTCTTCCAGTGCCACCTTGGGCCTTAATAGCCATAGCCATAGTTGCAGTCCTATTAATCCTTACCTGCTGCTTTTGTCTCTGTAAGAAATGCTTGTTCAAAAAGAAGAACAAGAAGAAGGGAAAGGAGAAGGGAGGGAAGAATGCTATTAACATGAAAGATGTTAAAGATTTAGGGAAAACCATGAAAGACCAGGTAAAGTACCTCTCCTTTTCTTGAACTCTTGAGTTGCATTCGAAGGTTTCTGTTTGATGTTTCTACAAAAAGTTCTGCTTGTTACCTCAGTAGAGGCTCTGTGAAGAAGGGACTGATTGGCAGCATCTTCTCGGTGGTATCACAAAAGATGAATCTGGGTGTGGCATCACTTTATCAAGCAGTCAGCCAATTTCCCTGCTCTGCTGAAAAAAATGAGTAGGCTTATAATGACTCATCTGGAAAGGGCAAGTTTATTGAGAGTCTCTTGGTTGTCCCAAAAAGTGCAGCAAATGTGCGTGATTTTCACTGTCCTTTTTCAAGACTTTGACCAAGACCTAGTACAGCGTATGTCTTTCTAGCAGTATTTCTGAGCTTACATGATAAACAAAAGTAGCTCTGAACTCTAAATCTCTTTTTGCACAAAAGCAAAAGTTCAGCAGAAAAAAAAATTGAGAAGCACAGAAACAAGGGAAACCAACCAAAAAGGAAGAGCACAGGGGCATTCAACACAGCGATGTTGGGAGAATTCATTTTGTAGTAGAGAGGAGGAGATTAAAGATAACAGGCCATACTTGTAACTGTAAGTCAACTGAATAACTTGGAAGATAAAGATTAGCATAATGCCCTTTGAGCAGCATCGTTTTCATAAGGGCAGAAAATCTTGTCCTTCAGATTTGCTTCATGCAAGAGGAGCAGAAGGACCTAATCCTCAAGGCCACAGACTTGACTAATATGTTTCCTGAAAAAAAAAAAGAAAGCTTTTTTTAACAGGCTTACAATATTGTCCTTCCTGGAGAAAACTGTTGAGAATAAGCAGAAGAATGACAAAATAAATAGAAAGTATTCACTTGTCCTCACTGCGTTGCCATATTTCCTAAGCTAAGAAGGCAAAGGCCATTATTTTTCAAACAGAAAGTACTGAAGAGGTTTAGAGAACTGCTTTGCAAAACCTCTTCAGTAGGAACCAATAACTGTCAAGATATCGCATGGTCAAGTCTGTGCTTCCATGACCCCTGGTAAGGTTGAGCCAGAGCAGTCCAAGAGTGCTTATCCAGCCAAAGAGAGAGGATAAAAGCACAGTCGTGAATGAGCAATTCCTTCCACAAGTTGGTATCTAGTATATGAAGAAAGCTGGGCTGAAGGCAGGTTGATTAGAAGTACAAGCCAAAGCTGGGCACGTGAGGACTATGGCCAGCTGATCGGGAACAATATTTAAGAAGAGAAGCCTGGAGCACAGTAGCTAAGAGGCCCATGGTCAGTCTAGAACAAGTGGGGAGATGCTACTGTACGGTGATGGAGCAGCCACCAACGTGGCTCATCAGCCAGTCTTAAGAGTCCTCGAACAAGTTAGCATGCTTCTCCAGGCACGTAAGACGTGATGGGGGAAGAGTAGAATCAGGAGAGTGGATGAGGAAGCCTTACAAGTCTAATGACTAGGTGCAACTGGATCACCTGAGTGGAGTCTGAAGAGAGCTCAGATAAGGAGAAGAAAATAATGGATGAGCTTCAAAGGTACAGAGCTATCAGAGCTATTTCCAGTTTCCATTATCAGGGAAGAGGACACTTTTTGTTGTTGTTGCTCAGTAGACAGTATGGCAAGAAAATAACTGAAGATCCAGTTGGTTTATTCCCATTCGTGCTCCTCAATTGCAGTAGCCACTACTAAAACCTTGATTCATTAGACAGTAGTTATCTGTTCTAGCCAATCCATTACACCAATAAAGTAAGCCTTGGCACAATTCATTACTTTCAGGCTGTATGTATCAACATTTTATAGTGACAACTGTACACACCGTCATCAGGCGAGTGATGAAGGAAAGAATGAGGCTTGATCTGACACTGCCTGTTTGGTTCTCAGACCATAAGTACACATTGCATGCTTACAGCTAATGAAGTTCACACCAATTGCCTATCCTTGGTGTACTCGTGTGTCTACGTGCTGGTAGGCAATACAAAGCAGATTTCTCTACAGCCATCCCAGATTGTCTTACTGCAACTAACAGGGTCCTGCACAGGCACAAAGAGCGAATGACTGGAGACGCTTGCATCCACGTTACAAGCGGAGCACTTTAGACAGTGCCCTGGTGCACAGCTTCAACGTTGGTTCCACCTGGAGAAAAGATGCTTCATGTGCCACACCGGTGTACTGGAGCGCATGACACCAACACAAGACAAATTCACACCTGAAAGCAACCTCATCAGTACACAAAATCACTAATGTAGATGCAGCTATTCCAAGGTTAGGAAGATTAGTGAGGCTGAGCTCAAAAACCAACAGAGCAGAAATTTTGAGCTCTCCCTTGAAAAAGAATTTATGCTGATTTTGTTTTCTCCATATGATGAATGTGAAACAACCCCCTTTTTTTAAGCACTTTGATTTAGCGTTCATAGATTTCCTGTATTTGATTTATAGACTTCGTTCTGGACTATCGATACTAAGTAATTTTGAGATATTTCCCCCTCAGCAATGCATGGAAAATCAGATCATCAGTTGATGAGTTACCTTGGGCTACTGTTAGCCCACTTCCTGCTACTGAACCAAGAATAAGTTGGAAGAACTGTTTGACTATGCCTGTGGAAAAATCCCTTGAGATGTTTGTTATGTTCTACCAATGATAACAAACCTAATATTTTGTTGTAGGACAAATAATGTGCAGTTTGTTGATTGATATTTATGTGGAATTTGTTCCATATCATGTAAGGCCATTGTTGTACTTACGATATATTAGTAAGTGTTTTTAATTATATTCATTAGGACCTGGATAAATGACCACGGATTCTTGGAAAATACATATTTTAAATGCAAAATTACATTATATGATTAATATTGAGTTTAATTTCTATCTTTTTCATGGGGAAAATTGATAAAAAGCTGAATCATGCATCTCTTGTCTACAAAGAGAGCTCGAAATTTGAAATGTTGCACAGATAGGTATTTTAAGATGATTCCATTCGAAATATTCTGTATAGTTATTTAAACATACTTTTGCCCAAGTATTTTGGGATTTAACAACATGTTTTGTTTTGCACAGTTAAGCCTAAGGAGGGTAGGTTCTCAGTTGAGAAAAGTAAATGTTATACCTTTAATAAGTGGATGCGCCACCAACTCTCCAGCTGAGCTTCCTCTTCACTATCTGGGATTTCAAAAACAGGATACTTAAATTAGCCCCTTAAATTCATACTTAGCAGTCTGATAGTGTACAAATTCTCAGTCCTTGGCATTCAATAGCTTTTACCAACTTAATTCCTAATTTGTGAAATCTGAGCTGTCTTTTTCTTTTCTTTTTTTTTTTTAGTATGACTGATTGTTTATTCTGAGAGTTTATTCTTGAATTGTCAGTGCAAGTTTTAATATACCTAGCTGAACTCTAAGCAGTGCTAAGTGTAGAATATTTCAGTTAAGAGAGTTGAACTACTTTAGGGTCTCTGGCATAAAATAGAAAGGGGAAAAACAAAAATGCCTTTTAGCTCTTCAAAAGAAGCAAATTTTAATGTTAAAAAAAATAATTGAAGATCAAGATGTAAATCTAATGCCATTATAAAGGGCAACATACAATACCAAAGATCCGAAATGTTGTCAAAAAGCCCCAAAAAGCTTAGTTAGGCCTGAAACTGCAAGTGCTAATTACCTGCTGCCTTCAGCTAAGAGTGCATAATAGCACTTGATAGGCACTTGGCATCTTGCAAGATCCGAGTTCCCCAGGCACACAGAACTTGAAAGGGAGTAGCATTTGGTAAATTGGAAGTATCAGCCTCTGGAAATATAATTTCCATCTTTGTCTGGTTTTGTTTGTCAAAGAGAATTTCTGACCTACATGTACTCACGCTGACCTGCACATTCGTGCCAAATCATTATAGAGCCATATAGCTTGACACAGTTAAAGATCCTTTTGCCATAAGAGACTCAGTCAGATCAATAGTCACACATGGTAGCTAGATATTATAGAAAGCGGAATAAAATTTTTGGTCTCTGCTAGAAGATTTGTGCTTCAAAACATCCATTTTCCTGAACACAACTTCTAGCATGGTATTTCAAATGAGAAACTGTTTATGAAATAATAGCCATTATGAGCAAATTTAGTTGAGGTAAAGTGGGAGAAGAGTTGGAAGTAAGCTTAGGTTTCCAGTCTTGAAACCCATTTCCATTGCAGGCAGTGCTTACTTTTTCAAGTAGAGTCTACAACTTGACCAAGGGCCACCAGGAGGATTAGATTCCTTCTAGGGGAGGCAAACCATTTATGAATGTACTACTGTAAAAAGGTCATTTCTCCATGGTTTTTACTAATGTTTGTGTGTGGATATTTTAATTTTTATTTCTTCCTTCTATGTCCTCCTTGTCTATGTTTTGTCTCATGACTGTTCTGGATTGTCACTTGCGGTAGGTTTATTTCGCTCTTTGGACGCACCTAGGCTAAAGCTCTGATACATATAGTCTTCTGACAGCTGTGGCTCCTCAGCTGAGATTTATATGTAGTAGCTTTGATACACACATCAAGAGGCTGAACTAAATTGATTGGGTATTTGGGGGGTTGGTTATATATTTGGGGGGAAGCTAGAGGAGGGGAAAAAAAAAAAAGAGTGTGTCATTTTTTCTGAAGTTAAAATATTAAGTCAAACTGTACTAGAAAGCTCAAGTTTAAAATTGATAGGCACATAAAAATAACTTGCTAATTTTGTTTCCTTTTTGTATAAATGTCACCATATCAAAAGTAGACGAAAGCAGTATGTATTTTTAATGTCTTAGTTTCTAAGTGTTGCTAAAATGATTTGTACCTCATGAAGCTTGCTGTGGGCTCTCGCTTCATTTCAGTACAGTGCCCACGCTTTAAGTTCTTAATGCTCCATACCAAACTCTTTTAAGTGCGCTTTCTTCAGATTTCTGTTGGTGCAATGGAATGACAACTAGCACCAGTGTTTTTATGAGATCTTCCCATCACAGTTTTCATCTTTATAACTTTCCAGTCTCTGCCATGACCCCGATTGCTCACAGAACTTTTTTCTTTAGGAAAAAAAAAAAGCCCCCAAACGCCCAGGTCCAGAGACACTATAATAGCTGCTGATTTATTGAGTCTGAACTCAATGCATTGGTACAACAAAATTCTTGCTTAAACTCAGCCGGTGGGCTGAGGAAAGGAGTTGACATAATCATTCCAGTCATGAACAGCAGCACTGAAAAATTACTAAAATTTAGCCCTATTGCTTGGAGAATAATTGTTACAGTGGTCTGAACATTTTATTAGGTCACGAAGCATTTGTGGGGTAGGAGATTTAATAGCTCCATCCTTTCTCATTGCATCAGGCTGAAATACTGTTCACTAGTGAAAGATTTTTGGCTTACAATGAATGTGTCCGTTAGGTGAAATAGATTTGGGATCAGGTATATGTACTACACCCTGGAGTATGAGCAGTATATTCTTGGCTCTGCTGCTGACTTACTCTGGCCTTCAGTCAGCCACCTGACCTCTCTGTGTGTTCGTTTTTCCTGTACGTGGGTCTTTCTTTTACATCGGGCTCATGTACTAACTTAATCAGAATATTCTGATTAATGTTCATGTATTAATAGAAGTGAAATATCAGGGCGTTATGAAGTAATATGATACTGAGAGCTGCAATTGCACCTAACCAGATTTCAACATATACTGGTTTTCTTAGACTATTTCACTTTATGATTTTAGCTGTTGAACAGTAAAAACCCTTGCCTTCACGGAGACAAAATACTGAAGGAACGAGCTTTTTAATGTTAGGTGCCCCCAAATATTTCAAAAAGTAGTGTGTGTTGACCTGGTAGCATGAAGACAATAGCCAAAATGAAGTCAGTAAAATCCACACTGACATCCAGAGAGGCTGGATTTCACTCCAAGGAACCCAAGCCTTTATTGCCAGAAATAATCCAAGAGGATCTTTTTGAGGGACAGGACCTCTCTTGCTGGCAGTGGTCTTGTATTCTGCAATGTTTGTTCATGTGATTGTTTGTTTACCCAGTTGAATGCCTAGAGAATAGCGAGTGTATTTATTCCATGATGCCACCTGTCTTGGTTTCAGCATGCCAATTCCCATTTATTGGCATCTTCAGGCTATGGTGACATTAATGCTCGCGATGGCTTATCCACAATGCCATGAAACACCCTAATTCACACTCAGAAAGACAGTAGGTGCTGCAGAGCTGTTACAGTGCAGAAAATTAGTCAGAAACAGTGGGACAAGTCTTTCTTAGAAAACAAGCCCAAGAACTATACCGTGGCAGCCAAAATGGATTGACTGTGTCCCATTTGTACATTAATTCAACCTTAGGCTTGACCAATCGTCCTGCTTTTTCACCTGCCTCACAAAGCAACATGCAGGGTGCATAAAACTTCTTGAAAAATGTGAAAATAACATGTTTTTGAAGATACAATGTTATAGACATTGTTTGTGTTCTGCAGGGTTTTCTGCAAAACTCTTCTGTAACTTAGATTTATACCAGACTTCAGAACCCTGAAAATATGGAAGCAACAGCTGTGAGCCACAAGGCTGGGCTTATTTCCATTCCGTCTCTTCCTTTCAGTCACTCACAAGAAGACATAGGGGCTTGCTTTGCATGCTTCCTGAGTTTCTGTTTCCTCCTTTTTAAAAAATATTTTTCCTGTAAAATAAATCATTTACTTTTTTTTGTAACCTATTGTGTGGTTAACATAATAGGAAGATATAGATCCTACTCATTTTATTACATCTTGTTTTCTATACTGAAGGTCTTGCCAGTGGAAGCTTCCATAGTCAAGGACGTTTCTTTCTTGCGTTCCCTTGATTAACAGACCAAATTTTGAGTTCTTTATTCTGGACCAGAGTCTGCAGGTTCCTAATGACTGGTGTCTAGGACGTATGCAATTATTCCCTAAATTAAGTGATCTGAATCACACTCTTGAGACATTTACCTGTGTCCACTGATTATGTGGAGAGCTATACTCTTATACTAAGTGCCTGAAGTTAGTGGGTATGAATAACGTACAACAGGAACAGCGGTTCATATCAATGAGATATACATTTCAAATCCTATTGGCAATATTTAATTGTTTACTTTTTAAGAAAAGGCATTTATTCTTTACAAAACGATGAACAATAAATATGAATAGCAAAATAACCTTAAAACATGAGAATATCAGATACTCGATAAAGCCCTATTTAGAGGATAGTTAGAGGGTGATCTTATCTCTTTTTAAGCATCTGAGCCAAAACAGCAGTTCTTTGCTAACTTTTTCTCCATATATCAAAAGTGGCACCCAATAAATCATGTCTGCCTATATTTAGGTTAATTTTCGCTGTTAAACAGATGTAGTCCTAACTGTATAGTACCACAAATTTTTCAAACAGAAATACATGTAGTACTCGGGAGTGGCCCTCCCGTGGTGAGGAGCCAGCTCTGTCCCAAAGCACGCTCCCGTCTGGCCCGCTGCCATTCATTTGGGGAGGATGAAGAACAATTGCTTGAGCAGCGCGCGCGCGCGCTGCCCAGGCAGCCTAAAGCTGCCTCCTACTCCCAGCCTGCTGCTCAGCGCAACCGAGCGCTGCCATATGGGCAGTGGGGGCAGAGCGCGCCGGCCTACTTGCAGGAGCGCTTGCTTCTCCTTGTTCTTGTACACGGGCCCCGCGTTCAAAGCACAGCCCTGACCCACAAGGGTGAACTTCCAAAACAGGCCCCCAGGCTGAGATCGGCTGCGTCTTTTTTTCAGCGAATAAACACCGGCTACAAGGAAAGCAGGTTGATTGGGGGGCTTAATCGCTCCAACTTGAATGTACGTATTCATGTTTTACATTGAGCACCTCCGGCATTTGCTGTATTCTTCTAGCGCACCAGAATAAGTTTGTATTTTGGTACTCAAACAATTCAGCGAGCTCTTAAGCTAACACGATGACCTCATGTCACAGAGCTCCTAAAGAAAGAAAGCCTTTTGAATAATCCAACAGACCATTTAAAACCTGGATAACAAGCAAGGAAGTAATGTCAAGGCATCGCAGGCTGGACACAGCAGGGTCTCGCTCATTCTGTGCGTCGGTGTGGGCCACTGCTGGCGTGCGAGGCCAACGCTCTTACAGCTTAATGGCAAAGTAGATTTCACAATGACCAGAGTCTGGCTCAGCCACTGGAAACCCATGCGCAACATGCTCCTTAAATTAATTCATGGAGAGAAAGCAGATGCTGAAAGAATGAAATGTTGCCTTTCCTTCTGAGGGACTCTGATAGAGAATGTGCTACAATTGCAGGCTTTTTTGCTTTGCGATAGGGAATCAGCCAGGAATTTTTAAAGGCTTTTCTTTTCCCCTGGGATAAAATTTGGCCAGGTCAGAATTATGGTGTTTGTGAGTGTGAAAGAAATTGATAAGAGGTGCACCGCCATTAGTGGAAATGCAGCCGTACCTAGGCGGGGAGGAAAAATTGCCTTTCTGATAAATTAATTGTTGGACATGGCACAGAACATTCCCTTTACAAAACAATATTGTTTTCTTCCATTCAGCTCAGCAGGCATCGCACAAGCCTGAGGACTGGGCATCATTCACACATTAAAAAAATATCCCCTTCACCATGTGAACAAAAGGAATGATGGATGGGGCAGGCAGAGATGGAACTCAGGACGGCAGCACGCACTGTGCAGCAAATAAACTTACAGGCTGCAGCATTACATTTTCCTTCCTAACGTTTCTCCTTCTTGCTTACTGGCAACTTGTTCCCTTAAAAGTGGAATGTTCCCCATAGGCCACCCCAGGAGTGGAAGGAACCCTAAAAACTATTAATGAAAGTGTTTCTTTACATATGACAGTGAAAGACACTTCGCTTGCAGTCCTAAATAGCTTGTGACATGGACTAAGCATTAACAATGAGACATGAAGATAACTGAGACCAGAATCAAAGATCAAAACACACCTTTGTGGGTCTTTGCATCCTCCTGGTGACTCAGACATGATTGTGGCCTCTGCCTCGCTGCCCAGGAGGCAAAGAAATAATACACTTGCTTCCCCAGCAGCTTTATTACCCGTGTCCCGTATCAATTTGCTTTCCTGGAGCTTCTGCACAGGTGGAATCTGGAGGCAAGCAGCAGAGCAGCTGTGAGAAATCCCTTGCAGACCCTCTCAATTTCTACGCGTAGTTTTGGGAAGGATTAAGTGCAAGTGTGCATAAAGCTGGTTTAATCCCCAGAGTCTCTCCTGTGGTTTGTGGGGTAGTGGGGTAACCCCAGCGGCATGGTGCAGGGCTTTTGGTAGAGCAGACCGGGAAGCAAGGGATGCTCACAGTATCAGGAGGGCAGCATCACTGGAGAGAGGCTTTTCTTGACTGGGGGAGTGGGAGATGGAGGAAGCCCAGGAAACGTAAAAACCCACTGCAAGGTATGGAGTTGCCAGAACTGCAGTTACAAGCAGGTTTGGTTTTTCAAACTACAAAAAATTTGAAAAATAAGCATTTGCTTTTATCAACCCAGAGGAAAAGAGGAGCCTTTAACACCACCCTTAATTATGCTACAGAAGTGAAGAAACAACCAGCAGATTGAACTGTGGATCCCAGATTGCTGTAATTTAGCCCTGTTGGTTGTAGGAACCGCTGCAGAGAAAAGAAAATCCTAATGCCATATGTAGATTTATGTCTGCACCCTTGGGTAGAACTAGTTACAGAGGTCATTCAAATATGGATCAAATCAGAAGTTGCTCAAAAATTCATTTCGTCTTCCAGATCTAAGAAAACATATATTGTATATTGTGTGGCTCTGTTAAGGTCCCTGGCACAACATCACTTTTCCCACTTGCTGATTTCATTAGATGTAGATGTACCATCTTGTAATGGTTGTATTGGATTAACACGTTTTTTATATGTTCCTACACCTGCTTACATACAACCCTAAGTTTTTCAGATACTTATACACATGTAAGAGGATATGGAGGTTTCATTGTTGTGTGTTTCTGCATATGTTATGCAGAAATGAAGAAACCACTTGTGTGAACTTCACAGTCATTCTAAGTTAGAAAAAATAAATCTGGTCTCCAGCACAGTGTAATAATGCATTTCTATGCTGCGTATTTCACAGAAAAGGCATTTAAAATGTCATGGAATTAAAAGAAATATTATGAAAGGAAAGGCTTATATTCCTCTGCATCTAAATCCAGGCTTTCTGATCACAGTTGTGTCAGTTGACGAGGCTTGAGGAAAAAGCTGGCTTATAATTAAAAATATTTTATTGTGTCTAAATCCAATAAAATATAGCTGCTTATTTTAATTGATTGTAGCAATACAACAGTAAAATCCGATATAGTGTGCTATAAATTGAGGGTTGCAGTACTATTCCATTAAATATTGATCTTTCAGAGAATCTCAATACAAAATTAAAATCCCTACGGGCGTTTCAAGTACTTTGAAGCAATCCAATTCTTCTTCCTCTTTGGAACTCAGCAGCTGCATCAAATGTGAGAAACTTCTATGCTTCCTTTGACTCAGCTTCTTGAAGCATTGGCCTGTAGTCTGAAAGCAAATACTCCTCTTGATGGTAAAAACTATTATGTACGGACTGTTGCAGAGATAATACTTTGTCATTTCTTCCCTCCCTCCACGCCATGACCTTGGCCAAATCCGAACAACGTCTCATTCTTAGTGTCTCTTAGTGCGTCAGTGTTTCTGAGTCAAGGTCAAGAAGAATCATACAGCTCTTCAGCTGATGTGAGTAACGTGCAATGTTTTCCATCTCTCCTGGGCAATAGCTTTCACCTTCCTCTTATAACCTGTGGAGAAGAGTTTCCCAACCATGCAGTGTTTTCTTCCTGCACTTCAAAACTCCCTTGCAAGAGGGACATTAGCTTCCCATTATCTTTTCCATAGTCATAGTAACAACTCTTTCACATTGAGTTACCCACAGCTCTGGGTTGGTCAGCTATGCAGAAGAGCATATCATTTTTCTAGAGACAATACGGATACATAACTAGTGCCTTGATGCAATAGTTACAAATTCCTTATACCTGGGAATTAGCATATAAGGTTCTTTTTGCACCCTCCCATTTATTCCTGAGGAATGGTCGTAGGATAGTTCCTCACAAACGAAATCCAGGTCAAAAGTAGGTGGTACAGCAGAAAGTCCAGTACTTATCTCAGAAATGGTGATATACCAGAGCTGTTTATCACTCTTCTATCATGGAGTCCTTTGCTAGGGCACTGCTGAGATGGTTCAGAGCAGTGGGTCTTGGAGTTAACATCCCACTCTGAGTTATTGCTGCCTGTTGTCTCCAGGCTCAGATGAATGAGGTCGGTTTGGTTGGACTGACTCACAGCTTTATTTTTTTCTTCTTTTTTTTTTTTTTCTTGATCACAAAACCTTAAGCTTATTTTTATTACCAATGAAAGCAAGGTGCTTGGCATATCACATCACCCCATATGCTGAAAGTCCCATGTATGGTCCTGCAGGGGCTGTGCCTCAGACTGGCTTTGCTCCAACGCTATCCTCTTGCCATTGAGCCTTTCACTATTGAAGTATCACGCTTGTTGTTGTACTAACAAAGATGTTGTGCTACAGCCAGGGAACTCACTAGCAGCTCGGCGATTAAAATACCTCAAAATAATTTTCATTTTGGGCAGTTCAGCCTTTCCAAATAGAAATGGTTTAGTTCCAAAAGTATTACTCTTCCAACATCACAGGTGATTCTCATCCACTGTCAACATTCCCCACCAATCTCAGGCAGGTACCCTGTAATTTATGTTCCTAGCAAAGAGTCCATCATTCACTACCATTCAGATATTTAACTCTAGCCCAGCTCCTCAGCTTGCATAAATCAATGTTGTTGCATTGATTTCATTTGACCTATGCCAGCTGAATTTCTAGCTTATTTCAAAAAGTTGAGAAATAATTGCTTAATACTGTACAGTCTTGAGTCTGACCTTTTGAATTTGGATCTGACTTCTGAAAAATAACATTTTCTATCTCAGAGATCAATCTTCCCTCTTACCACACCCATGCAACTGTTGCATGGCCCCCGCTGCCTTCGCGGCTGAGCGAGACTGTTAATGCTAACATGAATGTTAACGTTCTGTCTTTCACCAACCACCATCAACCATGGGTATAACTACTTTCCAGCCTCACTATCTTATTGGATAGAGAGATCCAGCTGCAACCTGTTATTCATATATGCTGTAGGTTTCTTCAGACCACCTCACATTGTGAAAAAAAGAAAGAACATAAAAAATCTTATTCTTGCACCTAATAGTCTGTTTCTGAAAGCAGAAGCTCCATTTAGAAGGAACTTTCATGCGGATAGGGCTCTTATAGATAAACATACTGTTTACTATAACATGCAAATAACAATTCTGGATGAATGCTCAGTACCAATTCCTTGTTTTCACACTCTGAACTTTATTTTCATATTTTCCACAATTTTTCATTATTTTTCTCATCGCTTTTGCCCATTCTTCAGTTCTTACTCAAGTAAGAATCTGCTGGAATAAGATCTACATAGTTAGTTATGGTTCATATGGCTTAATAATTGTATGAATTCCCTTTACCGCAGTGCAAATACTTCTGCTTTCTGGTACAGCAAAAAAAAAATATTATTACATCATTTAGTATTTTAATTATGTATAAAATCTAAGATAACTGCTCCGTCCTTTAAAAATAGCGGGGTTTATGCAATAGACAAAGCTGTAAGCAGTTCTGTATTTCTTTATTTTTTTATTTCTTTCTAAGCAAACTAAAATCAACTTTCAATCAATTTGGTTCAGCCAAGCTTTATAGCGAGAATGAATAAAAAGGAAATTGGTCTCGGGAGGGAGGGAAAAGGAGAAACATGCATTTGCTAATGGCATGGTGAAAACTTTGCTTCCATATTCATTCTAAATCAACATGAAAAATGTTTGGCATATGATTGTAGGAAGAACTCATCCACAGCACACGCTCTTTATCATAGTAATCCTACAGAAATGTGTTGTCAGTTGCAAACAATTCACAGCATGCACAACCAGGTTTGACATTGCCAAGATAGTCTTAAGTTGAATGAATGTGTGACTTTGCTTATTTACTAGCATGTTTGCCTCCTTGTGCCTCTTTAAGAGCCAGTGTGAGCCCAGAAGAACTTTTGATATGAAGTTGATGTTTTGTTTCTACTTTCAGGTCTTATAACAATCGTTGCTTGTAATAGCCCAAGAGGCTTTCTTCCTACTTCATTGCTTGCTTGCTGATTTATAACATCTTCTTGAGCAACCTAAAGAATATAAATATATATGTAAACCGCATATTTGAATTTCTGCTGTCATGCTTGCTTTTAATGGCTTGAAAATAGATTTGAGGACAGTGTCTTGTTTTAAATGGGTACTTAAGAGTCTGCCTTATTTATGAATACTACATTCCTTCTTTCTAGGCTCTTAAGGATGATGATGCTGAGACTGGCCTGACTGACGGGGAAGAGAAAGAAGAACCCAAAGAAGTGGAGAAACTAGGGAAAATCCAATATTCTTTGGATTATGATTTCCAGAACAACCAGGTTTGAAACAAGCAACCTGTAGCCTTTCCTTTCTGTGTGTGCAGGGGGAGAATGAAGTAATAAATTTAGTTACAGTAGATATTTCTGAAATCCTTACTGCTTGCACGGAGTAAAGGGAGAAAGCAAGACTCAAGATTCATGACAGAGGTACTATTGAATTGGTATTCAATGTACTCGGAGTTTATATTACACCTTTAATCAAAATTGAAGACACAGTTTTCTCTAATGGTTATTAATAACTTATGTTAAGGCGTCACCAATCAGTGTCAACCCACATTATATTATGGAGTCTGCCTGCAGACAGTAAAAGATGGCTTCAGCCTTCAGTTATTTAAAACGTAAGCAAACAAAAGATGCATGGAAAAAGAGAGGCACATAAAAGTAAGTTGATTCATTGTGGGTCTTTCAGCAAGTCGATACGATTGCCAGGAGTAGCCTTCTCTCACTCCATCAAGTGTGCACATTGCCTTATTAACTAGCTGCACCAGGTTCTGTCGCTCTCCATTAAAGCACACAGCACACCTACTAGCCAAGAAAATTTTAGTTTGAAACAAAAGTCCAAATGAAGAGGTCTGTCCCCCAAAAAACAGGAAAGTTGGAGAAGAAGAATCTGTCCAGTCAAGGACTGATACTCCTTCAGTACCCTACTCTGCAGCTGGAAAGACCAAACTTTGGCATACTTACCCAAGTTTTCTGTAGGAATAGACACCGTAATGTGATGTAGACTTAGAAGGGACCTACTTAACAGGTGTGGCCACATCCTGAACCAGCTCATATTTTATTTCCCTCCCTGGCCTTTTGCTGTGGTTGGGATCACTTTTGTGAATTATACCAATTCACAGCCTCACGTTAAAACTCACTGCGCTTAACTTTGGATTGAAGTACACCAACACATCTGCCTTCTTCATTTCTACTGCATGTCTTTCAGCGAACTTGAGAATAGATATCCCACATTTCATTTTTTTGACAACTTCAGTCAAAACCACGTCATTCTTCTCGATTTAGGGAAAGAAATGACTACTGAACTTAAATCCCTGTTAATTCCTGTTCTTCATCTGAAGAGACTTCCACATGTACTTGTAATTTATTTCCACTTTCAGGTTCTTTAGTTGATGCTGTTCACAGAATGCAGTACACTTATTTTTTGCAAGACAAAGAAAATAAGAGAAATTAAGAAAAGTTTCTTTGTCAGCAGCGGAGTATTTACACACAGCTATCACCTGGTGTATTACATAGTATTTCCCTGTCTGTTTACCCATCTTCTGACTTGTTTGTTTTTCAATGCAAGAGCCAAAAAGAATTCTGAAGCCTTTCAAGAACCAGTGGTTAAAGCAGCTTTTCCTTGACTCCCAGAGCAAATTCCCTGGCCATGTGATGAGTCACACTGATCCCCCTTGAAATCGGTATGAAATCAGTATGAAGGGTTAGACCCTTCAGAAGCAGAAGATCTAAAGAGGAGGAAAGGAAAAGCTGCAAATGTGTTCTGACAAGCAGATTTCAGTTTTCTCAGAATATGAAAACAAACTTTCTGTGTGAATTTTCTTAAAGGAAAGGTTGATTTTGTGGACTCTGTTTTACAAAGAGAGATAGGACGGGAGAACAACAAATTTGCAAAAGTGTGTAGTGTTTAATTAAGGTAATAAATTATTTGAATTATGGATTTCTATTTTATTTTGCTGCTCTAAACTATGTTGCAGCTTGGAATTTGTCCGAGGATGAATGATACAAAAGAGCAGAAGAGGGGATTCAGTTAGGTTAGTATAGCATGGTGGCATGAAACTACGGACCAAAAATCTGGCTAGGGGACCAAAAATCTGCATAGGGTTAAGAACGGAGACACGACCAATGCACTCTCCAAAGCACGATGCCTCGGTTTTAGAGAGAGAAATTTTAAAAGGGAATTGAATTGCTTTTCCACTCTGTTAACTAAAAGACATAGACTTGTTTTTCACTCTTTGATGTGAAAGACTTGATGTAGATCCTGAGCCTATCCATGTATTTATGAACTGTTATGCATCTAGCATAAGAATGAGACAGAAAAGGAGAAGTGTTTCTTACAGCTAAAGGAAAATGTTTCATGGAGCTTGAGAGTCCTGTAGGTGGGAAAGCATGCAGGCCATACTGTGAATTTAAAACTGGTAAAAATAAGTCCAACTTTGAGGCATCTCTGAGAAGCCAGGAGCTTCTTTCCTAGGTTTACTATATTGTTCTGTATTCCAGTTATTAGAGCTTCTGTTTCCAATTTTAAACAATTCATCCATGAGAGAAGCAAATATATTGTGACTGAAGCACTGATTTAGAAGAAAATATTCTCAGATTTCATTCCCAGTTCTTAATATCTTGTCTCACAGGTTGACCTTGAAGAGTCACTTGAATGTTTACCTTAGTTCTGTGTCTATGAAACAACATTAAAAGTATTTTCTTTCCCTCAACTCCATTACGCTAATGAGGCCTAATGCAGGCTAAGATGTCTAGATAACATAACATAACATAACATAACATAACATAACATAACATAACATGACATGACATGACATGACATGACATGACATGAGCCTTCATTTATAACACTTAAAAAACGCCCAAGGCATTTACAAGTTTCAATTGTACTTCAGTCTTATGTTTAGAAGTAAGAGATTTAAGAAACCTTTTTTTTTCAGTTTTGCAATGAGATTATGAATTGTTATTAGGATTCAGTTACCAAAGCTTAGTTTTCATGGCATATTTTTTGAAAATGCTGCCCGTATTTTACTACCTAAACCCATTTGTACACATAGCAAGAGAAGTTAAATACAAGGAAGACTGCAAGATCCATTTGTTTTCAATAAAGCTCTGCCTGAGGGTTTGCATTTGATATATCACCTTTTTGTGTTTGGTTGGGGGGAAGGTTACGTGTTGGGGGTTTAGAATACAAATTTTGTAGTCAAAATTAGACATTCTTGATTGTTTAATAATGTGATTTCTATTCATGGTGCCCAGCATAGAAAAATAATGCACAAGAGGAGAGAGCAATTGAAAGTTATTTGATTGCAGTCTTTAAAAAGATGAAGTCTGTGTTTAGCTGTAATCAGCTGCCCTTTGAAAACCTCTTTTCTGCTTAAAAACAGCCTTTGTATAGTCTCCATCTGCCATAATTGGTTTCTAAAGTCTAAAGTGTTGCTTCATTTGCCTTCCTTGAAAGGCAGGGGGGGAAATAGTTTTTCATAGACCAGAAATAGAGTCTGCATGTGTATTTCTCTGCTACAATTTTTTTGTAAATATCTATTTGAAATTTCATTCTGCTGGTTTTCTCTCTTTTCAGCTTCTGGTTGGGATTATTCAAGCAGCTGAGCTGCCTGCACTAGATATGGGTGGTACATCTGATCCCTACGTGAAAGTTTTCCTGCTGCCTGATAAGAAGAAGAAATATGAGACAAAAGTCCACAGAAAGACCCTTAACCCTGTTTTCAATGAGCAATTTACATTCAAGGTATTTTTTTTACAATTATTGAATTTTTTTTTACTTAACCACTACGTGTCTCATGCTTGGCTACAAAGTTAGACATATAAGTTAATTGGTAACTGCAGCATAGTGATTTTTGATGTTGTAGAAACCTCTGATATTCAATCTGATGATGAAAATGGTATAACATAGGGTCAGACCTCAGGTGTAAAAGGCACGGTTTGATTTTAGGCACTTCAGTTATCCTGATATATGACAATCTGATCCATATTTTATGGCTGGATAAAAATTACAAAAAAGTCAGAAAACAGGGACACTGACAAATATCACGTAAATTTCACTAGACCAGAGTTTTCTTTAAATATCTTTGTAGTCTGATTTATGAATTTCAGTATACCATTTCTTTCCCTCAAAAATAAATTAAAACTCAAGGAAGGTAAATGGATGAAATGGTAGATTAATCTTGCTAGACTTTGTCATAGCAGTTCTTTGCCATGCTACTTTATGTATGAAAAGAAATCATGTCTCGGGTTTAATAACATATGAATTAAATAAATGTAGCTAAGCCTTACGTTGCAATATTTAAGTTGTTCCAATAGTATCTATCAATAGGGTTTTTCTAAGACTGTAGCCGTACCTAAACCCCAGCTAAATACAATAAAGGAATACTGTTCAACACGTTTCATACGGCTTCTCCTAATATACATTCCTCTGCTGTTACTTTAGGCCTTTCTCTCTATGCCCAATCTCATAACGACAGCTGCAGATTGAAAACAGGAACAGTGAAAGACTCAGACTATGTAATCATTCAACGAGAAAGATATCCCTGGAGGCCAGAACTACTACTGCATATATAAGCTTATTTTTTCCCATGAAGATGTTCATCAAAATAATCTTTTGTGAGGAGTTATTTTTTTCTCGAGCTTTCCTCAGACAGTATTTAAAAGAAAACAGAGCTATAAATTACAGATTCCCGTGCAGCTCAAAAAAGAAAAGAAAGAACCAATAATGCTGTCATCTAAGATGAAGGGACAAATTATTAACCGGATCATCCACTCCTGGACTATAGCGTCCAGCTTGCTTCAGGTGGTGCGCAGCTTCTCTTGGCGTCCTTCCCCACCTCTCTGCGGCAGAGCTGCCCACCAGGCAGCCCAGGCCCTTTTCCTTCCCTTCTCCCAGGACAGAGCTGTGAGCTGCCTGCCCTCCTCCCAAAGAAGGGCTGATGGGGATGAGATGGGTTCTGTTTCTGTTGTACTGCGTCTTGAGCCCTGGACCTCATTCCTTCCCTTCTTTGGGTGGTTTTCTGTGTTAGTCCCCTTTTCATTTCTGTTCCGCAGACATCCATGGTGCTGTTCCAGGGTGCAGGCGTTCATCAGGCTCCAGCTGTCTGAATGGTATACCCACAGTGTGCTGCCAAAAGGGGACTGGGAAATCCTAGCTGGCCTACACCAGTCTGGCCGAGGGAGGCATTCCTCCTCAGGCCCAAAGTGGGAAGAGGGTTCATGCCTGGAGAAGTGACACATCTGTGGCAGAAAAACACTCCTCTACGTGTCCTTCTGCCAAGGTCTCACCTGCATGAAGCCAAGAGGCTGAGTATCTCTGAGCAGGGCAGAAAGCAGGGAGGGGGAGCAGTCCTCCACAAGAGCTGAGGACGTCCTTGGTTGGCCTAAACAAAGCTTTATGCTGAGGCTGCTTTAGACGTAACGAAGGGAGGAAGCACTGCCACTAGATCTTTATAAAGGCATGTAGCAAAAATAAGCTTCAATGAGGTCAAGTTAATGATAAAAAAAAAGTAAGTAATGATAAATGTAGTCTTTTCATACATTCCAAATGACCGGGATCCATTAAGTGGTCTTGTAAGCCGATGGAGAAAGATACTTCAGAACATTTCTCTTCTCCTGTTTTTGAGGCTGCATAAAAATAAAAGTGGCATTATTTAGAATTTTGCCTTCCACATACATTTACCTTCTGTAGCTTTTTAGAAGCTACAAATAATTTACAGAATCAAAATAGACCTTGCTGTAGTATTTACTACAATGCACAACCCTGTACCCACTGAAACCATTGTACTCAGTAATGGAAGCTGGAGCTTCTTTTAAACATTATATAACATGTTATGAAAAAGAAAAACTACTCATGCTGGTAGTAAGTATATTAAAAAGCAAGTGGAAGCCAAACAGTAACAAAAGACGACAGTCCTAGGGTTTAAACAGACTGGAACGTACAGCGGTTAACAAGGCCAATGATAATGACACGCTTTCATTTCTCTTTTTATATAGACAATTAATAGAGAAATGTTTACTGAAGCCTGTGGAAACCATTTATACTTGCAGAATATATTCAAATTGACCAAGTGTTCAGTGTAAATCCAAACAATTCCGAAATCAGACCTCTCCAGGTAGCCACTCAAGTGTAGCTTACCTGAACTGCACATCTTCATCTGAATATTAAAAATGTGACTCATAAGCATCCTAACCCACAGCATCTGTCCAAAACACACCAGAACAGCTGGAGAATTAGTCAGAACTTGGCCTTCTGCCACCACAATTTCTAGCTGTATGCTGTGACTTAGAAAGCACCTTAGTGTCTACGGTGTGAAAGGTATCATAATGAAAAATATGCCTTGGTAAGTAATAGGTAGTGGTACTGTAAGAGAACTATTTAGTGTCTAATTACTTTGTGTCAGATACAGTAAGCCGGTTCTGTTTTTTTCATCAGTCTGGGAGCTACCCATTTCTGAGCCATGACAGTTGATTTATCGAGGAAAAGACACCATTGTGTGAAAAGTTCATGTGTCTTCAGTGCAAATAATTGGGCTTCCCGTTGCAGTTTCATCACCCACAAAATGATTTGAAGTAGAATGAGAAAAACCCGGGGAGTGATGAGTGAGCTGCCACGTTGTTCTATCGAGTGCCAGAGCCTGGTCTCAAAAAATACTGCGTCTGGTGACTCTGAAACAAATACACCTCATAATTTTCTCTGCAGTTCAATTTACCTGAGATGACAGCTGATAAACCAAAGAAATAGATTTGCATTGTAGTGGACTGATCTTTATTGTCTCAGATACGGAGTTTGTCATTTTCTCTTCTTTGCAGGTGCCATACTCCGAGCTGGGTGGAAAAACTTTAGTGATGGCAGTTTATGACTTTGATCGTTTTTCCAAACACGATATCATTGGGGAATATAAGGTTGCGATGAACACAGTGGACTTCGGTCATGTCACTGAGGAGTGGAGGGACTTGCAAAGTGCAGAGAAGGAAGAGGTAAGAAAAATCAGACTTCTCTTTTTTTTTTTCCCCCAGGACACGTTTATCCTCAGATAGAGAAACAGTCAAAATAGCAACATTTTTTTTGCCGTGACAGCTCCCATCTGTTATCAGCATTTCTCAGACTTACTTTGCCTGATAAATTTTTGATAAGCATCTTTTCCAATACTCATTGAATGGTACATTCTCCTTTGCTAATCCTATTTTCAATCTTTTTGATACTTTATGCAACATATTAAGAAAGTTTTCATGAGTTTGACTTTTTCTTGAATTGATGCAGTTTGGGTACATAGAATTTGCATTTGAATTACAAGAGCGGTGTGCATTTAGGTTTCTTCGTGGCCCTAATCATTCTCAATGTTTGCATCTCAAGGCATCTTACTGTGCATGAAGATAATGGTAGGTTTTCATTGAAATACCTTACAGTTTTATTGAGCTGCTATGCAATAATATCCATTGATCAGTTATGCATTTGACAAAGACCTTGGAATGGCATCTCACTCAAATATTAATCACCTTTTTTATTTTCCTCTCTGTGCCGACATCCTGTGGGCTCATTATTTAGTAGGTATAGTGCTACATGTACACAAGACATTTTTGGGAAATATCTCATCACGAAACTGTGCATCCTGTGAGGTTGTTCGTACTGGCACATCTACCTTTTTGCTTATTACAGGACCATTTTGTACTCAGTTTTACATTATTTTTCCTTTTGATTGCTAGATAATATCTGCCCACTCATAATAGTCAGAGTGCACAGCGTGCTTCAATTCTCTGGTGGGAGAAGAAGGAATCTGAGTTCCTCATTGTCTAATGTAGCTAATAAGCTGCTTTGGATTCAAACCTTAGTTTCTGTAATTAAAGAGACAATCTCTGGATTAAATCTTTCCTAAATAGAAGTGACGAGAACCTGAATATTGGATTGAGACTACAAGTCGTGAAAAATTCAGTAGATGCTGAGCCATGCAGCCTTCTCAGATTTTCAAAACTGGAAGCTTTCAGTCTTGCCTTTTTGAGTGTTTGTTTTTAATGACTGTATTTTCAGATATCTGTCTTCGACTGCTTATTGATTTGAAAGCCACGGCTGTATTGAGACCATTCTGCACGGCATTGTTTCATAGTGACAGCCTTTGCAGGACTCTCTTATTGCACGTGACGTTGGTATCCATGCTATATGGGGCATTTTTCTTCCACTCTTAGACCTAAAGATGAAACTGAAAAAAGAGAAAAGGGAAGTTTGGAGGTCAGGGGCTCTGTTCTTTTAAAGCCTCAGCATACCAGAAAGATAGAAATGTGAAATCGGAGAGTATTAATCCTTCCAAACTTTATTAGGAATCAAACTGGACTTTTATTGCACTATTGTGTGCGATATCAATGTGTTTCATGTTTTTCTGTTGCAAAAAGCATAAAAGGAGCCAAATACTACACAAAAAGGAATTGAACCTTCACCTTTTTAGTGTAACTTCAAGCTTTTTAGAACATAAACAATGATATCCCCATATGCAGGTGGCAGATAACGTGGCATAGATTAGTGTGGGGTTTCATCTGTCTTGTGGCATAGAACATTGCCTCTTGAGTTTTCTAGCTCACGTCCACAGTGAGACCTGACTCAGTCCCTTGGTTGTTTCATAAAGTTTGTATCCTGCTAAGACAAAATGATGCTAAAGTTGCTTTAAATATAGTGTGAGCTACTTCCAAAAATGCATTCTGACTTGGAAAGAACTTCTAATTAAAATGAAATCAGGTAATTAAAAGAAATAATTCTTAAAATATTTGGATATTAGAAGAGTATTAGAAGAACTTTGAATAGTTTGCAGTGGGGACGAAACCTAGGTTGTACCTTATTTGTGCTTTCAGAGCCCAAGTAAACTGACAGATACGTACTTTTACATGTGTTTGTCATTTGTCTGTGCAAATATATTTGCATTAGAGTCATGTTAACTAGAAGCAACTAGCTTTCCTTACTTCCTGTTCGAGCCTCTGCCCTCACCTTTCTTCAGATGTCAGGTACTATATTACAGAAAAAACATTGTCATTTTTGTAAAGCTTTTTGATAGGCCCTTTTTGAAGCTGCTACTGATGCATGGCTTTTGTATTTATAAGAAGCTAAGCAATGTCATGCTGTGAAAACATCCTGAAAAACTGTGCTTGCACCAACTCCCTAAATATACTGAGTATAAAAATCTTATTTTTATTTCACTTTATGTTGAATTCAGTTGATTCACAGCACAGAATATACAATTTAATTAACACTGTAATCATAGAGGGCAAAATCAATTTACGAGCAGTTACTCTTCTTTTTGCTCATAAAGCTCCACTGTACTTTCCGTCTTTTTTTCTAAATGGGCTTGAACTTGATGGCAGAGAAAGAAGGTTTAATGAAATATTCGAAGCTCTACCTCTCACAGCCCAGCCATTTGAATGGCATCTCTCTGACACTGCATTCTCTTCTGGCAAAGGTCTTATTACTATATTTATGTTAGTGTAGCGCTTTGAAGATAGAAGGCTTTATGTAAGCATTTGTTCTGACTGTGAGAGGGCTTCGGGAATGTACGAGTCTGTACAATGACTCCTAAATATTGGGGAGGCCACTGCTAATGAGCTGCATACCTTGAATCCTTTTTCCCTGGCTGCTTTTAGCTCTGCTGTCCTTGTGAATATATGGAGGTGATTTATCTAGTAGTCCTTCAGTCTCATATGACTGAGAGCATGGGAGGGAAGAGTGGCAGATACTGAAAGATTACTCACTTCTACCAAGTCTGACATATAATGGTTTGGGCACAGAGTGTTAAAAAACAGACGACAGGAGTTTGCTCCTCTGTGTCATCTACCAGATGTCACTGCCATTAACTTTATCTGAGTACACACTGCACCCAGTATCTGTTATCACTCCAGTACAGAAGGCCAGACAGACCTCTTCTTTGCTCACAGCAGTGTGAATCATACTGAGAGTCATCTTCTGAATACTTCAACTAATTTCCCTCCAGACACTTTGTTATATTGGCACTTAAATTGAAAACCTGTTGTAGCAAACATTCCAAGAAATTTTAGGGAATATAAGGAAGAGCAGAAACAATTCTTCCCTTGAAAGCAGTGGAGAAGCAGAGCCTTATTCTATGAGGAGAAGGATCTTCGACCTGCCGGCACCCATCACCAGGAGTTCTGCAGACCTCTTACAACCGCCATCATATAAGACTCTGTGCATCATCTGATCAGGCATCCACCATGGCGAGGTTACGTGATGGATGTATGGTCATATCACAGTGGGTTGTGATGGGTATATTTTGTACGTGGCTTCTGAATTAGAAGTCTCCTGGAAAACACCAGCAAGATGCAAAACAGCTTCTCTCCTACACGATGCGCAATCCCAAGCAGCAGAGGTGCTACAGTACTGCCTGTGACATGCAAGCGGTCTACAGCTGGGGAGTGGAAGACCAATTCTGTGAGGTTGACGTGCACTATATATGAGGATTGTTCTTTCCTTCCTCTTCATAAAATAAAAGTTGCGGGAAGGAGATGGAAAAGTGGGCCTGAAATGGTTATATGTAATACGTCAGTATGCTTCATAGAAATTGGAGATTGACAAAGTTAGTAAGCCGCCTAGCTTAGTGAATCCTCAGCACTGAAACTTGTAGAGAGTTAAGAGGAAAGGACGTTTTTACAAATGTCACTGTCAAATCACAGCAGCAAATCACTGTCATTTTCTGTTATATCAGAGCTGGACAGATGATCTAATAGGCCTTTCCCATCTCTAATAATAACACTTAGTTCTTATACAGCTTTGCAGACAGCACAGTGCTTTGCAAAAGAAAGTACCATTATCCCTATGGAGATGCTGTCAGAGTGTCAGACAAATTTTAAAATGTGAGGTCTCCTTTAGTGCATATTATATTGGATCACTGTGTTTTCTGCATGGTGTTCAAGTTTTCTCAAGTTCACTTCCTCTTACGCTCAATTTAAACTTTAAAAAGTTAAAGCCAAGGGGGTTTTAATTTTCAGGTTTTGTGGCAGAGTTACATACAGCAAATGCACAATGTTGAACACATGTTCAGCATTGTAAGTGCAGCATCTGTCCTGCAAAGGAACTGAATTTGACAGTGAGATGAGGAACAAAACAGAGGTTCTTAAGTTTGAGAATAAGCGAGCCTGATTTGAAATTCTTCAGCAGTTAATTAGTTGTTTTTCATCTTGAAATTGAAGATGTTGAAATGTTGTGATTTTAAAGGTAAAACCATATGACTCAAGTAGAGCAGTTACGGTACTGTTTCAGGCTATTAGAATTATGCATTTCTTTTCTCGCCTTTCATACTCAAACTGCTGACAATCCCACTATATACCTGTGTTGAATATTCTCTTTCTTAACTCCCTCTCTGGAAGAGACACGTACCTTAGGAGGTCAGAGGCATTCTTGTGTTATAACAAAAAGAATGTAATTGGCTTTCTTGAAATCAAAAGGGAACTTGTCTTGATTCATCTCAGACTGTCTGGCTTTACAGATATTAAATTCAAATACAGAGGACAGTAGACAAGAAGAAGGAGTTCAGTGATAGTGTTACATTCAGGCTCTGCTGACGCCCCTCTGTTTCTGGACAATATTCATTCTGAGATCAGAAAAACTTGTATTGCTTATGTGTTAAAAAAACACTTATTACCATTTGACTTTCAAGTGTGGAAGGGCATCTTGAGGTTAAACTGTGCTGACAAAGTAGATCCTACATTTGGTGCTAAGCATCTAATGATCCATACACAAAATAATAATACTTATATTAATCTTGATTCTAGGCAAGGCATATTCCTAAAGACCTTGTAGAAAGTTACAAGGCCAAATGAAGGAATAGTGGACATCTCTGCCTGTTAATGCTGTTAACGTTGGGGGGAGGGGGGTGTGGGGGTGGTATTGCTCAAGCACAGGGTATTTTAAAATGCTTAATAGAGGAGAGAGACCAGACCAGCCAAGGAGTTCAAAAGCACCAGGCTTGGATGTTTAACATCCAGTGGCATTTGGAAGGCAAGGTGTTTTTATAGGCTTTTGAGAAAGATGCTGAGAGGGATCAAAATCATGTTAGAGTTCTTCTTAAAAGGCTTAAGCAGAATTTATATCACTTAGATGCTAGAAGTATTCTGCATGTACCTGCAAGTGATTCATTCTGATAGCTGATGTATCAGTCATTTGCGTGGGTTGAAGTGTATTCCAAGTGGAAAACGCTAAAGCTACGCTACAAAGAGATGTTTGGGATGGAAGCTGCAGAAGGAATTCCAGGGGATTCAGCCATATTCATGGCGTACTCCCAGTTATAAAGTTCTGTAATCTGGGAGGGATTGCAAATGCATCTGCAGGATCAGCTGATTGGTGTGAAAGGGCTACAGAACATGCTATGTATGAAATTCTCCTGCATTGTTCTCCACCTGGACTTTTATGTACTTACTTATTTTTCTGAATACCAGCATCAGTGAATGCATTATCCAGAGGCAGAGATTGCATTTCTCAATGGGATTCTAGGCAGAAGCTTTGCACTAGTCCAGGGTAATACCTTATTTCCCTTTCTCCTCTGCCTTTGCAAACCAACAGTGACAAAAATTGTTATCTGATTGCTGTTACAAAGCAGGATCAGAAGCTAAGGGAAGCTGTAAGATGGCTGTATCAAAATACTCCATCATAAGTGTCATTAGAAGGACCTTCAGAACAGAGAACAGCATTTTAACAGCCACAAGGAAAGAGCAGCTCTCACAAAGAAGATGACAGCTTTTTCACTAAAAGGTTGAGGCGTAGCATGCCACTCCGGTCTCCTCATTTTGTTGTGCCCGCACCACGTAGAACTAAAAGATCTTGGTTTCCAGAAGCATCAGAGAAAGATGTATTTTTGAAAAGGTTAAAGACAAAGATTTAGGAATTGTGGTTCGAGAAAAAGGGGATTAGCCATTTTCTTCATTTTTTTCCTTTGTCAGCTCTTAAACGCCAATTTAGACCATGTCAGGGATTACCATAGTAACCATTTAACCTCTTTTCAGAGCCTGTTGTGTTTCAGTTTAGTTCAACAACCGGCGTAACTGGCATTTGAAGCACTTTGCATTGTACCTGTGACAGGAATTGGCACCAAATGCCCTTATTTTAGAGAAATCACAGCTAGAATCTAGAACTTAATACTGTATTTTCAGTTCCGCCGTATTAGGCTTTTGTTGTTTTTATGCTAATATTTTAAGAGGTAGACTACATTAATTGAGGATGTATTACCAGGTTACATTAATTTAGGATGTATTACCAGGTCTTATTTCGAGGCTAAATAGATGACAGACAGCGATAACTCATTCCCACAGTTACCTGTTCGATTGCATCATGAAACTCAGCCTTCTACCAAAGGCCAAAGAAATTCCTCACATTGGCCGGTGTGCTGTTGGTGCGTTACAGGGGATGCAGCTGGGTGGTTTTAGTACAATCAGCCCTCTACTTCTTTCCTCTTTCTTTGCCGTGGCCTTCTGCAGCTTACTCTGTGATTGTTATCATCAGAACTAGAGAAACACTTGGGACATGATGATTTAAATTAGAGTCTAAAAACCTTTGGAATAGCATAGCCTTTTTCTCTTGTTCACATCTCATTCAGTCTGGGCAGGATGCTGTTGTACAAAATAATAACTTGCAGAAAAAAACTTTTTCATAGAATATCTCTGTTTCTGCATTTTATGCATTCTTTCCTTGTAGGTTAATGGAGAACTGAAATTTCCAGTTTTTAAGATCTTGCCGTCTGCAACATACACGCAGTTCTTTTTGAAGGACTGATTATGGCTAGTCTTTCACTTTCAATCACACAGATGAAAGCAAATATTATTATTCTTGGATGTTCGTAGGTAACTGTACATCATACGTAAGATTTAAAGAGTTTAACAAGATAGATGTAAATGCTTTTCTGTACCTTATCTGATTATAAACATTTATAGTGTTGCTGCTATACAATTCAAATGTTTTTAAGCTATCTGTTACCTAGAATTCTAACAGTGAGGAATTATACTCCAAGAATGATACCACTGTCTAAAGATCATGTCTCCTCTCTCTCTGTGTCTATCTCTCTGTGTCTCTCCAGACTTTCATAGCATTGGCCACACAAAGGGAGAAAATCATAAAATGCTGACTGATCTCTACATTTCTTATTCTTTTAGGTTTTTTCTTTTTTTTTTAACTTCTGCCATCATTCTATACACCTAAGTCAGTTAATAATTAAGCTGCACTTTTTAGCCTCCACAGCCTAAAGTTGCTGTTGCTTTTTAGTATCTGTGTTGACCAGAGATCAAACTTCTGTGAATCACTCCACCTCTTCACTTCTCAGCATATTATCACTCTGTGTGTGTGTGTGTGTATGCCTATAAGATGTAGACCTGAGTATGGAGCAGAAATACCTCTTTCTTTTATGATGCATCTTTTGTGATGAAAGCTTTTGTGCAGACTTTAGTAGTTTTGTGAGCAGCCTTTAATTGCATTAACTGGGAATTTTTATTTTAGATGGCTGCCTGGCTGGCTCGCTCACTAGATGGATGAAGCAGTACTGTAGTTGTTCTGTCCTTTGCACTGACAGAGTTTCCAGAGTTAGATTTTTTTCTCTGGAGGGCTTGAGTATGGTCACTGCCGCAGAATTACTACTCCTGCTGTCTCCTTCAAGCCGAACACAACTCACTTTGCGCTACAATCATCAGCGCGCAGATGAAATTCATTTCTGATCTCCCTTTTGAACCCAGATATTGTCTGTACGTGCTTCTTGCCGGCCAAGCGCTAGATGACAAGAAATAACCGAAACAGAATCCAGTGACATGGAGGCCAAGACATTTTCCTTGAGCATTATGTCTGCAATTACAATTACAGAAATAGTGCCAAAGGCAGGAGTTTCCAAACTATCACTGAGAAAGAGAGTTCAAAGTGGTATGTTATTGCTGCTTGATCGGCTGGACGCATTCACCTGCAACAGAACAGAATTAGGAGTTATTGCTACTTCCACTGTCACTGATAATGGCAACTAAATTTGGGAAACCTTCTCTAGTGCCTTTTGCCACTTGTGGCTGACCTTGAGTTCAGATCTCTTCTTCTTAGATAGAGACCTTGCCATAAAATTCTAACCTAAGTCATTCCCTAGACGATTACCATTATGTGGAGTTTATAACTTGCTTTTGATGCCACGGGCATAGAACATGGCACTGCAGCTTGGATGGCAGTGGGCACACAGCACCTGAGCTTCCCATTAGATCCTTAACCAATTTTAGGTGCTAATTAAATTGCTTCTGGTAATCTTCAGAGTTACTGGGTTGTCTGGAATCTAGTTATTTTACCTTTGTTTTTCCATATCTTCTTCAGTAACTGTGAAAATTAACAGGGGGATCTCTGTTGATGAGTGGAGCTCAGGCTTCAAAACTGGCAGCAGCTTATTTTCATGGGAGTGCCCTGAGGTCTGCAGCTGACATCCCCTGTCTGTTGATGCCCAGCACAGAATTAGATAGCAGCGGATTATGCTCAAAGTGTTTTTATTCATACAGACTTTCACATTAATCAGTCAGGCTGAACATTAGTTTTCTGTGATGTTTTAGAGCAGGCAAGTTTTCCAGGAGATGTGGGTCATCTGAATTAATTTTCTTGCTTGTACTTACTGCACAGAAAATAGGTACAACTATTGCAATTCTGTGACACAACGTAAGAGCTGCAGTTCTTCCACAGCACATCACTGTAACACGACTTCTTCCCTGTCATAGTGCATTTTCGTCCCTATCACTCTTAAACATATGTCAAAGCCCTCCAAAAAACCCCACCTGTAACTTCATGTGCCATCCAAATACACGCATGCTTCCCCATCCTCTTTTTTATTTTACAATGAGGACCGATTTGTCGCATTGCAATTTGATATAGCAAATGGTGATGTTTCTCTAGATATAGAATCATACTTTTCTACATAACCTTTAAAATATTAAATAATTTAAAATCTCTTAAAAACGTGATTGCTTCTTCAGGACGTCTGACTGGGATGCTAAACTTAGTTGATTTCTTAATGGAGAACCGTATGTTTTTAGTTTTATCCATCAGCCTAAAGGAAAATTATGTGCATTTAGTGTATTGAAAGTTGCAACTTTTATTATTAAAAAAGTAAAATCCAAAAAGTAATATTTTCTGATATATGATAATTGTAAATGCGAACAGATTTTAATTAAGTTCTACTGCATTTGCTGCAGCAATCGTATGTTCCAGAATGACTTGAGAATATTGGCTTCCTGCTTGGATTTCAGCCGTAGAGGTCTAGACTTGGCATAAGTTCCTGCAAGCACCAACACTGGTCACGTTATGTAAGAACTTAAGGCTCTGAAACTTCCCTGTTTATATGTTGCCTATCATGAAAACTAGCTGCCTCGAGCACAATCACTGCATGCAAAGCCGTGAATATCTTGTGTATAAACACTGGGACGTGCTCCTTAAACTTTTTAGCCCACCTGTTCATTGATTCCTTGGGTTTATTGCCAGAAGGCACTACAATATGAGCTCGTACAACTCGCTGAGGATGACAGCTCTTTAAATCTGATCTGTTTTATTTGCATTGAGCATAGACTAGCTAACATTAACATTTTCTTCCTGCAGAAAAAGCTCCCATTTCCAAAACCTTTGTTTTGTTTACAAATACTACTAATCCCTATAAAATTGGGTATTTTTCTAAATGAAGTGAGGTTGTCTGCCCTAAATATGGAAGACTCCTAGATCTTCAAGGAACATTTTAAAGAACCTTATATGATCAAACTCAATCTAGGAAACAGGCAGCATCTAGGAGATAGTGGTGTTCCCCTTGTGCCAAATTGGGAGGAAGGTGGCGCAAGGAAACCCCCCTTACAAGCTTGAAAGTTAGACCTTGCTTGGTTTCGAAGCAAGGAGCTAGAAACCCTTGATTCTCGACCCATGGCATTTTGTCCTGGCCACACGGCCGTAGACTGCAAACATTGAAAGCTCAGATTTCCTCATGGCATCCTGACTTTCAGCATTATCCTGCATGGTTTTGGTGAAAGTTCATCAAAACCATGTTTCCCGTGACACATTTTAGTATCATCTAATCAGAGTTGTGAGCAAATTCCACTGGAAAATTCTGCATGAGACCTTGCTGACAAGTTTACAAAGAGAAGGCTGCTGACAGTAGACCAGCGCTCATTATAGGCAGCTTTGCACCTCTGCTGGAGAACTCTTGAGGGTCTTCAAACCCAACACATCCCTCATAGCTTCAGCGGTTAGTCTCTCTCTCTCTGTGGTAAAATGTGTACTTTATTTGTTATCTGGATTTTACTGGATTCTACTCCAAGTCATTGATTGTTGTTATGCCCTTCTTCAGTTGATTCAAGCCATTTAATACATGATGCTTCCTCTTCTCTACAGTACTTATGCACCGTAATCAAGACACTTCCAATCTTCTTTTCAGAAAGCTGCAGAAATTCATCTTTTATGTTTTTCGCAATCAGGCTTTTTTCTCCATTTTTCTAATGAGAGTTGTGACTTTTTACCTTCTTTGTAGTTTTTAGCATCTTAAAAAAACTATGTACGCAAGACCTGTGTGCAGTATACTTGATATCCTTGCCGGACAGGCAAAGTCACCAGCTGCTTCTGCTCACTTCTACCATTGAGTGTTTTGCACAACATTACGCTAGCACTTCGTGATCTGTAGCTTATGACCCTAAATCCTCAACAGGAGCACCGCCTTGTAAGATATATTTTCTGATTCAGTAGATACTTAGAAATAGTCTTGAGTTCTTTGTCTTAGAATGTAGAATTTTTGCCTTTGGCTGTATGAAAATGTACTCTGTGCCTGGTGACAGCTAAGTGATTTAGCACTTTCTCTCTGACCAACCTATTGCATTACTGTTTACCATTACGTTAATTATTGTATCACCTGCTTACTTTATCAGCAGAAGTGTCTTCCACAGCTATAGAAACAGCAGCAGACCTTGAACAGAAAAAACCTATTTTTTGTGCATGTTTGCATCATCAACCAAATTTACAGTCTTATCAAAGTATGAATCTGGTTTTACTTGAAAGGACCTATTTTCCATAAAACCATGTGACTTCACTTTCATTATATTCCATATCCTTTAAACTATCATTAATGCAAACTCTTATGAGTTCTTCCTTTGTTTCATCTGGGTTTGATAAAAGGCAAATGGCTGATAGATACCGCCTTCATCCCATTTGGCCTTTTTTGAGTAAGATGGGCATAACATTAGCACTGCTCCAGTCTTCTAGAATTTCCCTTGTGGTCTAAGATTTATTAAAAATGAACATTATTGAGCCAGAGATCTCATGATAAGTA
Source organism: Vanellus vanellus (assembly GCF_965231255.1). Classification (NCBI taxonomy): domain Eukaryota; kingdom Metazoa; phylum Chordata; class Aves; order Charadriiformes; family Charadriidae; genus Vanellus; species Vanellus vanellus. Next base: position 44,361,690 of record NC_138905.1, read on the forward strand.
CAGTCTTCTTTCCTAGATTTTTATAGATGACTGCAGTGACCTCTTTCTTTTTACTGGAGATTAATGAAATTCAGTGTGTGGTACTGATTGCTATGATGACCTTTGACGAGCTGTCTTGTCTTCCTAAAGAATGTGTTAAGAGAGTTTTTCAAAGTGAAATAGCCAGGGAAAGTGGAGTAATAAACAAGGTTTTTGCCTGTACGTATTTATCCAAAAACCTGAATCTATTTCAGTAGTTTCATAAAAACATATTTTTGAATGCTCAGTTTAAGAAGTGGATGAGAGCCCGCTAAGGGTAAGTCAATAGAATTGAATACATAGCACTAGTTAGACGGAACTCATTCTTGAGCCAAGCACAAATTTTTAACAAGCTGAACTTAAAATTTATAATGCAAGGGGTTATAGACGGATGCATATACTAGTTTCTTCGTTTCAACTGGAATCAAAGACAAAAATATTGAAATTATCTGAGAGAGTATTTTACATATTTCTGGCTTTCCTGAAACTAGGAAGTACTAGAACAGGAGTGGCTCTGAGCTTTTATGAGGGTTTTCAGCTTGCCTCTTTTCCAGCTGCAAATCCTTTACCTCATTTCATATTTTTAGGCAGTTTGGATGCTCTGGAAAAATCTCCAGTACAAAAATTATTAAAAGAGGACAATGGAAGAAAACTTTCCAAATGAAGAGCAATGATACAGAAAGGGATTTCAAATCCTGCCTGTGCTCGTAGCACAGAAGCAGTGGATGGAAAGAAAAGATGACATTGACTTGGGTGAAATTATACATGAAGGAAAGTCTTCTTCATCCTGATAAATTACAGGCAGAGAACTATCTCATGATAAGGCTTCACCTATCAGCTGTTAACTTACATCAGGTGTCTGTGGTCTTCCCATTAGCAAATCTAGTTCCTTTTCAGCTTGCTCTGCAGTGCCTTGGTCTGCAGCCTTTGCAGGTCACTGCTGTGGCTGCAGTGCAGGGAGGATCTTGACCTGCCCTTATGCCTAAGTTTTCTTTTTTTGACACAAGCTGTTTTCGGCACAGAATTGTGTTGCATGCTGCCTTGGAAGCTGGGGAGCATAGTAAGAAGTCTCCTGTAAATTTAATGGAAGGTAATGACTTAAAGAGCATAGATACTCAGGTTCTTGTTCTGTTTGGGGAAGCCCTTGAGAGCATGTGTGAGGTCCTCCCGTGTTCTGTTTGGCCCCCTGCTAGCTAACCAGCCAGCTTCTAGTTTTAAAACAATGATGTCATGTACTCCCTCTTGCCTAATTGCCAATTTAGGAGATCTTGGGGGATGCTGCTGTATTGTGTGGGATTTGTGATTGGGGTCATGGAAGGGAGCTGAAGGTTGTGCTGGGGATTTTATGGAGGAACATCAAAGCTGAACTGGTGTTACAGCAAGCAAGAGGTGAGAGAAAGGAGGACGTATGTCAGCGGGAGTTGAGTGAACCAGGCTGTGTTAGTGTCACTGCAAAAGGAACCATTTATTTATAATGTAGCTGGGACTGGTGCAAGGTCTTTTTGTCTTGGTAGTTTGTTACGGGGAAAGGGAAGAAGATAGCTGGCTACAAAGGTGATCCACAAGTTCCACTGAATTCCTCTTTGTAGTTCTTGCAGATCAAATATCAATATACTGTACAGCTTCAGTAATGGAGGCACTGAATTCACCTGATAGTCTCTCCCTGGGGCTATTGAATTTTGCCAGAATTTGCCAGCAGCCATAGAGAATGACTCATTCCACCATGCCCATCATTCCCACCTACTGGTTTGTTTGATCTGTTTGTTCTGTCTTTCATTAATCGATAACGTATGATCATTGTTGCAAGGACTCCCTTCATGCCAGGTTTTTAATACGCTACCACATCCAGTGGTGCATCTTACAAGTAAGAAATCAGTAACTGATTTGCTTCCTAATTATGGTTCTCTGCTGTCTACCGATCCTGTATGTTTTCGGACGTGTGCTGTAATTTCAATGCATAATCTAAAGTTTCAGAGTCAATTGCTTTTGGAAACTAAGACACTCTTGGTAGCAGAAACTACATTAACTACGCATTAAGGTGTCCATACTTACTACAAGAGATGTTTTCAAATCAAGCAGGGGTACTGTACTGTGGCTTCCTGTACCCTATCTCAGGAGGACAAGGATTTTCTGTAAAGTGGCTGCAATGCACATATAATACTCTAATAATTATGGAAAAGCTTTGTGATTTGACTTCTCATAGTGTCTGATAAGCGAAAAAAAAAATCTTTCAGATGTATTACATTTCCTTTCAATGTTGTACTTGGACTACTCACTAGAAGACTAGCCTTGTGACATGCTATAGTTAATAAGTTTTCCATGCTGTCAAAAGTAATAATATTAATGTGCCATTCAGTTAAATTAATTTCGTTTTGTGCACTGGCCTGCATAAACGTGAGTGACATTTAGAAATATGATCAGGCGGGAGCTGAGGAGAAGCTAAGTGGCAAAATGGAAAGAGATTCAATCATTAAAGCAGAGCAGCCAGCTGCAAGCATTTGTGGGTAGGCAAAGAAAACCAGGCTATGTTGTTAAGACATATATGTTTCTTTGAATTCATTCTTCCCTTTCTCGTTTATTTAAGAAGTTCAGTTTCTTTGTGTTTAATTAAGAACTCGGTATGTTTAGTAGCATGGTCTCTTGTTTGGAAATCAAAGAGCGCGTTTCTGCTAATCTTTGATTTCAAGTGCCTCCAGCCACAGTGTTTCTCATTTTGCAAGAGGCAGCTGATTGTAATGCTTTTAAACTGATGACTGTGAAGTGTCATTTTCTACTAATAATAACAGCGTTTTCTCTTTCCATTTCCTCTGCTTTTTAGAAATCGGTGATAGAAGTGCTTTCTCTAAACGGTTAAAAATGAATGAAGAGGACTAAAAGGAGGAAGCTGACAAAACCTGACTTGTTAATTTTTTAATGACATTGGCTGGTTCAAATTATTGCCCAACTTGCTTTCAAGTCCAATTACCATTGCGTTGGAGAATAGTATATAATTAGGGCAGTTAAAAGAAAAGCAATCTACTACCTTTTTACATATATATTGCAATAAGAAGACAGAGATTTCTGAAGAATATCTATGTCAAGTAATGCTGTTCAGAGGAGAAAGGAAAAAAAAAAGTAGATTTTATTTCCACTGAAAGATCCTGCTAGGTCTGTTCCCTTTAAGCAGAGGTAAAAAGTAGTGCTGGCACGCAGAAGTTGTATCACAAAGGAGTCGGAGAGTAGGACTGTAGTAGGAAAATCAGTCAAAAGGAATATGCAATTAAATCGTTTCTTTTGGCTCATCCTCACTCCTACTTTATACCATGACTGTATCCCTACAGATACCACCTCCTGATACCTTTAATAAATTCACTTCATTTGAAAGATTGTTCCCTGTCTGCCCTAAAACTTCTCCCTTTTAAAACTTACCATGTGGACCTTTGCTTCTATTTCTGTTCTTTGTTCACCTAGCGTCAGTCTCCTTTCCATCTCTTCTTTCCCCTGTTGTCACTGCTAATCCCTTTTTTACAGCGTCTGAAATGAGCCCTCTGGATCTTTGCCTCAAGAACCCTCTTGTTTCTTCCCAAATCTCCGGCTGTAACCTATTTTACTTTGCTTTGCTTCTTAATTTACTTGTTATGTGGCTTGTAACAGAACACTTTACATCAACGGGAGCTTCCTTTTATGGTTAGGTTTGCACATTTGAAGAGGGTATAACCTGTGAAGATACTTCTGAAATAACGTTAATAAAAGCAAACAGGAGATCCTTGATCGCAGACACTCTGTACTTCCATTTTCTAAGACTAGGTTATTCCTGCGAATAAAGACTGGTCCTTGAATAAGGAAATGTGCTGCAGGGCATTGTCTGTTCATATTTTATTGTTTTAAAATGTTTTCTTCAAAAGCGCAGTAGGTACAGTCATGAAGAAGGTTCTTCCTTCTATCCGGTGGCATTTAGCACCTATTTACTGCTAGCTGTATAGCAGCGTGGCTGCTCCGTTCATGGGCATGAAATTCTTTTAGACAGCAAAGGAATTACTCTGCTTGTCAGATTAATGGCTTAGTTGTTAAAGTCCTTAAGTTTATATTGACTGGGTTTATAGTCAACATTTTGCAAGTCTGAAATAGCTGCTTCTGTAATCAGCCTTTTGATTAAAAAGGCAGAGGAGAACTCTGCCTCTCCTACTTGCTCTCAGTACTTTATCCCAAAAGTAGTTCATAGACTTTGGGGTGCAGCGGTACTTGGTGTGCATATATACTCATGTGATAGTCTCCAAAAGTGGTATCATAATGGTCTGACACCTTCTCTCCAGCTTTTCTTTCTCTTTTTGGTTTTACTTTATCTTTCCCTGCTGCACCATCTCTTTCTAGCCTATTTATGCAAACTCAGTTTTAAGAGCTTCTTGCTCACTTCCCACTCCTTTGCCGAATTGTGACAGAATCATCTGCATGTTGTGGGGTCATCTGGTCCCTGATTTGCAAGCATAAGAGAAAAAGATTGTCTGTCTTTCCTGATTGTACCTATTGCAGATTTGAAATTTTCTCCTTTGTTCTTTAACCATGTATTTAGAAAAAAAAAAAACTCGGTGCCTTTGAAACTGGTAAAGTTAAGGAGAGCTGCTGTGGCAATACAATTTCAGGTTTAAAGAAAAAGGGGGAGCCTAACAAACCAGGATTTCCTTTTCCCAGTATGATCCTGGAGGGTGTGGAGGGGCAATATTTTCTCAGCTATGCGTACGGGTGGCCGATTCTGCCCGCTTGCTATGGTGGCTTAATGAAGTTGTGGCCAGTCCACGTCATCCATTTCTGCATCCATGTGATTCTGTTACTGGTATTATTGTGACACCTTACCAGCTTAGTGTATTCATGGTTTACGTGCCAAGAAAAGGAATTTGTTGGATTCGGGATCTCCATGTGTAAACAGAATACAATGGGCTCAAAACTGTCTGAAGCCTGTGGATGTGGGAATTAGGATCAGAGATTCTGTCATTACAGTTTACCTGGGTTTCCTGAATTTGAAAGGCTAATTTAGCTTATAACCCACCTTTATGCTGTTCCTGTTTTCTCCACAGAGTTTTAAAACATTTGGTTGGTGTGAAAACTATACCGTGAACATTATGAGCTTCTACTGAAAATTTGATTTGTGGAAGATTGTGTTTTGGGTCTTCAGCCACAAACCACATCCTATTGTGTTTCTCTCTGGTCTGTGCAAATATCCACAATCAAAACCTGGTATTGAAGTTGGAAACCCACCTCACTGTGCTTATGTCCTTCCTCTACTCACTACTTTTGAGTCTTAGATCCAATTAGGAAAAAGCATATGGTACTGTGACTCGTTATTTTGGTATTGTTTTACCAAGAGAGCTGCAAGCATCAACTTTCTCATAATATCTTCCACAAAAACGTGGAGAATGTTTATATTAAGAAGATAGATATCGCTGTTAGAGAGTCTGCAGTGCAAATGAGAGTCATCTGCATAAATAGCATTTTTCTCTGTAGCTCATTAGAAGAGTGTACTGTCAAGGCAAAAATGACTACTGACAAATATGAGAAGAAACATGAGACAGGCAGGAGCCCCTTAGAGTAGTCTCTAAAAAGTCCAGGTTCTCAGCAGGGCTTCAAATAGCATTTTCTAAGGTGAAAATGTGTTACCAGTGCTGTCTATGTCATTTATGTTCTGCTCCATTGCATCCTCTTTAAATGTAATGAAGTTTTGAAGTTGCTTAGATGGAGAGAGTCTATTGATTGGTGTTTAGGCATTATACATGAATAGGTTAATGTCTGTGAACAGTTGGAAGTTTCTAACACTAACTTACAGTTTCCATCAGAGATCAAAGTAATTTACTAACATAAATTATTTATACATAGGGCTGAAAGAAATTCATAATAACAATAAGGCACCTCCATGAGATAATCACCATACCAGAAGCACTCATCTGTACCTCATAGCCCTGCAGGGGTTTGTAATTATCTCCTGCAAACCACACCTCTAGTGATTACTTTTTGTTTCTTCATTGCAGTGCTGCCACTTGCAGTATTTTGCCTGACAAATATTTTTAGAATCACCAAAATAAAAAAACCAACCCACCACTGGACCAATTTAGGAATAGAAAACTCGTGGCAGTCATGCAAAGAGAAAATGTTAAAAGTGCAAGAAATATCGAAGAAATGCAGTTAATACAGATTTTAATAACAACATAATATTACTAAACATGATTCTGTAGGCATTTACAGAGGTACCTATGCTTTTTCTTCAAGTTATTCACTTGAATGAGCCCATCATCTGCTTCCATTTCCCATGGCTTGCTGGTGATCTATGGATAACTGCCTGTTTACATGGTGCCAGCTTCTTCTCTGTGCTTCCTGCAGCTAAAATCACATTAAAAGAGGCTAAAAATGCATTAAATGCTCTCATAAAATTACTCTTCTGTGTAGACAATTGCGGTATTTGCACAGAGGTATAACATGATTACAGATGGGGAAAGGCTGGTGAGAGGTGATGGTCTCCGTGGCAATAATAGTTTGTAAAGTACCTCCTCCAACCTCTGCTGAAGCACTCGGATAAGAAACAGCAATCCTAACACAGTTTTATGCTTACTAAGCACACTCTAGTCTCAATGCAAGTACAAACAAACAAAAAAATCCAGTCAATGGAACAATTAGAAGCGTGGTATTGGTTTAAAAGTACCGTCCAAAACAGATGTTTAGATAGTCTGTCAGTGAGGTTCATTGCTGAGGAATACAAGTTCCCATGCTGCTACCAAAGCTCTGCCTAGTGAATCTCGGGGTGAGGGCAGAGCCTTGGAACGTTGGGTGATACACGAGTACAAAGGTCTCCAAGATGGGGGGCTGAAATAAGCTTTCAAATATACCCTGTTTCAGTTATTCAGAGCCCCATGAACGATGCAGGTTAATGTAAACAAAGTCTGCCATATAATAGAACAGCAACCACGGAGGAGACCAGGTGGCTGGGTGAGCTGTGATCATGAGAGCACAAATCAATAAAGCAATTGATTTCTTCCATTCCGAAAAAGCTGCAAGTGATAAGTCAGCTTCACTGTTAGCCTGGCCAATATGGACTTCCAAAACCGAATGTCAGGGGAACAGGAGCACGTTTTGCTGTCCCCGTGCCATTGCAGGCTCAGTTAGAGCTGAGATTGCATGGCTGAAATCCGTATTTCCGTGATCAGAATCTTCGCTGGGATTTATAACGATATATGCAGACAGGCAGGAGAAGTTAAGTCCTTCCGCAGCAGTGCAGTCCATGGTTATTCTAGATACGAGTTAAAAAATGTCAATTTTCTGATATTAGGATCTCTTCTTTTGAGCAAGGTTATAACATGATTATAGCCCTCCTGGGTCGCATCGAGGTCTCTAAGATACTGCTCCCCAACCAACCCCTCTCCAGCCTGAAGAGTCCTAATCTACTTAGCTGTTCCTTCTGCAGAAGCCGTGTCATGTCTTTGATCATTCCTGCTGCTTTTCTTGGAATCTTTTGCAGCTCTACTGTATCTTTTTGAGGTGGGGAGGGCACCATAAGTTTTCAAGATACTGGCACGTGTGCGTTCTGACGGCGTTTTTGTATGTGATGCATATATTTAACAGCATGAGCTGGTTTGTTGCATTCTCTCTGAGCGTTTCCAAATTATACGTAACTTCGTGTTTGCTCTGTATGCTTCTGAGCACTGGTGATCACTGAGCTGATGTTTTCCAGGGAACTAAGTATTACAAACCCTGGGTCTTCTTCCCAACTTGTAATAATCAATTCCGAGTCTGTCCCTTTATAGGTATTGCATTATTATTGCAGTTTCTAAGGGTTTGAAAATTAAAAGGAACAATAACTACACAATGCCATTCATAATATATACTGCTCCAGCCCTTTGTTGGGAACAACATAAGCAGAATCCCACATCGCCAAAGAAATCTTCTGAGATAAGCCCACGCACCTTTTGGTAAGGGAGGGGGATGTAAATTCTGAAGTATAGCTGAGTATCTGGCATGCATCCTTCAGATGGATATACTGCAGATACTTATCCAAACCTGGATGAAAAGTGGTTGTGTGTAAGAGCAATTGAGAGAACTGCCACTGATACTGAAAATATGAAGTTTGGTTTCTCTTAAATGGCTTGGAAGCTTGAGCTCCCAGTTGGAAAGGAACATTTTGGTTCCTTTTACGTGGTAAAGTCCTTAGGACAGGGGCTGTCTTTTCTCTAGGAAATGGCCACTACATCCATGAATATGTGAGCAGTAGCTCTCAGTAGAGTTCCCCCAGCTTTTTTAGGTAAGGTTCTGACTTTGGCTCTTTCCCCTTGGCTCTTTGAACCTGGTAAATTGCTGTGAACTTTTTGCATGTGTGGTTTACCTGCTGGAGGTGACCCTGCTCTGTCAGGGAGGTTGGACTAGATGATCTCCAGAGGTCCCTTCCAACCCTGACCATTCTGTGATTCTGTACAGGGGAAAGGTGCACAATTCCTGCAAAAATTACCTAGTGTCTTAATGAAAACCTTGGATACACCTCCAAAACTTTTCAACAGCCAACCTTCCAATTTATTCTAACAAAACACTGGAGAGAGATATCTTGGTAGAAACGCACTTTGTACTCTACTGCCAGAATAAATTGTGGAAACTGACATGTGCCATAAGAACTACTGTCTTTGAAAGAGAAACATTGCTGTCTGAAACGCTTTCTTGGACTGTTCAGTGTAACCTGATTCTTCTTGTCTCAAAAGCAACCTTTTTACCCCCCTGGAGACACCTCTGTGCGTGAAAAGGAGCAGGAAAGCAGCTCAGATCATCCTAGTGATCATTTCTAAGCAGTACTCCACTCTTTTCTCTCTCTCTCTCTCTCTCTCGTATCTGCAAGTTCAAATCTATTATTCCTCCTTTTAAAACAAAGTTCCTGTAATTCTGAACATAATTCAGCCTCTCCCTCTTTGCCAGGAATGTTAGAAAGGTACTAAGCAATGAATTGCAAGGAGTTGCATTTGGCAGATGATAAGCTGCAGGGCTGAAGGCAAAACCAAATATCCTTCCGACCCTTCCTTATGTGAGGAGTGACGCACAGTGAGCTTTTCCAGCCTCTATCCTCCTTCCTTTTTCCTATTTTTCTTTTTTTTTTTGCCTGTCAGATGAGAGACAAGGCTTTTTTATACTGAATGGTTTGTGCTTCGTGTTTTTTATACTTTTTGGTTTTGTGACAGCGTGTGGTGAGAAACACCAATGTTACTGTTTCATGGAAAACAGTCTAGTGGTTGTGTATGGGGGTGTGTTAATTGATTTCCACTGAAACACAACGTGGGGGGGGGGGGAAACAGTCATGACTTGGTTTAAAGGGCAGATGGTATTTGTGGGACCCTGATTGTCAGGGGTGAAATGCTGAGCCATATAACTTCCTTTGCAGCCGGCTATACGGCTATACGTCTTGTCATTTGGCTCCCAACAGGATAGTTGCTGCGGACTCCGGTTGCTGCAACAGACTTGAAGTTATTAAGGATTTAAGCTGGGCAACTTATAGCAGATATCTCATATTGTTCATTTGAATGTTTTATTTAACAGTAGGAGTTTGAGATGTAATCCTGTTAATTTTCTGTGGGGCTTTCAAACAAAAGGTACCAAAAAACCGATTACAATATAACACCGTGTCTTGTTTGCTTTCACAGCAAGAAAAACTGGGTGATATCTGCTTCTCCCTCCGCTATGTGCCTACCGCTGGCAAACTGACTGTCGTCATTCTGGAGGCAAAGAACCTGAAGAAGATGGATGTCGGTGGACTATCAGGTACGTGCGTGAAAATCTGCTTGTAGATTTTTCAGGCTTGTAAAGGCAGAAAAGCAACTAATTTTCTGTTGGAGATCTCTTGGTTGAGAAGGTGAGGGCTCTTGTTCACTGTCTGAAAAATGCGGTTTGTGTTTTCTGCGAGTTAGGGCATGACTGAGTATATCAGAACTCATTCTAGCTTAAAAAAAGGAATTTCATTATACGCTGCATTCTACTCCAAGACAAGGTCTGAAGAGTTAAACAGCCAGATGGCAGTGGAAACTCTCTCTGTACTTTCCTTCTCTCCTGTTGCCTGGAGATAAACAAAGACTATTCAGGCAAGAGAAAAAAAATCTGACTACGCTCCCTTGTCCGTTTAATCTCACAAAACATGAGCATTTCCCTGCAATGTTACTGATAATAGAGGAACTCACCGCAGGTCACCGTGCCAACCGCTGCCTGAGGTGCTGGGATAATTGTTTCTACGTTTGAAGGGCTCGGGTGTTATTGCTGCCATGCGCAGAGTTGGGAGTGCTCTGCATTTGCATGTACATCGGCAATCAAAACGACAGCCTTGCACTTGTGGTAGTCAGTCAGGTTGATACCTCCGACATGCTCAGTACCTACAAATAGTCTTCGTAGTCTTTCCTCGTAGTAAAGCTACGCGCACCGTGAGCGAGACGATGTACGCTGTCTCGAAGGGAGGATGCAGTCAGCACACGTGATAGCGGGGCTGTGTCCCCGCGGTATGGCTGTGTCACGGGGACCTGGTGGAGCTCCGCGTAGGCTTCTGTTCTCTGCTGTGTCTGGAATTCTTAGGCACGAGTTACTGTCTAAATTGCCAATTAGCTGAGACCAGATTAAATAACAAGATGCTTTGTAAGGAGAGGTCTTTCCAGGAGAATTTTATTTTCTGTATGTTCTCTTTAAAAGAGACAGTTTCTACCAACCATTGAGAATGAGGCTATTTCCAGCGCAGCTCTAGAACTGAAAACTTTTACAGCTGTCACTAACACACAGATGATGTAATTGCCAATTTTGAATTAGCAAGTGACAAGAAAAAAAGTGTTTTGCTTTTATGTTCTTGTGAACTCAGCAGAAGGTAAGAGTTCTATCCAAAATACACAGAGAAATGGGGACCTGCTAACCTTCAGGCTTGCTCTTTTATTTACCGCTTTTAATGAGCAGTAGCAGGAGGAGCTTCACAAAGTGATGGGAAACAAAGTCTCTTACCAGTAATAATCTTTTTTTTTATTTATTTATTTTACTTGTTTCTAAAGTTTTCCACTGCACAGCAACAGACATAATAACGTAAAAGATATCAAAATATTGTTGTAGTCATTACCTGAATCATGTCTAGCTTTTTCTTGTCCAAAATGGACACTAGGTTAGGACGCACAACTAATGGTTTCCTTAACACTCATGCTGAACCAATTGCGAATTAATGTTCTTAAGCACATTTGCTTCTTAATTGTTTCCTAACGCAAGATTAGATTGTCATCATGAGGACGTGTGGGGTTTTTTGACTGAAGTTTAGCTCTGAGAGCCAAAACATCTGTATTCTTTTCCAAGCTTTGCAAGAAATGTGATGGATAATGGGTACTCAGCTCATAAGACAAGAAAGAAGGGGTCAAAGGAAGCACTAATGAACTGAAGACCTTCTACAAACTTCAGATGGAAAATACAATGCATTGTGTTGAAAATAACTACAAGGAAATGAACGGGCTCGCTCTCCTCTATGTGCTTCAGCACATAAATGTATTTCTAGGGGTTGACAGGTTTTGTTCTCCTTTTTTAGGGCCATGCCAGACTAAAAACATCATGTTCTCTCAGAGACAAACAAACCCAATGGGATACCATTGTTGTAGCAGGAATTCAAAAGTTGCTGACAGTGATAAATGGCAGTTAGTACGGTATTCCTGAGGCAGTAATTATAGATGAAATAATGTTGGTTTAAAGTGGATCCAGTATCTTTCATTAGGGAATTTATCTTTTGAATACATTATGCAGAAATAACTTTCGAAATCAAGCTAAGATTCTGTTGTCATTATTCACACTAAATAATACCTACTCTCAAAGTATGGTACCGCTAAGTGGTAATGAAGGTGGCAGGATTTTATCTCGATTAGCGAAAGCTTTCCCCACTAGTTTTGTTATTTTCTCTAGATACTAAAATGGCTTTTCGTTTTGCAAAACTGAAAGCTTTGCGTTGCAGTGGAGGTGGGAAAATGTTAACAATCAAATGTGATCTCAAACCAAATGTTGCCTACATACTCAATAGCACTTACTGTCACTAAGGGAAAGCCATTAGCAAGAGGTGAAAATTATGTAGTTGACACAGGTGGGGGGAAAAAAAAAACTTAGAACTTTGTCAAAAATAGGCAAAAAGTGTCTGGGTTTTGACTGTAGAATATGTCTTTTTGTTATTCTCTCCTGTTTTGGAGAAGATGCTGGGAAAGCAGAAGTCGGGCATTTGGAAAGGGTTCTGCTTTCTCTTACATCCAGCCTTTACGCCTCTCCGTGGAGTTTATCGGCCCTGCGGGAAAGAGGAGCAAGACCCTGGCTCCTGCAGGAGGGCTGACAGAGCGCTGCCAAGCGTTGGCAGCACAGCGGCGGGCGACCTTGCGCTTTCCCTCGGGCTGCTTCTCTCCACATCTTGAGTATTACTGCTGCTAGTAAATATCTGCTGTACCTTTGCACCTCAATGGTGTGGAAAGCTTTAGCGTTTATGTTACCTTTAGTCCCAGCGTAAAGAACCAGCCGCTGTGGTTCAGTAGTCTTCTGCACTTCTGTTTAGTAATTTATTAAAAACTGGAGTGCAGCCATAACTGTGGTCAATCGGACTTAAAGACATGCTTGATTTTCAACGTGTATGTTTTATGTTTTGCAGATGTAGAGCCCAGTTAAGAAAGTTCATATCAAAAGCAAAAGTCCAATCAAAATAGATTGAAAGTACAACATTTCCTAACCTTTCTACAGGGGGAAATTTTACTGGTGGAACCTTAATCCTGCCAGTCAGTGTATAGATCCCATTTAATGGTTACTACGGCTGGAAAAAAAAAAAAAAAAAGGCCTTTATCTCCAGCATTTTGAACTCTTCCATAAATTTTATTAGCAGTCAAAAGCCAAGGACAAATTACTTCAGAAACAGACAATAAAAGAAAACAGGGTAATCATCAAATTCATTAGACTTTGTGTAACAAAACGAGATCACCCATCTGAGCGATAAACTCCCAGGTCTTAAACTTTGTTGCAACATCAGGCTGTGACTAAGGCAAACCTTGGCTCCAGCATTAGCACTCTTCAGCCTGAGCTCATCAAGTCACCACAACAAGAGGAAATTATTACTTCTGGTGAGAAGGGCCTCTGGCAAACAATTATGCCTGTTTTTAAAATGGCATTTTAATTATTGAAATTATATGCAAATGCATTTTTAATGAAGCTGACATCTGGCAGGTGATATGTAGGAATGTAAGCTACAAAGAGATTATTTTTATTTGTCTGAATTTGGTAAACTCAGGTTACGTGGCTTTATAGGTATCCGTCACCCAAAATGTCTATGAGACTTAGACGCTTAGGTCTTACAGCAAATCAAGGGAACTTCGACTCCCAAGTCACTGTGGTGTTTGTTTTTTTTTTTTTTTATTTCATTTAGATGATTTGCAAAATTGGAAGATTTCAAAACCAGTTTGCCAAACAGGCCACGGAGACATAGTCTGACTAATTCCTCAATAAGGACACAATGCAGCTTAGAAATGCTGTTCGGTTCACAAGGGTTGTCTATGAATTATGATACTTTATTCAGGTTTACAATGCTTTCTGCTCCAGAAAGAGGGCAGGATTCATCTGCAGTTTCCCTAAGAGATACTCATTTAAATCAAAATGGTAGTGATTTCATATACAGATTTAAGTGAGTATGAAACTTTATCTAAATTCATTTTAATCTTGTTTTATATTTCTAGTTTTTACTTATTTTCTAAAGAAAAAATGGTTGATTAATGCTCAGCACATCTGATTAGCAGGTAAATGTGGTCTGTGCAATAAATATGGTGCTTCTTTTTGTTACCTAGGAAGATTCCCAATATTAATGCACATTTATGCAGGCAGTTCTATAGATTTCCATGTATTCAGTCATACCCTCTGTTTGCATTCATTTTGTTCTGGACATGAAATAAAAGCTTTCATTTCAACTTCCAACAGCTTTCCCTGCTTTGACCAAGCCAATCGTTGAAATAAATTACCTGAATACATTGAAAGGCATTTTCCCTCTGAACCTTCAGACTGTTGTTATAGGTGTTTACCTACCCAGGCCCTTCAGCTTAAATGCCTTTTTTTAAGAACTTCAGTGACCGTATGTATTACTGATGAAATACTGTTTTGTATCAAAAAGTCATCCCTTTGTAGCTGATAATAAGTGTAAGCCTTAACATAGCTTATCATGGTTTCAGGATTAATTTCAGTATGGTTTATTCCTTCTAAAAATCTTTGAAAGCTAATGGGGTTTTGTTCTGTGTGTATTATTTTAGTATGCTTGGCTTTTAGTGAATCTAATTACCAGGAGTGTATCCTAGTAGCAAGCAATGTACCCTCCCCTTATCTTCTCAGCGCTGCTGCCTCTCACCACTCCCCCCGGTCAGACCTGGAATTTCAATGGGCAGGAGATGCCCTAGCTGGCATGGGCTCAGGTATTGCCTTAGGAACTGTTGCCAAGTAGCAAATATTACAGCAGATCCTAAACCGTACCTATTAATGCTTAGGAAGAACTGCAAGGAGAAGATTGACATTGGATCCGTGTGCTCTTCCTTCTGCAGAAACCTGCAGATACAGCTGTGAAGGGAAAGCAGCTCATAATCCAGTCCATTATGTGTGAAAGCTAATCTCAATATTTATGAGTTATAAATAGAAAATACACAGCACCTCTTTGTATCTGCCAAGCAAATACTATAAATCAGAACCATCTCTTGGGACCAAACGGTGTTATAGTAGAAATAAAGCTAGTTTTCGACAATTAGACATTTATTTTAAATATTGCATTCGAATTCAAAAGGCTGGTTGTATGTCTTAAAAAAGAATTGAAAAATTAAAAGTTGTTTAGAGACCAGCTCTTTGAAGACAGAGTGAATGCTCATGAATTATGCAGTCAGAGCATTCACTTTAATAACTTCATTAAAACATAAGAAACCTTAAAAGCTAGCTAACGCAAATGCAATATTATGGGAAGAGAAATACACCATTAGTGCCATGGCCTTGCTATAAGCCATATTGTAAGCATAACTCAGTGAATATTAAAGCAAAAGAAAACAGCCTTATTAAAAGTAAAAATAAACAACAGCCACCACCACCACAACAGCTGCATTTGCAACGAGCCTAATCCTAAAGAATCCAACAGAGATCAGTACCAACAAATATTTTAAGATCTCTACTTACTGTGAGGATTTCTACAGCATCTACTGTCTTGGCATCTCTACTGTAATACACTGGCAGAACTTTCAACAGTAGATGGCTGCAGCAATACATCTCTCTAACGTTTGCAGAGCGGTCTCACAGCATCACAGTAAATTCACCGTGGGCTCCTGCAGTGGCAATGGGATCGGTCACCAAATCTCCGTCATGTTAAAATCTTTCTCTCCTGCCCAGAAGAACGTTCCTGTTGGTGACATGTTCCCTAAGACTGGGCGGGGGGGAGGGCTTGTCTGAAACGGTCCTCTTTCCATGGATAAATAAGGTCTTAGGGGGTTGTTTCTTCTAATCCCGACTCAAGCCTTCGACATCAAGCTACCTTCTTGCTCAAGTTAAAGGCTGAAGAAGGCAATTCCAAAATCAAAGCATATTCTGAATTACAATGTATTCATCGTAGAAGCCATGTTAAAGGATAGGTAAGCTCTTATATTCCAGGGCGTTTCGGAGCGTCTTATGAGGAAGCTGTTAGGTAATTGTCCGTTTTGGAGTGAGTACACAATTTCTACTGAATAGCTACGGGCTATTGCACACAATAAAATACTGTATTAGATGAACCATCAAATGTGGCAATTCCTACAAAGAAGCAGAGTCAAATTGTACTGCTCTTTTTTGCCTCCTGCGCTTAAAATGAGGAAAAAGAGATTGTGCCTGCTGATTAGCAGTGAAGTTGGACAAAACCTGTAGGCATTGCTCTGAGAGACCTTAGGACAAATACTGTGCCAAAAAAGCGCCTGGGCTCAGGAGGTGTTTGAACAGCTTCTTGATTTGAGAAAGAAAGCTTATTGTGTGTGTACATCTTCATCATACAGGCTGACCAAGGGTACAGGAGGGCAGCACACAGCTGTGGGGATTCTGCCAGCCAATGGTCATGATTTTCTGGCATTGCTATTGATTTTTTTTCCCCACCCTCCCTTCCCCAAAACACGGAGCAGAAAGACTTCTTATTCTTTTATTTGAATAGCCGCATCTAAATAATGCATTTTGCTTTTGTATGCGTGCCTCTTCCTGATTAAATTACAGTATGTTTTTATTTGGTTACGCAGTCCCAAAGCAAGTGTGAAGATGTGTGTGTTAATTACTTATATGAAAATGAGATGGTTAATACTTTAGGTTTTCGAGCTCTACAAGAATTTCATAGCAATGTGAGTGGCTGTAAAATGGATGTAGAAATACCGTAGATAGATTCTGGAGTCCTTAGGGAAATTAGTCAGTTCTCTTACAAGTAAGTTTAATTTATTTTTACTCTCTGAAATTTGCAGCCTATGTCTTTTCTTTTAATGGGTTTGAAGAAAAAAAATTAAAATATGAACTCCAAAAGAAAATGTCTTTTTTCATCTCTATAAATACAGTTTAGATCAATGCTTAAATGGTCACAGAAAGTGAAGAATTATAATTGAGGGTATTTCCTTTTCAGGACTGCGTAGAGTCATACCGGTTTTTAAGACAGCGCGATGGGCATTTTATTAGCACTGTTACGCAGTTGAAGTTTGATGAAGTTTGTAGGACTTTCTGAAGAAATGGAAACAACTTTAGATTTAAGTTTATAAATCCCAGTTTATACATTACTTTAAATCCCACGCGCCTTTTTTATTTGTTTAATCCTATGTGGGCAAGAAAGATGATTAGTTTCTGCTACAACTTTACGTGGTTACTTCTTATAGGCCTCCTGACTGTGTTTCCAATGTATAACTCCTTTGTGTGCACGTCAACAGAAAGAACCATTTCACAAATTAGGCCCTTGATCCTGATCCTGAATTATCCCTGAAGGGAGCAGGGGTTGTATGCTGAGAAGGGAACTGCACGTCTCCTCTAGTGCACTGTGCTGAAAATACATCCCTGACAACAGAGAAAGTGTATAGGTCAGTGTAAGGAGAGAGATTGGGAAACAGGTGGTGCTAGTTCTCTGTCAGTATCGTTATTTTTTGTATATGTGTTACGGGTGGTAGTTGTTCAAATCTGTTCGCTCATCTGGCAAGTGAAGCCCTCCGTCGGCAGCTGTGAGATGCTTGTCATTCAACAAAACCGGAAAAGACGTTTTCCCACTGCCGATTCCAAGATTTATTTTCCAAAACCTTTCTAACTGAAGGTGGAGGTCAAGTCCTGCCCTCTCTTCTACTGATGCAGTTCCCCAAAAAGGTCCCGTTACCCTTCTCGAGGTAACAGGAGAGAAATATAATCTTGTTGCTGAACGTCGAGGTTCAGCCAAAATTCAGTTATTCTCATTGTGCCGTTTGTGGGTCTCAGGAGAGTGATATGAATCTCGGTGGGATTCTCTTTCCAAATATTTTTATCCCTCACTTTCCTTCCCTGATCCCATCGATGAGGTAGAACAGCCACCATTTGGGCCCTGTTTCTTCCCACCAGCACAGACCGCGCTGTCTTAGAGCCACTTTGTTCTAGTGGAGTCAGTCACAGGTTTTGATTAACTGCAAATTACCTGTCAACAAGGTGGAAAAGTGTCACCCAGAATTGTCACTTTTCTCCTGTAAAGAGGTCCATGTGAGCTGGAGGTGAGAATTTTCATTGGGTTTAATTCCTAGCTACCATTTCTTTTGCTTTTGTTTATTAGCCATGAAAGTCTTCGTGGGGGTCTTCTGTATCATCATTAAGGTGTCTTTACATCTACTTTGTAATAAACGGAATAACTGAGCTCTTCAGGCATATTTTGGTAAGGTGTATGTGTCACTTCCGTGAAAATTTTAGAGGTATTGAAGGGGAAGACTGGGCTGGGTATGAGTGAATTATCTACACAAGCAGCACCTTTATTTAGATATTTAGTTTATTTAGGACAGCTAAGGTGCTAAGCAATTGTTTTACAAACCTAAAGATAAGAGAGGAATCTATTCTTTTTCTTTTTTTTTCTATCCCTTAACAGTATGATTGGTTTTAAACTAAAAACTGTGGGGTTTTTAATCCATTATACCAGTCTTGTTGATAAGATGGTGCCAGATGTGTTTCTCTCAACCAATGCATCTGTCACCAATATAATGCAAGGGTAAAACTGGTAATATGGAGGGAACATCTCCTGACATTTTATGGTTGTTAGTGCAGTGACTTTAGTCCATAGGAGGAGATTAAGATTTTCTTCCTCTTCTGTTTATTAAGCTCTCTTTTTTTCTGTCTTGTTGATGAATATGCTGTTGCTCATTCCCCACATGAATTCTTTTCATTTCTGCTGAGCTGTCTTCACGTTTACAAAGAGCAACATTTTTTACTCTCTTTAAATCAAAATAATTTACGTGCAGGGGTTTCCTGCTGCATCCCATCACATTAGATATTAATGTAATAATTTATTGAATAGTAAAATATATAGTTCTCATTAAGGAAAGATACAAATAAAGCACAGGTCACATAGCATCTGTCCGGTATGCGTGCCAATAGCCACAAACTTCTTTATTTGACTGCAAAATTTGAATCTTAGGTAACACAGTTGACCGATGTGCAACGGGTAACATTTAGAGGTTTACTTGCAAAACACGCCTAAAAGAAAATCTGTTGTGAAGAGTCCCACCCCCTGCAAAGCTCAGCTGTTTTCTACCGGTTTTGTGAAGGCAGAAAGGAGGATTTGTAAGCTCAGTATTGTGAGCTTTGTCACAACATAATCTCTCTCAGATTTAAGTTTGTCAAAAAACAAATAAAGATACAGATGTACATTATAAAACTGTGCATGATCTAATAGTAGGCAGAACCAAATTTTAATTCCTGTCCATTAAGTAGTGACACACAAGGATTTCAGGATCCAAATGTAATCTCTGCAGCTCAGCAGCATCTCTGCGGGAGTTGCTTCAGGTCAGAGAAGTAAGGGGTTCTGTCTAATCTCAGCTATCAAGCCCAAGTCATGGGACCTCTTTTCTTCAGATTCCCGGTGGTATCACAGAACGCTTTACATATACAGGTCTGCAGGTTAAATCCACCTTTTCAGTGAAGAGAATATGGTAATGTCCCGATTGAGCCCTAGTGAAAAAGCATCTTAAATTCCGTTTGAGCCTCTCCAGAAATATTTGCAGTACAGCTAGCTCTGGGGCCAGTCTCATCACAACGTTGTTGTAAGGGGGTGCATTCCCGCAGTAAGTTCCAGGAAGATGAGTTGGAGTATTCGGCTGTATCGGTTGCTTCCCATCAGCCAGCCATCACATGCTTGTCAACATTTGAGGGATGCTAAAAGTAGTGATTATGAGAGCGTGTGGCATAACGGGTTTTTTAAGTTCAGGAGCCCTGGCTATGTGGGATTTGAAGAAATGCTTATGTAAGGATGTGACAGCGTCAGCAAGTCTTGTGCTGCAAATTGTTTCAATTGGTTGGGAGCTAAGTTAATTCAGGCTGCTCCCTCATGGATAAAAAATAGAGGGAGGAATGTTTAATTAAAAAGAAGTGCATGTTACTTTACAAATAAGGTGTTTGGGACCTGGGAAGCTGTGGGAGCAAAGGTGTTTCTGGGAGAGGTTTCTGCTGTTGTCATTCAAAGTCACTTGCACTGGGGCTAAGCAAGCTTAAAGGGTATCAAACCAAACTCTTTCCTGAACAGTGGGAGTTGGGGACTGGCTCAGCCATTCCCAGAGACTATCCGTAGTGCTCTGTTGCTGAAGAACATCTACTTCAGGAAGTTACTGTCTGGCTTCTGGTCGGGAAACCAACACTTGACAAGAACAATCTTTCCATCTGCTGCTGTGCTTGGTCTGTGCGTCTGGTAGACCCTGCAGCAGAGCAAGCGAGCGATTTCCTAAAGTGATTGAGTTCTTTGACATGAATTAGTCAAGAAATAGACCCAAGTATGAGATAGATGTTGCTTTTGTCTAATCTGGGCGTGGATTGCGTCTTTTTGATCAGGGTTTGAGTTCTTCTCAGAACAAAATGGAGTAGTATAAGAGAATCCACACCAAAGCGTAGAAAGTCATTTATGTTTTATAAATGAAGTTATTCAGACAAGCACATCTTCCACATACACCAGTGCACACTTTCCTTTGTGTAGCTAATAAGTCTGCAATATTATAAAAATACCAGTTGCTGTAGTATCTAGGTATTATGGTCCTCAGCTCAGATTCCATGAGGTAGCAGGGGATATGGACTTGATAGCTTTTCAGCCTTGCAGTTGGTTTTGCGCTGATGAAATGTTCCATTGGATTAAGAGCTGGCAAAAGCCCAAGGCCAACTGTAGTCCTCTAGTAATTTGAAATATAGTTCTGTGCGCGGTGGAATTATAAGGCGTGATTTCCTTTAAATTTCAGAGTGTGACTGGGTATTCTGATGTCTAATATAATACGTGCTTCAATTGAAATTTTTTTCGACAGTGTGAACATCCATAATACCTCTTTCACACATGTATTTTCTGGTGTGTAATAAGAGGTGAGACCATGTTGCAGCTTTCACCTCATATAGGGATACTTAGTAAGCTCTTTCTATTCCACCTGGCTGCCTACTTTCACAAAGCTTGTAGGAATTTAATATTCTTGAGAGGCCTCTGATGGTGTCATGTTTGACTGACACTGGCCAATATGCTAAAAAGGTATGGAAAGGGGGCAGTCAGTCACCAGGCTGGTACTTGCATGCAAAGAAGACAGAATGATTACCTACACTGTGTTTCCTTGGGAACCCAAACGAAAAAAAAATTACTTTGTTTTATTGCAAGTCTAGTGACAAACATGCTTTGATGATTCATATTTAAATCTGTTCTCATTTTCTTGCCATGTGGTGGTTTTTTTTTTATTCCTCTGGATAAAGCAAATTAATACTTTTTTTTTAAAAAAAGAAAAAATCTATATAGCTGTTCCATGTCATTCCATTACTTCCTCTCTAGTTTTAATTGCTTTCCACGCATAGGAGACCCTGAACCCAAATAACCTAAGCCATACCCTGATTTTAGAAAACAAATTTTGGCACTGTTGGCATCGTACTCCAGCAAAGAGCACGGTCCCCAAGCGTTCCATTGCTCTGCATTTGCATACAGGTTTGTTTTCTGCAGAGCATTCGCAGGATAAGCACTTTGGCTTTTCTTGTTTACATGCCGCTTGCTGTATATTCTCTTTGTTTACAATTCCAGCGTATTTGAATCCTGATAGGTTAAATAGAAGGGAAGACTAGCATCATCCGCAGTGCTGCTGCCTGACCTATCCAGCACACGCATCTTGCTTTTAGAAAAGCCCAATCATTTTTCACCAGCACTTTGAGGTACATTCAAATCTGCTTTGGCATCTGTCCAGCCCTGCGTAATATCAAGCAGGGGACATCCTGTCTGAGAAAACAGATTGTTAGTTCAATTATATTCCTGAAATTGAGTTAAATTTCCATGAAATCTGCTTCGAATGTGAAGAACCCTAGGGGAATGGTTTTTTTTTTTTTGTTTGTTTGACTTATATTATAGCAATCAGGCATACTAAATGAGATGCATTGTATAAGCGCGTGTTCTGTGTGCTGTTTATGAGTGTTTATCTCGTGTTTGATAACGGGGCGAAGTAAGTAAATTGGTGGTGCTGCCATCTATAGACAAAAGCAAGTTATTGTACTCAGGTTGATGAGAGGTGGAGGAGTTTGGACTTCTTGTCTAAAATGTTGTTAATAATGTTATATAGTAGTCATGGAGAATATAGAAAAGCTCTAAGCTGCTTCTTGATATGATTAATGACAATTCCTCGTTAATGGTGATCAGATTTTAAATAACTGGCCTGGGTTTCTGACGTATGATACAGTAATTAAACAGTTCTTCAATATCTTTGGGTCATAAGTGGTTACAAGCGCTGTTTTGGGGCCTTTGCTAATCTTACTGGACTGGCAAGTGTATCTTGCTAGTCGGGATCATGCCTGGTATATTGAAAAGAATGGTAACCTTCCCATAACACATAGCATTTCAGTCCATTTTTTTGGTAAAAGGACAGATGGTGTGATTTTTCTGGCAGAGATCCAAGCGTCTGTATGGTACAATAGTGTTCTGTATTAATTCCAGTGTTGTTTCATTGAAAGATAATGTTCTGGTCAAATGGAGAATGTTCGTGCTCAGTTTTATATTTTTACCTTTGTTTTTCTCTGTTAATTTTTATTTATTCTCAGAAGCATAAAAGCCATCGCCTCCATCTGCCAGTTCTGTCTTTCCATGTACACTGAATGTTTATATTCCTCCTTGTCTCTCAAATTGCGTACATAGCTTAAGTGAAAACTGGCTGTAACACCCAGAGTTAGATTCTGCTATTCTACTTCATACTGATAAGATGTATTTTCAGATTGTCCCACTGATTTCCATCAGGTGAAGTTTCTATTTTATCATTTAAAGGGGGATAGAACTCAGGATTTGGATTTTTGAATGCTGTTTTGTTTAAACATCTACATGGCCACAGAATTAGTAAAGGCTTTGGCTGTTGCTGGAGTACTCTGTTGACTGGATGTTGACTGGATTCGTTTCCATAAACGAATGCCACCTTTTTGCCTCTAGGAAAGAAGGGATGTTGCCTAACGTTGTCTGTGGGTTTTATTTCTTGTCAACAATTTCTATGTGAATTATATATAGGGATAATAAAATAGTCTGAATAGCACATATTCCTAAATGATTTGCAAGCCATATTGAAGA
Source organism: Vanellus vanellus (assembly GCF_965231255.1). Classification (NCBI taxonomy): domain Eukaryota; kingdom Metazoa; phylum Chordata; class Aves; order Charadriiformes; family Charadriidae; genus Vanellus; species Vanellus vanellus. Next base: position 44,384,458 of record NC_138905.1, read on the forward strand.
AAAAAACGCAGTGATTAGAGAGTGTCTCCCAAACTAATCAGAATGAAAGAAATAAGCCATATAAGCAACAGTAAATCACTTAATGACTTAATCAAATTAGCATGATAAATAAAGATATTCAGCAAGATGGAAAAAAAAAAAAAAAACCACATAAATAATTACAGTGAAAAGTATTTGAAAGAAGTTGCATGCAGGCTGCCAGGAAGGCAAAAATCTGGGGTTTGTAAAAGACACAGAGGGTTGCCATCTATGCATCATCAAGGCAAGTTAACACAGTCACATCACGGTTTTGACAACGGTCATAAAACACAAACCACTGTAGAACAGCACGAGTTTTTCAATAGCCACACTAAATCCACATGAAGCTTGCCTTTTCCTCTTCAAAGTCCTGGTAAGCTGAAGCATTAAAATTGATTCAAATGCGTATTTTCAAACTGTACATCATCTGCTGACATCAAACTTCCGGTTCTACTCTGTTATGGACATGAAACTCAATAGATAAGATACTAATAAATTAAAGGCAACGAAGGTCAAGACAAGCCTTACTAAAACGATCAGGAACTTCTGATAACATTTTTATTTCAAATAAGGACAATTCATTAATTTGAACTCCAGTGGGTGACAGGAGCTTTGGATTTCTTTCTTCTATAAGCACGAGTAGGCCACTTTGGTACCTCTTTATTTGTCCTCTTGCATATGCAAAAAAGTGGCATTGAGTTCTTCTTCTGAGGCAAATAATTTGTAATAGACAAAATGAATAACTATATACAGACAACTTTGCACTTCACTGTGGAAGAAAATTACTAAGTAAAATAATGAATTTTACAGTTATTTTTAAAAACAGGGCCATAGAAATTTGGCCACATTTGTAAATTTATGTGTCTTGAGATACAGAATTAGAAGTCAGATGGGATTTTGAGTAGTTCTCTGAAAGGTGCTTAGCTATGTACTTTTGAAAAATTTGGGGTTTAAATACATTGTAAACTCTACTTTTACCAACTTCTCCTGATTCAGTCAGTCACAGTGGCCACATTTTCATTAAACCAGCAGTTCAGGGCCAAGCCTTGATAAACTGCAAAGCAGGAGGTTGGTGTCTCAGGTGTATCAAAACTCTTTTACACAGCTCTGACAGCACAGAGAAGCTGTTAATGGTGAGGTTTCTTCAACAAATTGGAGGACTTAAATTCGAAAAATACTTTCTAATACTCGAGGCTTCATAGATATTTTAGGGCTTAAGTTAATGCTTACCTGAGCCTCTTAGATGTGCAGTCAATAGGGAAATGACAGAGTGCATGTGAATGTAACCATCCGTCAGGTGACTTGGATGGACAAATTTGAAAAGGAGCACTCAGAAGAAAAATGTGCATGTTGCTCGTTGCCTTAAGCTCTTTTGTCCAAAAGCTGATTCCTGGATGTCAGTGAACCATATAGTGCTAGGTGATAAAAATATTTAAAGGAGACCTTAGGCTAGTAAGTACTCTTGACTTTCTAAGGCATCAAAGCAAAACCAAAAGAGGAAAACTTCCACTATATTCGTCTGAGAAGTGCTTCTAGCACTTCGCAGGGAGTCTCTAAACTTTAATATTCCAATCGCTCTGCAATTGTGGTTGCATGAGGCAGTGGAGGTGTAAGTGGTGTGGGAACATGACTGATTTAGTAGTACTTTCTGCTCCGAACCTTTGGAGAAATCTTATTTTCTGGTTCCCACTTTAGTGTGCGCTTTGTGGGTGGGTTTTAACCCATAACTTCCTAACGTAAAATACTGGTATGGTCCCAGGAGAGTAAAATCTCATAGAGACCTTCATCTGTCCTCATCCACCTAAGTGTCCTAACCAGTGGTTTGCAAAGTCAAGATATTTCCTGCCAAATGTCCTTCTTGTCCCAGCAGCCTCTCCTTCTCATTTACTTGTGTCCAGATTTGAGAAAAGCATTTAATTTCCTAACCAGCAGCCAAGACTATATTCTGGTAGACAGGAAATGCTCAGAGGAGGTGGAGGATTAAATTCCCTCCTGTTGAGTAGAAACAGGACCAGGGTTGCTGCTTCCCTGGTGCATGTTCTGCTCGTGAAAACCCAGTCCTCTGAACCACCTTCTCTGTTTCCAGGGACAGCTACGTGGTTTCACCAAGCATGCAAAGGCTGTGCTTTGTGCGGAGCTCAGTCACAACCTTTCAGTCTGTTTCTGTGCTAGGCATGAGCTGAGCCAACCAGGCCAAATCCCACAGGGATCTGAAGTGTGCAGTTTTCCATATCCTAAATGTTTAGAATGAGGGCATCTCCACGTATTGAATGACCACATTGACATGTTCTGTGGAGGGGCAGGGGTGAGATGTTGGACACTTTGGAAAAAATAAATATCGTTCCATAAAATACTGACAGGTATGTCCTCTCACATGCATGTGTAAAGTCTTTCTACATTTACCATTTTCGGTACCCAAGATGTGCCAATGTTGTTCTGTATGCACCTAAGTGCTACCTTGAGGCTTAAGATTAACTCTTCCCAGATTTGCTAGGAACTTCTTTTGACCATATGTAGAGGTATTTGGCTAAATCTGACCTTGGAGAGCATCTCGTGATGCGTTTGTTTGCACTCATATCGCCTCCACTGTGGGACAGGACTGCCTCTTGTCATGTAGAGCCAATGTCCAACTGAAAGAGGCCTCTTGAATGCTACTGTGGCAGTAATAACAACAGTAAGTCTTGAATTTACTGATTTTTCCCTCCTCTGTCAATCTGTGCTCAGTTCCCTTTCTTCCCTGAGACTGTTGTACATTAGTTGTATCGTGACTGTACTTAAGATCTCCGGTCAGTTTGCTTATGCCCTTAAAAACATTACTGCAAAAGCCATAGAGCAGAATTTTAAATATTCTTCTTCCTTGCCATCACCTGAACATGAATCGGGAATATAAAGGATGAACGGGAAATGGTGAGCACTCCTTATGAAATGCAGAGAGTTGGGTATTTTCCCAGGGGGGTTAACTTGTTTACAGTCGCTGCTTGTGGGATGCAAGCCTGAGAACCATTAGCCCAACGCATTTTAAAAACTCAGAGCTGAAAATGTACTCCGCAGTTTTTTACATTCGCAGAAATAGAGGTACACAATTCTCCAGTTCAAATTTGTAACAGATTTTTTTTCAGCTTATCTACGTACTCGGTCTCACTGACTGAATGGAGGAGCATCTGTAGATTTCAAAGCAAATTTTTGTACATCTGTAGCTGAAACTGTCTCAAGTTCCCATTGAATCAGATAATTCTTATCAGATATCCTTGAAGATGATAAGAGGATCAATGCTGTCAGCAAGTGCAAAGCAGCACAGAAATACAGTTCGGTGAAAAGCAGCTTCATTGTAATGCAAAAAACATCTCGGCGCCCCAGCCATTCTGGGAGCGCGTGTGCAAGAGTTTGAGTGATTTGAATACGGGATTCCTGATACAATAATTTCTGCCACGCGTGAGACCTGAAATGATTACTTGTCCCTGTAGGGTAAATGGACCTGCTCATCATGCGGGTCTTTGTAGAGATGATGTATACACCTGTTTGGAAGATTTAATAGTTGTGGTTGAAATACCAGGTCTGAAGCTCAAGGGTTAGGAGGGATGGTTAAGCTTTAAAATCACTTGGAAGCAGCTGATTTTAAGTTGCCATGGCAAAGGATTTTCAGACAATGAGAAGCTTTTACATTAATATCTTTGTAAGCCTTGTTGTGATAGAATTGTCTCTGTGAAGAGCTGTCTCTTTCTTGCTCCTGCTGACACACACACACTGATAAAATCATACAGTAATTATATAGTGCTATAATGATTTGCGGGCTTCTTCTCTGAGGATTTTGCCACTGGTTTGGAGATTCGGTCTCTGATAGATTTTTATAATAGGGAATTGTATTATTCAACATTTTGTTATCAAAAAATTATCAAGATACCCCCTATGTTTGCGAAAAATACCAAGGTATGGAAATGGCAGTCATTTTCAATTGTGTTAAACTTAATTTTGAACAATAACTAAATAAAACCCCTATCGGCACTTTTTACTTTTCTTTGATCGCTTTCTTTTTTTTGCTTTGTGGCCAACACGGCTTGATTTTTTTGCAGCATATATTTTGCAGTTATGTTCTATGTTCCTCTGTCTTCCTCCTCAGTAGCCAAAATACAGGTCTGAAAAAATGTGTCCCAACTAAGATTAGGCTGAGATAAGAGAAGCAGCTTATTGGTAGGGGGAAATTGGTGGAGAATTTTGCAGGGATTTGTTCCGTTTCCCTTTGGGAAGGAGAGACGGTAGTACCCGCTCTTTTCAAGACAGTTTGGAGTTGTCCTGGTTGTTGCTGGTTAAAGCTAAGGTTGCTGTCCTAATGACTGGGGGCAGAACCGGGGCCCGTTTCGGTGGTTAGCTGGCTACAGTTGGTCGCCCATGGGCTCATGGAATCTCAACGCCGAGAGGACTGGAGGCCAGTACTGTTATTGGTGTTAATGTTTGCCAGCTGCCCAGACGCTGGCAGCTGATGCAAAGGGTGTTGGAAGCACATTCGGTACGTCAAGAGCTGGGAACGCTCCGTACCTGCATCCGTCCGCTGCCACCTCCCAGAGGCTCGCTGCGGTCTTGGGTGTTTCAGAGATAAGTTTTCTGAGATGCTGCTTTTCCTGACGGCTGCCGAGACAGTCAGGATGCAGAAGGGGAAGTTTTTAGGCCAGGAAGGGGCTTTGGGGAAAGCAGCACTGACTCTCTGACGTTCGCGCCCAGTGGCACTTGGTCATATTGAAATTTAATGGGTTTCGGGACATAAAGTGAGGTGTATTTGATCTGACACACTTTTAATTAAGGTTTTTATCAAATTCTTTTTAATTTAATTCTTACTTGACATTGACCATTCCTTGTTTGGGGTTCTGCAGGTCTGGAAAGCTTTCAGATAGGGCTTTAATTGGAGGCTTTTCGATGTAATTATTAGTTGTGTATTACATGGGAATGAAGCCGATTCTTTTAAGTTAGCACAGTATAAACACTTCATACACTCAGCTGCTATGCTAATGCACAGGACTGGGATCTGCATTACAATACATCATCTCCGCTGTCCGTACTGCAACACAGACGGGCTATTTACTCAGTTTAGTGACAGCAGCAGCGTACAAGTAATTGGGGCCTGACGATTCTCTGTGGGTACCATTAATTTAGTGCTAGATTTTAGTTATAGGAGGTACCCAAATGCCATAACAACATACAAGCATATTTGAGCATCAACAGATTGATTGGATTACATAAATAGATCAATTGGATTAATCTCAAGTCCATATATTTTAAGATGTGTGTTATTAGTTATGCAGAAGCATGGAGCAAACTGATGCACGTGTATGGAAAAGAATATTTTGTACAGCAGTACAAGCTGTTAGTTGTTAACTCTTTGAAAACAGCCAAAATATTAAAGATGAGTAAAATGAATAATATAGGAAAGCTTTAGAGAGAACTGAAATCATTCACAAGATTAATGATGTATTTGAAGGTCCCTAAAATAAAATAGCCCAAAGTTACAAAGAAGGCAAAACTATGTTGAGAGAAGATTTAATAATAACTGAGGGGGAAAAAAAAGAGATATGAAATTAAGGATGCTGAATAGTGGGTGGGGATAAGCTCATTTTATGTAACAGGATAATTTAGAGAGTGAAATGCAAAAATAGATGGGAAACTAAGAAATAACTGCATTGCAGCTTTCGCATATTCACAGCTCTTCCAAAAAGCTTGAAGTCTATAATTTAAAGCAGCAATGAGGAACTATTCACCTGGTATGGGAGCACAGCAGGGCTTCAACTCTCCAATCTTTCTCCCGTCATGCAACTGAAAACGCGCTCACCACACGACCAAAGAGCTGGTATCCCCTTCCTGTCTGTTCGCAAGCTGGGGATAGAAAACAGTGTGGTCATAGGAGGAATGTGCTTGTAGTCAGGCAATAAGAGGAGCTCTGTAAGCCCGCAGGAAAACAAATAACAAGAAGGATGGCATGCAGTTCCTGCAGCCCTTGCCCCACTCCCTTCCCTCCCAGAGGACACGTAGAGAAGACCTTGCAGTCCAGGCTGCTGAGCCGCGAATTTCCTGCAGGGTTCAATTCAGAAACTCCCCAAACTGCAGAAGGGCTTTCTGTCTTTCTGGTTGATTTTTATTCCGCAAAGCCGCGGTCCTGCCTAAAGACCTTGGCTGGTTTGAGCTGGAGGTATTGGAGTTACTATTGATCTGAGTATGCAAGGTGGCCATTTATTTGGGGGCAGGGAGTCCTTTGCCTTAGGGTAAGTTTAGTTTTAAAATTACCGTATCCTTTTAAGAGTAGATAGTGCCACTACTTTTTGAAGTTGTGTAAATTGGGTTTGCATTTTCCAGAGAAATCAGTTGCAATCCTATCTCTTTGATATTAAGAAGAAATTCTTTACTGTGAGGGTGCTGAGGCACTGGAACAGATTGCCCGGAGACGTGGATGCCCCATCCCTGGCCAGGTTGGATGGGGCTTTGGGCAACCTGGTCTAGTGGGAGGTGTCCCTGCCCATGGCAGGGGGTGTTGGAACTAGGTGATCTTTAAGGTCCCTTCCAACTCCAACCATTCTATGATTCTGTGATACGGAAAAGCAATTTCTGCTGAATTGATTCTCGCAGGTGGGAAGCTATGAATCACGCAGTGGTGGTAAAGGGCATCGGCCAAACAGTCACCTAGCCAAATGAGTAGAAAATATTTTTGAAAAAATTTTCAGTTGGCCAAATGTCACTGAATCACACTTGATAGATCTAAGTAAATTTGCACTGCTGGGACAGTGTTTTGGTCTGTCGTGGCTACCTGAGAACACATACAGCTTCATGTAGGTAACGGCGCAATATTGTGAAGCTGATAATTTCACGATTTAAATTATTAATCATGTAATGTGTAAGATCTTTTGGAATATGTATATAGCAGCATAACTATTGTTGTTGTTGTAATAATAATGGAAGTGACCATAAAAGAGTGAGTATGGTAGAAAAGTAATGCTAGAAGACTGGCAACTGGAATTCATAGTTACGACAGATGAAGATGTGAACGGAGACGTTTGTTATGCTCAGAGTTTTGGTCAATGATCTATGGTGTACAGCTATTTATGTAGTAAATAAAAACTTGCAAATACTGCTTTTCTATTACTATGCAAATCCCTTGTGCGGGTGTTATACTCCTGCAGGAGTGCTGCTGAACAGGTGTCATCCTCCCTCACTCCCACGCTGTTTCCAAATCAGAATAATTTGTAGTTCTTATAACCAAGACACCCTGGAAGAAATGAGTAAACGTTCCCCTTGTACAATACTAAATTCGCATTCTGCAGCATATATAGCATATGCATGTGTATGGGATAAGTGTATGTATACATTGAATTAATAAACATGAATGCAGAGTTTTGTCAAGTATTGACAGTATTTCAACTTAACAACTGGAAATTTCTGATTTGGGATAAAAAAATGAAGACTATGACTATATTACCAGAGCACTATAAGACTTATGTGAGATTTGTGTCATACTTTATAGTAATGTTCAGAAATTCAAAGTATGTCACTGGTCCATGGATGCTTGGAGGAAAACAGTACCAAAAAATCTATACCCATGTGCTTGGTATCATACTGTACCATTATGCAACGTTTTTAAAAAAGGTTTCACGTTGTTGCCTCTTGTGTGGCAAACAACAGGATTGGGTTGGAGGTAGGGAAAATTAAACTGATCTATAGCTCAGTATATTATTAGGTTTATACTGGAAACCTACCACTTCTTTGAGCAACGGTAACTTGCATCTGGCTGAAACTTGCACTGTGGCTGATTTCAGGTATTTATAGGGATACTAAGAAAACTGTTGCCTATTACCAGAAATTGCAAATGCTTTCTCATCTATTTTGGCTAGGTGGCATGCTTTACAAAAATGTCTGCAAACCATTTCTGTAATGCTTTTTGCATTTTTTCCCCCTTTTCTCATTTTTATGGCTTTCTGTATAATGATGTCAGTTTATACACAATTCAATTATTTTGGATGAATCCTATTTTTATCACATTACAAATTGCCTTGTGAATGAAAGAATAAACCAAAATTTTTACATAAAAATACTTTGATTTTGAGGAACATTCTATCCTCCTTTTATAGTGCTGGTTTAATATACCCCACTGTACAGTACCATCCCAGGATTGGAAGAGGGACAGATTTTTTACTTATCGTGTTTATTCTGTTTTCAAGGCATATGTGAAAGAAATGTGTTACGTTTTGTCTGATACACTTAAATTACATCCTACTGACCTATGCAGACAATATTTTTTTTTTTTTTTTGCATAAAAGGTGTTTAACACCAAAATTCTTGGCTGTTCCCCTTTTACGACTGATTCTTATCCTCACAGAGTGATCGATGAACAGTTTGAAATACCGATACTGTGTGCCCAACTTGGATTAAGCTAAGCATAACTGAGCTGCTAAAGAATGCCTTTGTTGGAGAATGCAACATGAAAACATCTTGTCTTCCTTATACGAAGAAACCAAACTCTGCAATGCAGTAGTGGTTGACATTATCCTGATACGTTTGCCTATAATTCTTCAAAACAGCATCATGTTGTTACTGTTTATTTGTGCACAGTAGTCTTGGTCATGGATCAGGCTCCAGCTCGGTTAGACTGTAAAGAGACAGTTTATGATGGTAAACTAGCGGTGTTGTGAATACTAGCCTCCAGCTGTGAGTAAATTCTGACTTTTATGTCATGTAAATATCGCCGTGCGAGTTCAACTATCAATCAGATGAAAAAAGGCAATATGAATTTAGGGGGTTGGTTTAAAGGAAGAGGATCCCTTACCTCAAATTTGTCCTTTCTACCTACTTGTTTCACTTGTGGTAGAGTGCTTCTAATTAGTACATTTTATTTATTCCACCACCAAAGAAAAAATTGCATATTGTTGAATATTTCCAGAGAAATTATCTAAACTGATATTCTGATTGTAGCTTGTGAGATGGAAGGGAAATGGTATATACATATAACATTCATAGTCTTAGGCTCTATTTTTGTTGCTGGCTGTTTGGGGCAGGGATTATTTGTTATTCTGTTTGTACATGCCTAGAAAATGAAACCTATTGAAAAAAACCTAATGAAAAAGACATTTCTGTATATGAATGACTAATGCTAAAATATATGCAATCCCTTTCTAGAATTGTATTGGTCTCAAAATGAGCTTCCAAGCAAATTTCTGAACATCAGTTTGAACATAGCATTGTTCCAGCTAATCATATGCTGCAGAAGAAGAATCTTGAAAACAAGGGAAAAACATTTTTTCTAGACCTGTGTAAGGAAAACTTGAGAGCTTGGTCTAGTAATTTGAAAAGGGGAAAAAAAAAGAAAAAAGAAAAAGACAAACTCCACAGGTCATTAGTTCTAACATGTATATCAAGGAGATGGCCAACAGCTAAAATGGGCTCTTCTCATTATTTTTTATACATGGATAAGATTTCCAAGAGAAGAGAAAGACTTCCTTTCTTAGAATTATTGCAATATTTACTTAACCTCCGAGTGTAGAGAATAAGAATTTCATATTATTACAAGACTAAGAGAAATGAGGTTAGGAAATAGCTGAAGATTCTTTTTGTTCGGGCTGCTCTGCTTGTTGTGCCAAGCAGATCCTAGACTGCCCGCTTGGGAGTGCAAAATGCGTTGAAAAATGCATGGCAACGACCTGAGCCTCCGTACGGCAGCTTGCTGATGCTAGGAGCAGGGTAAGAGAGCACAAGAAGAACTGAGATGACAACAGTCTTTGGACGAGTGTGCTCTGGCACTGAGAACCCTCATGAACTAACGAGTATTTTAACCATTCCAAAAATATTACTGTGCTCTGCCCCACTTAAGCATTTTAAATGGCTATGAAAAAGCTCATTTTGCTGTAACCAGCATATTGTAGAAGTGTAGAATAAAACCACTAATATTTTTTTCTTTGTTTCTGCTAAAAGCAAGGGCTCTTTTGAATATTATGATAAAGTTTAATTTCAGCATCCTTAAGTATTCAAGTTGAAGAGAAATGAAAAAATGTTCATAGAACATATGTTATTAATTTAGCATTTTAAGATCATAGTTGTATGAGTATTATTTCTGCTGGTGCTAAGAAAATTAGGTCAGTATGAAATCCAGTCAGTAATATATTAGCAGACTCCTTTACAAAAGCAAGATGCCATAAAATTTCTAAAAAAAAATGCCTACGACAGTAAACCGAGCCAGAGTGCCTTTTTCTCTGCATAGTGTGCGTTTGCAGTATATCTTACATACTGAAGAAGACATATATCCTTTGGTTATATCCTTTAGGAAATCGGTACTGACTTTAGGCCTAAGCAGCCTTCTTACGGACTTGAAGCTGATGCTGTAAGGGTCTGAAAAGCATATGCAGCATCCATCATGCTTAATATGCATGAGCAGTAGATTGCAAAAAAGAGATTACTGTCTCAACAGTAAATGACTTCCCTGGTGCAAGATAAGGTAGGGTTTTGAGATGCCAGAAGGGGACATGGACTATCCTCCTCAAGAGAGAAAGAAAGAAGGAACAATAAAAAGTTATTCACGTATAAATGAAGACAGTACATTCCTAACATATATTTTGTTGATGTTTAGATCTGAACTAGACAGATTCTCAGGAGGCAAAATACAGTTTTCATCTCTCCTCGGTCCTTAAATTGAACTTCAGATTGCAAGATGGAAAATCATTATTAGGGAATTGGTCTAGGGATGAGCGTGAACCTGATTTTCTAGTTCAACAAAAGACTTGTTCAATCATGTAGCTGTGTGTGAAGGATGATGTAGAGGCTACCAGGCATGGCTCTGTACTCATTCAGCACAGATGTAAATAATTTAGCCAGATGCAAAGCAGTAAGACCAGGTCTGAAAAAAAAAGGTAATTCCATTATTTTGAACAACTGAGTATGTCATGTCGCTTGTTCAAGGTGTGTTCCTGATATTTTAAATGTTGGATGGTGTGTTTAGGGTCGGCTTTTCAAGTTTCGACAAGTATGCTTGTTCGCTTACTGGTTTTGACATGTCTAGTGGACCCGACTATTGATCTGAATTGAAACAGGCAGACTGATTCAAAAATAAATTGAGATGTCACTAGGGCGTTTATCAAGGAGGAAAATATTATCGTTATTTTTGCTTAGATTAGGAAGCTGAGAGCAGAGAAAATAAACGGGGGGGAAGATAGGAAAAAAGACAAAGCGTGTCAGAATTATCCTAATGCGGCAGGTAGTTCTGGTCTGGTAGATATACTGTGCTACAATATCTGAAGCAGTGCCCCTGTTGTGATTCATTATCGCTATATAGCACTATTGGAATTAATAATAATGAAAGACAATCATAAACTGATGATAGAAATTGTGGTGTTCCTACATGGTTTTGTAACTAAGTGGCTAAATAACTGTGTTTGTGGAGATAATTCCATTATAAAGAAAACAAAGGTAACCTTTACAGATAAGTAGTTACATAATTTAGTCTGGTAGGGCACTATTGGCCTAATTCTCCGCTTATCTGAACAGATAAAATTTCACCAACGATGACGGTGATGTGCCCATTTATTCTAGCAGGGAGCTGTGCGCAGTTTTAAATTATCTGATGTTGTCTGAAGTGCCTCCTTGTCTTTGCTCTGTTAGAATCAGTTTCTCACCGTTTTCTCTCCGCGGTTGCTTCAAAGGCGGCTTTGGGCAGCACAATTGGGTTTTGTGGCACGGGGACTGAGCCTGGGATCGGGACCTGGCAGGGTGCTGGCTAGCATCTAAACATGCAACACAATGCGGTCCTTATTCTTCTTTTGCGGGGGAGCGCCACATAATTTTCCCTGATCAGTGGTCTTTGTCTAGTGAGCCACTAGCTGGGGAATCGTGTTTCCATGGCCATAAACGCTATAATTGTGCCTTGCCTTTACTTTATGTGTGTCACGCAGAGCTGTTACTCAAACAAAAATCCCACTGACTCACCTCTTGCGCGCTGCCCGGGTGCTTGCTGTGCCGTTACTCAGCAGTCTGCAACAGACTCAGCCAATTTTTACTTCTCAGTTTGTCTAAGTTTTTGTAGGCAGCATTTTTAATTGCCAGTAAATCCAATCTGGGATGCCTTGTTTGTGCAAAACACAGAGTTACTTTATCATGCCAGAGGGGGACTGTCAAACACTGCCAGTGGAAAGGAAATTTTAATGTCCATTATAGGAGAGAATGTCATGAAAATAGCAATGTTTACAGAAGTGTTTAGGAAATCAAGACAATGGTTTAGAAAAAGGGCTAGGTTTAGGTTCCTCTGAGTTTCCCAAAGTCTTTAAGGTACTCAAAACTTGACAGTACCGAGGTTTCAACTCCTGGGAATGAACGCAGCCAGGAGGATTTTCAAACTTGGCATTTGGAGAGGGTAAACTCCATTTGGAGCAGGCAACCAGATCTCTTCCTTCCCAGGGGAGTCCTCTCTACCCAAGGTTATTAGCTACTAGAGTGTAACCACGCCCAAATTATTCCACTCTTACAAATGACTAAATATTCATTGAAGGAGGGACTTCAACCCCTTTCACCCACCTTTCAGGTAAACTTCTTAACCATTAGGTTCAATGCTCCTTCCTTACCTCTTCTTTCTGCCTCTCACTATTTTTTTTGTAAGAAAAGGCCAAACAGGTTGTGGCACCCAACTCCATGGCCCCTTTAAATGATAAAAAAAATATTCTATGGGGAATGATGATGCGAAGACTAGCTAGCTGGCCTCTTGCACTTCTTAAGTAACGTCACACTTGAAACCAATCAACTCATTTTATTGACTCTGAGCCTGGATATGAGTGGGTTGCTGTTTTTCCAGTTGTATTTGATTAATTCTGCCAGGACTTAAATCACGTTTTCATCTAATCCTTTGGAAGACCTGTAGAGCACGACAGAGAGAACCTTTCCAGTTCTTCTCCTAATTATTATTTGGGAAAAGTTACTGCAATCAACAGATGAAAGAGAAATGTTGCCTTCTTTAAACAAAGCTGAATATATTCAGTACTGTCATTGTACCAAGCTGAATCTGTGACGACATGAGTAGCTTGTAATAGCTGTGAATACTTCTGTGAGGTGTTACTTTATGTAATGTAGCTCAACTATATAATTGTTCTCAATTACTAAATCAAAGTTTTGTAGTCTGCAATAGCTGTGTTACTATGCTATTTTCAATTCTTAACATGAAATGGTGAAAACCAAGTCACTAGCAAATGCTACCACATAAGCTAAAACTTCCAGAATCCATACATGAAGAAACAAAAGACTATATCGCTTCAGAGATACTCGGAACTATTAAGAAGTTTTTGAGTTTGCTGGTTTTCTTTAAATTCTCTCAGAGCAGTGAAGATGGTTGATAATATAAGTAATGAAAGAGTGATCCCAAGAGATTTCACATGAAAGCAACTCAAAGACAGAGAATATGAGTTAACGGGGCAGCCTGAAGTCCATAAATCTGGTTTGGTGTCTTTCTAAAAGATCGTCTTTAGCCTGGCCAGAAGATACTGTCTTGATGAAGTAATAATTTGGTGAAATAGCACACGTGTATGCTAAAGATCAGATTGACTGGTTGCAGTGTTCCCGCTTTACATGTACAAATAAAATCCTATGAAAAAATAAACATCAAGGGAGCTTGTGCACTGAATTCTGGAAGGAAATTTCTTGACTCAGGTTGCAGTCACGGGCAGCCATCTGTGGAAGTCAGATGTCCTGTGCTATGAATTGAGGCAATAAAATTATGATCTAGATATTTTCTGCTCCCTCGAAGTCTCTTTAAGAGATGCATCCAATTTTTTAGAGCACAATATAAACAGGTATGAGATAGTTCCCTTCCACAGCCAGGACATAAAGAGAAAGCAAGAGAAATGTGGTTAAAGTGACCCAAATCTTTAATCCATGTTAACAAACCAGGGCAAGAAACCTGGTGTTTGTAATGGAGCGTGATAAAATGCAGCGGTCCCGTGAGCGCTGCACATCAGGGTGAGGGATACCAGACTAGTCGGGAATCTTTAGGATAATAGTTAAACTATGGACAGAGCCTTTCCCTCCCACCCACCCCCCCTTATCTCCCTTTGTAAGCAGCAGAGAAGGACAGATTCTTTCCGAGCGATTCAGAGGAAGAGCATAACTCAGGTGCTGCTCTCCCGGCGGTGTGAGCCCAGCTGCCTGAGGAGCCACAGGTCATGCACTGAGTCATTGCTCTCCTCTATCTGTTCCTCTTTCGTGCCACCCTTCTTTCAGAGCTCAAAGTTTGATCTTCGACAAAACCAAAGCAAAATAAACAGGCACTATCTGAGAATTATGTGGCACAGCTATTTTGCTGTAGAAACTGCAGGGAAGGTTTTTTGTGTCCAGCACTTCAAAACCCTACTTTTGTCTGATTAGTCTTAAATTGCTTTATTTTCTCCCCAGGAGAGAACCTAAATAATAATTGAGAAAGGAGCTTTCTATCACACTTAAAGCTGGAAGAGGGCTATAGGAAATTTAGTGATAAATCTTCTCCCAACAGTAAAAACAGTGTAACACAGACTACAGTAGTTAGAAAAATATTTACCAAAATGGTGAGAACACCTATGTGGAAGAGTTCACGCTGACCTGATAGAGAGCCAACCGGTACAGTTCTGGTTCTTTTCCCATGTCTGTTTTGATGTTTTACTCAGTTCAATATATTAGTGATGCCACCATCCTGGCTCCAAGGAGAGTACCAGCAAGAATTTTCTGAAGACTTTATTTTGACTGATTCTGACTTCACTCAGTTCTGAAAATTTCCTGGGAGAAGTGTCAGGCAAAATTACAAATAAAAGGCCTTCCCGACGATGCTTTTAAAGCTTTTATCACTGCATGTTGACAATGGTTGAAATGAGGACTAAGACAGAGAAGATGTAAGAAAATGTCACGGGTGGCTCAGGTTTAGAGCGTGTTGTTGCTAAGTAGAGGACAGTAGTGATATTGCCAAATCCACGTTCCCAAGTTTTTGCTCTTGGCTTAAAAATAAATACATTTTAAGTAGCGCTAAATAAATTATTCCTGATTTGAAGCTTTGGATTCTATGCTTTAAGACTTTTATTTCTAGCCATGAGGGTTAGAGAAGTTGGTTTTCATTTGAAATGCAAGCTGAGACTCTCTCATGGTAACATAATGCAGAGAAACTAAGGCTTCGAGAAATATACTCTGTATTTCAGGGATTGTGATAAAATCACAAGAGCTGGCAGCTGTGAATATTCTTAAAAGTTTGCATACAGTTGATTTTGCAGTCTCACTCCTCTAATGATACAGCACTTACAGGAGCTGGTCGCTGGCTTGAATATCAATGCCGGAGTTCTTCAGTGGGTTATCTCTGGCCGGTAAATAGACTGATGCCATAGTATATAAGGTCCAGATTCTGATCCATGCTGAAAGAGAAGACAGATGCAAAAGCAAACCTAACCCCAGGAATCATAAGCAAGTAGAAAGATTTTAGAAATGCATTTTTATATCTATAAAAGTTACAGTTTTATATATAAAAGTATAGAATTTTATATGATTGTTTTGCAAAGTGTTTGGCACCTAGTTTGGGGCAGTACTCCAGTGTTTAATATCGACCTTTACCGATAAAGGCCGAAACTAGAAAGTTTCATAAACTTTCTAGTTTATGAATGCCACGATGCACTGGCAGTTGCAAGAGACTGTCAGGAGAAAAGGATTCTGCCTACGTTTTCCTGGAAACCCATAACATTAAGATCAGCTGCATCTTGGATAAAGAGCCTCAGGACAAAACGCTAACTCTCACTCTCATCAAAGGAACAATTTTTTAAATTGCCTTTGCCTTCTGATATCTATTTTTTTGAATAAAAGACCTTATCATTGAAGGCAGCTAAAACTTTCCCAAAGCAACTTTCATCCTGGTGTATAAAGTGATTTAGAACATCCAAAAACTTTTGGACTATTATAGCAATGTAGTAGAAAATAGGTTGTTATTTAAAGTGCCCCCTACAATTTTCCCCTAAAATGTGTTAGGTTCCGGATAATAACAACAACCTTTTTGAAGTTCGACGGCTTGCTTTCCTTCACTTAGGAGATCAGCCATTTTTCAAAGCAAAGAAGTTTTAGCTCAAAGTTTCTAAGGTACCTAATACTGTATTCTGGCCCAGTCGATAACTGCAAATGATAAAAGGTTTTCTCTCAGCCTTTGTGCTCTCCGGCTGCATTAGAAACTGAACGAAGATATATGAGATGACACAGCAGGCTTTTTAATCCTTTAGAAATGGTTGGCAAAGTCACCTTTTTACTTAGAAAAAGTAAAACATATAAAGTTGGGGTATACGGGTATTTTTTTTAAATAAATGTCAAATCTTTTTGTAATCTACTGTATTTTCACAGTCTGAGGTTGGGTGAAGGACAATGCTTTAACATACCGAGACATGTTTATGACAAGTTCAAAAGTTTATGAAACAAAGGCGCTGATAATTCCAGGAGAAGCAGGAAAATACAGAGCCTTTGAAAAGCTTCTGTGGGGTTTGCTTACAGCCCTGACTAGAATTTGCTATGGTTAGAATGAGAGGGATGCTATGAAAAATAAACCTGAAATGCTGCCGTACAGTGCAGTGGATAACTGGTTGTAGGCAAAGTTATAAAACAGAGCTTACTTTAAAGGCACTTGAACCCTTTATTTGTGAAAATCTAATTGAGATACAAAATGCGTGCCAGTAAGGCTCAGAGTTTCTATTCAACCTGATTTGAGGAAAAGTTAATTGACAGAAAATTGTAGCAGCGTGAAAGCTATATTTTTCACATCTTCTCATTGTTTTGCTCTGCAATCTGCAACTTTTGCTGCAAACGTGTTATTCCTTATACACTGACTCTTAATTGAAAGATACTTCTTTAGAGGTGAGCAATATTTATTAAAAAATATATAGTAACTCTCTTGTGAAGGAGAATCTAGTGAACTTAATGCAAAGTTTGGTCTTCTGTAAATACTCTGCCCTGCTTGTCTCTTTTCAATCAATAGTACAGCTACAAGTCCCATAACCTGGAATGGAAGGGAACAGGGCTTCAAACCTCATCGTTCTCTACTCCTGTTAAATTCCTGCCCAGCACACCAGCTTTTCCTATCAGCCACAAACATAACTGAGAAAACAGGATGCAAACTCCTTGATCGCTCCACCTAAAAAAGAAAAACATATTCAAATTAGCAGCAAGATGGTTGTACCCTGAGTTATCCCGTTGCATCCTCTTGGTGCTACCACATTGCCTTTCAGAGTGAATCAGCCTGAATTTAGCTTTAGCCAGAGGGCTGTCCCAGGTCCGAGGGTGGAGTCCAGTTTCCAGGCTCCCACTGGTGACAAGTGCTTAATGGTGTCACACCCTACAAGAGTGTGTTTCGGATCTTCCACCACTGGTTGGTGTCACAACCTGTGAACGTCTGTTTTTCCTTCCTTTGATTATGGGGGTGGATTAGGAGTATGTTGATGCAGCTTCAGCTGTATGATATGCAGGGGGTTTTTTGCTAATGTTCATACAGTTTGTGGATATTTCAATAGTTAAGACTGGCTTTCAGAAAATCAACATGCTTGGAACTGACAACAGCATGAAACTACAACGCCTTAGAAAGAAAGGAGAAAAGATAACAACGAAATCAGTATGCTAGAGGGTGAGCACTATATAATTAGGAAACTGCAGCTTTATTCTAGTCTCAAAAGCTATAGAAAGCCATGACTACCATCCTATTTCTGCATTCCCTCAGCCATTGCTTATTTTTATACCGAGACAACATGCTGGTTGACAGAATCCTACTGATTTTCTTCCCCTGAACAAATACGAGACATCCATACAATCTTCTTTTTTATTGTTTGTCTACCACTTTCCACAAACCACCTCTCCTCTCAGAAGAGGTGGCGGTGTCTCCATGGGCAAAATACGATTTCTGTCACTATCTTTACAACCCTTTGAATTAAATTCTGTGCGGAAACTACCCCATTCATTTTGGCTGTGTGAGACAAGGGATGCCATGGGAGCCTAATGGCTGAAGGTTAGAAAAAGGTATGGCTATGACAGTTCCCTACCCACTGCAACCAAAGGCAACCATCACAAGCAGCATGCAAGGTTACTAAGGCTGAAATACAGTTGTTGCTCAATAATGTGTCCATCTCCCTATTTTTTCTTACTCTCCAGACTGTTTTCTTTCTGTGACATAACAGATGCCAAAAGCACAGCTCGTCTGGATTCCAGAATAGAAGCCCAAACCTTACCTATACCTTGATTTTGTTAAGCATGCTGACACGCAGTGGGCTGCGTACTTGCGTGATGTGAGAGGAGGTGG
Source organism: Vanellus vanellus (assembly GCF_965231255.1). NCBI lineage: Eukaryota > Metazoa > Chordata > Aves > Charadriiformes > Charadriidae > Vanellus > Vanellus vanellus. The sequence goes on from NC_138905.1 coordinate 44,402,756, forward strand.
AATGGTTGCGCTGTGGGCTGCTGAGGAGCAGGACAGGATATGGCACATCACCGCATGCGTGGGGCTGATGCGTGGGTCCGGGCACCAAACCCCAGCGGTCCTTCCTCTCTGTTGGGATGGTGGCTGGAGCGCCCGCATCTTGTGAGCATCCGCCATCTCACAGCCATCTGCAATGCTGAGCGTAGAGCCAGAGAGCTTTCACAGGAGAGTTCCTTACGCTGAGTGTGTGCTCCCAAATGCCATGCATTAGGAATAAGGCTTTCCCACATTTTACAGGCTACGCACTGACGTGCCTTGCAGATCTCGCCCTCATTCGTGCACTGCAGACACAAAATCTCTAGATTTCAATCATACCCACGTGGAATTGCATCATTTCACCAATGACCTAATGAATTAGTTATCTCATAGACCCTCTCTAACAAGGATTGCTCAAAATATATCTGTGGATTATATGGAAGTGTAATAGCAAGTCCTGTGTTCTGCCTGCACGCCAAAGAGCTGAATCATTAGCAAAGCTCATACTTCAGGTGGGATTTCCCATGGACTACAAGTCTGATAACCAGTGAAAGGAGCGACTACATCTACGATTAGGGGAAATCTTGGTGGAAGGGCCAGATTGGCTGTAAACTGAAATTTATGTCAATAGAGTGAGAGCAATTTACACTGTCTCCACTGCAGTATAATGATGCCTTTCCAGCCGAAAAGAATGTGTTAAAAACATTTGAAGCTGATCATTGATATGTATCTTGGGATTGTTTCACTCCGCAGCAAAAAAAAGAAATGCAAGGAACAGGGTTCGCTCACGTCTGCAAATCTACTTTTTGAGCTTCGCTCCAGTAGGAAGCACGATAAAAGTAAAAGCAGATAAGGAAGTCCTACTGCTTAGGATTTGTTTTTTAATTATTATTTATTTTGTTTCCTCAATCATTTTGCTTTACTCATTTGGCCGGAAGGCAAACGCGTTCCCTGTTGATTTATCTCCGCTCAGTCAGAGGCTTTTGCTACTCGGTTCGATTCCTAATATGGTAGCGCCAGCAGATTTTGTCTGACTTCCAGAGGGCTCCTCTCAGCTCCTGGAATGCAGCAGGGAAAGAGTCCTGCAGAGACCAACAAAGACAGTTGTTGCACTAAGACTAATAAAGACTAGAAAATGGGCTTCCCCACATGCGCTGAAGTTCCTGCTTTCACTAGTCTCTAAATCACCGCTTTTGTCTTACTTTACGGTAAGGCTGCGAGTTGCTTCCCATTACCCAGCTGAAAGGTCTTTCTTCATCACAACAGAAAACATATTTTTCAATAAGTTTGGAAAACACCTACTCCATCACAATAAAGTTTTTATTATACTAGCGTATGGCTTGAAAGCAGGCTGTCACAGTATCAGCGGATTAATTAGAGCACCAAGGAATAAAATGTCATGGAAATTGGAAAAAAGCCTTAGGATTTCCCCTTTTATTTTGTTTTTCTTACCTATTTGATTCGACACACTCAGCTTTTCAGTGCTGTGAAATGTCTGCATCCATTACGGAAGGAAACCGATTTTCTGTATTTTTTTTCCCTTTTAATAAGGTGTTCTTCATGTAATAGGCTGTCAAACTCACCAAATCTAGAAACGGCCCTTGCTGGTTACATACCAAAATCCAAAGGATTAAATTCCTCCACCAAGCAGGGTCTCTAAAAGGTTAATATGGAGTTGGAAATTAATTTCATTCCAAATACAGAACAATAGTGTGCAGTGACATGACTTTGTGATAAGCATTTGTTAAAGCTAAATCCTCCCTAAGCCCTGCAATTGTTTTCCTTTGTGCTAATGGCAAGCTCACCGGAGGCGCTCCCTCTCTCTCCCCCTGTCTCTCTCTCCCTCCTGAGGGTATCAGAAAGGCAAGTTTATTGTTTGCTAAATCTGTCTTTCTTTTTATTAAAACCTCAGTTCTCCTTAGGTCATTCTTTCTAACGTTTCTGATCTTCATTTCTGACAGGAGAAATTTTTGTCTTTCTGAAATCCACAAATTTAGTATTATTGCTTGCTGATTGCCATTACTGGCATGTACATTAAACAAAAAGAATGCAAATTATTTCTTATTGCTGTTGAGTGACTGTCTTGACTTTCATTGTTCACAGGCAAAAAAAAAAAAGGGGCTTCTTGTCACCGAGGTACTGACTAATGCAGAAAAATGTTCAGTAGGAGTTTCCAGAGGAAAGCTGAAGCCTGGAACTCCAAGGGAATCGATTGCTTCACGGTCTTACCAGTGATTTTTAACAGAAGTTAGGTGCCTTTGAAAATGGACCCATCTACAACTTCAAATACTTAATACCTTTGAAAATGTATTCTAAATTTGGTGAACATTGCTTGAAAAGATAATTGCTTTTCAAGCTTAGTTTCACTGAAATTAGTTATATTCTCTATTATACACAACAAGTACCACCTTGGCTTGGAAGCGGTGTCATCCACCTTTCTTTTACTATGGTTTCAATCTAATGATTCCAAATGAAAACACATATCAATTTCACCCCTCTGTCATCCTCTTCCTCCTCCTCCTCCTCAGCTAATAACCACAAACACTCAGGCTCGTCTTTTCAAATATTCCTACTTTCAATTCTGAAGAGCCAAAGGGTTTCTGAAACCCATATGTCCTTTTTGGATTCCTGGGTTATTTGATTTCATTACAGATCATGATCCTTTGACTAAACTACATCAAGATCTTGTTTGACTGGAGTAGCGCGCAGAAATATGCTGAGCTGCCCAGATTCAATCTGGTTTGTCAGTGAAGCACAAGATCAGATTGCTCCACTACTTTTGTACCAAATTGGATATCTGCTGTATAAATTTGTAGCAGGTATCCAAGCTGAAAACTATCATGTACCTTTGGATTTCTGATAGGTTGTGTCGCGTTTGACTGCCTTTTAAGCTAAAGTGGTGTACAGTAAGTGGTGAACATGTCAGTCAAATATGCATTTGTGCCATTAAATGGCTGGGAGAATTTGAAGAAGAATTTGGGTACATTGGGTCATGAGCTATTGGTCATGTTATCAGAAATACTTCCATCTTTCACCTAATGACGCCATTTGTCAAGTTGTCTGTTCTCTTGTCTTACAGCAGGAATAATGTTCTCGGCAGCAGAGCATTCTCGCTGCAGATGCGGTTGGCCTTGAACACTTGTGCTTTAGTCTACCTTGAATGTTAGCCCTCAAATACCTCCTGGTCTTGTTCTTTCTGGGGTAAACAAACAAGGTAAACTCTTGTTCTAGCAAGGACTTCGGTGCTTCTATAACTCTTCAGTGGGCATAATCTAGATGTTACTCCTGTCTAAGTAAAAAATTTGCCTTAAGTTTCAGGTCACTGCTTCTCATTATGTGGAATTGACAGGAATGTGTGCAGGCATGCAGCCTCCCAGTCTTTCCTCTCCAAGTACCCGAGTTAAAAATCTGACCTTCAGGCTTTTCAAAACTTTTTTTTTTTTTTTTGGTGATACTGCAAAATAGGTTTTTACTCAGCTGTCATTTTTGAAAGAAGGATATAACTTAGCTGAACTCAGTTGAAACTGCTGATAAATTTAGCCTTTACATTGTAAATTCTCATGCCAAGACTGAGATGAAGATGTTGCCCATCCCAAGAAAATCTGCTTTTGATCTTTTCCTGGCTGTGGTTAAATTTAATCAAACACAAAGCCAGTCTACCCCACAATACTAGGAAATGCGCTCCAAAATGGCCCCTTCTACTCCCTGAGCAGATGCAGTCCTTGCCTTGCGGTATTCCAGGGGTCTCCTCCTCACCACCAGGAAGCACATTGACTGGGCTTGTCCTTAGCCTTTGCCCCGAGCAGAGAGTAGGGAAAGGTTTCATGTGGCCTCTGTGTCTAAACGGGCACAAATAAATATCTGCGTCGTGGATTGCTTTAGATTTCATATATGGGATTGTTGGTGTATGCGTTGAGGCAGTAAAGACTTTGATCCTCTGAATCACACTAAAATTAGGTGCCAAAAATAGCCTATATGCATACCCAAAATACTTTCCAAAATCCTGCTTAACAGACATTGGATGTGTTGGGAAGCAGGAGAGAGTTGGGGAGAAAGAGAGCTGTTAGGTATTTTCTCCAAGTAATTCTGAATGCATGTTTTGTAGGCTAAACGCATGTAGCTCCTTACTTCTGTTTACATTTTTTTCCCTAAAGCTCAAATCTAACAGAAGAATAATGAAAACAAAACGAGACGTGATCTTTATATAACTATAAACTTCTCCGGTAGAAAAAGCACTAGGAATATCATTTCAAATTGAGACTGAAGACCGGATGCTGATGGACTCCCTTTGCGTACAGCCACTGATGAATGAAATGTAGTTTGAAAGTCTTGGTCTGCTCTTAAAATAAATATCAACCTCGATAAAGCATAACTAGGGTTGGTTTCTCAGCTGTGAAGAGTTCGGATCAGGCTGCTTTACTGGTAGTCACTGATGTTGTAAGACTATTTTTGTTTTGTTCGTTTTGTACTGCAGCATTCCTGCAGTATTAGCTCTCAGTGCTATTTCGAATTTAATCATCTGAATCAAAAAACATGTCTCTTTCATGTTGTCTAGGACTGAAAGCGTATCTGAACGAGAAAAGCGGCACCAATAGGTTTTTATTTAAAACATCAGAATTATTTTGCAGTATATTGGTTTGCATTTTTCTGGTGACTCATTGATAGGAGCTAAGGTAATTGTGTGTTTCCTACCCTTTCTATCATACGTGGATAAAACATCCTGCTGCTTTTTTTTTTTTTTTTTTTTCCTATCCTCTGCTTCTCCTCTCAACTCACATAACATTATTTTGGATTGCGAGGGTATGGAATGCACGGCCATAACTGGGTTTGCTGCATTTGAAAAAAACTCTCACGTGTAAACAATATGATAGTTCGGTGGTTTTGATGTGAGGCGGCACGTATCACTGCCTTTGTCTTTGAGTGTGTTGCTTCTAACCCTCTGTGGGAGAGGATGCCGATTACCCTTAAGCAGGGTATATTAGCTTTTTTCCATGTAAAGACAATCACAACACAGTAGTACCATGCTGATGTGCAGCCAAGCTATAAAACCTTACTGTGGCAGTGTTGACATGAAAAGTCTGTAGCACAAAATATATATTCTCGCTACAGTAAATTGCTAATACACTTCTTAGACCAGTTTATGTTTTTAATAGAGTTTCTCTATATTTCAGGGTTGATTAATTCCTTTGAATGAATACTGCCACTCACTCCAATGTGGTTTTCTTTATTATCCAGTAGTATTGGAACTCCTGTCTGTGCAGTTTGAGATTAGGACTTGTTTTGCCTCAGAGTTACTGGGTTTGGATTTTGGGGTTTTATTGTTGGGTGGCTTGTGGTTTTTTTTGGCGAGGGGGGAGTAACCAAAGGAGGTATGTGTTTGTTTATTGGAAGAATACTAAAGGTGAAGGGAAAAAAATGGGTCAACTGTTTTCAGAGAAGAAAGTAGAAATGGAAGGTTGTTCCCTACCTCACCACAGTCTCCACAACATTTGTCCTGAGCAAAGGTGTATCAGTGCTTGACCATGGCAAAATATTCTTTTTGAATAGGTGTCATCTGTACTTCTTTCTGACTGGCACTACTTAGAACCATAGAATATCTCAAGTTGGACCAGACCCTTAAGGAACATCAAGTCCAACTCCCTGCTCCTCATAGGACTACCTAAAACTAAACCACGTGACTAAGAGCATCATCCAGATGCTCCTTGAACTTTGACAGGCTTGGTGCCATAATTACTTCCCTGGCGAGCCTGTTCCCGTGACCAACCACCCTCTCAATGAAAAACCTTTTCATAGAATCACAGAACCATAGAATGGTTTGGGTTGGAAGGGACCTTAAAGATCATCTAGTTCCAACCCCACTGCCATGGGCCGAGACCCCTTCCACTAGACCAGGTTACTCAAAGCCCCATCCAACCTGGCCTTGAACACCTCCGGGGGTGGGGCATCCACAACATCTCTGGGAAACCTGTTCCAGTGTCTCACCACCCTCACAGTAAGTAATTTCTTCCTAATATCTGATCTAAATCTACCCTCCTTCAGTTTAAAACCATTATCCCTCATCCTATCACTACATGCCCTTGTAAAAAGTCCTTCTCCAGGCTGAACAACCCCAACCTCAGCCTGTCTTCATAGGAGAGGTCCTCCACCATCTTCACGGCCCTCCTCAGGACCCAATCCAGCAGGTCCATGTCCTTCTTATGCTGGGGGCCTCAGTCCTGAATTCAGTACTCCTGGTGGGGTCTCACGAGAGCAGAGTAGAGGGGCAGAATCACCTTCCTTGAACATTTCCTAATGTCCAATCTGAACTTCCCTTACACAGCATTATTCCATTTCCTCATGTCCTATCACTGGTCACCAGAGCCAGAGAGGGGAGATCAGCACTTCCCTCTCTGCTGCCCCCCTTGAAGAAGTTGTAGACTGCAATGAGGTCACCCCTCAGCCTTCTCTTCTTCAAGCTGAACAAACCAAGTGACCTCAGCCACTCTTCGTAAGTCTTGCCCTTGAGGTCTTCCACTATTTTGGTCGCCCTCCTCTGGACACACTGGAATAGTTTGATCTTCTTATATTGAGGTGCCCAGAACTGCTTGAGGTGGGCTGTACCAGTGCAGTGCAGAGTGGAACAATCACCACTCTCAACCAGGTAGCTATGCTGTGCTTGATGCACCCCAGGACGCAGTTGGCCTTTTTGGCTGCCAGGGCACACAGTTGACTCGCACTCAACTTGCCATCAACCCAAACCCCCAGATCTCTTTCTGCGGGGCTGCTCTCCAGCTTCTTGTACTCCGGTTTGTATGTATAACCAGGAGTACTGCATTCCAGGTGCAAAATCTGGCACTCACTCTTCTTAAATTTCATACAGTTGGTGATTGCCCAGCTGTCTAGTCTATCCAGATCTTCCTTTCAATTCATTCTTTCTATGAGGACAACCTTTCACTACATGAAATAAATACCCTTTTTTGCTTTCTTCCAGTTATTTCTGAATGTCTGTCCTCACCCTTGTCTCTATGTAGCACAGTAATCTCCCTCGGGACAGTCATTGTGGATGTTTAAGCCTGGAAGCACAGAGAAACATTGCCATGCAAATAGAAATTCTGGACTAACCAAAATTTGTAAATCCCCCTGGGTTTCTTTCCGTCAAGTCCTCTAAAATCTTGATAGTCACACCGCCACCCAGCAGCATCACCTACTGGGATTCCCAAAATAGGAATGGCACCTTTCCCAAACATCCAGAGCACAGACAAATAACTATTTGCAGCAAATAACCACAGGAGAGGTTATTTTGTGTGACAGAGGCCCAAAGATGATGATCACACAGGCAAGGTGGGTTGAGGGCATCCACATTGAAGAAAGGAGACCTAGCATCAGCCTTTGTTCCACTGAGCAATTCATAGTAGCACACAAAATACACCGTTCTTCATAGCAGAGCAGACTGAGAAATTGTTTTTCGTATCTTATAACTTGTCTCCTGAGCGATGGGAAATAGAGGTTCAGATCCGTTCAGCCAACAGAGAGGTCTGAAGAACATTTCCTAAATCAGCAATTAGCAGTTTAACCTCTTGACTGTCAGCAGAAGAGGGATGGAGAGGAAAAGCCAGTGTTTAATTGCTTTATTTTGTAAAACAGAATAGATAAGTACAAAACCCCAAAATAGATAAGTACAAAAAATTCTAAGCTAGCACAGCTGTAGGAAAAGAGTGGAGACTTGAAAAGGTGAAGCGTAATTCCTCTCCATCGCACATTTTCCAGGCATGTTGCAGCAGCTCCCCACTCAGGTGTTTGGCCCTTCCACACCCCAGCCTTTGCCACCCAATGCTCCTCACATGCTCACGTTTTCAGCCTGATTTTTGAATTGTGGCTTCCACTCAGCAGTGTGTGCCTCAAAGTGAGGTAGGGCAGTCCTTCCCACCCCCAACCCTCCGCCCCCCCCCCCAAATCTTGGTACCCCTCTCTGCATGACCAGGCCAGGTTTGGAGGCCTTCGAGGTACTCACAAACAGTCCAGTGAGAGACATTGTTATGTAGCCAGCTCCAGGGTTTTTTTTCTGCTAAAACGTCTCACACAGTCTGCTCTTTAACTTTGGGTTGTTTGGGTTTTTCTATATTATGTGCTTCTGCTTCTCTCTCCGCTCTTCGGTCTGTCATTATTTCTCAGTCAGTGTTTATTCCCCCCTTCCCCCTCCCCAGTTCACTTGAGGACACTATTTTGAATCTCTTTAAGCCTCTATGTATTATCTTCTGGTATTTTCAGTACCACCAATTTAATAAATATAAATTTAATTAATTTGTTCTCTATATCATCAAAAGGCATTACATAAATTTAAACTCAGCAGTCTGCTGGAATTTGCTGCCTGAAGTATTGCCAGTTTGCTTTGGTTTCTGTCTGAATTCCTGTACCGGAGAGTCTTCCTCTATCAGCAGCCCCAATTAATACCTTTCCACCATTTGATGTTAATGTCTCCCTCATCTTAGTTGCTGTTGCATTCTTTCTATTTGTATACAAACACAACATGTTACAGTATGCTTTTTTATTTCTTTATTTGTTATCTAAGATTGCACGTGCCCTCCTCCAGTATAAGTTTGAAAATGCCATGCTGTCTTTTCCCCTCCTAACTACATTCCAGCTTCATGAGCAGTCAGTGCTTTTGGTGAAAATACAGGGGAGCCACGTTTACTGCTTTGATGCTTGTAGTTTCCGTGTAATCGCATTTACAAAGTGCTTGGTTGAGTCGCTCCACTTCTCCACAAGAGTATTCGGTGTTTACCCACAGCCAAAACTCAAGGTGCATTTTCCTGTTGGTTCAACCCACATTTGCTGCGCTTTATCAAACTGTTTGTTTTGCCTGTGTGTAACTATGCTGAAATGACCTGCTTGGATGCAAGAGACACAGATCGGCTGCCCTTGCTCTGGCAGTAAACTTAATCATAAGCTCGTAAGCGCTAATTTGTGCCGGTTTTAAATAAGAGGCTTGGCTGCTGCTTTTTTTTTTTTTTTTTCTCCAGTTTTCTGATACTTTCCCCATCTGGCGCTGTAACATTTGTTGTTATGTTCCGGTTGGAAGCACTATGGGTGGAACTGGAGACCCGAGCACTGGCTGAATAGCCCTCAGGCCGCTGTGGACATTTCTGTTTCCACTGTCAGCTCTCCGTGTTTAGCAACCTCAGTTTGGGATTCTCGGGTGAGGGCATCGTTGTCTCGCTGTCACTTTTACAGCACCTCCTTCTTCCCAAGGCTCCCTGGTTCTCTCAATTCAGCATATTAGTAACAACTTGATATTCATCTAACTGCACACCAGTGAAGAGCTGCCATTTTGAGACTGCATCGCTACACTTTCCGTTTAACTTTTTTTCGTTATAGGCAGGCTATTGCTACATGCCAACCCCTTCTTCCCCACTATAAATAGTTTATCGGACCCCATTATTCCTATCAGAATCTGTCTAATGTTGTTGAACATGAAATTACAGCTGTTTTCATTTGTAAATTACCCAATCTTACAGCATCTTCTTTTAAAGGTTCTGATGGAAATACATAATGCAAAGTTGTCTAACTTGTTACACTATGACGTATGACATGAGCAAGAAAGGGCCTGATGGGCAGTGTACTCTGTGTGTGTGTGTTGCATCTGGAGCAAGTCCACCCATGGGGCATAGGCAGACGTTAGCAAGTATAATACGAGTCTTTTTAACTGAACTGTTGGCAGCTCTCGGGGCCACTCTGGCAGCCCATCTGGGCTGCTTGCAATTTCTCAACTCCATTCGTGGCCACTGCGCTACTGGGTGGTGTTGGGAGAATCTCCCAGGCACACCACTCAATCCTCAGCCTGCTTATTAAAGTCATTTTAAAAAGGGGTTCGCTGGGGTCAGGACTGACACAGATGCCACACAGGAACCTACAGCAAATACTTTTGCTATCTACCTTTCCCTTGTGTATTGATCAAGTACTGGCTACAGCTAAAGATTTGGCCCATAACATCAAGTCATCTGCAGTTTGGTGGGGTTACGGAAACTATGATGAGAGTATCTAAATACCAACATTAGCTGAGGACTGGACATTATGTAGAAAATAAACTTTTTTTAAAAAATCAACAACCCTGTTTTCAAGGAAATGGGATAAGAAAAAAATTCACAAACCCTGTATTTCATGCTGAGAGAATTGTTTCTAATGAGAATGTTTTCCAGTATTTCCCTTGAGACATCAGCTGCTTCTTAAAAATAATGTTCCAACTTTAATTTGCTCATTTGTGGAGGAAGGTAGAAGGCCCAACAGCTTGCGTCAATGAATATAAACTATAACTTTTATGCAATCTAGAATGTACCATAGCACTTGTACTCCTTCTTAGTAATTGTACCTTATATTGCTTCTTCCCCAGATAACACATTTTCCCCCCTCTGGCTTTCCTTCCCGTTCGAAGCTTTCCATTCATCTGAAAAATACTAGTTTAGACAATCCAGGCACAATATCACTCTAAACTCATTATTTCAGAGACTTTAATTATCCCCTCTCATCCATACATGAATAAACAGAAGAAAAAAAGTCAGGGCAAATTATCCATGGCCTGGACGCCACAGGCATCATGTGAATCATCCCTCTCTCTCTCGAGAGAGAAGTGTTTATATGCCCACGGAGGGAGCACGTCCCATGATCCTTGGGAAAAATCAGCAAATCTGTGGGAAGTCCCAGGGAAGTTCGTCCTGTTTTGCTGTGAGAGCAGAGCCCTGCTGCTTTCCATAGCACAGCTGTGGCAACCGCTGCCGTCGCTCTCTGAAGGCAGAAGCGAGCGCGCAGGTCTTCATCCCCGGCACAGTCTCTATAGAAAATAAAGTTGTTTGCTGCATAAAATTGCTGTTCTCCCCACTACCTGCTCCTGTAAGCCAAAAAACGCTTTGTCTGAAAGGTGTTCGCACAGAATAAGAACAGGTTAAGGGTGCAATATGGATTCTAGCACTGCCTCTGCTCTGGTCTAAGTCTCTGGCTTGGCCTTTCCTTGGCTTTCCATCCTCCCGTGCTGTTGCGGGATGAGAATGATTATGGCTCTTTAGCATGGAACTAATGATCCACCCTGCAAGTCACCTCTATCCTAGCTGCCTTTTTGGAGCCCATTATAAGGCTGCGTTTGCAAACCTGATTTTCTTTACTCATTGGATCCATTTCCGAGCTCTTCAGGAATTCATTCTGCTTCCTGGAATGGAAAGTCTGCTGACACCTTTGCTCTAAATGTCAGTGATGTGTGCTTTGGCATGAGTTTGGCATAAATTCTCTTCTGACGGGGAAAATCATGTGCTAATTAGCACCCAGTTACCCTGAACATTTTCAAGGCAAAAATACAGCTGGAGGCAATTCTGGCACCATATTTCTTCTTGGCTTCTGCATTTGAGTTGAGAACATCTTCTTATTACAGTGTTTTGTCATATGAAGCGTTATTCAGTTGTATCTATGACTAGTTTGTTCTGGCTCATTTTTTTTCCTGTTAATCCTGTTAGGCTTTTTCAAGGCTTGTAAAGAGTTTTCTCCGATCCCACCACACACAGCTGTGTGGGATTTTTCTCCATAAACCGTTAGGCTCCCCCCGCACACAGGCTCAGGACTGTAATTGCACACCCAATCAATTCCAGTGTTATCCCTGCAGCATTATTTAACAAAGATGGGCACCATCCTTATGTTTGTGTTCAGAATAAGCCATTGTAGTAAAACCATCCCAAGCTGAGGACGTTGTTGACACATTTCTGCTGAAGATCCATACAACTGGAAATTCGTGTACTGAATTCTCTCCTACCTAGGTGGAAAATGATTTTTTCATTAACTACTGATCCCTATAACAAATTTTTCATCTTAAAATCCACTGACAAGCAGTCATTCTCAAGTTCCACTTTTTCCTCAGATGCTGTCATTAGCCACGATTTTCTTCTTTTGAGTTGTAGTATTTTCTTTCAGCTGTAAACTTTGCTTTATTGAAACCCCTAAGTGCATCTAGTCTACAACATGATGATGATGATGAACTAATCATTATTTTAAGAAGGTTCTAATTGGGTATATATGCCTCATGGTCCAAATGACTCCAGAATCTTTACCTGCTGTTACATACCATTTCAATTATCCTTGAAATAATGTATTGGCATCTTACTGCAAACTTCAGGAAAAAAAAATGTGTCAGCTGGTCCCCCAGTGCTTTTAAAGCTCTTCAGCTCACCTCCCCTGAGATGTGGTTGTAAAATCTACAATGCACAGTTAGTTATGAATTTTACATCTTTTTAGCATTCGTGGCTAGACCATTAATGAGGGAATAAATAGCTGAATTTTATTTAATTCCACTCATTGCTTAACATGAATTATTAAGCAAGGGACACACAGGCTTTCTGTCCCCTTTGGCAGAGGGACATCCATAGTGCTCTGGATGCAACATCCCTTCTTCCAGATAGCTGTGGATGTAACGTGGATCTAAATCCCCGTTTACTTGAAAGGAATAGAACTGGGGGAAAAAACAGAGTGACGTTCACCTCTTCTAACTTGAAATTTCTCCAGTGTAGCGATTTACATGAAAGCAAATAGGCTATCTTACATCGGTGGAGAGAAATAAATATTTTGGGGTGCAATTTATTTGACCAAAGACAGATATTTATTCTGTAATGAGATAACTGTCCAGAGCACATAAAGACAAATGCTTATTTATTTTCATTGGCAGCAGATGTAGACACTTGCACTTGGTCAAAAGAATTGTGCCCTTTTTGCCCAGGCTATGCACTTGCCAGACAATTTGTCATTGCTGGGCTGTAATATCACTTCTGTCATCTTTAGTAGTCTCACTTATTCAGTGAGACTATTTACATATTAAAGTATTACTCAGCATGAGTAACGGTGCCAGCACTGATGTTAATGTTACAAGTAGAGAGAAGAAATGGTTCCATTAGCACTACACCTTATCTCAGAAAAATCACTGGGGACTGGCACTTCCCAGAGTTTCTGCTTTCTTTTGATTATCCTCCCTTCTTCCAATAATTGACTCCAAGCAGTTCAGCTGGTGTTATTTGGTGGAAGAGAATCTGTCTTTTTCAGAAATTTATTCATGAAGTTGCAAGAAAGTCTGTGGTTAGGTATCAGGTTGTCTGTGTAGATCCCGAGCAAATAGATTACTGGCGAGTTGAGGGAGTTAGGGATAATGTCGTGGGATATGAGAGAGTGAAACTGAAGATAATTTAACTGGTGGAGGGGTTCATATATGAGACACAGAAGAATGAAGAGAGGGAAGAACTAGGAAAGACAGGGATACTTCAAGAAATAGGAAGTGGATATACAATCTAGTGAGGAGAAACTCGGCTGAAATCTCTAATGGCTCATCTGCTTACTTGAGCTGGACACCCTGTTGTGATTTTCAGTGGGTTTGTGATGTGTAAACTTATTTAACACTTTCCTCTGAAATTAGAAAAAAAGGACCATGATTTCACTTCGGTGATATTCAATTTGTATTTGGTTTGGCAATTTTACCCTTGGTTGAAAACAAATAAGGATATTGTATCATACGATATGTGCCCTTCTGTGCTCAATATGGGACCTCTGCCACTGACAGTTCTGCAATACCGTGGCGATCTGGTACCACTTGGATCTTTCCTACTAAAAAACTGCCATTTGACTGAGTCTAACTCGAATCCCCAGGCAGACAAACTTAAGCAGCTGATCAGGATGTGGAAAAGAAACTACAGAAACCTAGCTTCTGGGCCTTGTCCCGTGGCCGAAAGTTATCTGGGGTCAGATTTTGCTCTAAAAGCAGCCTGAAGACAGAAATTCTAGAAAGTCAATACAAGCAAATAATTTAAAGTGCATTTACACATAGACCCTGAGCATTCACATACACTTGAATTCTAAGTTAAAAATATTTTTCTCCAAATATGGAATGTTTAGCAAGATAGAAATATATCTGCATTGCTATGTAAATCATTACTTTACAGTTCCTTGTGGGCATATGAATAATCATCAGATCTGTGTATATTGTCTGTGCACAAGCACAGACAGTAAAGGATTGACTCACAGGTCAGTAAAGGATTGATTTATATCGACTGCATTTATTTTAATAGAATTCTTCAGTTCTAATCCCCTTAATAATAATGTATTACTCCACTGTTTAGCCTCCCAGCTCACTCTAGTTACTCAAATTTTATTTTTACAGCATCTTACCTCATTTCTATATCTTAACACTCTACCACTGGCTCTTTCAGTACTGAACTTTCATAGTATGTATTAACTATACCTAAAACGTCATTTTGCATGCCAAAACAATTGTGCATTCAGCATAGAACCTCAGCAAAAGTAATAAGGTATGCGAGCGTGTCTTAAGCATCACTAACGTTGAAGGAGTCCAGATTTACCTGTTTTCCACCTTCAAATCCTGTATGCAGTGATGGTGAACTCAGTATTCAGAAAGAAATAGAACTCTGTGGGCTTTTTGCTAGCATTTCTGCTCTTCACATGATACTCCTTAATTCATGCATTGTGCAGCCAAAAGCAACCCTTGCAATCTGCTGTCTAGCCTGAAGCATAAACCTACCCAGATTTAATTTCTATTTGAACACGGGTCTTTTGAGGGAGGAGGAATCTTAACCCTCTGTAACAGATAGTTCACCTCAAACACTGAGAAGCCATTCCAGGTCTTTCAGTCTTACTACTAAAGTCCGTGCCTATTTTTAAGTTAGAATTTGTCTAGTTGTTTCTCACAGCCATTGGATCTCATTATACCCTTCTCTGCTGGCTTGCAGAGTCCAGTACCAAAATTATGTTCCCTTCAGAGGTACTGTAGACCGTGATCCAGTCACTCCAGTAACTTAACTGTCCTGAACTCCCAAGTCTTCCACAGTAAGGCATATTTTGACTGTAGCAGAATGCAATTACTCTTCTCAGACATTCTGAACGTGAATTTCATTGCGGAGTCATAAAGCATATTTTGCTCATAGTGATAATATTTAATTTCAGCGTTCATTTGTCATTCTTCTTCTGTAGCCCCATCCTTTTCTCAGGAGGGACAGGAGAAGCCCTTTCCTTTGATAGTTAGCGTTCAGGCTCTCTTAATTTATGCCACAGATGACTTGTAGCTGGCTGGTGCCTTGCATAGCTCCTACCAGCTCACTAGAGGGAAGGTTTGCCTCAATCCACATCACAGTTCAGCTGCCTAAAGCCAAGAGAGATACCTACCGAAATTTTGGTGACAGTACCATAAATGTTGTTGAAAAGGATGATCTTGCAGTGCTTCAAATGGTGCTTCATGGTTGGCCTAAACAGAAAAATAACTAAGCTCAGTGAAAGTACTGCTAATTAACACCACCATGGAAGAAGAACTGCTCATTCGTTCTCTAGATGGGAACACGGCTTTTGTAACAGATTAAGGACTGACAGTGCTATTCTTTTAAGCAGGCAAAAATTCTGTTGAAAGTATAACCCCCTGAGATACCACTTCACAGCAGTAATGTCCAAGAGAGTTTTGCTTGCGTGAGGAACACCCGACTAGGTACCAAATCAGTTCTGCTACTTAGCCACCAGGGGTTGTACAAAATAACAATGGGAATTCAATAGAGAGTAGCAAAAACAATTCATAATTTATACCGATACCGTGGCCTGCACCTTACTCTGGCTGCAGGTAGCACTAGGATAGCGAACTGGTATTTAAGGGGCAAAAAGTCCCTTCCTGCCATGCAATCTGTCCCTGTGTCAGACCCACGGACACTGCGCTGTGTCAGTCACAGCCCACTGGGGAGGTCAGCGGATGGGAAAACCACGGTGCAGCTCCTGCCCAGGGAGCGATGGGAAGAGTGGCCGGGCTGTTGCCACCCAAGCCCTGCGCCCACCATGCGTGCTTTCAGCAGCGCTCACGGCTCTCGGGAAAACCACCCCACAGCCCCATTGCTAAGAAATGTTTGCAGTAAATAAATAATGTTAAAGTAAAATCATTTCCAGGATGGTTAATGATGCTACGGAACAAAGTTAGGTGGGAATTTACCCCTCCTTCGCGATGTTAAGGAGGTAATGCAATAAATGTTTTGTACATTTTTCCATGAGGAACAATTCGCAATCGTTCAGGAGTTTTTCTGTAGTGGAAATTAGGACTTTGTTTAAATACACACTGTTTGTTGCTGAAGGTTTTTCTTGTGGTTTTCTTTTCTTTTTTTTTGCATTGAGTCTGAACTACCCTTCTTAGCTCTATCTCTTCTCTTGATTACTTAGATCCCTATGTGAAGATCCATCTGATGCAGAACGGTAAGAGGCTGAAGAAGAAAAAGACTACAATTAAAAAGAACACTCTGAATCCCTACTACAACGAGTCTTTCAGCTTTGAAGTACCATTCGAGCAAATTCAGGTAATGTCAAACAGTGTTTTGTCTTCCCTCTGCATTCCATTTCTCAGCCCTTATAAATATTTAACAGGAATCTTGTTAATTATCACGTGTGCATGCCTTCATTAGCACCTAGGTGCCAGCCCTGTGCTACATTAGATGAGTGTGACTGCTTCAAGAGGGAAATGAAAAAATGCACAGTACTTATGAAGCTTTGATTCATCAGTGAGAAATGGATAACTGACATTTTCTGTTAACAGCAATGGATTCTTGAAAAAAAAAAATCCACGGGGAGATAGAAAAGAAATGTGCCAGCAAAAAAGTATAGGGATAAAAGAAAAGGCATATATAGCAATTTTCCTGAAATTATTTGAAATAATAAATTGGCATCATCTGTTAAATGTGTTTCCTATGCATTTATTTTATGTTTGTTGAAAGCACTGCAGCATCCCTCTTGAATAAAACACATAATTTAATCAGAACTTTTTTTCAGTTATTCACCACACACCATGAAAACTCTTTCAGTGATTCCTACATCCCTCGGAAGAAGTCATTTGAGAGTCTCAGGGGTCAGTAATGCAGTACCTCTTCTCTTGGCACCTCAGGGGAGCTCCAGCAGTTGCCCAGGTGCTACTCCTGGAGAGTTCAGTGCCTAAAATGAGGGGCCTCAGAAGTCATCACAGTGAGCTGGAAGTCACCTACATTAGCGGTGGGAAATACCAGGACAAGGCATTTTGTCATTTTTTTCAGGGACTCAGTAGGACTCAGTAGAGACTCAGTAGGACTCAGACCTTTGGGCTACTGGGAGGCAAATCGTCTCTCACTCACGTGAGTGAGATTTAACCTCTGATGTTAATTAGCCTTTTCTCCCAAGAGAGAGGCGCGGGAGGCATGTGGGAAACCTTCATCCAATTCACTCTCCTTCCTACGTGAATTTAAACCGGTATCTTCAATGCCATAAGCAAGTACTCTTGTCGCCTGTGCCTATGGCTTGTGTCGGGAGTGCAACATTCATTTCTGCATAAATAATGAGTATATGGTTGGCCACGGAGCATAAGATCACCTCGTATTTGGGTGGTTTACTTGGAAAGGGAGAGACTTTGGTCTCTGGTCTGATGTAGGTAGTGTAAACCACATAAAGATCAGTTGGTACAGGCCTCCTCCGTGTTTTTAAAGCCTTAACCATTAAACTTAAACTATTTCATTATTTTGCTCGCTTGTTAGAGCATTCATTGGCAGGGAGGATGTATTGATTTAAATGTCCTCAGAAGAGAAAATAACTGCATGACCACTCGTGGAACCCTGTGACCATGGAGGTGTTAAGCAAGCGAATATCCTTTCTGGAGGGAGCTGTGTGTGGAAAGTGTGCTTTCAGGGGCCTCCCACTTTGAATGACCATAATTAAAATAGTCTGGAATACATCCTTTTGTGGCTTGTAAGAGAGGTCTAGGTATGAGTTAGGTGCCATGCTACTTGTAGTTTAAAAGTTTAAATGGGTGTAAACGGCCTGGGCAAAATTGAGAGCCCCCTCTTAATTAGACGAGAGCATGGTATGGGGTTTGAGACTCTGTATCTTGGATTTTGATAGCAACTGTACTGGAGAGAAGCCCAGGAGCCAGGGCCTACGTTTCAACTAAAGCTGTGTGCTTGGTTTTTATTGACTTGGTACTGACAAAGATAATAAAACTAGACAAGGTGAGGCAGTAGGAGTAGTGACTTGGCTGCATGACTAGCCCGTTTAGAGTTTCTTCATGCCCCATGGCATGTACAGGTGTCTATGGACTCTAGGAATCAAAAAGTGAGAAATCCAGTGAGGCCTAATTCCCATTGATTTTAATGAAAGCAGCTCTGTCTGCTTGTGAAAGATCTCATAACAAGCATCAAAGACCCAGAGGCAAAAAAAGATGAATCAAATCGAGCCTCTCTGGCAATTTAGGCAATGTATGTCTTGATTTCCAAACAGAGACAGGACTTGGGAACTGCAGTGGGCACCTTCAAATTACCAGATCTGAGCTTTGGCATGGTTAGGTGCATTCTGTACGTACTTGGCCATTTTGCCTTCTAATCTGAAGTCAGTTTTATAAGGTGGATATAGGCCCTTTAAAAAGTATCGTGGTTTAGCTGTTTAAATTTTTTCTTTTTTTTTTTTTATAACTTTATTAGAATGACTTTATAGCTATTTACTTCAGTATATAGCCTCAATTTAAAATCTGTAATTATGGACTTTGGTCGTATGCTAACGTATTTTGGAGTTAGTTATAAAAGACTATATTTAGAAGTTATTTCCTTATGGTTACTGAAGTGATTTCATAATTCGAAAAACACATTTTAAATGTTATTTAGACTTAATATGGTAAGAAACACTGTGACTTTTAGGTAATTCATGTAAAAGTCACTAAGCAGTCAAAAAATAATGATTATACAAGTTTCTTGATTGTTGGAGCGGGAAAGCAAGAGAGCTCATGGAGGAAAAGCAGCTCAAATGCAGTATACCTCTGTAATTTAAAATGGGCCAAATATCAACATTTTCAACAATTTAATAGCGACTATGGATTCTGGCTCTTAAGGAAAGAAAGTGATGTCTTTAAGGGTAATGGGAGAACACCACTGTGAAGTCAAATTCTGTTGCTACAGACAGATCAAGCACATTTTGCCTCTTTCAAGACAGACCACCTCCGTAGGTAGGTAGCACCATCTCCAGGCCCTTTCAGTCCAAAGAATGCCTAATCACACAAAAGAAACTGCTAATCCAAATGTTTATTAGCAGAGGTGGTGCTTTCTACTGGCACCTGTTGGGTTTTGCAGTGCAGCTGTTCCTTTAAAGTATGGTACGAAGGCAAAGAGATGCTCACCTTTATCTGTAGGTTTAAGCCAGAGACCATAAGGTGAAAATCATCTTAGAGTTGTTCATCTGAGCTAGCTGGTTTTGCATCTTTATAGAGCAAGGAGAAGGATCTTTTGTTTACAGTGCTTACTGTTGTCTTATGATTAACACAAAAAAAAAAAAAAAATCCAATCGTAACTAGCCCCCAAGCTTCTAGGTACAGCAGGCAACTTTTTTTGGTACCATAAAATAATAGTCTCATGCTTACTTTTTATATCTCTGATTGTACCGTGCATCTAAAACATAAATGTTCATTTGGGGAGGTACCATCAACATTAAAAGTGAGTATATTGCAAACAGCAACACTGAAACATCATTTTGGCATCTAGAAATACTTGCTTCAGGATATTGCCTTTTATCATGAGTGCTCTAGGGAGACAGAGTCTTGAGTTTGATGTACATTTTTGTCATCAGCTACTATATAAATACTTTAGTGCCTGTTGGAATCATCTCTTTCTCTGGCTCAGTGAATTGTACAATCTTGTAAGGGAATGGACTCTATAAAATAGACCTCATGAGCCTGGTCTTGCAGATACGCTTAAAAGAGTCGGTTACTTTTAAAAGATAATCCTATTACAAGCACTGAAATTAACCATTCTGGTAAGAACTCCAGATTGCACCTATATATAAAACCTTAAATCTAAAAACCTGATGCTTGAGAATAAAATATTTTTCTGGAAGAAATGTGTTTCACGGCATTTCTTCCTCCAATTCAGGAAACACTAGAATAAGAAGCTGTGTGTATTTACCATGGGATAGAAAAAAATCAGGAAAAGAAGAGTATGTTCATCTTTAAAAATAAAGGAGAAGCATTTACAGTTTAGTAAAAACAGCCCAAGGCTGTTAACATCTTAGGTGCTGTTGGGGAAGAACACCACTCCACTGAAGGAATAGCTGTTTGTGCTCTTTCAACAAATATTAATGACCTAATGGAGAGGAATGTGCACGTAAGTGCATACGCAAATGCTTGGCTTGAACATCACCTCCCAGTGTGCCCCAGTCTAAGTGAATGGAAAATTGTCTATGAGCTGTGACAGATGGGCTCGCGCAGATTTTGTGGGAATAGTTTAACCCTGTTTGCCAGAGGTCACCGTTCCTGCAGCAGAAGTGGCACTCCAACACCGGCTCAGTCACAGGCAGCGCTGGTGTGTCAGAGCGCTGAGACAGTGGGGTTTATGCTTCTTTCCAACTCCCCTGAGTGTGTAGCCTGCTTTATAGACTCCTTTATAAATATAAAGAATATACACAGTATACACACATACTTACAGATGTGCACACTCACACACACACAGGTGAGTACGTGTGTGTGTATGTATATGGTAACCATAAGGGCTGTCTTCTAAATTTACCTGAAAATAACTGATTAGTACGTGGATAGATGGGTAGGAGTTCTTTAGAAGCAGAAAAGCAGTTAACAGAATAGAGTACAACACTGCAAAGGTTAACTTGGGGTAGAGCTGTTTCTGAATTTTACCTAATTGTTACTTATTTACTTAAACAATAACGATGTGTTAAATTACACTACTTTTGCCTTAGCTTACTTTAAGACCTCACTTTTAGCCCTACAACCTTCTAGCAGTCTAAGTCTTCAATAACAGCAAAAAAAAAAAAAAAAATCCATAGGTGGTTAGTCTGTTAAAGGAAAAAATTGATTCCCATATGATGATCTCTTTGATGCAAGGGGGCAAGTTTCAAGCTAACAGGGAGGATATGAACTTCATATTATTTGGAAGGCTCACAAGAAGCAAAGACAAAAGTTTGAATTTGCTTCTCGCTGCAGGAACCTGCTGTGGCTGTCACACACTTACACCCTCCATGGAGTCTCCATTGTCGTTGTCTGTCCCAAGATTCATCCCTGCCTACCTTCCCCTTACTGTCACACTCACTGGTCTTTCTCTGTCTCGTTGTAGAAAGTGCAAATAGTTGTGACTGTTTTGGACTATGACAAGATTGGCAAGAACGATGCCATCGGGAAAGTCTTTGTGGGCTACAACAGCACCGGAGCGGAGCTGCGGCATTGGTCAGACATGTTGGCCAACCCCCGGCGGCCCATTGCACAGTGGCACACCTTACAGCCCGAGGAGGAGGTAGATGCCATGCTGGCAGTCAAGAAGTAAATTAAATTAAATTAAATTATGAAGAAGAAAAAGGAGAGGAAGATGAAGAAGAAGAAGAAGCCTTTCTGCATTTGCCCACATAGTGCTCTTTAGCCAGTATCTGTAAATACCTCAGTAATATGGGTCCTTTCATTTCCAGCCATGTGTTCCTGACACAGATCAGTTGTACTTTTAAATTCCCATTTTAATTTGCACAGATTTAAATGTAGAGAGCCCTCTAAAGGCGCTTCATTTCACCACTGCCCCCCCAGATCTACTCTTCTTTTAAGCAATATGATGTGTAGATAGAGCATGACAGAAATTATTTATTGTATCACACAGTTGTATATATACACCAGTATGCTGAGAATTTATTTCTAGTTTGTGTATTTGTATGTTGTAAGCGTTTCCTAATCTGTGTATATCTAGATGTTTTTAATAAGATGTTCTATTTTAAATTATGTAAATTGACTGAGATATAGGAGAGCTGATAATATATTATAGGGTAACTATTGTATCGTCTGCATTCCAGAAAAAAAATTCCAACTTGTAAGGCACTAGTAGTGTTACACTGACATCTTAAAGGACAACTTAAATCTGAGCTTTCAACTGGACCATCCTAATAACACGCTACGCGTCCACAGTGAATCTTGGAGGGGCAAATCCGATTGGGTAGACTTCTTTCACAGGCAACTTAGCATGATCTGAGCAGCTCCATGGCTGACCTCAAGGAGACGTAGCCAGGATATGATTTTTTTGTATATATTCCAAAGCAAACACATAACAGACTGAAATGGCTTTAGATTGAAAGTTGAGGAAGCAGTTCCATAGGAGGCAACGATTTCATCTAACATACAAAATAAGACCATTGCAGAGGTTGTGCAGGGAGGGGGGAAGGGAGGGGGGAGACGCAGCAGTAGCGCAATGCTGCCATGAAAACAAGAGTAGCTCTCCGTTATCACCTTTATACAAAATTTGCATACTGTGAATTCCATCCACGATTTCACATTATAATGAGTTTGCACATTAGACTTTGTAACAAAATATTTTATTATACTAACTCAGATTAGAAGGAATGCAGAATATTTTTTAGACACAGCCGTGTGAGTTTATTATACAAAATAGTTTCATGGTAAACAGACAGTATTGTAATCCCATCAGAAGATGACAAAATTTAGCCATAGTTCTAAATGCACTTCAAAGTAAGCCAAAAGAGAACAGCTAGTGACCTTTTATATACTATTTATACTTAAGTTTTAATTTGTCCTTTAAAAAAAGTGAAAACAAAGAACAAGTTCTAGAAAACTGAAGCAACCTCTTCTGTATACTAGATGCTCGTTTCAGGAGGAGTTTTTAAATGTTTTCAATGTTATTATGTAGTAAATGGCACTATTATGAAGCTATTAGTCATTCCATAAGAGTCTTGAAAGACTGCTCTGTGTATCACTGTGACTGCCGTGTGTGCTTAGAAATGTAGTTTTCTCAGTGGATAGCAATCAATTTATTCCGTAGTGATATTGTAATAATACTGCCATTCCCTTCTACTGCACTGCCGAAGGAATGCGTAGCACAAGCAGTTCTAGTTATTATGGACCAATTTAGAACTGGAGAGCTATGCAGGGGACAAGGATGCTATATCGAATGGGTTGACCACGCAGCATTTTGTCAAGCCCTGTGCAATACTCTACATTTCCAACCTCCCTCGCCCTCGCCCCCCGCCGCTTTACTGTAGATAGTCATCTTACGGCTAGCCAGCATGTCATCTCCGCTTGTACCATCTCATCAAGTCATTTAGGGCATCACTTCGATCTCACGTACCGTCCTTTGAGGCCCCTCGCTTATCTTGCCAAGCTGTGAATATATTTGTAATGCTTTGAAGAGTTCATTATTTTCAGCAATGCAGACTACCCCAGAAATGTGGAAATGCTGTACCTTTTGGAGGGAGGCACGAGAGGCTAACCATTAATGTTCTTATCGGCCGCAGCCAAAAGAAATTACTGAAAAGAAAGAACAAAGATGAATGTAATCAGAGACCTGTGTACTGAAAACTAAATTTCACAGCCTCCCTCGAGGCTCAGCTTCTGGGAGAGGTGTGACAGCCTGAGCGGGCAGTGCAGCGATGGCCAAGCACCGACGTTTTCAGTACATTGGGGGTAAAAGAAGCAGGAAAAAGAAGTGGGAGTGGGAGGCGGATGAAAGCCTGGATCTCTCCCCACCTCCAAAAGTGAGAATAGCAAGACCCATTTTCTTTCTTTTTTACACGAAACACGGAAAAAACACAAGTGAGACATTTTCTGATAGAAACAGGCGCATACATGCAAAGCATCAAGCTGGAATACTTTAAAATCTTAACCTTAAGGACCAAACCCCACCAAAGAGAAGTAGCCAGTCAGCTTTCCAGCATAAGAGCTTCATGGTCTCCAACTCTCAGTTGTTCATTCAGGATAGCTGCAGGTTCAAACTGCCAAGACTGACTCGTTGTGTTAAGGTATTCTTAATGCTTTCTCTTCCTACACTGCCAGACTGAACGTCACCGTAGAACTGGTTTGTAAGGTACGATGATTCTCAGAGACTGAACCTGCCATGTGACCAAGATGACATTTTCATCCTCAAAGAAGCCACATGTACCTTTCTGACAAAGCTGTGTGAAGTATTAGAATCTGATGCTGTAGAAAGATCCTAGTTGCCTTTGTGTATATTTACTGCCTGCTTGAGTGTTTCTCTGTGTGGGTTTTCTCTGTATCTTGTAGAAATGTTTGGGGTGTTTTATCCTGCCATATCGCTCGTGGCCCGCGAGCTGACAACTTTAGCCGTATTTTACCTTCATTTTTGATGAGGTGGTTTCTATTTTGTTTCACTTTGTGTAGTGACTTCCCACAGTAGAGTTTTCCAATTGTCGTTAAAATAACATACATATTACACAGATATTCAATAAAAATGTTTTATTTCCTGTTGATGTTCTAGCGTTGCTCCTTTGATCTAAAATTTTGAAAAGACATTTCACTCTAGGACTTCAGTGCAATCATAAACTTTGAAGTATCGCGAGTGTAATAGCACAGCACTTTTCGAGGGGCTGTGAAAAGCCGCTTTCATCAGTGTGGTCCGCTGTAAGATAGTCACAGCCAGCAGCGCTCCAGTAGATGAATTGTCCACCTCTATTGCAGATGAAGAACTAGGACCTTGTTTTCCCAAGAGCCTGATTATTTGCCTCCAAAAACATCATTCTCTAGCAAAACGTGGACTAGTTTCTATACCATGACAAAAACTCCAAGTAGTTACCTACGCATCAGTACTCTTCAAGCCAATTGTGTTAGAGCCGGGGTTGAAGTTTTCGATTTAACTGACATTCAAGAGCTATTTCTAAGCTGGAAATAAAATCAAGCCTCTCGTAGACTGAAGATCATTAAATAAGAGCTTAAACTGGGGGGAGGGAGAAAGTGTGGGAGGAAGTGAATTCACAAAATGAAAAAAAGATTGAAAAACATTGTGCTATGAAACAATTTATGTTCCTGAGCCTGTGAAGAGAAACAGCTCAAAAACACCACCACCACCACGACCACGACCACCACCACAGACCTGTAGCCATGTTTGGTTTATGTTACCATTTTCAATAGCAATTCCGGCTACCCATGCTTTTTCCCCAGTCTTAAGATAAATATGCCCATTACTTTCAGGAACCACACTGTAGTAATTACTGATATGCACCAGTTTAACCACAGCTGTTGTTGTTACACGAGGCCTTACTACGAGTTAGACTCATTGTAAATATTTTCAGGCTCAACCCTTTTCCCTACTGCCACTCCTCAGAAAGTGCCCGCTTTTCTCCCAGCTATTTTTTTTCCATCATCTAAAGTCGATGAGCACCAAATGGACTGATGCCACTCTCAGCGCACAAGAGCAGGCCGTCATCTCTGCAGGAGCTGAGGGCACACTCCTGTGGTGCAACGTAGTCCCCCCATAGATAAAGGCAGGTACCACATTATGGAGGTGCTGCGCCCTTCTTCACCATCTAAGCTGTTACACGATCAGACCAAGCACGTACAAGCTCCTAAGAGAAGCAGTTTGCTTAAAAGCAGACCCAAATCTATCAATCAAAGTCAATAAATAAAAATACTTTGATCCAGGTTCTATATGCACCACCCACTTTTGCAGATCTTGAGAATACCAAAATGACATCTTTGTCAATCAAAACCAGTTCTTCCAACAGGGCTAATCAGTTAAAGCCAGTCATTACAACTAATGTAAATAAAAATGCTTCATATAATAGCTGTTATACTAAGTGGGAGAGCAGCAAAAATTACCAATTTTATTCAGCTCATTTAACCCCTAATCAACTGTCAAGAAAAACATTCTTCCCAACTGACAGACTGTTACCAAAGCAAAGGACCTACGTCTCTCGATCACTTTTCACATCATGAGTCAATGAAAGTTAATTGCCTGTTAGTTATGCAAAGCAAGAATTAGAACATTATATTTTCTGATTACTCTAACAGTCAGTTCCCTTATTTATTTATGCATTAGCATTTTCACTCCAGGCTGCCAGTTCAGTTTCTTATACACATACTGACCTGCTTTCCAGAACATATATCTACCAAATTCATGTCCAGCCTCTATTTTCAGTGTCAATTTAGACACTGTTGTTCATACAGGCATTAAAGTATGGAAAAGGGGTTTTCGATACATACCACAAGAACTTTTAGTCAGTCTTAGTTACATTTACCCTATATGCAGTAAATCTTCTTATATTCATAGAGAATACTTTTAATATTGCACAAAAAAAAAAGTAGTTTCAAAAGTATACAACAAACTAATACAGTGAAGAAAGTAACTCTGTGTGGTACTTTCTGACTGACACCAGCAGCAAAATTTTCACACACAACAGCTATACAAAGAGATTTATTTCAAGATTATGCTGTATTCAACATAAAAAAGAAAGTTCTACAAACTAAGGAATGATCTAGACATCCTTAACGGAGTTTATGAAGAGGCCAAATATGTTGAGGAAGTCAAGACAGTTCTTCCAGGCCTTTGGGGTGAAGGTGGAGGGGGCAGGTAGTATAGTCTTTTTATTCCAGGCATGCAGTGCACAATAACATACTGAGATTTTGAACAGCCATTTAGACCAAAAAAACCCAAATCAAAACAAAAGAGTTTCATCTTCTGACAGAACCAGTCTCATCAGTTTGGCAGCTCACATTTAATTTCTGTCAACCATTTCCTATCTTTGTACACTCTCTTATTACTTACAACAAGGGAAGCACTAGGTAGGTGATGCACTGATGTTATACACCAAATAGAGCCAACATCAGTTTTTCACATGAACAAAAGGCCAATGCACAAAAGTGGCAAAATATTCTCCGCTCTACTAATCAAGATTATCCCATGATCCTGCACAAACCTCCCAAATTTTGCTCACATTCTCCCAGAGCCCAGGGACAGTTCTCTCCTCATATTTATTGTATTCACATACATGTACCTTAGCCTGGAAGATCTCATTACTCTTTCCTAAGAAGCAGCAGTGCCCACCGGCACCAAGAGGTTGTTCGAAACCCCTGACGTGGATCTGTCATTGAAGAGTTCCAGATTGGGCTTAGGCTATATTTGTCTTCTCCCTTGGACCATTCATCACAAGGAGGAGGAGGATCTCTGGCTCTAAATCCCGATTGAAAGCCTGACAGGTTGGAACCTGGAATGCAACGCTGAAGTCAATTATTTCACACTTAGTCAGAAATGTTATCATCCACTCGTTCTGGTGAAAGACAGACTCTGAGGCTCAGTAACTTGCATCCCGCTCAAGACGGCATTTTTCTTCATGAAACTGGCAATATTATTAAACCAATTTTTTGAGACAGTTTCTGTGACATTCATAGAGTCAAAATGGCTTTCATATATATTCTTTTTTTTCGAATACAAGGTTGCCTCTATTGTTTAACTCAGTTAAGAATTTCTAAGCCAACTCTTCAAAGTTGATAATAAGTGGCTAAGTTGTTTAATTGGCTTTAACTCCTTGCTTCAACAAACATCTTAGAGTTTCACTTACTCCTCTGCAACCATACACCGTGATCTGACACTGATTAATACACAAAAGCCCTGATGGAAGGCTATCAAGGAAATTATGCAGAGTGGCTGATAGAGACCTTTTTATGGATTAAATTAAGATTAAATCATCAAATTTCAACATAGTATAAGATTAAGGGAGAGGTGCTAAGAGGTTCATTGTCACAAATGAATATTTATTAATGATCTAGGAAACATGAATCAGTTGACAAAATTTAGCTATGGTGTAAAATTGTTTCAGCTGGAACACATCTAAATTACAAGGCCGTCTCTAATTCCATGTATTGAGAACCCAGACAGGCACTTCAGCTCAAATGTTATTGATCACCCAAATATTCTGGAGAGATTTGTGAACTGTAATACAAAAATGTCTGTAAAAATGATTTCAAATAATAAGAGAAGGTAGGAGAGCTGGTCAAGCCATTAAGGAAAATGAAGGCAGAACCTCTTTTCCATACAGGAATTGCTGATAGAAAAATAGATTTTTCTTCTCAGTAGTCTCTAAGAATGTAATGAAAGCTTATGATGAAGTGGGAGTACACAAAGGATGTTCAAATTACTATCTTCATATATATATTTAGACTTCGTATATGTTATTTGGAATATGTTTAGTTGTAGGCATACTTCACACATCCACAGCATATGTCTACGTGTCCTAGCGCAGCACTGTGTACAGATGCCAGGGTGCTTCCTGACTTCGGCGAGGGCACTTCTCCATTATGGTGACTACTGCCACTGGGACAGAGCACCGTCCCTGCAAATGTCTCAAAATGCTTTTCAAAAATCAGTCTAAGCCTTGAAAAATACCTACTGGAAAACTGGAAAATACTACTCTGTTAAAAGCCGTCATATGACCTGGTATAGAGTAAAAAGCTCTCCACAGCAGCTGAATCAGGTAAGTCTTTGTAGCTCAAACACAGGGTATTAAAAGGAATTGAGAGAGTCCTTGGCAGGAAGCAGTTGTGAAAAGTAAATCTAAAAAAAGCCAGTCTTGAGGGAAACATAAGACATTTATGGAGATTATATAAATGAACAGAAAAATAAATGTGGGGCAAATGAATAAATATGTATCCTAGCTACAGACTTCTACTATAGGAGAGAGAAAGTATCCAGCTGCACATTTGTACCAGAGGGAAGATGAGTCCTACCTAGGCCACATGCTGCCTTGTGTTTGAGCCTTGCAAGTCTCCAGAATAAAAACCTGAGAAGATTCTGGTTATCATTCCTGCTTTGCTCCATGCTTCCGAAAAGAGCCTTTTTCCCCACACAAAGAATAACATCTCCCACTCCAGCCCAGTCATGAGGAGAATTGGTTAATGCTCTCACTCCTTGGATTTAACACAAACAAATAGCTGCCTGAAAGGTTTGAGCACCGTGACCATAATTAAATCTGCAGTAATTAGTAATGCAACAACAGCAAGCAAGAAAAGCAAGCAAGCTTCTCCAGCTGACATTTTTTAAAGTACAGATAACACAGGGGAATAAATTGGCAAAAATGCAGGAAGAAAAAGAAATTGCTTGCAGATCAGGGGACTAAATCTTTGTCTCTTGCTGTGCAGACCCAGCCCACGTGGTCTTACTTGGTTCTGTCTTTCCCTATGTCACTGTTATGTCACTAGAACCACAAGATGTCAATAGAGCCACGAGATCTCTTCTAACTAAACTTTTGATCCCATGTTTGCTACTGTTTATTTTGTATTTACTCTGTTCCCTAATCCAGCTGAGCACAAGCTGTTCTCCTGTTGGTTCTTCTCATGCGTCCCTTGCTCCGCTTCTGCTTCGCCAACTTTCCTTTCCGTTCTAGTTTGTTCAACCACTCTGAGACAACTGGTGCCTAACAATCTCATAAGAACACGGGTTCAGGGGAAAACACTGAGTTGCAAAAACCTTTGCAACCGCTTAATACTTGTTTCAGAGTATAAATTACAAAGATGCTGCAGTGTTTCATTGCTTCCCAGCATATGATACCTTTCTGTACATGTCCCGTGTAAAGTATACTTTTTTCATGATCTTATTCTATACGTTATTAGCAATGATGAGTCATGCCAGCACTTCAAAGAAGTGTAGTAGCACTTTTGATGGGGAAGAAACATGATGGACTGGGCGACACCGAAGGCTTTTTTTTTTTCCCCCGGCACCAGAAATTCTAAATCAGTTCCCACCACGACTTTCATCATCTCGAGTGCCTTCATCGAATCCCCGATCACCCTTTCCCTAAGAGAGAGCGAACGCTCCTCTGCCTAGCACCATAATGCAAGCCCATTTCACTATAACCAAGGCAGTTGAACAATCAATATGAACGGCACATTAGCCTCAGCTGGTCTCCTCCCAGCCTTGTTTGAAGTTGGCAGCACAAAGGCTTCTCCTCTGATCACATGCTAAGAGGACTATCTCTGCTCTTGAACCAACTTAGGCCGGTTTGACTCATGTTCTCTCTTGAAGGCATCTCATGGGGAACAAACTTTTGGTCGCACCGCTATCTCGTATCTACTTCCAGTTATCCGAAAGGGCAGAGTTTACATGATACAGAGTAGACAGCAAATATTAAATAGAATGTCAACACAGGTGAAATAGAAGTAAACTTCACCGGAATCTAGGTTTTAAAATGCATTGAAAGAATAAGCAAGTTGAAAGCATTAACTATCAGGCAAGTCCTTCATTTTCCTACTCGCCAGGCTAATGGTTTTATAGTGTCTTCACTTTCTTTGGTATGTGTGTGCATTCGTTATCTCCTGGGTGACAGCTCCATAAATCCTCTCCCCCTCCTGATATGTTCAAGGATAGATGAGGAGCTCCTTCACAACAGAATATTTCATGTCCCCGCACAATCACACAGCATGTTCCTCGAGTAGCAGCTGTTAAATACAAACATGTGCTGGCACACGGTGTTCCTCAGCACCTCGAAAAGAGTAGGTCTCCTCCACACGCAAGCAGCGGTGCACCATTCCTTGCTGAGTGCGTCACGCGGCATATACCACACTTTTCTGCTTCATTTACACTCACCTTGTTGCCACGTTCGCCTTTTCCTGTGGTTTGCAGCGCACAGACTTCTGCTGCACCTTTTGGGCACCTGAGCATTACTGAACTGCAAATGGCAGCTATTTAAATTTCAAGGCCACAGCAAAGGGCTTCAAGATCCCCTTCAAGATAACGTTGCAAAGCTGAAATTACCATTGACACAATCTGCTAAACTATCATATTATCATCAGCCAGATCATCTCCCTCAAAAGCTGTCCGGATTTTCATATCCTTAAAGATTGCTGTACTTTTCCTTAAGTAAAATACAAAAAAAAAATAAAAAAGGAGAGAAGATTAATGCCGTTTCCTGATCACCTCATTAACAATATATTTCCCACATTGTAGAACAGCCACTTACTGTGACATGGGTTGGCAGAGCTAGATCATTTTCAAAATCCTGCAAGAATTGTATCCTTTTCATCTAAACTACGTAGAACATATGAAAACATTTGATCCTGTTAATTATCTAAAGCAGTTATCCATGGAGTGCGTTTGGTCTTTTTAGCAGCAACGTGGTCTCTTCCTTGCAATGCAAAACGATTCAACACGTGCCTGATAACACAGCCACAGGGTACTCACCAGGGGAGGAAAAAAAAATCCTCACACTGTGGAAATTACTGATCTGGATAATACCATGAAATAACTGATTCCCAACATGTGGCTCCTGGGGTCTGTCTGGAGAATACGGTCCGCGTTAGCCCTATGCGTTATAACAGAAACCAGGGAGTTAGTAAGGAGCGGTGAGATATTTGCTTAGTTTGTGGATACAGGCAGGCAGCTTTCCCACGTTTAATAAGTGCGGTCCGTGTAGCAAAGACGTAAGGTCAGGTCTTCTCCTTCACCAGAACTGCAAGGTGAAACCAGGGAGGTCCTGCCGAGGGGCAGCTGAGGACTTCAGCTTGGGCAGATCTGGATTTGGCACCAGCCCCGTTTGCGTTCCTTTCCTCCCTGCTTGGCGTAAAAGGTGTACGAGGGCGTCAGCTCAGAGGTTTACCGGCAAAAGTAACAGCAAGGCCCCAGGGTACCTGTACTTCAGGGATGTCCAGCATTAGTCCCATTGGTGCTATGACTCCATCAACCACCATCTCTCACCTGCCGGCTGAGCCAGAGTGTTGGCTTAACCTCCCCAAGCTTCTCACCTTCACACCAGTGAGCATGAGTCTGTCAATAAAAATTGGGTGAAACACTGCCTTTTTATGTACCCCAAGGTTGGATGTGCTGTATCGTGCGTCTTCTGCTCTGCAGTCCAGGGCTGCATTTCCCAAACCTCCCCTGATCCCAACCACAGCAGCAGCTGTTTTTTGTCAGGCTTACTACCCTAGTCAATTGAACTTTTTGTCTGCTTAGGGGCTAATTAACTAATTGCTGGCCTGACTGGCAGAATGCTACGTTGTGGTGATCAGGTTTTACTCCTGACTGGCTTTATTTCAGGGAATCTTATGTAATTTGCTTCACGTTTCTGCTACCTCTGTTTCCATGTATGTAACTAGGAGACAAGAATCTTTATCTCTTTGAGAATTTGAGGAAGAGAGTTTTGTAGGCAGTATGTAACAGAGTTATGTATTAACAATACCATTAATTCCATAATCAGGAACTTAAATAACTCTTTGTTTTTTTCATTGTGCTGTAGAAACCTTGACCATCATAGCTAAAAAAATATTTCAGTAACGAGCTGGTAAGCATTATTACCTTTCTTCTGCAGGCAGAAACCGAATGCCAGTTAGTTGACCTCGGGTCGGCAACGTGCCACATGGGGCTGCAGCAGCGATGAGAGTTTTGGTCCTGACACAGCTCAAACCTCAAGAATATCTGGACGCTCACTCAGCCGTAAAGCATCGCGGAAGAGTTTTTAGAGCTTTCACGAAGCTGCTTGTGCAGTATCTTGTGGGGAATCACAGTAGAAACCAGTCACCGCTACTCAGTGGTGTGGTACACGCCACTGTCCGTTTGGACCTGTAAACGAAACCCCTGTTTTGAACACCAACCATCGTCTCCCACCAGAAACGCATCTTACCATGCTGGGGTAAGATTTGTGCCAAGGTAAAGAAAGGGTACGCCGTGTGCAAGCAGTACATGCACTTCATTGCTCACTCAAGATGGATTAAGATGAGAAGCCTCTATGATTTCTGGATCTAGAGCATTGCAAAGCTAGATTGATGAATTATCTCCCCTTCACTTTCAGCTGTCAAGCTTCAACTTTTTTTTCAGTGCAGAATATTATTTCCTCATGCTTCAACCTTTTTTCCACATTCCTTTCTCTCAGTGCAGCTGTAGCTCCACTTTGTGGAAGATGAGGAAAGCGGAGAGTGACCCAGGTGTGTTAACCGCAGGATTGCGCAGAGCTTCTGAACCTGGCAGGCGCCTAAAAGATGTGGGTTGTCAGAACCAGCCAACGATTGGTGAGGACTAAGACTGTTTTCTCATTCTTTTTCAACTTGAAAGGCACTCAAATCAACACCTTGCTGTATTCCTCCCTCCTACCTAGTTGTTAATATACAAAAAACAACTGTAAAATACAGCATTGCAAAAAACTGAAGGGAAATGTATTTCCTATATATCTACATATGCAGCCATGGAAACTGCCTGACCACAGATTCATTTCTCATAAAGAAGGAGGAAGATTTTTCAACCTGTTCAGTACTCTCTTGAATATTCTGATAGAAATTAATGTATTCCATCTCTCAGGAAATTCTCCAGTTCTAGGGTTAATGCTAGAGCTGAACTGGCATTGTTGAGTGTCCAGAGGCTACAGTTATGAATGCTTTTAAAGGTATTAAATAATTAAGTAAGAATACTTAAATTATAATTACAATTTCTTTTTAAAATCTGTTTTCCATTAAAATGGAAGAGGACTGGATTTCTGACAGGGTTACCC
This sequence comes from Vanellus vanellus, assembly GCF_965231255.1. Lineage (NCBI taxonomy): Eukaryota > Metazoa > Chordata > Aves > Charadriiformes > Charadriidae > Vanellus > Vanellus vanellus. Next base: position 44,436,011 of record NC_138905.1, read on the forward strand.
ACCAACTGCACAGAACTGAAATGATTTTTCAAGGGAGGCGATTTGGAATAGACTTGCCTTAAAAAACGCTGGTACTTCTGGATGTTGCAAAATCGGGATCACTTTGTAATGAGGGTGGGGATCTGGCTTAAGACGTCTGACTATAGGTGTCCACGTACAGGTGTCTATAAGTGTACCTGATGCTTAATTCCAAGTACAGACAGCAGAGATTTGGTCGATGAAGCAGCCGTTTCACGCACAAGGCAGCGGGTGCGTACGCGCATTAGGGAGCAGCATCGGTCTCTGGGCTCCAGTGACTACACCCAGCGCTCATGCCGAGACCTGTAAGTGGGCACCTCAGTCTAATGCCAGTTTCAAAATAAATCTCTCCCAAACCATCCAAAGCTGCCCTCCGACAAGTTGGCCCCGCACAGGACAAAGCATTATTCTGGCACTTCGCTCTGAAGAGACTGTGAAGCGGTTTAGGAACCCCTCTCAGTGCTGGCCCTGTTCTGTGCTTCAGCAGAGCATGCGCTCTTAATTGCAAGTTCATGTCATGTCAGACTGTGGCAAGAGCTGTAAAGCCCCACTAAGTGCTGGTCACGTCAATTTGATCAAAACCACATCAGAATAATAGGAAGAGAGAGGAGCTGGATTATCCTTTTAATAGGTGAGGGCATTATCTCAGCTTTGGATTTGAGGGCCAGTGCTTTTAATGCTTTGTAGGCTGTACTCAAACCAGACCCAGCACAAAAAAGTGACAGCAGCTAAGGCGCTTTGAAATGCTCACCCATGACTCTGTTGTCTCTGTAATTTCATTTCAGGAATGACTGCGTCTGAGGAGAAAGCCTCAGGTCTCTGTAAGGAACAGGAGATGATAGACATGTTCTGAACAATATTCACAAGGCATTTGAGGACTTTTCAGGAAGGCAAACTGTAAGGGAAAAAAGTAACATGATTGTTGACGTGACACGGGAAGTGCTGACAAGAGTACTCCAATTTCTACCACATACGGAGCTGTGAAGACCACATGTAACATCGAGGGATGGACACCTTACAGCAGCGTAACATACAGCTGTCTGCCCAGGCTAACGCATGCAGGGAGGGCATTGAAAAATCAATGGCGGCCCAAAGGAAGAACATGAGGTTGGATACCTTACTTACATACGTACAATCTAGGGAAAGCTCTTGAAGTATGGTGTAAACAGGCCTGAAGCCTTCTTGTCGAGGGCCGTACAGCAGGACAGTGCTGGCACTGACGGAAACAGAGGGAACCACAGAAAGCTCTGTGGGGCTGCCTGCTCAAGACGTCAGAGTCGAGAGGCGAAAGCGTTCGAAAAGATTTTGTTTATTTTAAAGAAATTCAAGGAACTAACACAGCTCGTAAGTGGTCACAGCATGTCCCAGGCCCAAGGACACCATATTCTTGGCCTCCTTAAGAAGTAAGCAAGCATGCGGAGCACGGGCAGCAGCCCTTGTCTCAGGACTGCTGCCAAACACCCCATGCTAATGCTGACAGTTTCAGGCTTTAAATTTTCACCAGCTCTCCACACAGACCATTCATCTGGGGGGAGTTTCCCAAGCAGACCTCTTTGGAGAAATCATCTTTCTTTCCAGGGTTTAGCTAACACCAGGGAAGCGGACCATGTAAACAGTCTGAGCCTCTGAATGAAAGGAATGTGGAGAGGAACGGAGATGAAGGACTAGAATGTAATTCCTGTAAACAAAACGATCAGCTTCTTTTAAATTAAACACATACCTATCTCCCCACTGCTGCGTATATATAAGTACAGCAGTTCAGTAAATTCCTGGGAAATATGAGAGGCAGCGGTCTAGCATCCAAGAAAACGTTGCTTTAAGCTTGACTTAAGGAAATGAAATTTATGAGCGTCTAAAGCCTGTATTGTTATGAGGCTTCGCTGTAACCTGACAGAAGTCCTAAAGCTGCAAGTCAGATGCCAAATGCATTCAAAAAATTCATTAGACCTCACAATACAGTTAAAATGCATCTCACATATTCGATACACGTTCTTAAAAAATGCTCACGCACACAGCCTCCTTTAAAAAAAAAAAAAAAAAAGTCATCAAAAGCAAGAATTCCACAAGGGAAACTTTGAAGCAGGAACAACAGAAAGTACAGCATTCGTGTGAGATTTTGCATATGTAAATAAGTTGATGACGATGACGACAACGAGAATAATTTTGAGGGTTATGGAACTTGAGTATGACAATCTCACAAAAGCCGTTGTGCCTTTTTTTTTTTTTTTTTTTTTTTTTTTTTTTTTTTTTTTAAGCCCAAGGACCCCGCACCGCCGTGGCCGGTGTGTAGCGCGGCGGTGCCACCAGCAGATGTCAGGGGCGGACCGCGGGCGGCGGCGGCGGCGGCGGGGCCGGGACAGCCCAAACCCGACCCAAATAAAACGGCAGCCGAGAAGCACTTGAGAGGCGCAGATGTCGCTGCTCGTACTGGATCAGTCCTTCTTACTGATGGAAAACGCCAATTTGGAAAAAGAGAAAACAAGGTTCCTGGTGCTGTTACCTCTCGACATTAACAGTAAAAATATCTTTCTCATCTCTTACTCTTTTAGTACTTCGACCAAGACCTGAATGCTTCAACCCAACATACACCTGTACGCCTGCTTGTGTATACACGCACAGCTCTGGGATCACGCATGACATGTTTGATATGTGCTACAACAACTTCCTGAGGCTAAAATTTGTGTATTTGACTGCAAAGTTCGTAATAACTGAAGAGGTTTTAGTGCAATTCATTAGAAGTGTTTTATCTAAGAAACACAGAGCAATTTGTGTTTGACTTTTTCTTTCTGCAGGTTCCCTTTCAGGGTGCTCAAGAGAAGATATCGATTACTAAGAATAGAACTGAGCTCAGTTTATTGTAGACCTAAAGGTTTATGACATTTAAGATTACAGCGCTTATCTACTCTTTGGCTTTTGCTCTCGCTACAAAAGGGTTTGCCCCAGTAGATTTTTATGACTTCTTTTCTATTTCCTTATACTCATCCATAATATTTACTGAGCACTGGGATGACAAATGGGGCAATAACAACCCACTCATGCGGATTCATTTCTGCCCAGTGGCTACGGACAGGCAGGCAGGGACCGGTCCTCTGTCTGAAGGCATTCTGAACACACGTAATCTGCCAACTTTCAGATACTAGACTGCAAGCTATATTGGTTTTATTTTCAGTCATAAGCGGTCCTGCAGAACCAGCAAGAATCAGTAGTGCTTTACCAGGTTTAGCCACCTATAGATTTGAGAACACATGACGGGACTGTCTTGCCTTCTAGCTGGAAATCCCCAAATCATAGAATCATAGAATCATAGAATGGTTTAGGTTGGAAGGGACCTTAAAGATCATCTAGTTCCAACCCCCCTGCCATAGGCAGGGACACCTCCCACTAGACCAGGTTGCCCAAGGCCACGTCCAGCCTGGCCTTGAACACCTCCAGGGATGGGGCCTCAACAACTTCCCTGGGCAACCTGTTCCAGTGCCTTACCACCCTTGTAGTGAAGAATTTCTTCTTAATATCTAATCTAAATCTACCCTCTTCCAGTTTAAAGCCATCCCCCCTCGTCCTATGGCTACACGCCCTTGTAAAAAGTCCTTCCCCAGCTCTCCTGTAGGCCCCCTTTAGGTACTGGAAGGCTGCTATAAGGTCTCCCTGGAGCCTTCTCTTCTCCAGGCTGAACAACTCCAACTGTCTCAGCCTCTCCTCATAGGAGGGGTGCTCCAGCCCTCTGGTCATATTCATGGCCCTCTTCTGGACCTGCTCCAGCAGGTCCATGTCTTTCTTACGTTGGGGGCTCCAGAGCTGGATGCAGTACTCCAGGTGGGGTCTCACGAGAGTGAAGTAATGGTTCAGAATGGTTCAGGTTCACATAAAACCAAGAAACAGAACAGTCTGGATTTCAAATGAAGAGCCACTGTCCTTTTTCAGTTCTCTGGGACACACGGATTTTTCTATCCCAGCCTTTAGCAAAAGGCGGGGGGGGGGGGGGGGGGGGGGAAGTAGGGAGAATAGATTTTTTGGTTCAACTGTTCTTTATGAATGTAGATCTGAAGAGTTCTATCATCTCCAGCATTAAAAACACAATTAAAGTCAAGTTTACAGTAAGAAAGTACAGTCTTTAAAAATGTTCAAGGCCTTAGAAATAAGCAATAGTTACCATTCAGCAATGAATTATGAAAATTATTTACAAATGTATACTAATTCAATTGTCTTGGAAATTACTGTTCACTTTAAGGTCTAGAACAGATGCAGCTCCAATACTGTAACTTCATTAATGTTTTAGTTTCCTGTAATTATAACTTTGGTCCTTACTGTCCATACCTGGCAGAAGTTAATTACAATTATATTAGGATGTTTTTCCTTGACATTTTGTTTCACTTCAGCTGAGCAAAACCAAGATAAACCACACCTAACTTGAGTCTGATTCAATCACACCCCCCCTATCTACCCTGCGCCAAACTGGCCTGGATTTACTTAAAACCTCTACTCCATCTACTGACCTGCAGTACTGGAATTTGTAATGGAGTTCATAAACTAACACTGCAGGTCAAGAGAAGAATGTTGAAAATGGGAGACAGTAAACAGAGCGGCCAAGAGACGTGTCTTCATCCAACCTCTGGCTCCTGAGGAATTCGGAGGCTGGGAGAGCAGCGCGTGGGGAAGCACACCTTTGGGCCGCCCCTTCTAAGGACTGGGTAGAACCGTTCAACTTTATTTTATGAAATATATTCTGCAAAATGAAGTCACATTAAAATGTTCTGTATAGGAGGAAAGACAGCTGATGAATTCTTATTCCCCTGTGAATTAAACTGGCACGCGAGTCACCATCTGGGCAAAACAACGTGAGCCCCACCTCTTCCTTCCGAGAAAAATTTGCAAGGTCCCTCATTAAGAAACACTCTGCTACTTTTTAACTAGGATAGTACTAGGCTCCTTTAGGTTTGTTTTTTTTTTTGTTATTGTTTTTGTTTTGCTACTTTTTCCTTTTTGCATAGCTCTATGTATCTGACGTTAAAATTAGAGTAGCTCTTATGGCTGCAAAAATACAGATGAGATGTACAACAAATGATCCTGAAGAGCAATTCCAAGAGATGCACAATATACGTGACGTGTAAGAAAGTAACTTTCCAACACCTAGAGCCACCACACACAAGTTTTCATTCAGGATATTTTGGTCTCTTCAGGCCTCATGAAGTGACCTGGCCTCCCATGAAGGAAGCCTTTCTTTCCCATTTCAGAATGAGGATTCAAATGGAAAACTTCACTCCTGACAGAACTGGACATGTGGGTCTCACCAGCTGCCTCGGTCGCTCACCATGTCAAGGTAGGGGAGCCCTTCACGCTCAGTCCTTTCTCCCCCTTTCCCTCACCTTGCATCAAGGGTGGTCACAGCTGTCTGGGGGATCCTTCTTCCCTTACTCCGGAACAGGCCGTTTCACACACATACCCCCACCCTCCCCCATTTAGACACGTCCCTTTCAGCCTCAGCAGAGGAGGAAAGCGTTACACACAGGCAGCGCTCTGCCACCAGGTTTTCTTCTTTTTCCTTGCCCAGGCCTCTGCTCTGGCTCCCTCTGAAAGCTCTCGGCCTGCTCGCTTGCTTTCTTCTGAAAAAGTGGATTGCTGAACTGGCTTCTGATTTCATGCCCCAGCCGGCTGCTTCCCACGCCACAATTCCTTGATCCCAGCCTTCCCATGATGTTACCGGCCCGTGCTGCCCCGCGGTATTTCTACCTGGAGGAGGGCTCAGGGAGCCCCGGGGGCAGCCCCAGCCCCCTCCACCCAGCCCCGTACCTGGACGCACGTACAGGTGAGGTCCCCGAGAAGCAGCCGCCTCTAGAAAACAGCTGATTGAAAGGTCTCGACTGAGAGATCTAAGCACCTCTATCTAAAGAGTAACTAGGCTATTGAAAACAAAAATGCTGGTTTAGGATGGAGGTCACACCACCTGTTGGATATAATCTAGCATGTATGTAATTCAGTAATAAAGTGGGTCAAGATCCTGTTTCCTCGGTAGCAAGTGGCAAGCAGGGCAAAGAGTTATCAGAAAGAGACTATTATTAATTGTCCAGGGAGAGGTCAGTGTTTCAATCAGAGTTCGAGTGATTTAAGCAGCCTGGGGTCAAGCAGGCGATGGGGCGTCTCTCTCCCCCGCTCTTTAGCGCTGCATCCAGCCTGGTCCCTGCCGAGGGCTGACATCCTTCTCTCGTCATCGTGCTGCTGAAGTAGGTTTCATAAACAACCTAATAACAGTGGTTTCCCAACTATGGGCCACAAATCACATGCCCTTGATCTACAGAAAGCTGGCTAGCTCTGTCAAGCTGACTCCACTCATTTCACTTAGGAAGAGAAACAACAAATGAGAAAAAAATGTACTTAAGAGAAAAACGGATTGTACGGTTATATCGGTGTTAAATTAACAGAAAAGGAAAGAAAACCTCTTAGAGAGGCAAGCTAGGAACACAGAGGCTTTCCTCCTGTTGCTTTTCCATGTAGGCATTTTCTGTAATTGCTCCAGAAGTAGTTACGCAATCCTGACGAGATCCTCTATTTAACGTGGTTATATTTAGGAGGAAACTTGGGAATTAGTATTTGTTCTTGTACAATGAAATTACTTGTGGTGAGACTGCCCTCTTCCTGGCTCTCTGGCATACAGCTCTCACAGGAGAACTGCATGGTGACAAGGGAAAGTACATGGAGACTAATTAATCTTGTGTTGCATCTGTTTTTAATTCCTAATTTAGAAAGATATTAAAAACAGATTCTAGAATGGCTATCCGAAGTTCTGGGCATGTTTTCCAAAATATCTTCTGTTCTCCAATAACACTAAAACCCATTAAACCACAGTCTTAGCAATGATCTCTCCCCTTCTAAGAAACAACTATTTAAAATCCTTTCCCTACCATTTTACCCTAACTGAAAGAAAAAGGAATGAGAAGTGTTTACAGTGTCTAGATAGCTAAAACATTAGTTCTCTTGAACACTAAACATGAGTTATAAACCACAGAAAATTCCCGAGTTGAGGAGTTCACGTGGCAAACCTTACACTAGCAGATCTATCCCCTTTATAGAAAAAAAAAGGTCCCTCTTAAACAAAATCAGAATCCTCCTACGGCAGATCAGAGATGAGAAAGGTACGCTCTGCTTCCTTCAAATGCACCTGGCACTATGAATGACATAATGGCATTTCTCCTTCCTTTAAAAGGACCTTTTCAAAGGACTAGATGCTGCCCAGGGTTCTTTTTTACCACGGAGCACAGAAACCACTGTGCACTAAGATCATCCCGTGCTATTTAGTTTCTCGTGCAGACCGTACTCTTGCTTTGCTGTGATTCAAAGGAACAGGTTATTTACTGCCCCTGCCACTGGTCTGCAGAGTTTGTAGTGCTCTGTCCTTACTACCGCTGCTCGTAGTCAAATTCCCCCTTTCCTCGGTGAAGAAAGTCCCATCACCTCCACTCCATTCTCTCTTCACGATCCGCCTTTTAAATTCTGGCTGGTTCTTGCAGAGCTTGCAAGCTCCCAGGTCTCTCTGCAGCTCCACCGAACCAACCTTGCCGTCGGCGCGTATCTGAGACTCACCCCCGGGGCTCTCCAAGGAGGGACCCAGCAGAGCCCACAGCAGCACACAGGCGCACGCTCATGGCTGGTGCTCATCATCTGCTGCTGCTTCTGCCCAGCCCTCTCCATCGCCTGCGGACACTTTCTCATTTCTCTTTTTACTGCGTATCACTGAGACAATTTTTAAAAACTACATGTGCCCAATACGCTTTCACGATAATCTGAAAATAGGTAGTCGGTTTAAAGCCTTGTGCTGCGATGTTCACCAGAGATCATATAGGCTCAATAACAGCATATAGATTTTTTTATCAGCTGAAAACTGACAAAAGGGGTAGCTTTTAAAAGCTTATCTGCCTGAAGAGGAAGAACCTCCCGGCTCTCACCTTTCGCGGCCCATAGTCTGGATGCCTTTCTAAGTTGACTGGATGCCTTTCTGGTTGACTGCTGTTATTTTGCTGAGCGCTGGGACAGGCTGTCTGCTGGCAAGAGGACCCAGGCCACCCTCCTCTCGCATTTGACTTACCGCGCCCCTATTGTTTTAAAGCTTTTTTTGCAACGTCCTGGGCTTTTACGCTGACCCCTCTTCTGTCCCTTTCTGCTTCCTCTGCACCCCACAGCTATTGCTCCCTATTGCGCTAAGGAAATAAAAGGAAAAACAAAATCAGTATGCGTGAGGACTTATTTTTAAATAATTCTATTTTCCACAGGTTCAGCACAGCCTGGCTACTGCGGCAACCATTTCCATGCCAACACATCAAGCAAACAGCATTGTCTTCTCCCCTCCCAAGCCAAATATCATCATCTCGTACAAATATACTCCTTGCAGGCGTACTTACCAGCGCCTCGATCCCTACCTGCCGCCCAGCCTGACCTTTGCTCGCGCTCCCGTCCCTCGCCGACCGACACACCCCAAATTCTCGCGGTGACGCACAAACAAAAAATACCGTAGCAGACCCGCAGTGAAGTCGAGCATCGTAAAAAGTCTTGTTAAAGAGAAAAGGCAGTGTAACACATCCAGTCTTCCCCCCCCCCCCCGGCTGCATGACACCGAATTTGAAGCGGAGGCTTGCCCTCCCTGGGCTTGCAGCTTCCCATTCCTAGGCTTGGGATCCTGGAGCCACGTTAGTGAGAAGTGTAGCAGTACCCACGTATTCCGTCTTTGCAACTCACCAGGCAGAACACGACTCGCTCGCAACTCGTGTTAAATAAAAGTGTTTCCTTTTCTATTTTGGAAAAAAGGTCTAATATTTGGTTATACTGTGTGCTCATTGGGATATGATTTCACAGAGATCCAATTTCTTAAGCACCGAAAGAAATATCCTCCAGAATGTCATTTTATCTCTTCTTGCAAGTGCCAAGAATGCTTAACGAGCTAAATACCATAACGTTATGCAGGCGACAAAACCAGGGGGGAAAAAAGTTCTACCCTCGATTTCAAATTTGGGTGCTTTATTCAAAGGGATTTCATTATTACTTTTCTTAAAAGGTGATTAAGGTTCATTAAAATCCAAAGTAGCGCTTGCCAAGATCTCAAACCAGTTTATTATTTTAATTCTTGCGTGATGAGGAGGAAAAATATGTTTTGTTTCGATCTCTTTGGTGAGGAGATATGGCCTCTTGCCAGCTTACAAGGAGGAAAAATTCCCCTTGGTGCCAACGCCCAGCAAACTGCATCCTGCGGCTCCCCCCTCGGTGCTGGATGAGGCGGCTGACAAATCAATAGCTGACGTGCTCGACAACCTCCCTGTTTCTCGAGTATCGGGACACGCTGCTGTTCGCAGCAGAGCGGCGGGAAAGAGGGGTAAAAATTTCAGAGGGGAGGAGCAGAGGAGGAACATGACATTTTGCCAATCTGCAAATAAATGGAAGCTGATTCATCCTGTCCAGTGGGTTTTCGTATCAGCACTCGGTTAATGATACTGCCCTGAAATATGTCGGTTCAGCTGTCTAGCTGCAGCGGCTTAGTGGACAGCACAGCGTGTCATCTAGTGCACGGCCCGAGAGAGGAGAAAACCCAAACAGAAAGTCCTTACCTATAACTCTTGCTCCCTGCATGGCTACTTCAGTTGTTTACTTTCCGTGCTCACGCGGCTCTGACTGCAGCGCAGGGCCAGAAAAGATTGCTAATACATTCAAATATTGAGCATTTGGCAGCATCGATGCAGGCATTTCCTGAACCCTTCAGTTAAGTGGTTTTGCCTCCATGGCATTCAAAAATGAGTAAAATACACAGAACGCTCCAATTGCAGAGGTAAATAGTAATCTGCTGGGATAATAATTTAGAATCTAAACTGAACTAGATTTCAGCTTAAGCACTAAAAATCTCATGAGTTACCAATAAGGCAAGGGATAACAGAAGAAAATGAAACCAAGAAAAAGGACAATTGCACTCTTCTACTGTAGAATCCTCAAGTAGTCAAATGAGATCTACTTGTCTTTCTTTGAAGTGCCATAAGAAAGAATTCAATGCTGTCAAAGGAAAAACGATAGTGAAGAGACGGACCTGAAATGCTTGAGTCTTTATTTAGCTACAGATTAGACAGTAGCACTAAAGCAAAACAGCTGAGAAGTCCACATCTTCACTTACCTACAGAACAGACAGACCAAAGACATTAGCTTTATTCACCCATTTCAGTAATACATTGGCCTTTTGGATATAGGAGTTTAGTTTCCACTTGGAGTACTTTTTTGACCTCTCATGTGAGCTAACACCCAATTTACAGCTTTACTGTGGACATCTACAACCAAAATTCAGAATGGTGTATTGCTCTGCGTTGCAGAGGCAGCCCTGTGAGCACCTGCCCCTCACCGCTGCCTCTGAACCGCTGAACATTTCCACTTCTTATTACAAAGCCCAAAGAGCAATCCGCTTTTTTTCTACTGCTGGAGTTACGCGGTTATTGCCAGGAACAGTTTCCAAATATTGGAACAGGGTCCCACAGAAGGAAGCAGTGCAATTCCTTCTGCTCTCAGCTGCCTCGGCTGTAATATTAATGGCATTCAAAAAGCCCCGTAAACTCAGTGGACAGGTTGCCAAATAAAAAGGATGCGATTCCTACGTAGAGAGTTTCTCAGTGGAGAGCGCCGACAGCTGCTCAGAAGGGATCTGAACGAAGCACACGCTTCCAGAGCTGCACCAGCTGCTTGCAAAATGAGAAGGACCTTTCCTTAGATCCTTATCCAGGTCCGGGCTTTTACAATCGAGTGCACCCAGAGGAGTATCCTCCTCCTCCTGCTGCTACGCAGACCAATCAAAAACGCACGTATGAAATCTCAGTGAAACAGATGAAGTTAAGAAAGGGAGTGATGAATGTTACTGAATACTAAAGAAAGTAGGAAAATGTAAAAAATGTTTACTTTTACCTTATTTTAAAGTAGTCTTAGGTATTACATATAATACAGTTAATAAACATTGCAGTTCTTGCAGGAACACAGCTTTCAAGCTATCAGTTTTTGGATGAAAACATTTAGTATTAAAAAATGATGGATCATTACACCAACAGCAAACTGCTAATTCTAGTTAGCATTTCCTACAGCAAAACAGTTACATTTTCAAACCAGTACAACTATTTAAATGGCTGTAAAGGAAGCACCTGAATAGTTTTTCAGTTACATAAAATGTCATCCTAACTTCATAAACATAAACCTAAGATACGTACATATGCAATTATTCTAAGTGTTTTTAAAAAAAATCCTACAAGCGCCACCGCTTTAGAACAGGCACAGTGAATTACAGTAAAATGTACTGAATTACTAAACTCAGTAAACACTATATTCAACATGCCCCTTAAAATATTCTTATATTTTCTTCTGTGACACTTGCATACTACTGTCTGGCGTTCCCCAAAGGCAGTTGCCTTTTGCTTTTCAAAAATCTCTCAGCAGCTGCTGAAGACTTTGTTATGTTTAAATCTGCGGGATGCAGCGACACGGCTCTCAATGCCAGCAAGTCACAAGTCCTCCATAAAGTAACGATGCCTTAGCAAGGGGCTCCCACCGTACCCCAAGAAGCAGCTCTGCCACGTTTCTGCTGGAGATCTGACTACTTGGGGCTTGCCTTACACATTCCCAAATCAAACATCAAACGTACTAACTGATATTACTGCAGCAGTACCACAAATCAGGTAATATTGGAAAAGTAATGTCCAAATTTTCTACCCACTCATCTACAGCTTAGCATGGTCTCGTAAAGACCTGATCAAAGCTGTGATTTTAAATAGTAATTTGGATTTTTTTGAGGGGTGGAAACTCATATTCTTTTCGTTTTTAACTATCTGTGCAAAGGGGAGCAAATGAAGGGCTGGAGATCACGTTTTTATCATAAAAACACTATATTGTAGTGATGACCGTAACCATTTTTAGATCTTTATAAAAGAAATTAATGCAGTTTGTCATCCTTTCCTTATCGAAAACTACGTGAAGAAAATGTTGGAGAAAACTTAGATTTTCTCCATCCTTACACACATATTCCTCTTCCTAATATTCAGTCCTGCACAGTCTCAGCCCATACATTTACACCCAATTTTCTCCCTCCTTTCAACCATCTATATAAATCCTGGAATTTAAAGAGTGAAAATTGAAAGTGGTCAGTTTTTCTTTAACGTAACTTCTCATACAAAGCCAAAGCAACAAAATTACAGGGTTTTTTAAGAGAGAGTTTATTACAAATATAGTGAGCAGAAGCAGTTAAATGGGAAGAAAGAGTGATTCAGTTGGGAACAATTAGCATTTGCTATATAATTGCTTCACAGAGAAATATGAGAGTTATTTCTAGAGAGTCTCAACTTGCAAAGCTTCAGCGGTTTTATTGTCCCCACCCATTAAATATATTTGGTAGCTGGCTGTAACCACACTTACACTGTTGCAATCAAACTTTGAAACTCTAAAATGCATCTTTGTTGTAACGAGCCTTCAGGCAAAAGCAGAGATTAACATTTCTGAGAGAGAGAAAAACAAAGATTTCATTCCACAGGCTCTCGGTCTACAAAATCTGATTTCCAGAGATAAATACTAATGGAGAATGTGTCAAGATGCCAATTATCAAGCTGCTGTTTTCTCAAATATAACGTTGTGAAACAGAAAAACAGTGGTTTTCTTTTAAATTATGGTTTGGGTTCTTGGAAAATACCCTGGTACAAAGAAAGGACAAGAGTTAATGCCGCTTTGTTGCATGAGATTAGGCAATAGCTTGTTGAACGAGCCTGTAACACCTAAATATCTTCAGGTCATTTCATCACGGGAAACCCATAAAAATTGCGTGAGTTCCCGCTCTAAAAGACTAAGCAGAGATTAAGTGCTCATTTTTGCTGTCACCACATTGTAAGCGCATCCTTTTGCTATTTCAGAAAGCACGAAATTTTATTAGCCTTAACACCTAAAGAAGTGAACAATGAGAAGATCAGTTATAAAATCTGTTAATCAACATTTCTGTTTACAGAAGAAAAGGCACCAAATGGGCATACATTTTCATTTCCTCCCTTATTAAAGAAACTCCAGATCTCAAAACAAAGTTTGATACTTATGTTATTTAATATTATTAAAGATTTACAGCGTATTGATGAAAAATCAACATAGGCTTGGATTATTACCTCTGCAGCGTAGATAAGGCTTTCAACACTCAGCTGTAACAGAGCTTTAACCACATAACAAATACCCACGAGCCCAAGGTGCTAATTAAAGGTATCAAAGATGGCACCTCTTACCTCAAAGATTCTCTCTAAAACTTACACAATCATTGCCAAAATTTAGTGTTTAATCTCTCAGTAATTAACATCACAGACACATTTCCTGAAGAAAGCCTAAAATGCAAACAAAAAAGTAAGAGAATCTCCCTTTTCCTACTCCCTCATTAGCAACATCCACCGCAAACCCATCACTAGTTACTAACCATATTTTCCACGGTTTGGCCCAAACTAGTAGAAAATGCAAATTAGACACTTCTGGAACTCTGCTATATTAAGGTACTTGCAGGATTTTGGTGTGCAGAGACAACGGTGCTCCCTAGGAGTCCATCAATGACTACCAAGGCAGTCCCTCAAACACTGCTGGGTTTTCTTTTCAGCCAGATTTTCTTCAACGAAGAAAACAAGACCTTACAGACTTCTTTTGATCTCAAAGTGCTTACACCTCAAATCTGCTCCTAGAACTTTTCCAAAGACATTTAACTTCAAGTGCTTGTTAAAAGAAGTCCTGGAAATTTGGGGTTTGTTGAAGTAGGCAGCCTCATCAGACTATAAAATGAGCCCAACTTAAAGGTGTTAAGATTCAAAAGTCCTCTCCAGAGGCAGCAACTTTGAGTTCTAGAGGACTTGACATTGCCTAAGAAAATGAAGCGCTGTCTTTTTACATGGTATAAAAGACTCCACCCATTTCCTAATCAAATATTAAAACATGTCAAATCCAGAAACTGCCGGTCAGTTTTAGTTAAACAGAAATCCCTACTGAGATACCAAGAGAGACTATGGCTATAGGCTGTGTAATTAGACCTTCCTGCTCAAGGAATGCCAAGTGAAATGTATGTATCTGTTTCCATATGCAAAGGATTGTCAGCTGCTAGACTGGAAGCTCTCAGCTGCAAACCTGTAGATGTAGGTGGAATCTCACTAGATATCCACAGAGAATTGTGCTATTTGGGACTGCTGGATACATATCAGAATGATCTCTCTGTTGTTCATTCCTGCCCGAGTGCTTTCCATACGTCAACATCACTCTTACATGTGATATTCCTACAAAGTTTCGTTTTCATTTTTAACAATTGGAGACTAACAGAACTTTTCAAGCTGTAACTAGAGCACTGAATCACCTCAATATCTACATCAACATTCAATCCCTCTCAAAACCTTGGTACGTTCTTGATGTCCCAGAGCAACTTCCGGCAGCACTACTTTCCACAGAGTCATTATTCACCGAATGAGAAAACTTTCTCATACAAATGTTTGAGGTCTGTTTAAGAATAGAAAAAAATCCAGCAAAGAATGGTTTTATGGACATTGTTACACTTCATAGATACCATTTGAAGGTTCTAGCAGCACAAAAGAGAAAGGAAGAGATGGGCTCGGAGACAAAAATGAGAACGTCCACAGGAAAACGTACAAAGTGCTAAGATGGGGCAGATATTGTATGGCAAGTCCAGTGACTAAAGGAGGAGCACAGAACAGGCACTTCTGTACTTGGAACTAGAGTTTCCCAGCAAGAGAGAAGAACCGAAAATGCCAAAGGCAAAAACTGAGGAAGGACATACTTTTGTATTTTAAAACAAAATCCGAAGGCCACTGGGCTTTCATAAAGGAAGTTAACTGAAGGAGTAACAATCCTAAACTGAATTCACCTAAATTTTAAAATTTACTAAGTGCAAGTGCTCACAAAGTCTTATCCATAAAGTAACCATGGTGCTGAATGCGTGGTTTCTTAAAAAAACAACTTGAAATGTAAATACCATAAAACAACATTATAAACTTTATAATAAACTGTGATAGACTTATTATCTCCCTGGTGTTTACTCATGATCCACTTGTTCTCTTTATGTGTAGTCTGCAGCAATGAATGAAAAGGAGGTTGTCTTTAATGATTCTGCCTGTGCAGAAGAGAACATGTATTCATATAGCAATTTTAGAAATTTAATCTATTGTGAAGTCAATTATTTTCATTTGTGTAGAAGCAGCACTGTCACATCCTTCATTACCTTGTCCTGGGAAGGGCTATACTTCAACTTTGAAGTATGGGAAATGGTCATTTCCATCCAATTGGAAGGATGCTCACTACATTCCTGAAGCAGATAATGAGCACAGTGGATATATGCAGATTTCTCTCTTGCGTGTGTGCAAACACATGCGCACTTGAAGAACTGAATCTGAATGTGAGAATAATTCTAGCCGCTCAGGCTGGGAGCTTCCCAGTATGAGTGACAAATCCAGTTAGAATTTTAGTCAGACAATATGAATTCTCCTTTAAACACAATAAGTAGTCAGCCTGGATTAAAAAGAATTTTGTTTTATTTGGACAAAGGCACACAGTCTTTATTGTTAGATTAAACACGTATCTTTTACCTGCAATAGTAAGAACCTCAACATCATTTTTACTCTGATACCACAAATAATATCACAACTAGTCAATGTTCAAAACTAAAATGGATATTCAGTTATTTATAGCTTAATGACGCTTCAACTTTTTAAATGCATAAAATGGATATTTTAAAAAAAATGACGCCACGTTATGAGACTACCTTCAGAGGAAAACTCAACTATCACAATTTTTCCAGAACAGAAAAATCACAACTAGCCCTGAACAAGAACAGTTACACCAGAAATCCAGAAATAAAAGCAAAAGAATTAAATTAACAAGGTAATGTACATCTGCTACAGTACAAGGAGAAATGGCAGACGGAGATTTGCTACAGTAAGTCAACATACTTAGATCATGAATGCTACTAAAATACACATCAACGTCCTTTTTGTCCGGGATATATTTAAGTAGTCCTAAAGAAATGCTTAATAACAGAAGTAGAAATGCTTCTAGAAATGTTGGTGTCAATCCCTTTTGCAGGAATTGACATCAGAATGACTGGCATGGAACAGATCTGTAGTGAACTTCTATACCAAACCGAATTACAAGATCCACAATTAATTGTTTCATTTTAAACAAAACTTTTAAGTATAACCCTTAGATCCTTAGTCTCAGCAGCTACAGGTAACAGCATAATTTTTTTTTTATTGTACTAAGTTTTTAAGTCATGGCTTGCAATGGTAATTTCTCCAACTAAAATAGTTGTTTCTTATTAAAAACGTCAGATGTTTATGATCATTAATACTGATGCAAATGGACCAACTCAACTGACATCTTCATAAAGGGTCTGAGCCCAAGAAATACTGACACTCAGTCGTATGTTAATGGTATACATAGTTATTACTCATGTATTTGTTTCCTAATAATTACCTTTCCTCTTGGCTACTAATACTGATTTGTTTCAATTCAAGCTGGAAACAGCCACAAAGAACTTACAGAAAACCATAAAACAGCTGGAGTCAGTGTAACTCACTCTCCTAGCAAAATGTTAAAAAGTAATTTGATCTCCAGTATTCCTTTTGGTCTCTCTTATGGTAGCAAGTTTCCAAGCTGTAACGGCACCAGGCAAATTGAAAAGAGCTTTGATGTAGGTTAATCAGTTGTTTCCAACATACTAAAACCCCTGTATCTTTTGGAGCGCTTATGCCAATCACAAATTTTTCCACAGCTAATTCTCAGTACAGCTGAATTAAAAAAAAAATAAAAATCATTAGGTTATACTTCCTACTTTGGAAGTCATTGATTTATTTCTTGTTACCCTCTTTTCTCACTCCACCGTTCATATTCAGAGCCAATCTAACTCAGAAATAATTAATTTTCGAATGTGTAAATACAAATCTGGTAACTAACCAAGAAATTATTTACTTTAAAGACAGAAAAAACACTCATTTTCAAATACAGGCTGTACTATCAAGTAACACTGAAATTAAACATTTATTTAAGTTTAAAAAATTTAAAATGAGCGATTTTGAATTTCCTTGTAAAAATCACCAACATTTAGATACAGTTGAACTTCTTTAGGGAATACATCCCACAAAAACTAGTGCATATTGTCAATGATAAAAATATTCCTGCACAATTTTAACCTTCAGCTCTGGATGTAGCGTATATTTTCTATACAACAGTATGTGACCATAACAGGAGTATCATTTTGCATTATCAAATAGGAATTACATGCTGTTCACTATTAAAGTATCTTGAAAAAAACCCTGTCTTATTTCCTTTAGGCAATGGGAGTACTATTCTGCTTAGACTTCCTAGATGACCCAAGTTACCCAGAAACACAGGTGCTAGACCTAAGAGGTTTGGCATGAATTTTAAGACATGGAAGTTGGGGAATCTCCAAGAGGCTTACCCATACTGTTAATATTGCATACTAACACCCCGCCCCCAACCTAGTAAATTAATTTAGCCTAGGTATGTTAATACCCATATTCATTCAGAAATCATATAGCCTTCCCCACTGAGGTGGGTTCCCTGTACTTACAGCAGTCTCTCTGCTTTTAAATCACACAATTGAGAACAATCGAGGTATTGGACGGGCAAGGACACAGACACAGGTTAGTCAATTCCTGGTAAGGGAGCTAATCTAACCCCTTCAAATCACCTAGGATAAAAACATATTGCATGTTTGAGCTCGACTATACGGGCATCCTACTGAAATAAAAAGACAATGGCAAGTAATGACTATACAATTATTAACATTCTAGGTAATACACAATTTTTCCTAGAATCTACTAAATTTCTCCCAAGAGTCTGAAAATGTAAGTGGCAATGAATTGTTATTGACATACTTTTTTCCAAGAAGCTACCTAAATCTTCCAAAATGTCAGCAGAAATGTTATGCTTCAAGATACAATTTGTGGGAACTTTTAAAACCACGAAGAGCTTTACATTAGTATAATAATACACACCAACAATAATGTCTGAGGTACTTTATCTGTGAGTTCCAAACAGTTCCTGTGTTCACACATTCTGCCTGAAGCATTACTCGTTTCAAATAATTGGAAACTTCCCTTGCCAGTACTTCTTCAAGGTAGGGTATCAGATGTACTTCTGCCAAATATTCCTGTCAGCTGGATGTCCAAGTTAAAAAAAATATTCTAATTTTGGCATTACTGCTGCCATGTTTTAATCAATACACATGCAAACCAAGAAGTGATATGAAGACAAATAATTCTTATTTATGTTCTTTGTGCTACTGTTCTTTGGTTTAAAATGTATGTGAAATACAGTTTATGAAATAGCTCATTTACAACTTCGTATTAATATCTGTGTGTTCTGCATTAACGCCTTAATGATGCTGCAATATGTTTGACATCCCATGCCATAAATCAACATGTATATTTCCTACCTAGTACGCAGAGAAGGAAATCATATTCTTCCAGACGAAGTTTCATATTTATTCAGAAGGCATACATTTCAACTGATTTTTTTATTACTTTAAATTTTTAATTTAAAACTGATAAATTAAGGGACTTCTTTCTGTTTGAATAATATTAAAAGCAACATTCATTGGTGTATATCTTAGTTCAGAGGGCCTGTACAAACCCCCCATACCACTTAAACACCTGAGTAAAGGTTTTAAGTGGCATCCCATGGGTTCTCATCCACTGTGAAGGAAAACATCAAGACATCCTGGAATATAAGTGTCTTGAAAAATACTTTAAAGCTTTGAAAAGTTCCTCCTTATTATAATACACAAATAATAACCTATCCTATATCCAAGACAATCCAAGGCAAAGCAATAATACCTGGATTTGAAATTTAAGAAACTCTTACAGTCATTAAATACACATTATGAAAACAACTGGCAAATCTGAAAAGGTGATCTTTATTATATATTAGTTGCCTTTAGGTTTTAAGGTAACAAAAACTATACGCATGCAACTTTCTGACACCAAACTTCAAAATCGTCAAGAAAAAGCCTGAAGTCTTCAAAACATTTTCTTTTCTAGTGTCCTGACTCAAATGACATATACATTTATTCTGATCAGGAATGAAAAATGTGCTGTATTAAAATGAAATAAAGTACATCAAATTTCAGCCTGACAAGAATTTTAAGAGAATTGTTAACTGAGGTCTGTGGTTAATTCCAAATGAAAATTTTGTCTACTATCACATTATAGAAGAATCAGTATGCAGTCACAACTGGATTGTGACATCTGAACAGGCACTTTTTAAACATTTTGTGAGTTTAAAATGAAGGATAAAAGGTTTTTTTAAACCACTTGATGTTTCAAAAGGACATGAATCTCTTGTATGCCTCTCTACTTTGTTATGTACAAATATTTTCATCCAGCTTAAAAAATGACAACACCAAAAAACTCATATTGGTTATGATTACTACAAATTTTAGGATGATGACTTTAAGTAGAAGAGTATTGCAAAAGTGTCTATTAAAATGAAAGCTCCAGGCTTTGTTTGAATTCTCAACACAGCAAACAAACTTACTGTCTGACAGCAAACTTGCATTTCAGCTTTAAAATAAACTGCAGTGCACAACTTCAATATGATTCTAAGAACTCATTAATGCTGATACCACAGGTGATTTTTATTGTTTTTTGGTTTTGTTGTTTTTTGTGTTTGTTTTTTTTTTTTTAATAAAACCTCCCTTTCCTGCCAGAATACTGTTATACAGAAAAAAAAAAATTGCTACTCTACTATTGTCAGTCTCAGATACAGTAAAAAACCCTCAACATACAAGAGTTTTAGAGCAAGTAATCAATCTGCAAAATGTTATACATCAGTAATAAGGCATCCACTTTACAGCTGTTTAAACAAAAAAAGAAATATTTCCCAAAATATATATTTTGGATCTGTGTAAACAAAGCTTATATGTATTGCTTCCATTCATTTCAAAAATATACACTCACATGGACTGAAAGTGATCTTGGTGCTATGAGTTTTAAATTACTGTAATTTATCCAGATGTAATCTGAAGATAGAAAACCCAAATATTTTTGAACTTAATATTTTGAAATATGTCAAAAATTTAATTAATTCTTATGTGAAAAGAAAGCTAAAAATATACCCCAAATTTGATGCCATTTCATTGAATGAAGAAGAAAGTACTATGAAAATAAACATTCATCTGGTTTCCTAACAATAAATATAAAGACAGTTATTATAACATACTGCAACACAGGAAGTATTACTATATTGACCTTAACGTTCAATCAGTAGTTTTTAAATCTTTCCTCATTGAGGCTTGAATCTTCTACCTTGTCAGCTGTCCAACAACTTTTAAGAGGGTTTTATTTTCTTGCTTCAACTGTTCATTTTCATCTTCTATATCATCTAGGTCCTGTGAAAGGAAAAAGAAAAATAAACATTTCTCAGGACATAAATACAAACTCTAAATTAGTAGCAGAAGGAATTTAGCATCTTAGCTCTGAAATGAAGAAGTTGGGGTTGGAAAGAACTAGTGTCACAGTAGCTACCCCTAAATCTATTAAACTGGCCTTTTCCCAAGTGTTACTGTAATTACAAAACGTTAATATTACATTCCCGTGTACAAGCACCTTTAAATGGAAGCACATAACCAAAACTAAAGCTACAGCAGGAATTAACACATCAAGAAACAAAATAGGATGGGTGGGATTATTTTATTGGCATATACATAGAGTGCATTAGTTAATCAGTTATTGCCTCTGCTCCCCAGACTGTGCCTGTCTGCAACTATCCCGCTCACATATACACATCACTGGTTATCACTGCAAGACAACCTGCTTTGTGTTTTAAATTGTTTCAAAAATTTCATAAAGAGTACTGCCTGCTCATTTTTCTTTCATTTTCTGTGAAAAAAATTAAAAGGCATTTTGTAACTTATGTCCGAACTGACACTAAAAGAACAAACAGCATATACAGTAATAATGGATGCTTAAAATAAATTGCTCCCACCCCAAATGTCCATCCCTGTTGCACCAATTAACTTATTTACCCAGTTCCCATTCCACTTCTTCACTTCCTTACCAAGTCTTCAAGCCTTTAAAGTGGAAAGCAGTGAAACTGACTGTTTAATATAAGCATTACTCTGGTAAAAATAATTTTCCTGTACAAGAAAAAAAGACGTGGAAGAAACAGAATGAAAATGAAAAAATGAAGAAACAGAAGAGTGACCTCAAGGACAGCAATTTAATGAGGTAAATGAAAGGCAGGCAAAGGAGGAAGAACCATGATTCTCATTAGAGATCTCAGATGCTTTTAATTGAAGTCTGCAAAACCCTACCGTTGCCATCATAGATTAAACATAAAACAAGAGTAAAGATTTTCTCTCTTTTGTTCCCTTAAGTTGTTAAGCAGCGTTTGACATTCAGAGCCTATTTTCTTGGGGTTTTTTAGTGGGGTCATTCCAGAAGTGCACGCTAGAGTTGTTGTGTTTAATGGGTATCATGATTTTTTAAAAGCCTCTTCAGTTTGCCAAGCCAAAATCCATAGCGCAATACCTTTGCGATTGCTTTATTGCTTTTGTAATGTGGAATCAAGAAATCGCTAGCAGAAATTCCTCTTTGCCTCACAGAAGTAATGCTGCATCACAGTACGAGTGACTTCCAGGAAAAGCATTTGACCACTCCAACATAAAACAGATACAAGTGACTTAAACATGTAAACGCAAAGTTCAGACGGATAGCTACTTTAAATACAGTTTACTATGTAATTGTAAGAAACACACTTTGTTTTCTCTCTTGCACAATTCAGATTGATAACCGGGTGGAAGGGACAACTCTATTTCAATAAAATAATGTGGATTTAGTTCTGTATACATACATAATACTGTGTTTGAACTTGTTAACCTAGCCATCAGATGCTTCAATTAAAGCTTACCCAAAAACCTTCTTTTTAAAATACCTGTAATTTACTCAAAATAAAACAGTAAAAGTTTGCAAAATGTTTATGCTGCAAAAATAACATTCCAAAGATTACTACGAGTAAGAATTTCTTGAATATAAGCCAGGAAAAATAACTATTGCAGTTTAAATATCTACAGAAACAATGGACCAAGAGATGCAGGTGTGGTTTTTGCCACTCTGAAATTTAAAGTTTCTTACTCAAAATCACACCACTAACTTATGCTTATTAGTAAAAAAGATGCAATAGCAGGAAAGCTTGGAGTTCACATACCAAAGGAACCAATAACTACACAACTGACACTAATTGGATTATAAATCCTCAGTGACCGACTCTCTCCAAACACCCACTGAACTACAATGACATCTTAGTGAGGTCAGAGATGACCAAGTGTAAAGTAGGCGACAGTTGAACTTAGCCTACAAATATTGAAATGGCTTGAGATGCCTTTCCCTTCAGACATTTGAGGTTTTTATGAAGCAATTACCCCTTTCTTACAAAAAATGTGGCAGACATACTTTTAGTGGCTAATGTACTGGAGTGAAAAAATGCCATTTATGGCAGAAAACCTTTTCTGTTTCTCTACGTAAATGTAGCTTATGTTCTTCCAAGTATCTTTGTGACGCACTGACTGATCTCAGTAAAAATACACTGTTACATTAAATAAATATATTTACTTAAAATTAGAAAAAGTGTGCCAAGAAGTTTTTAGGATTCTTGGAAAAACAGTTTTTAAAGTGTAACACAATATCTTTACCAATCAAGGATGCATCCACTGTTATGAACTGACTGAATCTTCTAGAAAGAGCTTTTCTTTACATATGAGGACAGAGCAGTCAGAAAGCTATGCAATAAAATAGCGTTTTACGAATTTATTTAGGCTCTTTGATGTGAAATTCTTTCCATATCTGTGCAACTTAACATGCAATAACTGCATATTTTGATGAATAGAAAAATGAAGAAATACCATGAATGCATAGGGTGTCAAATTTAGAGACCCCTATTTAGGTTGCCTACCAGCAAAACTTTTTAAAAAGATCTCTGCATAAGCTCATTAAGTTTAGTCCTCAGGACATCCTTTTACGTGAGAAGGCTGAAGATTGCAATTGTTCTTCCATGCAAAGCATCCAATCCTGATGCTAAGCCTACAGAGTAACGTTCCATGAAGAACAGATGGATGTCCAAGTGCTGGCTCTCATTATCACAGTTATGATAATAAACCTTAGGCGAATATAACTGCCCTATTAACTTCCATAACCTTCTATCATAGCAATGATGCAGTATTTTTGTAGCTTTTCTTAATATTCTAAACCTTTCCTCTTTCTAAATCCACATGGATAGCCAATATAGAAGCAATCACAAATCCAAGAGCTATTAAAAAAGAAAGTATCACTTGAGACATGGGTTCAAACTTTTTCAAGACGACAAATTATTATGCTGGTCATAAAGTCAAAAGGCAGCTATTTCATCGTTAAGAAAAGCCCAAGGGATGCAAACATAAATAACTTGCACTGCAATTAAGCTAATGGACAATGTTATAACTATAATAAATGCTGACCTGATGGAGAAAAAACCCCATTCCCTTCTGCATTTAAGAGAAGCTACCTAGGGAGTACTAATAAGATGGCTTTGTAGATCTCATGGAAAAGTAAAATTTTAGTGACTGTAGAGGTTTTTGAAAGGACTATATTCTGTTCTATGTTTTCTTTCCACACAACAAGCAGAAATTTCCATCATACTTAACACAGGCAAGGCACAGGCAATGCTTGAACTGTTCAAAGATGGTTTCTAGTCAGAAACGTGATGGATTTAATTTAGGACATCATACTTCAAACACAGCAGAAAAAAAATAACATTGTTTCTGGAACAGCAAACCTTGCAAACAGCCATGGTCCTACAACACAAGCTTTCAGTGATTTAGTTTCTTTTGATTTGTTCCTTTTGACCTCTGAGTCGGGAAGCCAGGTGTGACCAGCAGTATTAAGTAGCTTTGCCATCCATTATGTAGAAGGAATGAACACTTGCCTTGACTGTAATAAGGTCATCAGCTTAAATGTGACAGATTCTTTGCAGAATCAAAGAATGGCATAAAGAACAATTCCTCAATTAAAACAGAAATCTCTCCAAACCAGACAATACTTCATTTAACCTACAGATTAACTTTCAACTTTCTTAAAAAAAAAAAAATTAAAAGATATCTCTTTCAGAATAATCTCATCTCCTTTTGTTCTCTAGATTAGTTTGCAAACTTGTGAATGCTGTCCTCCTTTGTTATAAATGAATAGCGCGAAATTAAAGTTGGCCACTATGCACATAGAGTCATTGCCTTCCTTCACTGCTGGATGACCAAAGCCAGTTCTGAAATTATTTTCTGAATTTTTATGGGAACGTCTGCACTGGACTAGTAGAGGCATATTTCCCTAGTACATCCAGGCTCTGCACCTCAGCCAGGAAGTGCAAGATGAGGTCACTAATCCCACTCTACGAAAGAGTTCCAGTCTGCCCTTAAAACTAGGACTTGTTGAAATTGGTATCTTCTATCAACTTTCAACTTCTCATCCTGTCCCATTCCCAAGCATGTTTCACTCTTCTACCCCTCTCCTCCTGCCTACACACCTTGCCTGAGTGATGGTAGCCCAAGTCTCCTGCCCCTGTCTTGTTCTGCCTTTACTTGGGAATCAACAACAAAGAGTATGAGAATGTGTGTCAGAATATAAAGCACTTACTCCCAAATCTTTCTAAGATCACCAAAATTACTATTAGTAATTAAAAGCTGGCTAAAATTAAATTAAATTCGAAATTACTTTGTCAAACAAAAGTACTGGGTAACAATTTATTGAGAAAACTTTCAAAACCCCAACTTAATTATTTCCTGGTATGCTATGTACTGAATTTGGAAAGAAGAGGCAGTAAAGAACACTTTCTTTTATGACCTTGTTCTATGAACACTTATAGCAACGAGAAATTCAGGTACTCCAATAACACAGAACTTACAGAAGTTAGTCATGACAAACAGAAGTCACCTGGAAAAAATGTAACTTACTGACATGCCTCTTGAAAAGTTACACAAATACAAAAAAGATCCCCACACTTAATTCTCTTCTGGCCTTGCCCAGTGGATGCAGGTGCTTGAAGAAGAGCACAGAGAATGCAGGGAATTTTATTCCCTCTATATAGCACTATATAAGAAAGTATGTGCTTACTCTGTTTAATAAATCAATTTCTTCCTTCAGCTTTCCAATTACTTCCTCTTTGTCCTGTGTCATCTTCATTAATCTTGCATTTTCCTGTCTCTCCTTTGCAAGTTCCTAAAACCAGAACATGCAATGAAGTTTGAAATGCAATTTTTGGTTTCTAGAGACAGTTTTAAGTTATTACCATTTAAAACAAACAAAGAAGAAAAACTCACATACACATTTAATTCCTCTCCCACAGCAAGTCAAACCCACATCTTCAAGCCCTTACATTTCAAGGGGCTAAAGAATCACGTCTACAAAGATATTTTACCCACAGCAAAACTGTGTGATATCTCTGATTCCAGAGACAATGCTTTAATTAGTATTTAACTTAAGCATGAACCCAAAATTGGATAGGGGTCCAAAACAGATGTAAGTAAATGTAAAGTATCAGCTTCCAAATTTGTTATATTGGGAGGGTTAGTGCTTTTTTTGGGGGGCGGTGGGGGTGGGGTGGAGGGGGTTTTAATACCACCATTAACAGAAAATGAAGACTCACTGTTAGAGCTGTGGGCCTGAATGTGAGTAATGTGAGTAAAAATGAAAATGGTCATTAGGAATTCAGTAAATCATGGTTCAGGATACTGGAATAAAGCCTTTAAATCTTCCCCTACTTTCTGTGTTACTGGTAGTAAATTATTTCGGAAGCAAAAGCTGATTTGGAAAGGATTATGGTGTACTTCACTCAAATCAGGCTTCCCCCAAATCTTTAAAAAAAAAAAAAAAAAAAAAAAAAAAAAAAAAGAATTTCTACAAAATATGCTCTATTTTCACCTTTTCCAAAAAAGGTCAATACAAACTATGTTTACCTAGTAACTTTCATCTATATGAATTCAAGAATATTTGGCAAATTACCCACAAAAACCCACGTCAGAGGAAGACAGAGAAGTTTGATTATACAGATGACATTATATAGCAAAATACTGGTTTAGGTGAAAAACTCAAATTTAACATTATTACATTTTCCCAAAATTGTTTGTATGAAGAATGTCTGAAATAATGAAAACTTTGGTTTAAATATGTATTTTAAATGTTTAAAACATTAAAAAACAACTGGGTAGCAATTAGATTTTATAATACTTCAGTACACAAAAAAATCCCAAACAAGTACATCAAAAACAGGCTTGGTAATTTTCTGAACAGGCAGTGAGACCCTCCTTCCCCCAAGTTATTTGCCCTCTGTTGCTGTGTCACGAGGTACATACAAGAAATACGTGGAGCACTGCTGGCTCTCTAAGTGTATTATCTTTACCTCAACTATTTCTCACTTATATACCAAATGAAAACTAAACATCTGTGATCAGAAAGCTCACATTCTTCTCACAGTCTGACTCTTCATACATTTTTATAGACATAACTATCTGTACTTCAAACATTTAGCATCATTTCTATATAATTTACTTGGAGATTTCCCCATGGAGTTTCAAAAGTACTTTATTTCAGATGTATGCCATGCAGATATTAATCGGTACTTACCCTTTCAAGTTCCTCAATCCTCTTTTCCAAAGCGTTACTCGGTACTGAACTGCCAGAAGAATTTGCATCCCTGCTGTATCTGCTGTAAGTTGTCCTGTCTGTTCGGGAATATCTATTTGGGGCATCATCTTCTGGTGCATTGGCTGTGCTACAAAGGCAAAGAGCAAAGCAGACACCTATTTATGCACTTAACAAAATGGAAATCATGGAAGTAACAAGAAGTGCTTTCCAAAGCACTCAATAGGTCAGTCTAATAAACCGCAGAGAACTTATTTCACAGCTCTTGTCTTGCTGAGAACTCACTAATTTAACTGCCTCAGGGAGTCGAATACTTGGATAATGCAGATCTTATCACATAGGTAATCAACTTTAAACACATACTTATCCTACCTTATTTTTAAGATTTAAAAGTTTTATGAACTGTGGACATTGAAAACCAAGCTAAAAAACTTTACTTTAAAAAGTAAAGTACCACTATGGAGTTTAAACCAAGCATCTTTTTAAGTAGATGAAAACATAAAGTATGAGAAACAAGTACATGTCCAAAATGTAAGAAGCTTACACACATCAACTGACTTTTCAGGAACTACGGATATGGCCTGTAAGGAACTGGAAAGTCAACCAAAGTGAGAAAGTGATGGAGCCCAACATACTGATTTTATGCCATTTCCAAATATTTTACTTCAAAACTTGGATACACAGCAGTTTGTCATAGCTCAGTTGGTAGGCACTCACTCAATAAGTGGTGGTATGTTTTTGGTTTTAGATCATGTGTCTAAAAATTCCTTAAAAATCAGTGCCACGGAAGCTTAAGAGATAAGCACTGGAAATACACATAAGCTAGCTTCAAAAAAGCTTATGCGTTCTCCATTATGATTGCCACGTAAAAAAACAGTGCTAATTAAAAAAATATATATGAGAAATTGAGCATTTTCAAAGTCACAAATTTAAGTGTTC
The DNA here is from genome assembly GCF_965231255.1 of Vanellus vanellus. NCBI lineage: Eukaryota > Metazoa > Chordata > Aves > Charadriiformes > Charadriidae > Vanellus > Vanellus vanellus. Next base: position 44,463,664 of record NC_138905.1, read on the forward strand.
TTCCCATAGCTATTTCCTTCCTAACAGCAATGTTATTTTCCTTCAATGTAGCATCTAATGAATAATTAAGAATCATAGAATGGTTTAGGTTGGAATGCACCTTAAAGATCATTGAGTTCCAACCCCCTGCCATAGGCAGGGACACCTCCCACTAGACCAGGTTGCCCAAGGCCATGTCCAGCCTGGCCTTGAACACCTCCAGGGATGGGCCCTCAACAACCTCTCTGGGCAACCTGTTCCAGTGCCTTACAACCCTCAAAGTAAAAAATTTCTTCCTAATGTTTAATCTAAACCTGACCTCTTCCAGTTTAAAGCCATTCCCCCTCGTCCTATCACTCTACATGCCCTAGTAAAAAGTCCTTCCCCAGCTCTCCTGTAGGCACCCTTACTGTTTGGCAATTTTAACAATAATAAATCAGTCCCAAAGAAACGTTATGTTGTTGAAAGTCAAAACACTGATACTTGCTGATTACAAGAGCAGCAGAACAGAGTGCCATGGGACCAGGCAGAGAGATACAGACCTTCCCCTCCACAATCCAACAAACCCACACTTCTTTGACTTTGAAAATATACAGCTAAACAGCCAAAAACAAAACAAAACAAACAACACAAAACAAAACCCTTGTTCAGCCTTCACCAAGAGAACTCAAGAGGCACTCAAAAGCTATCTGGGCAACCAGCTCTATGTGGCCCTGCCTGAGCAGGGTGGTTGGACAAGATGCCCTCCAGGGGTCCCTTCCAATCTCAACCAGCCTGTGATTTTGTGAAATCAAACAGCTGAAATACATATACAGTGGTTTTCTAGAGCATTTAGGAAAAGAATGAAAAGCACTATCAGTATCCCTACATTTCCTTTAAAAAAATAGAAGAGTATATGATTAATGTGTTCATTTAACAGTTTTGCATTTCATAACTCTAGAAAACCCCTGCTGACAATGTGCAAATCTAGATGGATACAGTGCAAATCAAAAGCAGGAGTATCTGGCAAAAGGATGTCTTTTCATGGATATAAATATTGCTTTCCTCCAGTATGTGTGAATTTTCCAAGGCACACTGACACAATTGTAAGGAATTTTGTAGCTTAATGTTATTACCATATTTAGCACTGTTTATTCTTCATCTAGAAGTTTTTTTAAAAAAACATTTCTAGGACCGGATACGCATGTTGCAACACAACATAAGAGAAATATTTTAGCTTAACTCTATAAATTCTAGATTATTTAGCTTTCTGAAAGATGTGTTGTTTTGTGCTGTTAATGTCTCAAGGACAGACCACACAAAAAAGGCTCAATTTTTCATCACTCAAAAATGATTTTTTGCCAATATACTGGAGTATCTCAACTCAGCTCCAGTGAGTGACATTGGCCGATGCCCCTACGGGAAAGTTAGAAGAAGGAATACCTAGATAGGAAGAGTTTCATTAATACTGAAAATTAATTCTCTATTTTCCCTGAAACTCACACTCTAAAAGTTCCTCACCTATTCCACTGGGGAGCAGACCCTACTGAACACATTCCCTTTTCAGTATCAGCAAGTACAAAGGATATATCATGAAGATTACTAGGAAACGGGATTTAAAAAACGTTTAAGGAGGCATTAGTACATAACCTAACACAAGGAATGTGACAGATACAAAGTTCATTATTGTGGCTGTTATAACCAATGACTATTCCACAGCAACAGCAAAAAGGTACCATCCAAAACACAGCAGACACATCTTTCGCAAAGAATGGAATTTTAGTCTTCAGATACAATGTCACTTTGCAAACCTTAAACAAGTAAGAAAAGTTACTGGAATAACAGTATCACTGAACTTGATGTCTATGTTATGCTTTACTAAGAGAAAATACCTATCAACCAGCCCCAACAAAGATATCTCTATGGAAATAAACCTGTATATTTTTATACATACATAGAAAGATCTATTTTATATTTACAAATGTGTAACAAAAATACTACTACTAATAATAATAATCATCATCCGTCCAAACTGAAGAATTTTGTATACTACTAAGAAAACAAATTGGGTTTATACCTTCTTTTGGGGGAGGGGAGGGAAAAGTGGATGCATGGAAGAGCAGAACCCATTTAGTTTGAGACTGCAACTGAAACCTTCCTTTCGCCACCTCCTACCTGAATAAAGGTTTACAAATACTTGCAACTTGGAAGTTGCTGGAATCTCACAAAAGTTATGAAAGAAAAGCAAGCCTATTGTCAGTAGATGTATATTGGTTAAGAGCAGTCATTAGCACCAGATGAAAAATGATAGGGGTCTGCAAGTTGAAAAAATTTAGAGTCACTGCTCAAGAATGCAGTTTAAAATGTATTCCACTTTTTAGCATTCGAGTAATTTATGTACATGACTGTTTCAACACTTGCAGTTAAAACATCTAGCCGCAGGCTATGGCTGCAGGAAACAGTATTTTTTAAAATTACTTTTCAAGAAGAGTATCTGAGATTGCATTTGTAGCCACACATACCATGGATTAGAGTGCCCACCCAGAGAGTAGCAAGTGAGAACGTATCTGGATAGAAATCCCTCACTACTGCTTCAAAAGGGCATGTTCCACAAGATGTTGTTGTCCCACTAGCTTACTTTCAATTAGCCACTATCAAAACCTCATTTTAAATGTGTATTCCTGTACTAGGACGCTGAAAACAGAAAACACTTTTGCAACTTAAGACAACTTGCTTTTGAAAGTTTTTTCTGGCTGTACTTAAATAAAAATCATATAGTGAAATCAACCCATGTTGCAGTTTGACTACTCTTACACAGAAACCAAAATTTCGTTTTGGAATGATGTTCTAGTCATCATTTACTTTAAAATAAAATCAGTTATTCACACAGGGGCAGGTTTAACAGCAATATTACGAAAGGTGTTGGGGGATATGGTGTAGGGGAGAACTTCGTAGAGTAGGGTAGATGGTTGGACTCGATGATCCCAAGGGTCTCTTCCAAGCTAGACAATTCTATGATTCTAAGGTGGAATAAATCTTGCTCCTTCCAATGCCTGTTCGATTCTCTCAGTGTCTTCCTGAAGCACTGTCCAAATTGTAATTTCATCCAATTAAAATCACCCAGTCAAAAGCAGATTTCATTGATTTCAATTACGACACGTTTATTTTTATTGCCAATCTTCTAATTACACTTGATTTGGAAACTCCTAATTAATTATGTCACTGCGATCCAGTCAGTTGCTAAGAGCTGCTTTGGAAGAATGAGTGAAAGACAGTATTTCTAAATAGGCCACCTTAGACTTCTGTTACTTCGGACTGCTTAAGCTGTGGCTTTCAGAGCTGAGCTAAGGAAAGGCAGTCTTGTGTTCCCTACAGCTGCACATTCCTTGCCTCCTCCACTTTTCCTGGCTCTGGCCTTCAGGTGACTGAGTAGGAAACAATTCAAAGAGCTGATGCAGCAATCCAGCAGCCCAGCAAAAGGAAGCCATCGACTTCTAGCCACAATGGCTCCCTGAAGCACCACTCTGTCCAGCTGCATGAGCACTGACACAGGGGAAGTAAGGAGCTGCAGCTGGCTCAACTTAGACCGTCAAAAACTTCTGCAGAAAGAAACCCTAAGTGTTTCTGCCTTCTCATAACATCAGCATTGGCTGAAAAGGGGATATAAAAGTCAGGAAAAGCGCCTTGAGTGACTCCCATCTATTTTAAGTGTTCCTATCTGCACAGTAGTGGTCCTAATTAAACAAGCTAGGTGAGACACTGCTTTAACAGCCAACCCTCACTGCAAAACTCCCAAACACAGGCAAGCAGGCAAGTCTGGGCATAGTGTTATGAAATAGTATTTTGCAGCTGTATTTTTTTGAATCAGTGAGACCAAGGTAAATGTAAATTTGTTATAGTTTAAGCAGTAATCTGAAAACACTGAGCAAGAGAATTTCAGCACCTCTTCAGAGCACCTCCAATGAGTGCCCTGAAGCACTAGCTTCTTCTCGTGATCTCTTCTTCATTGTTCATTTTTCAACTCTTGCATGAATGTTAAGCTCAAGTACAATGTAGTTTTTTAGAATTAGTGGGCAAGGGTCTCTGCCTGTTGAGTTCCATGTTAGTGTGCCGTACTGTCCTAAACGAGGGGAAAAAAAAAATCTGACGTTTTGTCTGGAAGCCATAAAACCATACCATATTGTATTCATTTCCACTAATAAACAAACTTATAAGGGAACACACCCCTGAACCACTAAGAGATTTTAATCTAACTCTTTCTGTAAACTGATCCAGCCTGATCTGTCTGATCCATGAACCATGCAAAAATCTTCTGAGTTATTTTAAATCCTGATTTGCAAGGTTTTCTTTCCAATTCAAGACATTTCTAAAAAAGAAGTTAAATTGGTTCAAAAGCTAGTAGACAGTTTTAAAAATAAGCTGCTAAAACAAATTCTGTGTTTATAAAAATATTCCAATGTGCACATACATATCTTGCTTTACTGTTATAAGCAAACTTTTTAGTTCACAGAACGCAAGAGAAACAATTCAGGTTTATACGTAGATTACACTCAAGTATTTCAATAAACAGAACACACTTTGTCATTCTGTTGTTTGAGAAATAAGTGAGGACATCGACTATGCTGACAGCATCAGACCTGAATCAGAAAACCATCCCTCCTAACGGTGACATGCTCGTTGCTTTAAAATAACTACTCACAAAGCAGCATAAAAACTGGTAGACCCAGTTACACTAATAGTAGTTTGGAATGGACAAGATGAAGCATATTACATTAAAAAAAGCTTAGCGAAAAATGAAAGATGAGGAAGTTGATATGGGTTATTTCAATGGAAGGACACCTACACATGAAGCTCACAGTCAGGACAGATGGCTGATCACTACTCCCAAATACTCTCACGAACCGGTCTTGTGGCCTTGGTGTCAGCATGACCTTGAAAATTCTGGTCATGCTTTTAATAGATCTTACAGTACCACTCCAGATCACAACAGAACCATCATTTTCTTTTGAAAATATTTTATGTAGTTAATCATGCAACTACAAAGGAGCCCCTCCACACAATTCTGGGGTGTAAGTATGGAAATTTTTGAAGCAAATTCGGAAAACAGACTACAGTTATAGATTAAGATCTTCAACATAAACTTCTATTTACTTTACCACATAAGGAGACAGGCTCAATTTGTCCAAGTCAGCCAGAACAGAAGTAGAATAACACAACAGCAGCCAGCAGAGTTCATTTGTAAATAAGTCTTCCACTCAATGGACACTCAGTGAAACTGGTTTCTCAGCAATGTCATATAAATGTATAAACATCTAAATGTTTAACCATGGCTTGCTGCATCCATATAAGGCAAAGCAGCCAGTATGTCTGATTAAATAGGTAGTAAAATCTGTGCAATTCCTTGAGCATATTGAGAGAACAGCGATTCCACGAGAACACACAGCACAGATCCTTCTTTTCTGCTCTTATGTCTCTCGTCTTATCAGGTCCAGGGGGCTGGGTATCTCAATGTAGACATGAAAACAGCTTTACGGGAAAAGAAAGGGAAGGTACTGGAAGCCCAGGATGGTATGAGTAACCCAGAGGAAGAGGACAGAGAATGGAGACAAAACAGAAAAAAAACAACCAAGAAATCAGAAAAATGACAAAGAGAAGACTAGGACGTCAATGGTTAAATATAAGAATGTAAGAGAAAGGGGGAGAGAGAAGAGAAGATGTCTAACTAGGCTAGAAAATGGAAACCAGTGAAGTGAAGAAAAATGCTGAGATGAAGAGATATCACTTCTGATGAGGAACAACTGGGGAAGAGGGAGAAGGCAGAAGTGAAGCAGCAGGAGTAGTAAAGATGGAGGAAAAGGACCTACATTCTTTCCGTGAGGGAGTCTATAACAGAGCCCAAGTTTTCAAGAAAACATCTTTTCACTTTCACTGTCATATGTCTATGAAGTCTACTAACAGTCTCTTCCCCACCCACCAATTACTGACCACCTGTCAGAGTAACACAAGTAACAGTTTCAAATGGGATCTCGAAGTGGTTGTCCCTATGTGAGAATGTGCTTTGTTCTCAGTTTGCTTTAAAAACCTAAGGTAGTACACCCAAAACTGTTAAAAGCACATTAAGTTGAACATAATTTAAGCCTTCAAGCAGTTTATGGTCTCAATTCAGCCTTTTGGCATTCACATTCCAGTTCTAGGTGTAATCACAGAATGGCATTTTCAGTTTCCAAAGGACTTTTACTGTGTTAGGGACTTGAGATCTGAGTGATCTGAATAGGAATTACTGTAGAGGAGGTTGTTTTCTGTAAGACCTTCCCTTACTGCAGATGTTGGAAGGGGCAAATAAACCAAACATTGTCAGAATAGAAGAGGACTCCGGTCCCAACTCCTTTAGCATCAGGAGGTGAAGCCGCTGGGAGACATACTTTGTTCAAGTACTCTTACCTGAAAAATTATTTCAGACGAGGTAGAAATTTTCAAATATAGAGGGAAAATCAATAGCTGCTGTTAACTCTAATCACAGTGGGCATTGTAAACCTCATGGAGGTACCATTAAAATAAAACCTACTTAGCATTTGCGAGCACTGGGCGCTGTGCTGATTCACAGGAAAATAATCCTTTGTTTTCATCATGAGGTTTGAAGACTATGCAGTGAGTAAGACAGACGGCAACATACGTAACTAAATATTGAACAGCAGCTCAAAGCAAGTCAGATTCCTCCCGAATGTGATGCCAGTCCTGAGGGGGAAAGTTGACTAACAAAGAATGCACATCCCACAGATAACTAAAGCTGACTGAACACAGACTGCACAAACAAGTCTTATTTTAGCATTTTCTAGTTTTGGAGTTTCCTATTTTTGCAATGCTAATCAGAAGAACTAGTTTATTTTCAAATAAGCTACAAATGTGATTGTGCAAACTTCTATTTATTACCACCCCACACACAACCAAGTTTTTGCGAGTGAGTATATACAGCATGTGAACAGAGTAAAGATAAGGTTTATGAAAAGCCACAAAGCAGTATGACACACACCACTAAATATTCTGCAGATACAAATAGCAATGAAATTCTGCACGAAGACTGAAGATAAAGTGGAGACTGAACTAAAATATGTTTAATAAGAAAGTAATAATGAAATTATAAAGTTATTAAGGTTGTGACAATAAGTCCACCCATTCTGCAATGACAAAGTGATTAAAAAAACACCCTATAGCAATAAAAAGCATCACTCGACTAGGTTTATAAGAACCAGGAATAGAAGTATAAAAGACAGCATCATGCTAAGAAATCTAAAGCATAACAGGATAGGTTATTATTTTTTACAAGGGTGGTGAGACACTGGAACAGGTTGCCCAGAGAAATTGTGGGTGGCCCATCCCTGGAGGTGTTCAAGGCCAGGTTAGAAGGGGCTTTGAGCAACCTAACTTAGCGAAAGATGTCCCTGCCTATGGTAGAGGGGTTGAACTAGATGATCTTTGAAGGCCCCTTCCAAACCAAACCATTCTATGATTCTATAGGTGAACAAGTCTTAGGGGTGGAAAATACACCAGTGAAGACTAAAAAATTGTAGGTGCTCTTTTCACTTACTTCTACAGCCAGATTATATATACACAGATGAATTAACCACCTACACGTTTTACCTGAGTAAAGGATATCTAAAAGAGAATACATTCACGTATCAAATAAAAATATGTTTACACAAATGCCTTGCTTCAGGTCACATATTTAGACCCCATGTTACCATTACACTTTCCTAGTAATTGTGATAGCTGTGTTAATATTAATCCCACATGGGGAAAAATTTCACTCACTGGTCAGGTGCATCAAGAGCTTCTGAAATATTTTTCTGATTGAAGAACTTCAGTAATGACCAGGATAACATTTGGCTCACAGACAAATAACAAACAGGACATGCTATATGTGGGCAGCATCCTCTACAACTGAGACAGTAGTATGACAAAACCATAGAAATTTCTTTCAATATTACTGTGGAAAACAACAAAATTATCTTCCTGTATTAAACTTCAGAAGATGGTGGTTCATAAATTAACTGTGAAACTACTAGCTCCTAGGTAGTGTGTTGTCAAGTTACGACATTTGCATGGGAAACTGTTCTGCACTAGTAAGAACCCAGCAAAATACTAGCTGAATTTATTTTAAAATTGGAACATAATAGAGGGGTTTGGATAAGTTTGCTGTATCTCTCAGGTCCTTACCCCTAAATCAGGCTATATATCTACAGTAGCAGTATGATAGCCTCTACTACAAACACCCATTTAATCAACTTTACTTCTGGCAGAACCAAATATGTAAATAAATATGTTCTGTACAAAGATCTCGTACCTTTTATACCTGCTTGAAATCATCCTGGAGGAGTCCTGAAAGAAACAGAAAGGAAAAACTAATTAACATTTTTCTTGTATTTGTACTTTCAAAATACTTTATCACTCCATAGAAAATGAAGCCTGCACTTAAGAGTAGGAGGCCCATCCCTCAAACAGCTGCTGTGTAACTCAGTTTTGCACTATCTTGTTGTCAGGAATAGATAGAATACCAGGATTATTGTCACCATGTTACTGGTTCTGAGCACCAGCTCAGAACCCTTAAAAGACAGCTTCTGGGTACATCTTAAAACTGGATGCACTTCCTCCGTCCTCTAGCATCCAGAACATGCAGCTTACCAAAACAGTATACACCCTGCCACCAATACGCCTTCACTACCACTACTAACGCTTGTGCACTTTGACAGCTGTTCATCCACTTGTCCAAGAGCAGCAGCGCAAAACTGTTCCGATTCTTTGGCACCACTGCTGTCCTTCCGCACAGAACAAAATCCGAAGCTGGCAAGTAGTCAGGGTTGAGACCCAAATCAATTTATTACGTATCAGCTGGGTCATGGTCACTACAGGTGTGCTCTTCCCCACGCTGACCCAGGTGTTGCAACCTGGCTCACCTCAGTTCCTTTCAGCCTGACTGAAGTGGTCTTCCCCTGGCATTTGCTGTTGAGCAGGTAGGCTAGAAGTCTGCAGGTGGACGTTGCGTGCACTCAAATGTCAGACAGTGATTTGTCAAGCTACAGTAAGTCAATTTTTAGATCACTGCTTTCTAAGCACCCGTAGAGGCTTAATGCAGTCTGACTACAAACTTAAAGAATACTCTGTGTCTCCTTTGATTGTTGTTTGGAAATCATCTTAACTGAAATAGCGAGAAACAGAATACATTTTAAATAAGAGCAGAGATTTTAAATATGAGATCAACAGTGCAAAAGCTGTCCATCTGGCCCTTCAAAGATACATACATGGTTTACTTGCAGATTACAAGTCTTATCATATTTTTTTCTAACTTAAGGAAAAGAATTTCATTACTTTTTAGATTTCCACAATGCAGCAAGATGTTTTCACTAAGATTACATTTTATTTGGTTTGTTTGTTTTTTAATTTCTGTTTTGTTTTTAAATTTGAAAAAAATACATTACACTTTTATTCTGGCTCTGTAAAGATGGAAATGGAAAAAAAAAATCAGTGGAGAAAAGGGCTCATTTATTGTTACACAATCCCTGAAAAAACATTGATGCATTACGTACCAATGAGAAAACCCGAAAGAATGTATTTCCATCAATAATGCTATGCTTGTAGCTTCCCAATACCAGTACGATCACATAGAAAAATTAAGACATGTTTCAACTGGTAAATGGTGGCTCAGAGTAGACCAAGTAAGTCCACAAATATTTTTTAGAATGTTGTACGAAGAACGTGAACCAATTACCTTATTAGTCATAGACAAAACTCTCCTCAGCATCAGCAAGCATTAGGTAAAGAGTCAGGAACAATATTAAAGGAGTTAATAAAATAATGGCAGAGCACGAAATTCTATTTATGACACTAACTGCAGACAAAGGAATAAATGAATTCTCAAAACAAGATGCAAGAGAAATTCCATCCACTCCAAAAACCTTACAAAACATTACATTACCTGCACTGATCAATGCATTAATATCTTTGTAAGTAAATAACAAGCTAAAAAAATAGGATAAAAATAATATGATGCTATTACAGAAAACAAAGTTGACTAAAAATGTTTGTATTATAGAAACAAAACTGGATCTTAAAGTGCATTTTATTCCATGAAGCATTTTCAACTTGTGCAATATGTGCTGCACTTTCCCTAATATAAGCATAAGAACAATATTCAACAAAGTTAACTTACAGGAATTATTTAAAGAAACCCACAAAGCAGTGTAAAACTGCTGTTTTAACACTGAAAACTATTTTATCATTGATGACAGCATCTGAAAAGTAGCAATTCACAGCTATGTAACAACAATGTAATTTCACCTCTAAAAGGGCAAGGAAACAGAATTTAAATGGTACAAATGCTATTTTTAATGTTTACTAAGGGTACGTTATCTTTGAAAGGTCATGGCAGTAGGGGGAGGTTTCTGAGGACTGGAAGGAAGTAAATGCCACTCCTATCTTCAACAAGGAAGATCCCAGGGACTACAGGCCAGTCCCTGAGTAGGTGATGGAAGAAATCCTGAAGGACAAGAAGGTGAAATCAGCATGGATATAGGAAGGGGAAATCATGCCTGACTGACCTGACAGCCTTCTACAACAAGATGACTGGCTCAGTGGATGAAGGGAGAGCAGATGACATTTATCTCAATTTTAGCAAGGCTTTCAACACCTTACACATATGTATAGGCAAACTGCTGAAATATGGACCAGATAAGTAGATTGCGAGGTGCAATGAAAAGTGACCGGACTACCTGCCCCAAAAGGTTATGAACAGCAGCACGAAGTCCAGCTGGATGCCAGTCACTTAGTAGGGGCTGATACAGGGGTCAATAACGTTTACTGTCTTCATTAATGACCCGAATGATGGGAAAAAGTGCATCCTCAGCAAGTTCACAGACACACAAAACTTGGACGAGCTGTTAATAACATATCAGATAGGTGTGCTACCAAGCAGAGGGACCACTGACCGGCTGGAAAACAGGCTAACAGAGACCTCATGAAGTTCAAAAAAAAAGGGAAATGCAAAGTCTTGCACCTGGGGAGAAATAATTCCAAGCACCCAGTACATGCTGTGGACTGGTTGGAAAGCTACTGTGGAGAAAAGGACCTTAGGGTCCTGGTGGACACCAAGTTGAACACGAGCTATCAATGCGCCCTTGCAGCAAAGAAGGCCAATGGCATCCTTAGATGTGTTGCCAGCAGGTCAAAGGAGGTGGACTGCCAGGTCCAGTTCTGGGCTTCTCAGTATGAGAAAGACATATTGGAGAGACTCCAGCAAAAGGCCTCACAGATGATTAAAGGTTTGGAGCACATGAGGAGAAGCTGAGAGTGCTGGGAGTGTTCAGCCTGGAGAAAAGAATGCTCACGAGGTATCTTGCCAATGTGTATAAACATCTGATGGGGTAAAGAACATGGAATCATACTCCACTGTGCCTAGAGAAAGGATGAGAGGCAATGGACAGAAACCAAAGTACAGGAAATTCAACTTAAATGTAAGAAAATACTTTCTTACTGTGAGATTAAACGCTGGTGCAGGTTGCCTAGAGAGGTTATGGAGTTTCTATTAATGGAGATAATAAAAAAACAACTGGCCACAGTCCTGAGCAATTTGCTATAGTTGACTTGCTTTGTCCACAAGGGTTTGACTAGAGACTTCCTGAGATCCCTTCCAGCCCTAATGATTCCGTGCTTCTGCTCTGCTCTCTGATTTTCCATCTGCATTCTTCTCTCAGCTTAGCGAGTTTAAGTCTCACTAACATCTGGCAGCTTCAGAGGATTTCATTCTGCCCTCTAATACCGTTATATAGGGACTTGCCTATCTGAACTTTGAAATACAGAGGACTAACAGCCTGATTTTTAGCTTTAAGACAGTCAGTAATGACTGACAAAGTGATTTGACTCTAATGAAACTACTTGAATCTCTTCACATACCTCTAATACATTAACATACATGTTCACTGTATATGAAAACTGAAATGCCATATCAGTAATATCAGTCACAGCTCTTGGTGGTGATGGTCTCGGAAACATCACAGAATCATAGAATGGTTTAGTTTGGAAGTGACCTTAAAGATCATCTAGTTCCAACCCCCCTGCTGTGGGCAGGGACACCTTCCACCAGACCAGGTTGCTCAGAGCTTCACCCAACCTGGCCTTAAACACTTCCAGGAGTGGGGCCTCCACAACCTCCCGGGGCAACATCCTGGTTGTCCCATTAGCCATAGACACACAGTTCAATTCTCTTTTTAAGCTTGGATAGTGAAAGAGAGACACATAGGTGACTGGGTCAAAATTTTCCCTAACTAGCTGTAGATACAACTCTTGCCAATAAAGTAGGAACTCTGGACTTTAAGCTTCCTCAGAACTTATTTTTAAACCAGCTTCTTTTTCATGAAAATGCTGAAGCCTTGAGGTTATGACCATGCTTCCTGGTGAACATAAGCCTCTGAAAGGCAGAACTGACAACAAAGGGAGAATTTGCAAATGACATTGCAGTCTGGTGAAGCAACACATACCCTTGGTACAAAGAAATCTCTGGATCTTGGATGCTTGTTTTCTACTCTAGACACCAAAGGGATACAATGTATGCATTTTATAGCCTCAAATTTGCTAAGACCTTTTCATATAGTATATGCAAATATAAGCTGTAAAACAACTTATACACATAGACTTGTTGTACATTTACCTCAACAGGAGACTTCTAAAAGTTTGGCCGTACTATTCAGAAAACCCAGTTTTTCAGAAAAGGAAAGCTGGGAAAGCAAACAAATGCTCAGGGACAAAGTACATGGCAAATACTCTCATTTGCTACAAATGACAGCTGTTAAAACTAAAAAAAAAAAAAACCAATTAGCTAGCCCTTTGTAACAGACATTTCTACAGCAAGTATTAGTGGTTTTTATTTTTGTAGTTAATTTTAACTATGAACAAAAAGTTAAAAATACACATCTCATGCATAAAAAACATTTCCTCTGATACCCAAATGAATACTGCAGATTAGGTAAATTGTGAGTTTTATTATTTCGTAATCTGTAATGTAGATGCAAACCAATCATTCTTTAAGGTGATGATGCAAGCACCGGGGAAATATATTATTTATCTCTGCTCTTATGTTATGAGATTTATTTTGTACGTGTTATTTATCCCGAAGTTGCTGGTAACAGGAATATATGTAGTTATACTACAAACACCATTATGTATCAATCAAAAATGAATCTAAGCTTTCAAACTATTCAAAAGCTCTTAAATGAGGCAAACACCTCCTAATTAAAAGATCTGTTAATTTAAGATCTTGTCTCCTCTACCACTTTTGGAGATGACAAGGTTTGCAGAAAATGAAGACGGGGAAGGAGAAAGGAGGGAGACCCCTGATCTATAAAGAATTAACCTAAAAGCAGATGATTAGGCAGGTATATAAATACTAATTTACAAATCTTGCTTATATTCTTTAGTATTTTTAAACTTTGAGTTTTAACCCATGTTTAAAATATCTAGTCATTACTCTAAAAATGAATGGTTTGTCAAAATAATTGTTTATAAGCAATGAAGAGATCAGTTTATTTGAATGTCTCTCTTTAGTGTCTGGGGAAATCCTGAATGGAAAAGCAATCGGTAAAGAAGTAACCCATAACAATTATGCTAATGGTTAATCAAAAAATATTGCTGCCAAAGACATCTAACAACATCAGTTCTTCATCCAGGGTAGAAACACTTGTTTCAATACAGCATTCAAAACACAGCTGTAAAATTACTTTTACTTCTTGCACATGATCTCCGCCAGCTTGCATTACCTTTTAACAGTATATACTACTGCTAATAAATTATATAGGCAAAGAGTCTTGCTCTTGCTCCATCTCAAGTGGGAGTTCAAAAACACTGCAGACCGACATGCGTCAGCATTGCTCCAGAAAACTGGTCATGCTCCCTTTTCGTCACGTCTACAGAAGTATTTGTGCAGCCACGTATTAATGCACGACAGGGTGTGATTGAAGTCAAAATAACCGAGGAAAAAGCAAAGATTTGTCTCGTTCCACATGAGCTCCTTCATCTGATTCATCACCCAGCCTAACACACACACACACCTGCTGCACAAGAGAAGGAGAATGTGTAAGGCCACAAAAGGCAGCTGAGACCATTTCCATTAATGAAACCATTTACTGCCAATGAAATTTCTGTCAAAGTAGGATGTAAGCAACTTTGCTAACTCCCTTCTCTGCTCCTGGCTCATCTTGGTATTTCATCTGGCCAATATAGAGATTATATAAACAAGCTGGTCATCAGGCTTTAAATAAATAGTTGTCTGTGTTTACAAATGTCTGACAAAGATTTCCAGATGTTAAACCAACCCTACCATTACAAATCTGCTAGTTAAAAATGCACTAACAAACATTGTTTTTAAACTCTGGAGTCAGCTGGACTATGAAAACAGTTCACTGAAATCCCTTGAAAGAATACTTAATAGTTTCTCAAACAATTAAAGCAAATCACCCGGATCAAATCAGGCTGCTAGGGTATGCTGGTATATACGCTGGCACGTAGAATATGTGTGGTGTTTTAGAATCTGACTACTCACTAGTGTTAATTATGACTACATAATGATATTCCTGCAACATATGCAAGGTTAAATTTTGACAGAAATTAGGCCATGAAAACAACTTATTTTTTCATATGCAATCCAAAGATGGGCTCTCTACAAAGTTTCCTATACGTTCTTCAAGATGTGAGCAGATACAACTTCACTGCAGAGAGGAAAGAGGTCTATTGCTGGGATTTCTTGCCTGTTTACATGTCAAGGAAGAGGTAGGTTCTATCTCCACCCAGCCAAGCAAGTTAACTCCAATCTCCTTTATAAGTCACATCTTGATTAACTACATCTACTTTCTTTTAACATTCAGTACAACATTACATTGCCGCAGTTACATATCTTCTGCAATGAAGACACAGATATTAAAGTGAGATAACAACTGAATGCTTGATGACTGAAAGGCAATTTGATCCTAATACAAACCAGGAATAACTGCAGGTGTGAAAAGTAAGAGAAAGAAAGATGAAATACACTTTTGCCCCCTCCCATCAAAATTACCCAAAAGCAAGCATCTCTCCGGAGCAATAGAGTCATGGAGATACCATTTACCTTCAATTCCTGATTCTAAACCGTTTAGAAATTTCTAGAGATGTTTTTCATGGAATGCAACACAAATTCAATTTTGAATAGAAATGCTTTCACCACTCGGGGAGGGGAGGAAATCTCCACTCATTTACACAGAAACCATTTTTTTCCAGAAGCGCCTAAGGTGCTTTGAAGAAGTTTAAAGCAGCAATTGTATCACTCAACTACTTGCACCCCTTGTAGCTGTGCACTTTCTAGATCTCTACGTGGACAGAATACTTGTACATACAAAACCATCCCAGGCTCCCTCCCCTTATTCTCCTAGCTGCCAAGATTTTACGTCTATTTCCAAGATTCATTAAATTTTAGTTTTTCCTGGTGTGGATTTCTTAGAGATGACTTTAAACACTCTTTACTCACCCAATAAATCTCTTTTACTAGCAGTCATTCTAAAAATGAGCTTTTATATCTAAAACTGTTAAGAAAGCATGAAGTTATCACCTCCTATTAATCAGTTACAAAATAAACTGAAGCAGGAACCTGGTAAGATTTAAGAAAAACAAAAGCTGACCTACTGTTCTTAAATGGCCTGACAGAATTTTTTGTATTTTGATCTTCCTTTGATTTATACTCTGTCAAGTTGGAATCAACACATTTTAAGAGTAACACAGAATAAAACTTTGAGCAGGAGAAAGACATTCCTATATTTTGGAGATTAAGACTCAATTGCCAGAACTATTTTAATATTGTGGTACCCAGACACTTAATTCCAGGTCAGCAATAGAGAATAACCCCTTCTGTGTGAAGCAGTTGATGTAGACAAGCAAGACCCCCCCCAAAAAAATACATCATAGGGGAAAAGGAAGACACAGTTTCTTTACCTGTGCTGAAGAGAGGAAATTTAAGGTTAATACACCCTCCAGTCACATATTTCTGAAATAATGGTTCCTTGATTCAGACAGGCCTTTATAAAAGTGGAAAGGCGATGGCATTACAGTCTATACAAGGATGATGCTTTCTTTAGGAAGGAAGGCATAAGAGTAAATACAAAGATAAGGTCAGTAAGTAAATTAATTTGTTAGAGCATTCAGGGTGGGGGTGGTGGCGAGAGAATGTGAGAGAGAGCGAGTGCACGAGCACGCAAACGGCAGATCCAAAGAGAACACAACTCCGCAGACACAGAGTAAACTAAAAATAAATTAGGACAGCACCACACATTACCAGTTCCCTAGACTGACTTTGAATTTCCCAGGTTCTCTCACTGAAGCCCATATGAAATCCATGCATCTCAAAAAGTTTCCAGGCAGCCTTTTCTACCTCTTGACTATACAACCCTTTGGGAGAAAATCTATTCTTTTTTTTTTTTTTTTTTTCAGAAGGGAAATCTCTGTGATGTCTGTGTGTTTCTGGACTGTGGATGGAATGATGTCCTAGGTGAAAACACCACAGTTCTCTTTACCTGACAGAGCAGAGCCGCAATGAAGTGCTCCACATCCAATATGCACGTGCATAGAGCCTGTTCATGTGCTGGTTCTGCTTTTCTGGAAATCAGGAGCAATGAAGACAACCATGCAAAGAATGCCTCTTCCCAAGATCTGCCAGGATCCAAGGGTCTCTCTGAGCTCTGGCTCAGCACTGGCCTCGACTGGGTCCTGCAGAGTGACTCAAACGTTCTTAGACACAGCCTGCCCGGGCACCGCAGCCCGCAGACACAGGGCTGAGCCCAGCCAGGTGGGAAGCACGGTTCAAAGGCACTCCAGTGCCTTGAAGAAGAGCCAGCCAGGCTGCAGCATCTAAGCCTGCCGCAAAGACGTTCATTCTATCCTGACTGACTGAAATATACTTGCACCATGTGCCCCAAAGTATTCTGTAGTATACGCATTATCTGCCTCTAATTACTTCACAGGATAAAATCCAGGTACTCCAACTATTAATTACCTGTCCAATTGCAAAGGAGAAAATCAAATATATTAGTACACCACTTATTAAACTGTGTCACACTGTAGGTCAGACATGTCAGGTTAATACAATTTAAAAATCTTAACATAAGTTTTTTTATCTGCTTTTACAGAATTCCATAGTTGCAAAGGTATGAATGTTTTGTATGAAGAAAAAATCATTAGAATATGTAAGCTCATGGTGGTTCTTTGCCTAAATAACAGTATGAACTAAATCTACTACCTAAGATTTTAGGCTACTTCTTGGACAGTATGGTTTACAAACCTATTTGTATTTTTATACAAAGAAATGCAGGATTTTAAAGTTTATTAGTTCTTATAGTTCACCAGGATCTCTTAATCAGTTTTAAAACAGATGTTAATAACACAGAATGGTTAAGGTTGGAAGGGATGTTATATTTAATTACATACGTTAAATACTTCATATATAAGTATTTTTATGTAGTATCTTCTGTTAGATTGTAGCATATTGTTTTTATCAATTAGCATGAACAGTCATGTGATTTACATGAGACTACAGTATGTTTACACTGTCCTAGAGGTTTCAAAATTATTACCTATAACTTGCAAAGCAAAATAAAACAAATTATTAATTACAGATGAAAATTTGCTCAGAATAAAGAGACAACAATATGAGAGAAAACGAAAGAAATACAGTGAAAATATTATTTCCACCTAGTGAGCAACCTGTGTAGTGAGCTAAATCCCAAAGCAGTGGGGAAACAGAAAAAAAAAAACCAACCAAACAAACCAACCAAAACATACCGGAAAAACAAATTTAAGTAAGGGAAGATTTAAGTGTCTTTAATTCCGTTCACTTACTTAAGTGAACCTTAACATTATTTTTTTACAGCCTCATCTACTACCTTTAATTAATATGTAAGTAATAAGGACTTCAAACAAGAACTAACATAGACATGCTAAAATGCCTGGGTGGAAGTGATACATATTATTCCCATGAAGCCAAAGGAGTTATGACTCATCTCCCTGTTTACATAGAGCTGGGAGGCCACAGAGAAATACTGCAAGAATGTCTAGGGAATTAAATCAGACGTCTAACAGGAAGGTAAGTATCCTCAATTCCCACCAATGAAGAAATCTATCACGGACGTTAGGTGGGAGGAAAAAATTAAAGAAATACTTGAAGGTAAAACAAGTAACTCCCAGGGAAGTCAAGTGTCATCAAGAAGAAAACAGCTCCCAAAAATAAGGCAACCAGAAATACTCACAAATATATAAAAATAGAGTTTTTTCTTTATTCATTATTCTCCATTTCTATACCCAAGCAATATTCGACACCACATAGCCAGAACAAGAGTTCAGGACAAGCAGTTCGGCACTCAGAACAAAAGCGATGAAGGAGCTGATTAGGTCAGGCTGACAAAGCCTGACTAGATCTCAGGTAACTCACTGGCAGAGCAGAGCTGGAAAAATGATCAGAAAGACAGTGATTACGACCTTCATGGATCAATGTTGAATAGTCAAACTGAAAATGCAGGCTTCCTCAAATTCCCCGAAAAGAAAGGGAACTTGGAAATACTTGCACAAAGCTCCCAAATTCAATGTGTCAGTCAGTCATTAAAAAAAAAAAAAAAAAAAAAAAAAAAAAAAATCAGTACGTTGCCAGAAACCTAAGGAACACCTCCAACACATAAGCAGAAAGCACAAGATCTATAAAACACAAAACTCGATGCTGAAACAGGAGAGCATTTAAAAAAAGAGAGAATTCAGTTGGACATAAACCTTTACTGCTCAGAGAAATTAAGAGAGTAGTGTCAGTTCTTAGGGGTCTTTTCCAACCTAAATGATTCTATGATTCTAGGATCTCGAGTCACCAAAGAGCTAAGTCATAATATGAAACCCACAGCAGAGATCACAGTGAAAACACAAACAGAATTTGCTGAAGTACATTATAGCAAGTGTAAACATAAAATCCTGCATGGAGCTATGTGCATAGCCCCTTCACAACACATTACCTTACGTCCAGACATGCAAACAGACAAAATACAATTTCTCAAAGTTCTTTTCAATGGGATTTGTCTCACATTTTACAGTGTTTTAACTTTTTCAACCTCATCTTAGAGTGCTGAGCTGCTTCTTGATTTGTGTACACAGTCATTTGGACACTACGTACTAGAAACACGACTCGTGATAAAACCAGCTTCTTCAGTGGAACCAGTTTAAAACAATGAACCATCCTACCCATGTCTACTAGGTACTGGTTCCAAGAAAAGGAAGAGAGGCCCATGTCGATGAGTTTACCAGCAGAATGAGCCTGACAGCTTCTACTAACAAAAGAGTAAACGGAGGCTGACAAGCCAGAGACTACTCTATGGCTTCAAAGCCAAGTGACACAGAGTCGCCACATCCATATTCCAAAGCACTTGACAGTGGGTCTCCTCCATGCCCCATATGGTGTCCCTAATCTGTAGGTTCCCCCCCAGTCAAAAGCATCTGAAACAATGTGAGGCTGAACTACAGCCCAAAGCTGTGTTTTTGTAGCATGAAACTGAGGTCTGTGGTGCACACCCCAGCGTGTTGATTAAGGGCATACAACTGTTTCTGAGTTAGCAAAGGCTAGTGATGTCCTCATAGCGCTACACAGGCCGCCAAACCTGGTGCTGTGATGTTCATGCTACATGTAAGGACTGGTTCCTGGCACAGTATTCTTCAGACAGTCCCCAGGTATGACATAGGAGAGCACTAGGTAGCATGAACCAAAACCATGCCAGAAAACCTTGCTAATAATTAAGCCATAGGCTCTATCAGCACGGCAGTGGTTGAGCTCACACCCAGGTCTTGCTCTTTTTAGCAGTATAAACTTAGTCAGACTGTCTCCACCAAACAACTCTGAATTCCGGATTGCTCCTCCCTCCTTAGCCATCACATTAATTACACCAGACTACATAGAGAAGCAGGCTCCCCCCACATTCTCACATCACTATGGAACTGGAATATTCAGCTTCTAAACGCCCAAGCACATCTGAGTAACTACCAATAGGATATTCTCTAACCTAGTAGGAAAACATGAATGTATGATCCACTTTATAAAAATGTTTCACAACTATTGCCATGTCTATTCCTGCAGAGCTGTACAAATTTTTGCTCATCTTTCCGCAATAGTAAGTTGTCTCCCCTCTCTACCTGGCACAAAGACATTCAGCAGGGATCCCCCTGGTCCACCTTCTTGCAGAAGAGCATCCTCCCCCTCTGTACACACCCACAAGCATTACCTAGGCTTCAGACTTGTTCCTGGCATGAAAGCAGTATTAACTAAAATTCCCTCTCTAGATGAATAGAATAGCCGAAGAACAGAATAGCAGAGGAGTGCAGGAATCGGGAATATTACTATACCTTATGGAAGCTTTTGATACCAGTCAAGCTGTGCCATCTATTTGTACAAGCAGATATGGCATGAAGTCCTTCCTTTTTCAATAAATTTGGATTTACCAGAGGACTCTTCTTCCAACAGAAACCTCAGCTACAGTGCATCATTATACTCTAGGGGATCACCTTTTCTTTTCCCCAAGGAATTTTAAGAGAAGACTGGGAGGAGATACCTGCTGAAATATCATCATTTTTGACATCTGAACAGAATTTCCATATTGGCTTTTTCAGAGATAAAACAATCTTCTCAAACCAGCATTCAGTTAGCCGAGTTAAAAGTGATGCCAGCCCAAAAAAGAAAGCACATGGGAAAGTGGGAAAGAAAATGAATTCCTTCACATGAGGTCCCTGCTGACTGCTCAAAGCATTAGCTGGGAATTTGAGAAACTGCTTCCTATTCCTTCTGGCCATATAAAAGCTCCAAACCAGTGTATAAAACCAACTAATTTGCCAGCTTACGCAATTCTGCAGCATAACTCGACAAACTCAATAGTGAAAGAAACAGTGCAACAACAAAGCAAACGCCTGTTCATACATGCTGAGTACACAGCAGCAACATCTGTAGATAAGAAAAAAAAGAGAAGAAAAGCAAACAAAGGGGAAAAAAAATCTTAATGGAATGATCACAATCAAACTTAAAAGATAATAGAAGAAAGAAATCATAATGTACGCACACTGTTTTCCACTTGGTCTGCACAAGGATTTAGAAAGTACCCGATGAGTAGGCTGTGGTGAACCCCCTGCAGTTCCCAGGCACAGCAGCCAATCTAAAGCAGGAGTAAGAAGCCTCCACACCACCCTGTCTTCACAGGTTGAGGCTTCATTCAGTTTTAGTTTTCATGCAAGTCCTGTGATGAACAGCGCATAGGCTCACAAAACCGAGTATTCAATTATAAGAGACTTCATCAGTACATTTAACTTTATTTACTGGGACTGAAATGCATTCCTGAAACAACATTTTAAGCTTAAACCACTTATCCACTAAATTAAATTTTAATGCACACAGATGTTGAAAATGTACATCATTTGAATGTACATTTGAATGTACATCATTTGAATGTACAGGGAATGGCTGGAGAGCAGCCCTGAGGAGAAGGACCTGGGTGTGCTAACTGACAAGAAGTTCAACATGAGCCAGCAGTGTGTGATCACAGCCCAGAAGGCCAAGCGCATCCTGGGCTGCATCAGAAGAAGCGCGGCCACCAGGTCAAAGGAGGTGATTCTGCCCCTCTACTCCACTCTCATGAGACCCCACCTGCAGTACTGCATCCAGCTCTGGAGTCCCCAACATAAGAAGGACATGGACCTGCTGGAGGAGGAGGGCCAGAGGCCCAGAGGAGTGCCACGAGGATGATCCGAGGGCTGGAGCACCTCTCCTATGAGGAGAGGCTGAAAGAGTTGGGGCTGTTCAGCCTGGAGAAGAGAAGGCTCCAGGAAGATCTTATTGCGGCCTTCCAGTACCTAAAGGGGGCCTACAGGAGAGCTGGGGAAGGACT
Source organism: Vanellus vanellus (assembly GCF_965231255.1). NCBI lineage: Eukaryota > Metazoa > Chordata > Aves > Charadriiformes > Charadriidae > Vanellus > Vanellus vanellus. The sequence continues at coordinate 44,485,584 of NC_138905.1, forward strand.
TTTTACTAGGGCATGTAGAGTGATAGGACAGGGGAATGGCTTTAAACTGGAAGAGGTCAGGTTTAGATTAAATATTAGGAAGAAGTTTTTCACTTTGAGGGTGGTTAGGCGCTGGAACAGGTTGCCCAGAGAGGTTATTGAGGCCCCATCCCTGGAGGTGTTCAAGGCCAGGCTGGACGTGGCCTTGGGCAACCTGGTCTAGTGGGAGGTGTCCCTGCCTATGGCAGGGGGTTGGAACTCAATGATCTTTAAGGTGCATTCCAACCTAAACCATTCTATGATTCTATGATTTTGTGTTTCTTTCTAAGAAAAGCGAAGTTTGCTTGCAAAGGTAATCAAATTTCTGCTGACAATGACCAGGCACTGAATACTAATGATTCCTTCCACAAACAAACGGAAAGATTTCTCTTTTTGATCAGTTGTCATGAAGACAGATGTTGATAACTGTGTATTAGTATTTCCCTACAAGCATGGAAGTCAGATGACTCAAAGTAGGGATGCCCAGCCTGTGTCCCCAAGGCCACTGGCCAAACAACTTAATCTGGTTCCTAGCCACTTTACAGCCACCTGCTTTCCCTTCGGTCTCACATTGGTAACTGCTAGCTCTCAGCTTCCCCATTTCTTAGGGGCAGAGGGGACTGTGATTTCATTGGTAAGCACTTTCCGAAAGCAGCAGCATTAGATAGTGCACGCGCAATATAGTTGAATCAGATTTGCTGAGCATGTGCAGATCCTTTGGGAACGTAAAACCCACTGAACATGCATGGATCAGCAGCTCTACACATAGGCACACATATACTAAATTTGCTCACATAAGAGGAGAGGAAGAGGATTTTGGCAGAGAAACCTATGCTGCTACAACAATATCTATTGCACAGCACATTCAGCTGAGAAATCCAGACTTTGCTGTTTCAAAACTCAGTTTCTATTAAAAAACGCAAACTATTTAACTAAAAACTAGCAATCTCATTTTTGCAAAACAATTCATTCAGTGTCTTTAAAGCCTTCAGTTATCCCAGACAAGACCATGATGCAACATTATTGCTCCTAAACTCAGAGTAGGTTACCTTAAGGATTAATTAAAGAGTTACTACAGGAGGTGGTTTTTTCCAGCCTCCAATAATACAGACAAAAAGCACTTAAAAGAAAATTAACAGTGCAAAGTAAACTAATTCAGAACAGGTCAGAATGTTGTTGAGTTATGCAACTTTCACTCAAATTCTTACAACTACATTCATGGCGATACTGCTTTCATGACATCACCACGCAATGTCTTTTTCCACAAGATCTCTTAGATCGAACACAAAGAAGTGTACTCAGAGAATAAGTGTTCAGTATTTTGGGTTGGCTTGTTTTTCACGAAGTGGCCACCATGTCTTATTAACTGCTACCAATATAGTCAAACTGCTCTGAATACAAGCCCATATTGCTAGAAACTACTTGAGCGATGGCCTGATCATACACGATCATGGAAAGATGGAATTCCTGTGTTCCTGTTTTCCTTATACAGATCACAAGAATAATTTGGGCCTCCCAAGCCATACCAACCATGGCAGTTAAACATCTGAAGCACCTGGTTCATGTCATGAACTGTTCAAGGCAGCAAACTCCCTGCAACTGATGTCACTTACTTTAAAAACACTGCACACACAAGATTGAATTTAGATGCAAACATATTAAAAAAATTAAGTGATCTTTTAATAATTAAACATTGAATTTGAATACTTTTTAACCCATTTTTACAGGAACATTTTCAGACATACAATAAGACTTCTTCACGAGTCTTTCTATTGCGTTCACTATTATTGCGTAAGTGCTTTGACTGTTTCCGTACCATCTCTGTGAAGTGGATCACATTCTTAATCTGCAAACAGAAAACCCAAGATGAGTATTATCTGGTAATTAACTGTCAAATATTAGAATGACACAACCTGATTTGGCAGAATTACATACGACTTCATATACTCAAACACAGATCCTCCTAATTTATATATTTCTATATTTTAATCACTATTTACTTACTGTTTTGAACAATACCAATATTATAATCACATTATTATGTAAAATAATCCCTGGCCTAACATCTGAAGAAATATATCATAGAAAATAAAACACAAGCCTTAATACAGCTGGGCATGCCCTGTAGCACAACTGCATTTTTCTCTAAGGACAGAAATTCATACCAACTAACACCATGACAATATGCTTATAAAAGATGAATTATTACTCTTAAATGCATGCACACAGTTCTCCTGTGCGAGAACTACGTGAAACCTAGATGCAAAACATCTTTGAAAAGCTGTGGTCAGGTACGAATAGATATGGATATCATTACTACATGCTTTGTATAATGAGAGTAATTGCAAAATGATGCTGTATGACATTACACTGCTGCGCAAAATAAAAAGCTATGAGATGCAAAACAGACAGGTATAAACTGCAATGCGAGTTGAGAAGCTTATTTGGCAGCATATTCTTGGCACAAGATTCAAGTGCAAAACTCTGGGGAAGCTTGCATCAGGCAGGTTTTCAGCTGTGTTTCCTAATGGAGATGCACATAATACCTCAGTTCCCTGCATTCCTTGCAGTTTGTCACACAGCTAAGAAGTCACTAGAGACTTTTATTCCTTAATTTTATTTTATTTACTGCTTTCAGCATAGCTTATAAGGTGCCCCTATAAACATTTGCAGCTTTGTAACACTGGCGTATATCACTGCTTCAGAAAATTTCAACATGTTGGGTCACATCTGAAGTAAAGGATGGTATTTAAGCAACCAGAACTGCACCAGGGCATTTCTGTGGGAATATCTTTGGACTGTGGTCCTTTTAGAAATTGCCTGTAATGTTCTGGTGAAACGTTAAGCTTTTTTAGAACAAAAGGTTAAAAAAAGATTAGATGTGGTTTTCCTTCAATTTTCATAGGCTCTTGGATGACTTACAACTAAATAACTAAATGGTCATGCTAATAAATCAAGTTTACATTACTTCACCAGCCATCTAACCTATTCATTACTGAAGTTTACTGTGATGAACCCAATCTGCTGTGGCATGATGTTATAATTATACCATTAGGTGACTGCTGATTATGTAGACATTTCATCCTATCCTCACCTCCAATCAACAATAAGGATTCTTTGAAAGGTAGTAGGTAATTTCTGCACTGAACAGAACGATTATCCAAGCATCTGCCACAACCTCAACTCTTGCAGAGAACAATCTGCATTGCTGCTACAGAGAGGAGTGAGAGCAATCCAAGACATGGTAATACTACTGTGTATGCAAGTCAGTGTCATGAGTTCAAAATTAGAGCAACTTCTCCTGGTGTCTTGGATTAGTAGCTGCACAGGAATTCAGTACTAAGGTCAAGCTTTAGCCTGTCTACTACTGCACATAATTTGAATTTATTTCAAGAATGTGATACAACATATAATGACAAGGTTCAATGCTACAAATGCACAAAGTGCAGATGCTTAACTGTCTCAAATGTATCTTACGAATTTCTATCTTGTATAAAATAATTTGGGAATTCAACATCTTAAAATTTCTTGAATTTCTTGTTGGTGCACAAGGCCTTCTGTATACTTATTGGTTTTGAATATTGTCATAATAGTAGCATTTTTCCACCTTCTAGAATTCAGCTGGTCTTCTAAGAGACCTTACAAAATAATCAGTAAGCTAATAATTTTTCCAGCCAAACCTTGTTGTTTTTTTGATCCATAATATCTTTATACCAAGTACATCTTCAGTTATGAAAAAAGATGCTCGTTACCCTGAACATAATATCATTTCTGTCCAACTGCAAGAAAGACATTGCTATCAGTTTTGCACTAGTTTGAATTTTACAACTGCTACTAAGCAAGAGCTACGTTTATATAATCACGAGACTTCACTAATTCCTAAAATAGTAACTTTAGAACTTCAAAGTAGTAACTTTAACTATGCTTGTCCTTAGCATTACAAATGTTTAGCTTATTTGTAAGAGTTCTAAGCTTCACTACATATAACTTATTACTCTTAGTCTGCATCCCTGTATGCATCAGTGAGTAGTCCACAGCACAGTGACCCAAAAAAGTAGGAGAAAAAAATCAAGCAAGGAAGTCTGAGCCAGATGTAATACTTGTTTTGTGTTTGGGAGTGGTTTAGTTGATTCTCCTGGTGAGGTGCAGTCTTCCACACTATCTTCTGCTAAAGTTAAGTAATGGTTCTGATGGTAATTTTTTTTCAATATTTATAATGTTGCCAAACCTATCATCTTCCATATTTTCAATATAAAATAATTAAGAAGCTGATTTCAGCCAAGTAGTTCTGCTTCAGGAAAAATACTCTCAGCTCTGGTATGTTTTTAGATCTATTCTTAAACAAATCATGTATCTATGTGCTTTGGATCAAGGACTTCAGCCAAAATTTTCAAAAACCATGCATTTTGCCCATGAGAAGGGTAACAGCAACTTCTGACAATGTCATAATAGAACTGAAAGACCAGCAACATATTTATGCATCATACATTAAATCAACATTGACTGTCTTTGTTTCCCATATAATTATCACAGTAATTATGTATTTACAAATTTCATAAAATGATTAATAGAATGGACAAATCAGTGAACACATCTATAACTGCAGAAGTATATTCTGCTTAGTAGGTAGAACTAGAATAGCTATTGGTCAATAGCAACTAGAACTGACTGAATGCTTAGATCTAAAACATAAATTCTACTTTTAAGAACAGAATTAGGCCTAACTGTTGCACAGTTATCAAAAGGAAACTAAGTAATCAAAGCTGAAATAACACTGCTTTCAAATTCTGTTCAAATTGGGCAAGTTGGAAGCCGTCTAATATAAAGCAAGTTGACAGAGTCAGTAATAAACTGATTAAGTCTTAGCAGCTACAACTTTCTAAGGTTCAATCTGTTCTGTACATGTGCCATCCTGGGTCTTTGCCAGCTCCGAGGCCTGAGACTCTCTTCTGTATTGTCAGTGACAGGACACCCCTGCTGTGTTCTGTCAACAAAGAAGTAGTGCCTGTTTGAATACAGAGGTGACAAACTTGGAACTGTGTAGGATACAATTAATACAGACAGCCTTGTAAATAGAAACTGAGATTGTTGGTCAAGCAGAATAGAAAATACGGATGAAAAAAAATGGGGCACGGGATTATAGCCAAAGCACTATGTAATAATACCACTAGGGGAAACTAAAAGTGACAACTTTCAGAATATTTGTTGAAGAAGTGAAAACAGAGAGAACACAATAATAAAGACTGTAACAAACATCTTGGAAGAAGCATAAAAGCATTTCAGAATGCCAAAGAATCTGCAAAGACAATAGATCAAGTTATAAGAGGCATGCTCAGAGGAGACAGTTTCTCTGCAGAAGTATTTTTGTTGGTGTTCATCATGGAAAAGCATGGTAAGGGCCTCATATCAGAGCACTTCATGGAAGACTCAAAGAGCCTGTTTCAAACTGAAGTGCTGGCATAACTTAAAAACTAACAAATGAAAAAAAAAAGCTAATTTCCAGAATCACAAGGTATTTATTCCCTGAGCTCTGAAGGAACTATTGATGTTACTGAAAAATATAACAGCTAAACTACTCAAGATCGTATATAATCTCTCACTTTAAACCGCCCTAGTACTGGTGGTTAGCATAATCAGTATCCTTTAAGAAGATTCTATAGTAGATGAGAGAACTATAGATCAGTAAGCTTGATATTTATACTGAATAAGGTGGTGATAGTAAGTCTAGAATAACTAGGGAATAAGTGAGTAAATATGATATATTGTGGAAGAGTCACCAGGGCATTTGTAACACAGTGACACTTCACAAATACAATGTAGCTTTTTAAGTGAAAAAATGTCCAGAAGAGAAAGTTGATTGGCAGCCTACTGAGTTTCAAAAAGGCATTCCCCAAAGCCTCTTAGAGAAATTAAGCCACACTGGCATTAAGAGCTTATGCCTTTCCACGAATAAATCACTGGTGAAAACACGGGAAATAACACTGGGCCCTGATGGTCAGCTTTTGCAGTGGATGGAGTACCCAAAAGAGTTCCATGGGAACCTGTTCTGGGACCTGTGCTTTTCAATATATTTGGGAAGGAGATGTCCACAGATGCTATTCAGAACAGAAAAGACGAGAGTCAACTGTGAAAATATGCAGGATTTCTCTATTGGGAGTGGCTGGGAGATGAAACAGGAGATGAAATTTAGTGTACATAAGCACAAAGCGAGACAAAAAGGTGAACATACTTGTAAATTTACATATGCATCAGTCTCTGAGCTTGTTATTATCACTCACAGATAACTCCAAATGTTAAGTTAGAGTAGACACACACAACAAAAATAGTAAACTCAGTGCTCAGCAGATAAACAGGCAGATATCAGGAACTGTCAGGAAAGAGAGAACAAAACAAAAACCACCATTAAAGTACTCTACAACTGCACGCTGAACTGAAGCCTTCAGTTTTGTTTCCTGATCTCAAATAAAATATAGTTAAACCAGAAAAAGTACAGAATGTTACTGAATACCTCCGGTACAAGGAACAACTAAACAAAATAAAATTCTTCAGCCTAGAGAAGAGGCAGCTGAGAGGGGCCGTGCTCTCTCTGCAGCACTCAGTCACATAAAGAGGAAGCAGTTGTTCCCCATGTCTTCCACTGGGACACCTTGGTTGAAATCACATGGAAACAGATGGCAAGTGACAGGTTCAACTTAAACAAAAGGAGACTGTTCTTCACATTCCAGGTAATCAAACTGTAGACCTCTTTGCCCTAGGCTCTTCTGAATGTTAAACGCATCCATAAGCATATGAAAGACTGGACAAAATTTTAGAAACAAAGTGCATCCAGACCCACTATGGGTGGTTTGAAAACTAGCACCATGTGCTTGCTCTGTTGGTGTATGTTTCTCCCTATGCATGTGCTATTGCCTCTGTTAGAGTCAACAGGCAGAGCTAGATGGACTCAGTGCTGGGTTTGCACATGCCCTCGGGTAACAGAAGAGGAGGAGAAACAAGACTGGCTACAGAGACCAAGGGCACAGAAGAAAAGAGACAGAACATTTTCCGCAGGTAGTATAGTATGCAGGAGGGGTGTCTTGGGCATAACTGGCAATGTTTATCGGGGGGGGGGGGGGGGGGGGGGGATGTGCTGCAGGACTGAGTGTAACTTGTAGCAAGGTGATTGGAGAACAAAAAAAAAAAAAAAAAAAAAAAACAAAAAACCGGGAGAAGAGGTTTCACAGAGGCAGTGTCTTCCCTAAGAGTGCATGTGCTTGCTTCAATCCCAGAATTACTAATTACAAGTTTGTTAATTAACAATAAATTAAATTAGGAAATTGGGTCCTGCTTTGAAAAGTTTACCTCCAGTTAACTGAATATGCTAAAGCTATGAGTACTTTTCACTTGAATCTCCAGGTTTCTCTTCCTCTCATTAAATAATGAGTTTTATGGTAAACGTCAATGCTGTTACCTCCAAAACCCCTACAGAAATGGAGGATTCTGTTGTCAGAACCAGGTCTCAGTGTGCTGAGTTTGAGGAATGGAACCTCATACTCTGTTTTTAGTAATGTGACAACTCCTGAACTTCATGTTCGTTTCCACATAGGTTACAATCTACTGTTAAGTCGGAGTCCAAAGAAGGCAGTATGAGTTACTAACAGCAAAATGAGCAAGTGTTAAGATCTCACCTGAAATAAGTATGAGCCAGAGGTATCTGCACTGGAACTCTCATTTTGTATCGTATTCTGTTGGGTAATAGCATCCTCCTTCTTTCGCTCCTTCTGCCCTGCTTCATCGTCTTCGTATTCATCGAGGCTCTAAACCCAAAAATATTCAGTTATAAAACAGTCTTTGTATGTTGCTTCATATGCTTCCCATATTTCACAAAATTCATGCATCGGTGAATATTTTCAAAGATTAATTTCATATTTCAGAAAAGCTTAATTGTTTAAATGCTTTTCTTTCCATGAATATTGATATCTCCAATACAAGAATAAAGTTTGACAACTAACTGCTTTTTCTTAATCACAAAAATAAGAAATAAACAAACCAAGATCCAACTTCACACAGTTTTAGGCAATGTTGTCCAAATTCAATGCTAATCCTGCTGTGAGCGAGACCTTGGACTATTCCCTTCCATTTGAATGATTCTACAATCCTGTTTGTCATATGCAATAATAGTACCTCTATGTAAGAGATTTTGAGGAAGTACAGAAAAGGAAAAAAAAAAAAAAAAAAAAAAAAAAAGGAGTTAATTGTACCCTTCAGTCAACAGATGATCTTTTTTGACACAGTGGCATCTGCTGAGATTGAAATGTTAGTCTGAATCGCCCATCTTAATTTTGCTCTCCTAGTTTTTGGCTTTGTCTTTGAAAATTTACCATTGAAAATTAGTCATTATTAAATTAGTTGGGCGGTCATTAATTACTATACAATACATATATAACATTTTGGCTCTTCATCACAAATGTTTCATACTAGACTTGCTGAAATACTTGGTTCAAGAGGATTAAGTTTCTAAAGCACTGACTGCTGACAAGCGAGAGACACAAAAGATAAATAAATCAGTAACACTGCTTCTGTTCTAGCTCAGAGCCACGCTGCAGCCAGGGTAGAAGTGTGAGGACTCAACCAGCTTTGAACTAAGTCAGCTATGTCTACATCAGTCTATTAGTTTAATATACACAAATTTACAAAAAGCAGCAGCACAATTTCGTGTTTAGAAGACCAAACTGAAGCAGACACAAAGCTCAAAAAAAACTGACCACAACATCACAAGCTGTTTGCCAGCACCCTGCAGTAAAGCAAGAGGTGTGTGACCTCGTTCCAAAACCACAGGGAACTAACCATTCTAAGGTACCAGAAAAAGCTTCTAGATGAACGAGTGGTAGCTTGACAAACAGAGAACAAGGCTACAAGAGAACAAAGATGAATGTCAAATTATTTCAAAAGAATTTGCTAATGCACAAAAAAGAAAAACACTATTCTGAGGGTTAGATACTGTCAATCTCTGACATCATCTTATCCAAAGGACACAAAACTAGTCAAAAGCACATAATGAGAATTCTGGAATTTAGTGGTTTTTAAAAAGAAAACCAGTGTTATTTACTAACTGAAAATAGGAGTAACATACAAAAAATTAACTTCAGCTGCTCCAAAGCAAACACTAGTGACAGAACTGCTAGAAAACTGACAAACTAGAAAGGTACATGTTTTGAAAAGTGAACATGATAAAGTGAACATAAGTGAACCTGAATAAAGGTCATTTAAATTCTCTCATAGCAGAATCCTAATGCAATTTCACCAGTCTACTTCTAACCAACGTTGTAATGTAAAGATGAGAACCTCTCTACTTCTATCACTAAGAAAAAGCACACACGAACGATTATTACAGCTGAATCATTATACATTTAAAAACACATTCAGTAAGTGGTCTTTTCAAATAAAATAATTATAAATAAAAAATACTTAATTTGGTTTTCCTACGTCCATTTTTAACAGAGCGTTTAAAAAACACTGTCACAGCACATTCTAGGAGATGATCTTTAAATCAACGTCTTCCATCTTTTATAAACTGTAAAGTTTAAAAAGTTTGGTAACATAAACTTAAAAGTCTGTAGCCTAATTTATCTCATTATCCTAATAATACATTCTGAAGTGACAAAACAAGAAATAACGAGCCACTACTGCAACATGAAATGGAGTGATCTTCAGGTCTTACAAAACCAGCCTTGTTCAGAAAGAACTACAAGGCTCACCGAAGGTCTCAAATTAAGACTAATGTCATGCAGATGAAGAATGATACTATGTTGGAAAAACACAAAAACATTCGGATTGTTCTTCCAGCCTCCAAGTTGTTCCATAAGAGAATGAGGACCCCAGAAAAACTCAAAGGAAAGATAGTTTGAAAAGAGTTTGGAAGAGCAGCCTCTAATTAGTGTAGGAGAAAACTAACTGGAGACAGAAGAGACCAGTAATCTCTACACACCTCAAAAAAGCTTTGCATTTTCAAGGAACAACATTCTTTAAGGAGAAGCATAAAGCTCAAATTACAATACTGTATGTTAAAAAAAAAAAAAAAAAAGTCTTTGTAGCAACTAAGTAGGTAAGTGCTCCCTTCTTCACAAATTCTCTCCTCCTTCAGATACATGCTTCCCATAAGCTTTCCAGAGACCGTCGGCATTCCACAGAAATATTGTTCTCTGAATGCAGTTACATCTGCAAGGAAGAATGTTCTCTCTTTCAATACAAGATCACCTGCTACTAACTATTCTTGTACCAGTTTTGGACAGGAACATCATGTCATCATCTGATACGAAATTTCCAGCCACAAAATTTTAAACTAAGCATTTTCAGTTAGGATTTGCTAGCGATGTCCATTCCCACCCCTTCCCTTCTTCTCAGGAAGGTCCAAGATAACAAGACTGCTAATCAATACCATCAAAAGGTATTAACCCCACCACCCCCATAATTCATATTTCCAAAGTTAAAGGCTTTCTTCCCAAGCATAAAGTAGTTAAGAACTGTTTATGTAAACCTCATTTGGAGCATCCAACCTGCTTTGAAAGCTACTGGGGCTTGCTCGCACTCCAGTTCCCTACATTGGAGCACACTCTGAGCCAGCTGGGGCCAAGACACGTTTGAGTGGTGAGAACCACAGAAGAAGCAGGTTTTTATTACTTGTTACAGATGAGGTAGAAGAATCATGGACAGGTTGCTCCTCATCATTTGCAGCTGATGTGGCACATTTGGCTAGGGGCACCAATGTCTTCCAGCCCTAAAGCAGATTACTAGTCACTGTCAAGGACCTTCTGTGGTTTCCCAAATACAAAGGTTGCATTCCCCTTCCAAATATACAGACATGCATATACCCGCACACTAATTTAAATGATGCCCATGAAATGCCTGCTGAGCACAAGTCAACATGATAATAACTACAGAATTTTAACATTTTATTGCTTTTTACTAAAGTAATTACGTTTAGTTTCAAAAACCATTAGCCTTAATCGGGAAATCCATTTATTTTGACTCACGACGAAATAAGCTTTCCTATGCAAAATACTTTACATTCAATGTTCTGCTTTGCTTATGCACTTCTCCATCAGCTTCAGTTAGATTGCTAAACTTAATGCTATTTATATTCTAATGAAACTTTTACAGTAATAAAAATCAATGAAAGCCAAGTTTCAGTTGACAGATTAATTATTATTGAAAAATTAAAAATGTACAAAGTGTTGTTTACACACTTTAAAAAACTTTTTTGTTCAAACTCCTCTGCAGCTGAAACTGCCTCAGCCCACAGGATGTTTCAATCAGATGCATTACTGCATTGCTCGCATTGCAGGCTCCTCTCAAATACTCCACTTTGCTTTAGAAACTAGTTTCATGTCATTGAAAAAGACATAAATGCAGTAATTACTTCCTCTGTCAGTACAGCAGAGAAATGGGCTTGTAACCACCGAGGTGTAATTCTGGCCCATTATATAATTCCCCCTGTCCATTCCCTTCCCCCTGCTTTTTTTTATTTTGCTGCTAGGCGCATACCATTTCAGATTCTTATTTTCCACTAAAATCATCTGAGTTTTGTACAGCAGATATTCAATGTGACATTCCCACATCTGATCTTAATATACGGAATCCACAGAAATTCTTTAGGTTTTCTAGCATTTCAGTAAATGTTTGAAGCTGTAGTATAAACATTTTTCTGTAAACCTCTAGTATGGAAAATACAAGCAGAGTAAGATGCTTTCAAAAGAATCAGACTGATGAAGGAAACAGCCACAAAGATATGCCCGCATTCCAGCGCACCACCAGCCTGCAAGTTTAAGGAGACATTGTACAAGGAACATTTCTAATGATTCACTGGGTTGCTTCCTATAACATTTATGCATTGCTAAGAACAAACACAAACTGGGGAGGGACTGTCTTTTCCATGAAAAAAAGTGTTATTCCTACATGCAAAAGATCAGTTTCTGAGTGCGCACAAGCTGCTCCCGCCACAAGAAATGGTGCCGAGTCAAAATGTCACCATCCCCATCCCCCTTCCTGCACCAATTTGCTTTTGCCTTGCAGTTCTGCTGGCCGAGCACATACCTAAGAGCTTCCCAATTCATTTCATGAAAGGTCAGACAGGTTAGTTTCAGCAGTTTTAATTAGCCCAGTTGATTTTGCCTGAACAAGATGCAAGCCCATTCAAACTATTTATTTCACAGAACTCCATGGATGGTTGCGCTACATCAGCTTTTTGAAAATGATGAGCACTTGAGATAGTAACATATTTAACCAGTACAGCAAGATGTGCAAGCAGATACATACTCTCAGTAAACCCTGTGTTCAACTTCACACTGGGCAATAAACAGAACATCTACAACACAAGCACCATCAGTTATCTTGACTTTTTTTCAGCTTCTTAACTATGCTAACAATCTAGGAGAGGAAACAAATCAAGGCTTCTTCCCATTGCCCCAAAATGACTCCAAACGATTAAAAAAAAAAATTTAAAAAAATCAATTTTACTGCAAGAGTATTTACCATGTTTAGTAAAAGTTCAAAGCGACCTATCGCAACTTCATATCAAGATGTTGAAAAAGTGCAAAGGTTTCTATTAAATGTAAACATTTCCTAAAAACTTCCGCAGTAGAAATACAAGACAAGATATAAGAACACTGCAAAAAATGTAACTAGGCAATTAACTATGACAAAATACGTTTTAGGAATCAACATTATTTTTCTCTCAGCTGACTATTCAGAAAATCCTGGAAAAGTTAACTGAAAAAAAAAAAGACAACTATTTTACATGTAATTTCTTTATAATCACGCTTCTCACCAAAGCACTGAGAACTAAATGCTTCCTCTCTTTATCATGCACAGCTCTGATACCTGTTAAATACCATCCTCCTAACTCTTTTCACAGCATGAAACCTTTCTGTCACCACCACTCAAAATACACAGCAAAACCAAGCAAAAATCCCAAACCTCAATGACAGCCCTTTCACCTTCAGAAATACTACTTTTAATAATATTTTTAAAACACATTTTTATTACAACGTCCAAACAGTATACAAAATAGTTAATTAAAGCAGGTTTACAGTAATATAATCTTTTATTAGAACAACAATATAATTGGAAAAATTACATCTTTTTCACTACGCAAGCCTTTCATCAGGTTTAGCTTGTTTAAGTGCTTTTCCTTACAAGTTGAAAAACACCCTTATAGAGGTGAAAAGACCTAATGTTATTCACAGGAACTATCTAAAACCTACAAACACTTTTATGGGTACATATTACCCAGTAAAAGATTTTATTTTTTTAAGAACACTTGACCTGAATTCTCACATGAAGAGAGTCCAAAAAAAGATACTGAACTCCAACACCTTATCTGAATGATCTTTGAGCACTTCTAAAAGCCTATGTATCCAAATGGAGCGGTCCAATGTCAACAATTAGTATGATCACAAGCATGGATTTTTAACCCAGAGAAAGAATAAAGGCAGGAATCTTTGGTATCCAAGATCAAAAGAGACCTGAATGCAGCAATGGGTCAGTGACCAGCAGGTGGGCCGCAGCACAGCTGACTGCAGCCATAGGATGTGCTCATCCTTGACCACGCTGCCAACAAAGCAAACCAAAAAGAGGAGCATCACTTAGTGATCAATCAGACACGCATCTTGCTTTACAGAACTCACAGCATTCGTGATCATAAGTCACACTTACATTTTCTTTGAACTCCATCCTTTTCTCACCCATTCTCAGAATTTACAAATGCCTACTTCGTATACTCAATTATATTTCTGAGCAAATACAGTTTGCAGTCTTAAAACCCACTCAGAAATGTTTCTGGGGAAAAAAAAAAAAACAACCTATTTGTCTGTATTAGAGAAAAATAACAAAGTATTTTGAATTCTTTTAAAGCTTTAAGTAAAACATCAACTACATCAACACTAGAATGCCAATTATCTCTCTATTATAATAACAAAAAGCAGCTATGTTTGCAGTTTGTTATTCAGCAAAACACACTGTTTGGCCACCACTGTCTTCAAACATACCACAAGAATGAGTTCAAAAGTCAAATGTTTAACTTAAACTAATCGCCAAAAAATCCTTTATCACAAGGTTTGTCAAGAATGATTGTTGGAAACGCTCAATTTAACTACTTGGTACGTGATATTAATATTAAAGTCACAGAGTAAAATGCCAGGGATACAAGAGAAACTGCAAAAGACAAGCTAACTAGCTTTACTAAAATCCTTCCAGAAAAGAAAAAACTTAATAAAAAATATGGATTGGCAAGCTATCAGAATTAAACACCAAACTATTTAATACTACACTCAAAAGTTAGCATATTAGACTCTTTTCTGATTGATTGCCATCTAAGAATGGAAGTACCAAACAGCAGAATTGACTGAAGATCCTTATGCAAAGAAGTCAAACTGCTGACGCCTGTTCCATGAGGAAATTATTATATGAATATAATAATGACTCATCCAAAAGATGTAACAATGCCCTGCTCTGAAAAAGGAAACAAAAACCAACACAAAGGGGCTAAGAGAAAAGCAGCCAAATCCTCTTCCTCTTAGAATGATCTACAGGCAGTTCCTGTGCACCTGACTTCAGATATACGGAGATATACATACTGCAGGGCCCAGACTTCAGATATAGTACTCTATGTACTAGAAGAGTGAAATTAAACATCCCCCTCCTTTTTGAAATTTTGCACACTGCTCTTCTTACCTCTATGTTCTAATCAAATTTTTCTCATGACAACACATCTCTTCCCCCTTCTGCTGATGGTTTACATCTGGTAAACAGTTAATGAAGACTACATTCTGTGCACAGAAATCACTAATAGCATTGAACATACAAATCTAAAAGTTATAGGCGTGTTCCCAAAAAACACACAAACAAGGGAGAAAGGGGGGGGGTGGGGGTGGGAATAATAATTTTGCTCCAAAGCAAAGTCAGTCACCAAACCCATCTCCTTAGCCTACTAATTAACATTCTGAATTGATGCATCCTGCCTAACACGAAGATCATGAACCAGTGGCTGAGCAGAAGAAACTTGGCAAAACAAAGTTTGCCTTTTTCAGCCAGGAGGAAAAATAAGATAGTTTTTGAGGATATTTGTACAGTTCACAGAAGAAATATTTCTCAGTTTGCATCATGCCATACACCTTAGGAAAAAAAAATAGCAGGTTACAAGAACTGAAAAGAGAACTCATCCTGGATGTATAGAAAACAAGCTATACTTTACAGACCATGCTATTTTTCCTATAAAACTTGCTCCTGTGTTAGATAGGATTCCTGAAGATACCAGTCTTAGAGATAGTGTAAACTGTTTGAAATGGGAGCAGTTTACCCACCGGGAACAATGACTGAACAAAAGCCACTCAAAGAACAGTTAGATAATGGAGTTAAAATGCCTGTAACCACCATCATTCTGACTTGCAATGCTATGTACTTCTGCCAAAACTAAGCAAACAGAAACAATGCTCCAAAAGAAAGAAAGATGTATTGTCATGTAGATAAAGACCATAGAGATTGAGTACCCTTCTGTTTAAAGCCAGAAGATCAGCAAGAGAGAAAAATCCTGGAGAAGATTCACACACTATTTTCAAAACAGAAGTTTTCCTTTAAATCTGACCATGTAATATACACAGCATCCAACTCCTGTTTTCTTCCTTGGCACATCTATATGGCACTTCCAAAAAGAAATAAAGACGAGATCGGTATTTGAGGAATGTTCTGAAAGGAGACCAAACAGGTTAATCAGTCTACTGTATTTCTAACTATGCTACCCTCTGAAGCATGAACTTTGTAGCATTTTATATTGTCTGAATATCAAGTTGCATTTAAAATGTGAGGTTTTTTTAATTAAGTACAGAGCCTTCATAGGTTTCTGCTCTCTTGTTTAACAGGCTAATTGTCATTTTTCTTTTTTCTACCCAACTGAATGTCATTCAGTATTTACTCACAGTGGGTGTGGGATTGGTCAAACTAAACAAAGCCAAAGAAGCTGCTGACAACCAAGTGAGCACAGACAAGCCACAACAATAGAACCAATTCCATAGAAAAAGAAACTCTTCAGCACAATGCTTTTTTGAGAGTTGTACTGTATTTGCCATTTGGGAGCGGCATCTTCTGAATTCGTAGAAAAACTGATAAAAACATCAACCAGGTTTTATGCTCTCCCCACTGTTTCTTTTTGAGTCCTAATATAAATAGCTGTACTACCTAAAGAGGTGCGAGAACTCTACACTCTGTCGTGGGGCAGAAAGGGAAAGGAAGTAACGAAAAAGCACATTAAACAGGATAAGCATGTATCTGGATAACAACTGTTGAATTTGACTTTCAATAAGCACTTTTGAAGACCTCAGCACTGATGTCAGGAATAGAAAGACAGTGGTGATCGAAGCCACGCAGACAAAGCACATCTGTAGTGCTGAAGTCTGCTAGGATGGCAATGCCCGAAGAAGATCAAAAAAGTTTAAAGTTGCTACTGCCGTCAATATTGTAACTATCTCTTGGGAGAACACCTTATACCTACAAGTTAATGCTAGCAACAATGCTGTGAAGCTGTTTCCCAGCCTAGACTTCTGAGATCACCCTTCTAGCTCTGCATTTGTAAGGAAGAACTCTTCCTCAGAGGCTCTGCCAACACTGTTTTTCTAATAAATGCTCGCATCAACGTCCAAGGCTCCTGATGGAAATCCAGTCCAGGTTCTCATAGTTCAATCCCATGTCCTAACAGCACAAAAGCCTTTTGTCACCAGCATTTGTACCCCTGCTTCTTATGGAAATTGTGCTCAGAAATCACAGCTCTTTCGTCCCCATACTTTTTGAAGTCACTAGTGATGGTGGTGTGTTCCAGGCAGCAATAAATAATATTTGATAATAGATTTCTATCTTTAAGATAGGAAAGTTGCACAAGTGTGGTGTGTGTTTTTTTTTTTTAATTCAAGTTTGCTAAAAATGAAAGATGCAGATTAGTTGCCACAACAATTCAAGGGCTAGACAAAGCAGGCAGTTACCCTTCCACCTGAGCAGTCAGCACTGTATACAGCCCTGAACCAGCTCAGCAGGTGTCTGACTCTTCCCATTCAAAGGCTCCGTGAGGAACCGAGGGAACTATAGGATTGACTTACGAGTGAGGAGGAGAAAGCGTGGGAGACAGAAAGAGCTGTGGGAAAGGATCATAGAAAGAACATGCAGCTGATGCCTGATGAGAGAGAGCTATGCAAGTAAACTGAGATTACAACAGCAAAAATAAGCAAGCAAGCTAGCAAAGAACACATCTGTTTCAATTGGCCTGAGAAGCAAAACTACACATTATATTTTTCTGTGGCCTTTCTGTTTCTGTCACTGTCAGAGTGATCTGCCTAATTTCCCCTGCAGCACACACCCAAAATCTTTACACTTTGACTACCAGACCTAAGACAGAGCTACTCCTCTCCCAGAAGATAAGGAAAACTAGGATTTCAGGATGGGAGCATGCAGATAGACAAGACTCTGCCACTCAAGAACATTTCATGTGCACGCTTTGAGCCTACAAAGCACTGCCAGCAGGTTCGAGTACCTTAGTACAGCAGTATCATTTGCATATGGTGACCTCAGAACAGAGAAGAACATGCATAGACACAAAAACAATTCAATCTGGGTGTGAGGAAACATAGTATATGATCATAATGGGAGGAATGAGTCACGTCATACAGGTGGTTCAAACAACTGCACGCACTGGAACCTTGCACTACTGTAATGCATTGCGTAAGAAAGCTATGGTATTTCTACAGCAAATCAAACCAGAACAAAGGAGGAATAAATAAAGCACGGAAAATGCTGGATAAATAAAAGCCTATATTCCAAGTGCAGAAAAATTTTGTGCAAAAAAGTCAATTTTCCATTAGTGTTCTTTTAATTGCTGAGTGACTGATACAGTTTGGGGGGTGAGGGAGCAGTTACTTGCATACAATATAGCATAAGTCTTGGCCAGATCTTCAGCAACCATGAAGTTCTTTGCATGTCAACAGATCTGCCTTTTCAGGCCACTCAGCTCAAGCAAATAATTAAGATTTCAGCTTATAAGGCATTTGTTTTCCTCATTCAAAACATCAACCATAACTTGTGTTTCTCAACTGCAAAATAGGAATAGAGGGTAAAGTCCTCTTTTCTGAAGTACTAGGAAATTTACCCATTGAGCATGCTCAGGAGACTTATACGTGCTGGCACGGATCTGCTCTGTGCTCTGGACCCGAGGCACTGGAGAGCGAGCATCTCCCTTGCTGAGGCACAGGATAAAAGGGCCACGATCCCCCTCCCCCTCTTTTTCTACGGAGCGTAAAGCGAGCCTGAGGTTAAGGTTAAGACTGAAACACAAATTAATGTGCATCGCCTTCTCCATAACTGTTCACACGCATTGTTTTCTGCAGACCAAACTGTGGTAAACACAAGGTAATTCAAGCTTTACCATCCCCCAGTGAAAGAAAGGTAAACAATTTTACATATGCTGTAGGTACCCGTGGGTAGGAGCATTCCCACCGTTACCATGGAGCAGCCCTGCACCATTCGTGTGTCCGGCCCGACAGTGCAGAGGCCGAGGGGAGGAATTAGCATGAGCTGACAACACTGGAGATGGGATTCAGAGCTTAAATTCATCTCTGTGCAATAACCTATCACAGCCAAACGATACTTTAAATCAAGAAAAAAAAGTCCGGTTTGAAGAATCTCAGTGACAAAAAAAACTTCCAAAGATAAGATGATGTTCCAGTAGGGGACTTCATGTTGTAAACAGGGGACGAAAAAAAGAAAAAAAACAACCAAAACCCAGCAACAGCAACAAAATAAATCCCCCAGCCACTGCTACACTTGCACTCTTGATCCAAGCCAGGGGGGACATAAGTAAGGAAGTATCTGAGAAGGAGTCAGGACTAAGGATTCTGCTGTTCACGTTATTGAAACGTGCTTTTAATTTCTCAGGCTACAAGCTAAAGCCTGTAATAATGTCACTTGGAAAACAGAAGGCTGAGTGAGCATCTGAGGGTGAAAAGGAATGTTTTCACAGGCGCAGTTAGTAAATACCACTGCCTCCTGCAGACATTCTTCCTTAAATGGAAATTAACATGGCTTTAGGTTAGAAAAAAAAAATAATCTGATACAATAGAAGTGATAGGCTAGCTACTAACCTTTTAGCACCTGTGCTAAAAGGCACAAGAATTAGCAGAAGGCTTTATAAACACATTACTTTTTGTTCAAGAACAATTTTAAACCCTTCCCCTCCCCTGCCACAGGATTCTTGTCTGTAGATTTGGAAGAGTAAGGAATCCAGAAGTCTCTCAAACACTATAAAAACAATGTAGAAATAAAAAGCCTCTCTGCATATCTATGAGTAACTGTATGAGGGCACTAGACAATTTAAAGAAAGGAAACTACTCCAGATAGAATCAAAACTGAACCTTCACCCTAAAGTTGAGCCAAACTTTATTTGGACACTGAAATAGCTCTGCATTGCTTTGATTTTATTTTTACTTCCTATTTTTTATTTTCACATGCCCCCCTGCAATTGCTTTTTCTAGCCAAGAAAACAAGACTGTTCTTCCTCCCCCAAGATTCCTAACAAATTTAAGAACATGACAGACAAGGGCTGAGGATCCACAACAGCTTAAATTAGCCTGTGTCCACTCAGCCATACTCCAGCTCTCCCTCTCTCACACTCCTGCCCATAGGCATCCGCCAGTCCCCTGCACCACCTCCCCTGACACTGGCAAGCCACGTCAGGGTAACTTACTAGCAAAAGATAACCCTATAAAAAGTGAGTAGTCTTTTATAACACCTTGGTCTAGCTAACTGCAGGACTAAATGAGTGCCAGAGTCCACACAGGCCAGGCAGGTAAAAAGCAAGGATCCCTGACACAGAAAAGGTTGAACTCTCACAAAATTAAAACCTCAGCAATTCAAACCAGAGAAATAGTCAAGTATCCACCTGAAAGCACATACCAATGTGGAACATTATTAACTATTTCGGGATATAAAAAGTGTCCCTGATAACAGTAAACACCACCTATTTTTAAGGGGAGCCAACCTGTTGATTCAGAGTTCAGAGGTCTGAGAGGTGGCCAAGGTGACTTCTTTAACCTGCAGGTTGCATGGGCTACAGAACAGTTTTCTTTCCCCTTGTAACCTGCATAATTACTATTACTGGAAGTAGCAACAAGAGGACTACTGCAAAGCTGCAGAGGTCATCCCTCCAAATGTTGGAAGTTTCATCACCATGCCACATAAAGGCACAGCCCCATGTGATGACTCTTAAGGTAAAAAGGCCCACCAAGAGTCATGGCCAGTGGATTAACGTGCTCCGCCTTACAGGCTTGGCTCCACACACAGTTGGTCCATTATAACTGAAAAAAGTAAACTGCAACATAAAATATAAATGAGCAGGCTGGAGAGAGAAGACAAGCTGGACTGCTGAGCCTGGCTTCTCCACCACAAACAGCATGAACACAGAAATACCTACAGACTGGGCAAACAGCCCAGCCTCATCTTCTGCTCATCCTGGAGCCTGCACTGCCCATTCTTCTGTCCTGGCACAATGTTTACGTGTACAGGAACTGATCCTGCCGTAAACGAATTCATCAAAACCCAAAAATGTTATTTTCAGACCTAATGCTTTCTCTATTATAAAAACAGGTGTCCACACACAACAAAAAGGACAGAACAAGGACAGGAACCACTAGACCTGGCCTAAATCCTTGTGAAATTTGTATCAAATTACCCTCTCTCTTGGCACAGATATGCAAAAAATGTCATTAAAATATGTATACCTTGTATACATAGCGTTCCCCACATTAGTAATTTCTCCTGCTAACATATGCAAGTGATTTTAGAAAGATATCAAGACCACAGAGATCATAACATAGCTATGCTCTATGTATGAGTGGGTTTG
The DNA here is from genome assembly GCF_965231255.1 of Vanellus vanellus. Taxonomy (NCBI): domain Eukaryota; kingdom Metazoa; phylum Chordata; class Aves; order Charadriiformes; family Charadriidae; genus Vanellus; species Vanellus vanellus. Next base: position 44,506,513 of record NC_138905.1, read on the forward strand.
TATTCTCTTATTATTGCTTTAAGTAAAATTTTCCACATTTTTTTAAATGGAATTCCTTTTTCTTAAAACAATTAGAGCTCCACCCACACTGCCATGATTTTTTTTACTGTACTTCTGACATGCATTTGTAATAAGACAAAAAAGAAAGTATTTTGTTAATTAAGCTGTAGTAGTTTATGCCTGAAATATAAATCTGGCCTAAGATCTTGTCTTGCTGTGAATCCAAAAATGTGAAACACATAGATTAACATTTGGCTATCTTTATTTATATATAATGGAGTACTTTATTAACTGTGGAGTTGGGATAATAAAAGGCTCTGACTCTTTCCTGCAGCTGTTTTTCAATTTATGGTTTGTCTTTGAAGACTGTTTTTAAAATGTGTAAAGAAGGAAGGAAGACATAAGTACATCTACGCATTGTCATATCAAACACTCACACAGGCTTTCACAGTCATTCACCACTGATACGAAATGCTGTAACAAAGGATTTCTCCCAAAAGTACAGTTAACGTTATAAACAACTTCTTGGGTCAGTGACAGCAAAAAATCACCTTGCCAGTAGGATGCAGACTGATTTACTTACACATCTCATTGAACTTAGCAATATTTTGTTGCAAAAACAACAAATACATTATACACATACACACACACAAAAAAAAGCTACAAACACAAAACAAAGAGCATAGAGCAGTCTGCCTAGAAAAGCAATCTTCATCACTGGAGATCTTAAAGAACACATCAGTGTCAGAGATAACACAGGTACAAGGATCCTGTTAGGACAAGATGACAAAGGATTCTTCAAGGTCCCCTGCAGCCTTATTTTCTAGGATTTTATAGCCGTAAACTCTGTAGGAAAAGTTTCACTGGCCACACATATAACAAATATGGATAACAAACTGCACCAAGAACACATTTCTTCCCACCAACCTTCATGCATACATCCCACATAAACCAACTGCAGCCACACAATAACTGGGAGAAGCAAGCATAAGAAGCAGGGGAATTCTGCTATCGCACCACCCAGCATGTATGGGAGTGCGGCACTCTGGCTCTTCATGAAGAACTTCACACATGAAGAACTCCCTAAACTGAATATTACTCTAATCTGGGAAGTTAACTATATAAAAAAAAGAAAGAAACAGAAAAAGTTTATTCTACACCTGCTTTGCTCTCAAACACGTTCCCACTCGTCCCTGCCAAGAAAGAATGCCAGGATGGTTGGAGTGTTTCCCTGAACGACGACATCTTTTAACACCCTTGTTGGCAACATGGACAGAGGGATTGAATGCACCCTCAGCAAGTTTGCTGACGACACCAAGCAATACAGAGCAGTCAACAGGCTGGAGGGAAGGGATGCCATCCAAACGGACCTGGACAGGCTTGAGAGGTGGGACTCATGAAGTTCAACAAGGAAAAGTGCAAGGTCCTGTGCGTGGGTCACGGCAATCCCATGCCCACATACAGGCTTGGGCAGAGAATGGATTGAGAGCAGCCCTGAAGGAGAAGGACTTGGGGGTCTTGGTTGATGAGAAGCTCAACATGAGCCGGCAATGCGCACTCACAGCCCAGAAAGCCAACCACATCCTGGGCTGCATCAAAAGAAGTATGGCCAGGTCAAGGGAGGTGACTCTGCCCCTCTACTCCACTCTCGTGAGACCCCACCTGCAGTACTGCATCCAGCTCTGAAGTCCCCAACATAAGAAGGACATGGACTTGTTGGACTGAGTCCAGAGGAGGGCCACAAAGATGATCAGAGGGCTGGAGCACCTCTTCTATGAAGACAGGCTGAGAGAGTTGCTGTTGTTCAGCCTGGAGAAGGCTCTGGGGAAATCTTATAGTGGCCTTCCAGTACCTAAAGGGGGCCAACAGGAGAGCTGGAGAGGGACTTTTGACAAGGGCATGTAGTGATGGGACGAGGGGGAATGGCTTCAAACTGGAAGAAGGCAGGTTTACATTAGATATTAGGAAGAAATTCTTCCTAAAAGGGTGGCGAGGCATTGGAACAGGTTGCCCATGGAAGTTGTTGAGGCTCCATGCCTGGAGGTGTTCAAGGCCAGTCTTGATGGGGCTTTGAGTCTAGTGGGAGGTGTCCCTGCCCATGGAAGGGGAGTTGGAACTAGGTGATCTTTAAGGTTCCTTACAGCCTAAACCATTCTGTGACAACTGCTCTTATGTCGTTATGATGTACAAACTTCTCTTTTTAAAATAAGCACAGTATATCAGTTCTCAAATTATGTTTTTACCCTCTTGACCTTATCCAATTGTCTGCACTATAGTATTAACTTCAATTACTACTAGTCTATAGTATCTACTGAAGAAACTGTGATCCATATCCATTTTCCCTGCTTTCTCAGTCAAAATTACTACCTTTCTTACAACTTCTGCCTTCCTATTAACACAAGCTATTCACAAGAAGACTACAATAGACTTCTGTGATGAAGGTCTCAAAGATCCAGTTCCAATCCTAGGAAAAAAGATCTTCTAAATTACATTGCCTGTCCTTTAGTCAAGAAAATGAAATAGAATAGATCTCCCACTAATTTGCCTGGACGTGACATCTATCCACCCAGCATCTGCTGATCTAGACTTATGCTCTTGGATTATTTTTTTTTTTTAATTATAATAATAACTTTATACTCAAATTCTCTGAAAACTTCTCTGGTATTCCAAGATTTCTTAGAAATCCGTATTTCTGTACCAGAGACCACTTTGGTCAACTGCTTTGACTGCAAGTTATCTGGACGTGCTCATTTCCAAATGTTTAGACCTACTGGACATGAACTAACTCCCTGGAAAATCCTCTTTTGACATGAATACTTACTCCTGTTTCCACCAGGCAGAAAAGAGAAACAGTTCTTGAACATGTAGTCCTAATGGCAAGCACTCATCAACGTGGCATTCTACTACTCATCAACCAGAAAGACAAACCAACACGACTTAGATTATGACCAAATGATTGTTTGAGGAAAAAATAGCACATTTAAGTGAGACAAGATCCTCCAAATGAAATGTAGCACTTGGCCACAGCCATGCCACCAGACCTCTGAATTGAAAGGATTCATTTAAAGTATTCAAATCGAAACAAACCCCTTATTTTGCATCATAATGGGGTAACAGCACACCCACTATCAGTAACTCTACTTTATGTGAGAGAGGCAAGCAAGAGGCACAAAACCCAATACTAATACTATCACAGCTGATGGCTGACCATAACCCAAGTCTAAAGCCGTCAGTCCCTTGCGGATCTCTCTGGCAGATGAACGCAGCTTCTACTGGAAGCAGGACAGGTCCAATCCAATCTGTAGTGGTCACAGTTCTCAATAACAGATGCTGCTGTGCACTTCCACAGGAAAGATCTGAAAGCCACTGGCTGAACCATCTTTCTGTGTGTGGAGCCAAGTGTTGGAAACACTGGGGATTTATTTGATTACTCTGGCTTTGATACATTACTCATTTATAGTCTTTTTAACAAGAGACAAGAATTGTATTTTTTTTTGTTTTTCTTTTTAATCAATCCAACAGTTTGTTTTATTTATTACACTCCTACAGTGCTTTAATTTGTGGTTTTCTTCAAATGCCACCCTCCACTGAGCTGCACTACTGGCAAAGATAACCAAGCTGAGCTTTTAGTTATTCAACAGCACAGACTAAACATTTACCTCTATTTTCCACAAAGCACATGCACTATTATAGAATTTGTCTTTAAGAATAGACTAATTGAAGTATTTGTAAAGAATGCCTATTTTGAAACACAGCTTTCAATTGCTCTGTGAAACCCTTTGGCAAGGATATTGTGCATTCCTAGGAGGATTTAAATTAGTTTGCTGCAGAACAAAACCTGGGTTACGAATAGTAACTTGGATACAGTCACACACACACACACAAAAAGAGAACATTCTCATTCCTCCTGATCATTTTCCTTGAAAAACACAACCATCAACATGCAAAGTCCGTTTTAATAAGATAATGGGAGGGGTATTTTGGTAAGTGAAAAATACTTCTTGCAATACTGTTTTTAAATCAAATTACACCTGTTTGTACTTCTCAAAACTACTATAGAATCTAACTTTGTAAAATCCTACAATATTTGAAGTTGAAGCTGCTACTTTTAAATTGACATTTGAAAAGATAATTTTACGTTAAGAACTGGAATTGTACACCTCTATTTCAAATGTAATTCCTGATATTTTTTTTAATAGGATTTCAGACATGCTTGTCTTAAAATTATTTCTTATTTGTTCATTCCAATCTGATTTTTCCCCTCAGCCTATCAGTAGGGCATCAGAATAAAAACAGGCCTTAACATAAAGAAGAAACTTAAAACAATCTCATTAAATCAAATCTTCTCAGCATTCAGTTCCCATCTTCTAAGGAATCTTCATATACATGATAATTAGTTTCCTGAAAGGCTAAGGCTTAAATGTCATTTCTTTGTGTTGTAAATTCTAATTATTCATAGTAAATAAATTAGTGATACTCTTTTATTGCTTAAAGCAATGCAGAAGCTTGAAGTAATCATACAACTGGCAAAAATTAGGAGTTCCCAAAAAAGGAAGTAAAACTTCATTCTTCACATTCCAGTAGACTTAAAAAGGGCTCCATTAACACTAACGGGGAAAGGGCCAGTGACCTAGAATTTTACTCGTGGTCCGAAACTATTAATGAAGTCTGAAGAATAAAGAGTAATGGGTATTCAAAATCCAACTCCTGTGATGTAGCAAGAGAATGAATAAGCTGTGCTCTAATTTACTCTGACGTGCAGCACATCATGGCTGCAGAAGCAGTATGTTAGAACAGACCATCTTTCAGGAGTCACATTCTTGGGAAATGGCTGATTCCTGGGGATTCTCACACGACCTTTAGTTTAACAGCAAAGTAGTCAAAAAAAAAAAAAAAAATCAAACAAGTTTTCTTACACACACAAGTCAAAGAAAGGGGGGGTGGGGAGCGAAGAACATACTATTTAGCCTTATTTGAGAAGGAGACCATAAAATCAAATGGATTTTATGGCTACTCCAACATTACTAATGAACACTATTGAGCCTTATCCCATCTGCAAATTTTACATTATGGACCTCACACTTGTTCACTACTAGAAGACAGCCAACCCGAGTATGCCCCTTGAGAAAATCACTCAAACTGTCAAAGAAAAAGACTTTTAGGCATCTCAATAGCCAGTTCTTGTTCCCTAGCACATGCTTTTCTGATAAATAAAACCAGAACATGGACAAGTATTCGGATGACAAAATTACTCTGAATTTTCCCCAAATTGCTTTTGGGCTCCACAACTAGATCAAGCACTTTATTCACGAACAAGCCATTCCACACCATTCTGATTAACAAAGCAAGCTCAGATTTTATTTTTGTATTGCTCAAGTTTAATATCAGCATGACTAAAGACTCAAATCAAAATCAAAGGATGTGCCTCATTTTCAACCCAGGAACAAAGAACTTCGCCACCAGAAAGTACATATTTGAGGATTCATACAGTCCATTATGGGAAGCTAAAAAAGAAAAAAAATTCTTTGGACACATAATTTAAAATTTGGCTTTCTGAAAGGAAACCAAGGAAATAAAACACTATTCTTGAAAACACCAAGTTAAGTGATGTTTCACAAACAGTAGCATCATTCAACTTCCAAAACCATCCTGTGAAAAAAAAAAAAAAAAGTATGTAGCCCATTCTACCACTAAACTTTTCTCAAAACTTCTAGGAAAGAAGAAATATTCTTCTTAAAATACAGGAGTAAGTATTTTTTCCTATCAGCACAAAGGCGGCAAATATTTTTTATCATAACAAACACTATCAGAATGATTAAGATGTTGGGATGGACTTGAAAAGTTATGAAATTTTTCTACCAGTCAGAATAAACGTTTAATGCTGTTTTCACATTCAAATTTAAACCTCAGCTATCTATAACTTGAGAACAGTTATACTTGTATGTGCATTCCATAATTCACCAAGATTATGAGTCTCCTAGATGGCTGCTGCAAGCAATAGCAGAATTCTTTAAAAAACTAGAAATATGTGAATACATATCTATCCAAATAAACACAGACTATTTTTTATACTAGAAATACTTTTGGTTCTGTTAGCAATTAAAATGCTTCAGTTTAAGGAATGAGGAACGACCTAAAAAAATATTTCCTACTTAGAATTACTGTATTGGACATATTCTTTCTGGATCTACCTTGATTCCATGCTTGAAATAACAGTTGAATTAATTAAGCTAATGAGGCCCCGGAAACATCTGGACTGAAAAGGATCTGAGAAAAATGTAAACTTTAACTAGCTTCTAAGAAAGAATTATCTGTGTTTCAATGTAATTGTCTTTGTTTCTTTTTCCTTAAAAAAAACCCAAACAACACTCCCTCTGATATGCCTCTGATGACGGGTAACTCCAGTGAGAAGAGCAAACAAAAAAGAAACTTTTCTCAGATACACTTGTGCTCACTGACAAGGGCAAGGAGAATCAACAAAAATAATAGATAATGACTTATGCTCCCCTTATTCGTATTTAAACGTGTACAAAAAATGTACAAAATCAGAATAATTTCTGAAACAAGCGAACCAAGTGAACAGGAGGAAAAGAAACTAGAGAGGGTCTACAGAGCGAGACCACATGAAGAAGAAGGGCCTGTTTAGTCTGCTGAAGAGGAAGTCAAGGAGCAATTTAACAGCAGCCTGGAATTATTTGAAGGTTAATTACAAAGACAATGGAGCCAGGCTCCTGTCGGAAGCAGCAGATGATACACCAAAGGGTACAAAATGCATCAACTGGACACTAGGAATAACATTTCAGTGAGAGGGCAGCGCAGCACTGGGTAAGGCTACTCAGAGAGACAGTGGAACCTCCATCCTTAGTGGTTTTCAAGCCTCAGCAAGACAGAGCCATGGCTGACCTGACCCAGGGCTGCTGAAAATACTGTTATGAGCCTTCAAAAGGTCCCCTTCAACCAACATTTCTATGCATTTACAGAGCCAGTGGGGTGGTTTGATTTTTTTCGTTCCCTGCCCTCCACTTCCCCCTAAACTGGAAACCTCAGGGTCCCCTTGGCTTTTATTTTTCTTGTATTTGGGCAACAGCTGAGATTAATACTTCCTTCCTCAGACAATCCAGGCAAAATGTTCTCTGATTCAAAGCTCTGTGCAAAGAAGGATTCGGGCACAAATCCAAAGATGCATCCGAAAAAGCATGCAGAAGCAAACAATTTGGCATAAAAAAAAAAAAAAAAAAATCCAAGCAAATAAGTTATCAGATGCATTTGTCAAGAAGAAAGTGCAGAAAAGTTCTGCTAAAATATGCAAAGGAAAAGCTTTTAAAAGCCAAAGTTTCTGGTTTTGAAACAAGCAATCAATATGCTACTATTCGTTAGGAGAATGGAGAAAGATGGACCATTTAAAATGCACACACTTTATCTGGATAGATGTATATTCTTCATTTGCTTAATAAGTTACCCACCTCCAAAAAGTGAGCTGCCCTATCCAAAGGTTTCTTTACTGCTTTACTGTTCCAACTCTTACTCTACTGGCTACATGCATACATATACATATATATAGAGTCAAGTCACAGCTTGTATCACACACCACATGACAAAGACTGTATATTGAGCAAAGAGTCCCGAATGCACCAAATCCAATGAAGGTCAGGTTCCAACGGATTTGTTATCCCATGGTTCACTGAAATCAGATGAAAGTTGACAAGCTCAGAAGTCTCTGTCCTTTGCATGAATTATTTTCTGCTGTTTTCTGGCGATGCATTCACTTACGTTACATTTCCTTCTGCTGCATATTAATTGGCTCTCTTCTTTTCTTGGCCTTCCATTATGGTATTTGTAAGAGCTTTATTACTACTGAAAGAGGCAACTTTCTCAGATTTAAGGAAAAGAAGAAATGGGTTAAAGGCTGTAGAGGGAAAACCACCACAAAATATTACTTTTACCACTGCTTTCCCAATACAGAAAGAAGTTATCAACCCATATACCTGGCAACCCTGCTCATTTTCTAAAGATAAGAGGCAATATGCATGCTTTTCGCATAGATACTCTACAAATCCCACTCCTTGCGTACAGCTGCAAGATCTTATTGAGAAGCCAAGGGACACAGAGGTGCAGCCTTTAACTATTCATTTGGCATGGAACTTAGAAATATGAAGGTCATTTGAAAAGGAATACTGGATGTATGAGTCCAATTGTCTTTCCATGAGTAAGACCTAGCTCCATAATTGAACAACCTCCAGTAACAATGATTTTACACTCATTTTTCTCCCTGATTTTGAAAGGCTGCTTTCCTAGGCTGCTGAGCAGGACTTTTGAGGAAAGGTGATACAAATGAAGGTAATACAAATATGAATTCTACAAAATTTCATAAACTGGATTTGTCTACAAAACATATTGCTTATTGAAGTCCAAAAGGTACCTACCACCATTAAACTTACTTGTTTTTCACAACGGTTTGGTGTACAACAAGGCACGTTAGGCCAACTGTATTTTCATTATAAAGTAACTTCTCAAGATGATTTTCCCAAACGCCCCACTTAGGAAAAAACTGTTTGATGAAAACAAATAAATCTGCAGTCAGTAACTCGAGTAAGCAGTGGGTGTACTGACAAAGGCAGATCTATGCCAGAAATTGACTGATAGTAAATATTTTATCAAAATTAGGAACCAAAGACAAAAATAATGAAAAACTTTGGCCAAATCGTAGCAGCATGAAATAAAACTGGTAAAGCCTGTCTTGGTAATTTAAGATGCCCTCCAATTAAGTTCAAGTAAAAAAGCACACAGCCCAGTGTATTTTAATTTTATTTAGTTCTCAAACAAACTGCACTTAGAACTTCCTAGCAGACATTAACATCTGGAAGTGACATGCCCATTTCTGCTACAGTACTCTACCAGCAGGTACAGCACACCGATTTCCAGTGTCTAAGCCTGGCTAAACCTTTCCCCCTCACTATTTAGTATCAAGGGATGACTATCAAGGGACTTTTTATGGGGACTAACCAGGCAGCTGCCAAACGTCTGAAATGGGTAAGCAGCCAATGCCAATTCCGTCTGCCTCATTACAGGCACACTTAAGTATCTTGTAGCATAAATTAAAGCTTAAAAAAATGATTAAAATGTCTCCACTTTGCTTTGTAGTTCTCCGTCTAAATACTTTAAAACAGTTAAGTGGGAATTGTTCCTTCTTGTTCTTTAGTCCTGGTTTTGGTGCTGTTGCTGATGAAATACCAACAACTGAAGTCACTCCAGCAGAGAAGCAAGTTTAAATATAACATGACTGTGTGAAGTGAATTCCTGACAAGTTCTTGTTAAATCAGCCGATGGCAGCAGTAGACACCTAGCCATATTTCAGCAAGAACCGACTCAGCCATGGTGCTATCTTTAAGTCCAACATTCCCTAAAAATCAAGGGATTCAATCTAACTGCTGTGTATAAAACATTCTGAGCAACAGATGAAATATTTAGAGGACAGGATTATGTTTTGAACAATAAAAAGAGCCTTCTGGAGATAAATGGCTTTTTATAAAGCTCTTAGAAATAAATCCACCTTTCAAGGATGGTTCCATCTTTTGAAGAGGATTGGTCTTGAAAGTGAAAAGCACTCATCTATAAACTCATTAAAATTATAAGCAGCAAATGCATTTAAGCAGAAAACAAGCACATTCTTGAAAAGCTTCCCAATTAAAAAAAAAAAACCTAAATATCCATGATTACACTTCCACCTATTTATATTGTAGACTTTAAAAGGTGTTAAAACATTTGAGCAAAAATAAGAGCATAAAAAAAAAACCAACAGCAAATGTTCAAAAGCAAACCATTTTGCAACTCATAAACTGATTTTTAATTTAAAAGCAAAATCCACACATACTTTTTCATCCCAGCACTACTAGTTCTGTGATCCCTTGTAACGCATTATCTGTTCTGTGTGAAATGCACTTAAGTATCTCCAAAATATCCCCCTTCCTCTTGCCACATTCCCTTCTCCCCCTCCTCACATTTTCAACTAATACTTTGACATTACTGGCCTCACTAAACTCAATCCTGCAAATTCCTGACATTCATGTCTTCTTAATCTGAAACGTAACTTGAGGAGATGGTTAACATTTGACCTTTGCTCTACCTCAGACATACCTGGAGACAAAAAAAAAAGTCCAAGGCATGAAATATGCATTCACAGTCTGAAAGGATGTTTTATTTTAAAGTTCCCAGCACACAGTCTTTAAAAAACCCAACCCATTAAAACTTCAAAAGGTAATTTAATAAAAATTCCCCTACAAGCATAGTTTTGCATAAGTTTGCAATTGTACTTATACTAAGAATGAAGACCTCAAGCAATAAATAAGAAATAAAGCCCTAGAAATATACACCCAAGAGTCATGGTGAATTTAAGAATTAAATGGCTACCACACTAATGAAAACACTCGATCTCATTTAATTAAATTGGATACTAGGGCAGAGAATGAACAACAGTAAATCATACATTGATTACAGAAGTAGACATGGTACCTAACAGGCTATTAAAAAAATTAGTCAGAAACAAATTATTAAGACAAATGGAGGATCAGGTTAGGAGACAGATCAGAAATAAAAAAGCAAGCTACTTCTGCAAAAAAAGCCAATTTATTTGCTTGCTCTAAATCAAGCCAAGCAAAGACTCAAATACAGTTCCCCCTGCCATTTTCTTTTTTAATAAGTTTTAAAACTGAATCTTAAAGATTATTCTAGCTTTTTACCTATCCTCCTACTTTCCTTCATTACACACACCCAAAAAAATAAGGACTTGAGAAGCTTGCTAGCTGCACTTTAAATGCGTTACTCTTTCTCCCCCCGCTTTGATAAGTGGGGTTTTTTTGTTGTTCTATTTTGGGAAAAAGACTTACTACGAATTAAATCCTCTCAATGATCAATTAGAAATGTTGTACTGATATCACATATTTTTACCTCAGATGAACTTGTTTGGGCATATAGGCTTTGCATGCTTTCTCCTCTTAATTACTAGTGCATACTACTGCCAGTATCTGGCAGCGCCAGAATTTTGAGGGAAGAAAGAAAAGAAAGGGTTGGAATACCAGGGATGAACATGATTGTTTAATGAGCCAGTGTCTCTTTGCTAGGAGATAGTCCCCATTTGCTGTTATCTCTATCAGCTTCAGGCATTTTGTTTGTCATACAGTTTAGGCATGACTGAACATGCCATTTTGAGATTGTTCTTGTTAAATAAAACCTGCAGCTACAACTGATTAAGGGAATGTCCTCTTACAGAAACAATGTATGATACCTACAATTTTAATCAAGTACTTAAAAGTAGAAAGTGAAAAACAGGGTGAATAATTTTCTTTTTTTTTTTCCCAACAAATTTTCATTTTCACTTACAATTGCACTTTTCAAATCAACCTCTACCAGCAGCTGCTAACTCATGAAAACACTGACTAGAAAAGTCGCAATTCTCTCAAAGCAAAATATATTATGGCACAGATTTCCATAACTACAAGCCAAGTAAACTGCAAAAACTTTGTTTTCAAACAAGCTTCCTCTATATGTAAAACAAGGAGCAGACAGAACATATTATTTATAGTCGTTTTTGGAAAAGCTGCCTATCACATAGAAAACATGCCCTTCCTTGTATCCATAGCTGATTCAAAGCTAAGGCCCTTCCAAATCAAATTAGCTGTATTTATTTCGGTTCAAGCCTAGATGCAGCACTGATTTCAGAGTCAGGTGGCCATCTCCATGCACAAACGTCTGTGACCTACCACTGAATTCTTTAAGCTTCTTTGTCTGGACAGGCTGCTTCCCACCTCATCCAGTCCACTCCGGAACGTCCCGTTCAGCATATTTAGTTCCCCACACCAGTACCATTCCCTCTAAGCTCACTTCTTACACCCACTATATTGTGATATTTTAGGGGATTAATTAATGATTTATTAGTGTAGCTTCCTAATAAAGACTGTCCAAGTGTAAGAACCATCCCTGCACAAAAGCGTAAAATCAGAGTTCTGAAAGTTGGATAAAAGCAGATGATAATGGAAGAAAATCCACTTCGAAACGTGGAAAAATATTTTACAGACCCTACTTCCCTTTTGCTAATCAGTAACTTTTGATACTGACAAAATACTAGTCCAACAACAGATCCTGGTTGATACAGTCCCTCCGAACTTCAACCAGAGTCCTACTATGCAGAACCACTGACTGCGGCAAATCAACCATAAAAAAGTCTCCTTAGCTTTTGTTTCAGATTTAGATCACTAAACTATTCATTACATAAATACTAACAGTTCAATTTCTGAAATTCATGGGAGAACAAAGAGGTACATTTTAAACTCTATATGTTAAATACTGGCTCATATAAACATAACCAAGCTAATTTTAGATTCATATTCAAGCTAATTTTGGATTCATATACATTTTTATGAACTAAAATTTTGGTCACCCGTGTTTTAAGAATGCCTGTAACATGCTTTCCATTTCAGAACCTATAATTAAAAAACACTGTATACACAACTTGACTCTAACACTTCTTTCTCCCTTCTCACACTCAAATTCTGCTGGTCTACTCTCTCTTTGCCATGTGCTCCACCCCTGTTTTTCCAACACAAGTTTGGTCTGTCACATACTTGTTTTGGAAAACCAAGGGAGAATGCAGCCATCTAGTTACTGCAGATTTAAAGCAGTTAATGCTTACTGTAACCCAGCCTGGCTTTTGCCAGGATTCTTCAAAAAATGTTTTTCTCAGTTTCAGAATTATGAAGAAGCCCAAAAGGATCTGTAAATGCAATCTCATACGCAAGTATGAACACTGGGTACACCATGCATTCAACAGACAAAAAAGAACAAAAGAAAATGAAGACAAAAATAAACCAATGGATGACACAAAAGAATATCATACAGGAAACATTACCAAAAAAATAATACATTACCAAAAATAATAATTTTCTTCATGTTAGGTTATTGACTAAAGTTCTGATGTTCTAGAAGCAAAGGGAATTTAACTTGTTATAATCTTCTATTTCTTCACTTTATTTACTACGGTAAATAAAGTATAATGATCAATGATGGCAGTAATAAAGCTGAAAACGTAAGTTTGGGCACTTGAACACTTAGTAGCTTTTAGTTTGCTTGTTAATAAAACCTATTGCAACTGAGGATGACATTACTCAGATAAATAATCCATTCTTACATCTCTTAGTGACCCGCTTATTATTTGTCGTGTTCATCAACTCTCTATTGATAGTGCAACATGTAGCTTTTACCGAGAACAAAATCCACAAAACTGTCTCTTCTAAACTGTGTCTATAATTAGCTATCATTCCTTATCATCTGCTTATTTAAATATCAAGACATCTGTGATCTCTGTAGAAGTTCTGTAACATATTAAGGGATTGCCACATCTAGAATTTATCCTTCAGTTTAGCCTTTTTTATTTACTACAACTTCAGTAAATCTACTATTTTCTTAATGAAAAAAAAAACCAAACAAGTTTAAAGAAGGTTTTTACAGGCATATTTTAAAGGGACAGAAACACATTTTCACATATATCTTTACCATTCCATTCTGCCAAAGTGGTACAAAAGATATTTTTTGTAGTATTGCTGCTTCCAAACTCAGGCCTGTGACACGCAGACCTCAGGTACATGAATCAATGCAAAATCTGCACTGATTTAAAAACACAGCTGTACTTACGCAACATAGTGGCAAGTCCACTAAACGCTCTTGGAAGTGGGAAGCAACACCAACATCCAAAGGTCTGAGGGTCAGCTGGAACATCACTGCATCACATTTGCATACCCACATTTCCCAGTACTTCTAGATGGAGCCAGATTAGGTCAGCGTGATTAATTAACCACAAGTTCACCAGTGCACGAGCACCATCACCGTGCTCCCAGATCAACCCAAGTGGGATCTCAAAGCAGAACAACAACAATCTTCAACCGAAACTCATAAGCTGGACCAACTTATAAAAAGCTGTAGGGATGTCTACACTCAACACAGTGGAATAGATAATTAACTGATAGCTTACAGTGTAGAGGCTTCAGATCTCAGTTTCCAGTCTCTCTGAGCCAGCCAGAAGTAAGTCCTGAAAGCTTTAGAACATATAAACACGCAAACAACCTCCAAATCTTCCTAAATAAACAGAACACCAAAAAAAATTATGAAGAATCAAAAAGGGCAGCAGAATGGTGGCTGGGAATACATCACGTGTGCATAAATACATTAATATACCCATTTCTAATTTCTTGGTTTGATTCTCAAACATTCTTGCATCTTATAAAAAATGTAACATGCTATGAGAAGTGGTTTCTAGTGTTGAACTGCTTAGCAACACCTGCGTTCAAATAGCCTCCGGGTAAGTTTGACAAGAACTGCTCTGACATCTGATGAGCCCAATTTTTTTTAATTGAAAGGAAGAAGCAAACCCACAAAATGGGATTATATTAAAACACCCATTTATGTTTTAGACTAAAGACAACTGTCAGATAATGGCATACTCCTCAGTTTCTGCCTCAGGCTAAAAATAACTCCTACATTCTGCTGTAAACGTCAACTGCCTGAAGTGTCTTTACTTCATGCAAGATAATTATGATGCACATCATCTTCACCAGGACACAAGATATCTTTATGTGCACTCATGGTACAAGGGAGTTTCTTAATTTTTAGTTTATTTCCTTTTTCACAAAGAATTACCTTTAGGGTTTCTCTGTCTTTCTAGCTATAGGAGTTCATTAAGAAGTATTAAGGACTCTGTCCTTTTTCAATTCTTTTGATTAGTAACAAATCATAGGAGTAGAGAAAAAGGCCGAACAGGAAATTCTTTCACAGATGTGTTAGGACCAACTAAACTCTAGCTATGCCATTATTCAGAAGTGTCTGAATGTAGGCCCCTAAATATTTGATTGTCAAGTGGAGGACCCTAATTCAATTGTCAAGTACACTCCAAGTGCCCAATTCCAATATACTTCACTGGAACACTTCATAAGAGTACTTAGCACACCAAATATATGCTACTTACTTAAATATTTAGCTGCAGACTTCCAAATTTGAAAAATTATGACATTTCTGAGTTTACTAGAGTATTTAATACCTTTGTGAAAGAAATTTGACTTCTTTGCGAAAGAAGTGCTTCATTAATGTAACATCATTATGCTCAGACTTCCAGCAATGCTTTGCCATTGCCCACCATGTTACAAACTTTCCAGACACTCAGTTCTATAACATCCTTTAGAGTATGCTTGCAGGCTGCTCCTATCTCATTTTTTACCTCCTCAAAGCAGAAGCCGACAATTTGGTATGCTCAAACATCATGAACAAAAATGAGAAATCTGTAAACTAATAATGTAAGCCCCAAACGTATCCTTTAATCTCTTCTCAGCATAATATAGCAGAAATGAATGTAATTTAAAAAAAAAACAACCAACTTTTTTGGCATCAAATACTAATATGGAGCGTATCAGCTCACCACATCTTCATCTCCTTTTCCTTAAAGAACAATCCCAAAGGACTGCTCTGTACACTCAGTTTTTAAATCATTCAGCTTGTCTTCATATTTTACAGATGTTTGTAGCTTTTGTCTAATTGAAATATCAGTGTCATACACTTATTCTTTGAAGCACATCACACACAAAAAACTAAATCTTTCATCTTGGAGTTAGTACATTAATTTAAATAGCACTCTCCACATAAGGATCTGAGAGGTTTTATAGGAGGGAAAAAAATGGTAACACTAAACATGGCTGTGTAACAGACAGAAGTTAAGGAACGCACTTAGTACAGGTCTAGAACACAATTCGCTACAGGCCCAAGCACTTCCGGGTTCCAGTCCACCTCCCACATTCCAAAATACCCAGATCTTTACTCAAAAAACTTCGCTGAAAACTTTCAATATAAGTAAATAAGAAGTTACGTGACTATTTACATAAAAGCCTACAATATTCCTAGGAAAAAAAAGAGAAAGATAAAAAAATTCTCTACCCTTTCCAATTATAAAAGATGTAGTTCAGCTTAATTTCCTTTAGTGTTGCTGACTCAAAATAGGAGGTAAAACAAGACAAAAAGCACTATGTAAACAATTAAGAAACTATTTTAAATGAATGACCCATTTAAGAATGAATTTTGCATTTGTTTATTTTGCCAGGACTCCAACCATTGGGAGATAGCCTCTTATGTAGCCTTTATCCACGTACAATTTGTAAACACAGGAGCCTCAGTCTCTACACTTAGCAATTTTTACATGCAAGCAAAAAAAGTTTCAACAGTGATTGGCAACGCTCAAGGAATTTTCCCCTTTCTCTCCCCAGACCAAAATATAGAAATGAAAAGATAAAATACACAAGAAAAACAAATGTCAATATTTTTAAGCTCAAGCCAACTGTTTATCTAGTAGGGCCTGGATACTTCTAGCTCTTATAATACACAGGTTTCCTATCTAAATTACTAAACAAGTAAGAGATTGGGTTTTATACTAACATTACAGAAGAGAAGGTTATGTAAAATAATTTGCTGTTTTGTACTGAACAACCACATGTGGCTAGTTCAGGTAATAAGGTATTTATGTTTTCACTTTAAAGGTCTTTAACAAGAAGCTTATTTCAAAAATCTGCCCTTATTACAAATTCTGGTAAACTAAAAGAAGCTGGTTAATGAGGTCACCTGAACTTGGCTGCACAAGAACTCGTATGACGAGGATCCAGAACTTCTAATTGAAAGTGGTATGTCAGGGCCTGTATCTCAAACGAAACAGAAGAGCACACGAAAAAATTTCTAAACCTATCTGGAAGAATAACCTACTTCCAAAAGCAAAAGCCTACAAGGGAACATGAGGTGGATGTAAACAGATCAGCAAAAAACCCCTCATCTTCAGACATGGTTCCACAGCGGCTTAAGCCAAGGTTTACATCAGATGAACCTTCCTCAACAGATGAGCCACAAAAATCTGAAAGTTCAAGTGCTTGCACAGAGCGAGAAGTACCACAGTCCCCCCTACAGTAAAAAAACAGTAAGTCCTAAGGGCTGGCAGTAGATTGATGGCTGTAAGTAAAAGACTGTCAAACGAGCAAGAGAACAAACCAGAGATCCTGGCAAATGAAACAAAATTAAATTAGAAAATGCCTCTTTATCATTATGACAGCCTTGCTCTAGAATAACTAGTGAACAGGGATCATAACATGAGGCTAACGTTACCACGTTCGGTTTTGGAGGGGGAAGAGGAAGAAATTATAATCATAAAAAGGTGGCTTATCATATATAAGGGTTCTTAGAAACATAGAACTCATCGCTTAATGATTTTTTTGTATGCTAACAGTTTACATAGGTTCAAGTGGAGACTGAATGAGTACTTGGCAGATAAATTAATTTTAATTTCTATATATTTAGTAACCTTCATCTGATGCTGCAAGTCTTCAAGATGAAAACTGACAAAAGGCTAGAAAACTAGTTCACAGAAAACACCTGATAAGATTTCTATGTTGTTTTTCCTTACTATGTGTCTGTTTATGGCCACTGTAGGAGCAGGACACTGAGCTAGGGGGCTCCTTAGCCAGGCACGCTATCATCACTCTAATTTTCTTACAGCGTACAGAGAGGAAAAATTAAGCCAGAGCTTTGAAAAACAATTAAACGCACCTTGCATGCATACAGTGGGAAGAGACTGGTCCAGATAACCGCAGGTTTCAATTGAAATCCCATGTTCCTACAAACACTGAACTGTGTAATACATGGAAAAAAACTCACAAAATACACACCGGTAACTACAGCAGACAAGTAGGACACGCACATGTTCCTATGACTCAGAAAAAGAATTATCAAGGGCAAAAAGTGCTGAGAGGAAGAATGGTGGAAGATGGGAAATCCCAATTGCTGCTCACTTGGCTTCAGCCTACCGCTCTGGTCTCTGTTCATTGATGGATTTGGCTTAGACACTATATACACAGACAAACAGCAGTTATTTCACAATGACGCTTTTTCCATATCTGAGTGCTGTACGCATTCTGCCCAGCTATCCTGTCTCTGTGCCTCAAGTCTCATTATAGCACCTCTTATTTCCACTGAGTAAAGCACGCCTAGGTTGTTGCTCTGCCAAAAAAACAAAAGCACCTTTTTTCCAGTTGTCCCAGGTAGCCACTGAGAATAGAGCTAGGCTCTTTGCAGCACTGCATGGCAGGAGACAACAGATGTAAGTTTCATGGAGCGAGGTTCTGACCAAAATAAGGGAAAACACTTTCATGGTAAGGACAGTCAAGCACAGGAATGGTTACCCAAAGAGGCTGTGCTGTCTTCATCCTCGGAAGTTTTCAAGACCTGACTGGATAAAGCTTTGAGCAACTAGGTTGGCTTAAAGACCTCCTGAGGTTCCCTCTAATCTTAATTATGCTGAGATTCAACGTCTACACACAGAAAGCACTCAGTGCTGCCCCAGACCGTGCTTCTACAAATCTCTCGCCTACTAAAAGTCTCCAACTTAAGAGAGATTCAAAACATCAGCTACCTACATAAGTTTCAGATCAAGAAAATCAATGCTATCAACATTGTTGATGAAGTACTGCATAACACACTGTGAGAAGCACATATTTTTGTTTAAAGGTGGGTGAGAGCTGAGACAGGTAAACTTTGCAGTTGACACAATGTTATTTTGTTTCTCTGAGGGTCTTCTGTTTGTTTGATATGTTTTGTTTTTTAAGCTGGCATTCACCCAGGATGATGTTCTCATATTAAGCACAAAACCTGGCTACATTTAAAAAAAACATGTGATCATTACATAGTAAGTCTATACAATAGAGTTGCATATGACATTTGCAGGCCTGGAGTAAGAGACCTAAATGTTCCATCCAGCCCTTCCTAGGAACATGCAAGCAGATCAAATACAGCAAAATCCTGAAATAAAACATGAGGGTTGTGGTTTTATTTTAATTTCCCATGACCTTGTGAAGCACGGGAAATAGTCATCCACCTACAGTCTTCCAATTGGAAAGTCTTTAAGTATACAACTCTAACTTCAAAAAAAAAAAAAAGAAAAGTAGCAGAGAAAAACCATACATGAGTTTGCATCTATGTAATGAATGCAAACCAAAGATAGTTTTAAGAAATCAGTACAAACTTGCGTGGAACTGAATGCTTAACAGTGACCTTTCCAAAAGTGTCCTGTACATTTCGAGCTAGAGGAGGATTTAGAAAACAATTATGGTCCAGAGATACAATGAAGTAAGAAGCACGAGAAGTTTGTGCCAACAGACATTTTGCATATAAATTCATATTATCATGTTTAATTTAGAGTTGAGGTGAGATTTGTTCAAAACTTTCCTTATGAAAAATGAATCTATTTCCCCCGACCTCCTACTAGGATATACAGAAACTACATTTTTGGCACAGAAGATTTTATTTACTTATTTTAAGCAGCATAGAAAGATCTGCTCAAACTCAGCTGCCATCAGAGATGCATGAATATTCAAGTTGCGTATAGCAAAACTGAAACAGGGTAAGATATAGCCTGCCGGGCACAACAGTCAGAAGTTGCATGGGTTTTAGGTGGATGTTTTTTTGCTTCTCTCACACAAGAGGTGAAGGATTATTTGTTTTGGGAGGTTTTGTGGTTTGGGGTTTTTTTTTTAGGTCGGTTCCTTTGAAAGTAACACATCTGGGATATAGTACATTAAAAGCACAAACAGCCTGCTGGAAAGTTATAATGCAAGTCTGGAGAAATTACAAAATAATTCAGAGGGCTTCTGGGAGTTTATGAATGACTGCAGAAACTAATCCATTCATAGTTTTCACTCTCCGTATCCTCAGAGAAAGTTATATCTGTGGAACTCAGTGGAGAAGTGTTGTATTTTTAACTTTTTTTCCATTTTTTTAATTCAATAATAATTTATGAAAATAGTTCTCACTAATAAAATTTTTATGAAAACATAAATCACAAAGAAAAAACACACCCTAGTCTAGACAGAAATCTCTCACTTTTTTTTAATAAAAATGCCCTCCTCTCCCTTTTTTGAGGGAGTATTCTTCAGCGTACTGAACCTACAGTAGAAAAATAAAAAAAATAATTATAGACGAATTTACTTTTAGCTTTGGAAATTAAGAACTAGAATCAGCAAAGTTTCACTAGAAAAAGTCAAACCAAAGTTAAAATGGGGTAGTCTAAAATGCATAGTCTTTGTTCCTTCTAGTACAGACAAACACAAAAGTTGAATTTCATCGCACAAAATATTTTGTATTTCATCATTTTTTCCAATCATATCCTTCCTGACGTGTCCAATAAATTTCAGTAATTAGTTCTGAATATTCAGATTTGGGATGAATCAGGATCCCCAAAGTCATGAAAGCATTTTGAAGACATGACAACTCCAAACATTGAGGTTTTAGAAGCAGCAGTTTTGGAGTGCTTCTCCATTTATCCTTTCATTTGTTCAACCTTCAGGGTTTACTCCTTAAGTTATTATTTCCTCCACAGCTATGAATATTAGCACTTACTTTTGAAAACGCTGTTACAAATACCCAAGATTGCTATTTAATCCTATTACCTTCAGAAGATAATTCTAACTAAATGTTAGAAGAGGTGAAATAGCAATGGCAGATTCAACTGGAGAATGAAGCCAAAGCATCAATTCATTATTTGTCATTCAGGGTAGTTTCATTAAAATATTACAGGTTTAGGTGTTTATAGTATTGTCTAAATGTTAAATAGTTAAATATCAAAACACCAGAAGTTTTCCACAGAAAATCTATTTTAGTATTATTCTTCCAAAGTATTAATAGCTTCATCTACCTGGGACAGTACAAGAGAGCAACAAGATGAACTGACCTCTTGCTACCTTTCAAACTACTTATTCTTTTGTCCTGCTGCCTTGGAAAAGGGAAAAGTTTTCCTGTACTTCCACTACCAAAAAGAAACTAGAAAACCCTAAACAACTTCCCTCACATAGACAATTTTAATGATTCAGCTGTATTAGTGTACACAGCTCTCATATTAGGGTTTTCTACACCAGCAATTCCAGAAACTTTGAAAGTTTCCTTCAAAGGTGAAGAAGGGCCTTTGACTTGGTCTCCCTGTAGTAACCTTAAAGCCAAGCTGGTTAAATATGGGCCACAAAAGCGTACTATTAGGTCGTGGAAAACTGGCTGCATCTTCAGGCTGAAAAGGTTGAAACCAATATAAGGAACTTCAACTGGCAGCCACTTAAGTGGCAACCCTTAGGGGCTGATATTAGTGCCAATAATATGTAACAACTTTATTAGCAACCTGAACAATGGGATGGAAGTTTGTGGCTGACACCAAACCGGTAGGGACTGGTTGGGAGGCTGGAAGGCAGAGCTGCTATTTAGACCAGCCTCAACAGGCTGAATATAGACAAGACCCTAAGCAATCTGACCAAAACTGGCCCCACTTTGCGCTGGAGATTGGTCTAGATGACTTTTTCAGATATGCCTTCCAACCTATATTACTGTTATGATTCCTTGTCTATTACAGTGTAATGTATTATACGTCAATGCTGAAAAATCTTTAGAACCTAACTTTAAACACATGGTCAGACCCAGGGCAGGTTGTCTATATCCATTTCTTGTGATGAAGTTTCAGCTACGGTATAACCTCGCAATATTATTATTCCTATTTAGGATGTAAGTTTAAATCTCTTGAAACTAACCTGAAGTTATTATTTTCACATTTATATGTCTGAGCCACTAGTTTCAAATAGCCAAAGCAGCAGAAGTTTCTTTTTGATTTATAGGAAACCATCAACCTATCATTTAAATGAACCATTTACAATTTGAGGATTAGATTAAGGCTTTTTTATAAACCAGTAATAATTAAACATTTTCAGAGCAATTACTTGTTAGTGAAGCTACATACAACTTTTGAAAAAAACTGTTAGATAAGTAATTTTTAGTAATACTTCGCAGGATGTTCACTTCAGTGCAATAAGTGGTCGTATCAATACTTCTCTACCTGTGCTTTTCAATGAGACTGAAGTCACCTGATTTCCATTGGAAAGCAAGATGCTTCATATATTTCAGCGTAAAAGTAGACAAACATACAGCTGAACGGCTTTTTCCACTCTTTGCCATACAAAATTTTCTTCCAAATTATTTTCACTTTTAAGTAGGCTTTAGGAACAAACAACAATGGGATAGACAGTGTTTCAGTCTTCAGTACTCAAGAAATAGCCTTGAAAGCGCACAAAGAAATATTTATCTTCAGTCAACCAACATCTACATTTATTTAAGGTTATTTGCTACATGACAGACTGGCAAGAAAAGGCAGTAACTGGCAAGGCTGAACATTAACAAGCTTTCAACCACCAATTACAACCTAAACGAAATACTACCGTTACTTGCTGTAGAACGCAGTGCTCAACAGAAGAGGAAATACTTTACTTACATTGCATTTATTTTCCACCTAGTTAAGTGTATCATTTCAGATGATTCACCCCAAAACAGAAGAGTGAAAAAACCAACCATACAATGTTTTCCAATTACACCTAACTATTAAAAGATCATTTTAAAACCCAACCTTTCCAAAATTGCATTTAGACATAAATGCAAAAATCAAAAGAATTAGAGGGGAAATTAACAGTTTCTGATACTTTTCCATCACTGTCTTTCCCATTCCAGTAGGAGCGAGTGCTGAACTAAAAAGAACTAAGTATGTAAAAGAATTCGTACTTTCTGGTTAAGACCTGTGAATTCCAGCTGTAGGTACAGGTCTACAATCTGCTTCTCTACGAAAATAGCCTTATTAAATTCAGCAAGAATAAAGTTATCCATATCACCTCTTGAAGAAAAATTACACTACTTGCATATATATTTTCCTCTGGAAAACTACTGTACTGCCTAGCCTTATTCCAAAACAGTGCTATCCTGGGGCATAGAGGCCCCAGCTTTGGGAGATGCCCATACAGTGATTTAGAAGCTGCTACAAGGGTTCTGGAATTGGAGAAAACAAAACAAAACAAAAAAAAAAAAACACCCCAAACAAACGCCACAACTTAGAAATCTGGAAAGTTATGTGATTTATTTGACCAGGTATCTCCCTTACCTAGCTAACTGTCAGGCTATTAAAGCATACCATTAAACATGGGGAGGTGCTGAAAAAGAACAGGTATAAGTTTATCATGTGCTAAAAAAAGATGGAAAGAAAAAAAGAATATGCCCTTGAACAGTTATTGCCCAGAGGCTCAGTCAAAAATCAGAATTTACAACAGCATCAACAGCAAAACAGACTGGATGTACACAGTCTCAATAAGATCCTTTTACCAGACTCTGAGAACGCTTATATTGCGTCTTTCACCCTGCCACATCTGAAGGAAGAACCATAAATGGAACCCTAATAAGATGAATGCATTCACTAGACAAAGCAAAGAGGAGGACGGCCTAACATATCATGAATGGTCATCCAAGCCAAATAGACTTTCAGACTTCTGTCATAACACTGATACCTCTGCATGGATAGTAAGCGTATCAGTGGTCAGAAATAGGGTTTTTTTTCCCAATACTTTGAACAAACATTTGAGAGGTTTTTTCCCCCCCCAAAAAAGCAAGCTGTTTTACCAGAAAATGCAGAGATATGTTAGGCAATGCAAAGACACTACCTCATTAATATGAAGAAATGGCTAGAACTGCTCTTTCATTTAACTTAATCCTTAGGTAGGGAATCACTAAGGAAGATGCTGCTGAAGGCAAACTTCTGGTCAAAAGAGTCCAACCACTAGAACAGGATTCCACTCTCCTCTCTAGTTTCCAGCCATTCAGAGAAGGATTTCAATTACTTTACAACATACCCGGTAATTGCTATGCTTAACACTTGGTATTTAAAGTTTCCTTAAGTTTTTCCATCTGGAATGCAGCAACATTCTGTCAGTCTACACACTCATCACGCTGGACTATTTTAGTAGCAGGAACTCTTTCCTTCCCCACAGAAAGAGCTCATTGCTCCCTGCTTACCTTACAACACTTATTTGGTACGACACTGACCAAGCCCCACGTAAGCAGTGCCTTCTGAAGAGGCAGGCAGACTCTTGGTGGCAAGCCAACAGGGTGGTTTCAAGAAATCATACCCTTAGTGCTGTTAATGAGAAGACAAGAGCTGAACATCCTATGCAGATTCCACATTTGAATCACTTCCACCTTTTACTCTATTAGTGTCACCAGTATTTCCCACAAACAAGTCAGTAGACTGTTGTGTCTTGAATCTGGCAACTTCACCTGCAAAATACACAGATCCCAGTTCTTTATACCTTTTTAAATCATTCATCACCCTGCTATTAACAGAAGAACACTTCTGAATTTAGCTTACTTCCACCTGGTTAGGTGAAAATGTAAACTTTGTCTATAAGAACACATTAAATAAAACCCAGCTATCTAACTATACTTACTCAATGGACCAAGATTTTGATTATATGTACAACTTTTTGAAAAGGCAACCATATAAACAGCTGTTATTCTCCTGGTTGGGGTTCAGAAAAAACTTACCCACACAGCTATGCCAGCAGAATCCTCCAGTGTAAACAGTTACAAAAGTAAAGCTGCACTTTCACCAGTGCAGCTTGTTTTACTTGGAGCAGAACAGAATTACGATAACAATACAAAACATAACTCTCATCCTATATGTGGGTCCTCACAAAGCACTGTCAGTATAGTATAAGGGGAACCCTGTGTGTTTCTTGGATAGATACTAGCACAGCTGTAAATGATGAAAATGTTACAAATAAGCTTCACACCTGCATCAGGTGAATATCTACAAACTGACACTTTCTAACATGGCTAAAAATGGTTATAAAGCTTAGCATTTAGAGGGAACTTCCATAGTAATGGTAACTACATACAATTTAGTTACCTTTCACAACCTGAAGAACTGTTAGGAGGCAACAAAACCCAAATCCCACAGCACTTAATATTTGGAGTGCAATCAACTTTAAAGATTCAACAAGCTATCAAGAAACTGCTTTACAACCACTGAAAAGGAAAAAATTTGCAAGGATTTCAGAGGCCATTTTCAAAAGCCACCATTACTTAGATAAGCACCAGTGCCGAGAAGATAAAAAACAGCCTTTACTTGTATCACAATGGCCTCTAGTCAGTCTGACACAGTGTCACCACTACTCCCAACCTGTCACCATCTGTTTTCACAGCTTCCCCTATGCTTGCTGTCCTTCAGCAACTTCAACACAAAATACACTTACGACACAGAACTCTTTAAGACCTAGTTCTATTGCCTTTCTATTGAACAGAAGAGAAATTAATCATTAATGAATAACGATCCACTAGCATTTTTCACATCTATTTCAAGATAACTGAAACAACACAAACTTTTACTTTCCTTAATCCACCACCTTTCTTATAATTAAACTCTCCAGCTGCATTGCAACCGAAATTAGATCCTACTTCTTTGGGGTAAAAACTGTTTTTCTATTCTGTATTGGGCAGAGAAGCTTCTAGGCACTATGTATCTTTTGTGAGCGCATTCTGTTGACAGTTACCCATTTTAATTTCAGAGTATCAGAATCTACTCTTATCATCCTTCTCCACCACAGTGGCATGCTGATCATAAAAGGAAGCTGTTCAGCATAAAATGGCAACTCCATTACAGAGAAAAACTATTTTTGCGAAAAATAAAACACCCAGTAAATCTCTGAAAAACAACATCTCCTGAAAAGTAATTTTAAAAAATACACCATGCAGAGCTATGACTGCTAAGTGGTTAAATGCAGTGTGTACTACTGCCAAGTCACTATGGCTGGAGCACCTCTCCTATGAGGACAGGCTGAGAGAGTTGGGGTTGTTCAGCCTGGAAAAGAGAAGGCTCCAGGGAGACCTTATAGCAGCCTTCTAGTACCTCAAGTAGGCCTACAGGAAAGATGGGGACAGACTCTTTATCAGGGAGTGTAGCGATAGGATGAGGGGTAACAGTTTTAAACAGAAAGAGGGTAGATTTAGATTAAATATTAGGAAGAAATTATTTACTATGAAGGTGTTGAGACACTGGAACAGGTCACCCAGCGAAGTTGTGGATGCCCCATTCCTGGAGGTGTTCAAGGCCAGGTTGGATGAGGCTTTGAGTAACCTGGTCTAGTGGAAGGTGTCCCTGCCCATGGCAGAGGAGTTGGAACTAGATGATCTTTAAGGTCGCTTCCAAGCCAAACCATTCTATGACTCGATAGCACAATAAAGCTACACCTAGCATCTAATGAGAAAGACAGCAAGAAACTGCAGTGTTGTAGATTTTGAACTTGATTACTCCAACAAGTCATCATTTACATCACAGTCTTCTTTTGTCTGAGAGCTTCAGCTGACCATGTTGAACCAGTGCTTTAAAATATTTTCTCATGAATAAATAGATACATGAAAGATAGCACAAGTAAATACTCTGCAAAACATTCATTGGTAAGTACTTACTCGCATTTGACACTGAACACAGTTTTTGAAGCTGTCCACCATCAGGAATGATCTAGTGCTCCCTAGTTAAATAATTCTTAGGAATGCATGTGGTAATGATTAAAAACATTTAAAATATGTGAAATAATAAAAAGACATAGCTTTGCACAAGTATGTCAGTCAGTCAAAAATGCAACACTTACTACTAACAAGTTTCCTCAATAATACCTTGCACAACAGGTACCTACATTTATTAAAATTTGACCCCAAAAATGTGATAGAATGCTTAATCACTAGTTACAAAAGTAATTTGTATAAAGATACAGGAAGTTTCAAAGAAGTGCCAACACATGGTGATAGGCAGCAAAGTTATCAGGCCCTCAAATATGTGAACGGGTGAGAACCTGTTTCTCAGTGCCTAAATATGTTAACCTTAATAAATAAGCCATCCTTAACAATGCAGCAGAACTACAGTAGCAAATTCACACATAAGACTCTAATGGCCACTGAGCAAGGAATGTGTTTTCCTGGAAAGCAAAACATATCTTGAGCAATACTTAAACAAAACAAGCAAAAACCCCAACCACCACCAAACCAGCAAACCCCAAATGACACCACTCCAAAACCACCAAAGGAAGACCAGTTCAGAAAACTAGTTTGAAGCACCAGAGCGAAAAGAAACCCACCACTCAAAACCAACCAAACAAAAAAAGATGACGACTGGGGATGGAGTACACAGCAGAGGCCCCTAAAATACACTGTTGTACACTGCTTGCTGCAATGTGCAAAAGCATTATTAACTGGGCTACGACTGGCTTACTTAGGGAAGATACAGCATTTTAAGAGTTCCTATAGAAGCACAGGGGGCAGTTATTTAGGGGGCTTTGTATTAAACAAACCAACCACAGTCTAGGAAGCTTGCACACTCTGAAGCCAGAGAATTAAAGAACTGATTTGTATTCCTCACTTTCCAAAGCAAGAATACTGAAGACCTATGCCAAAACACTTCACCTCAAACTATAGACTATGCAAGTAATTATTGTCAAAAGACACAATTATAAAGATTTCTACTGTTCCTAAAACTCATCCCTCACTTTCCGATACCTTCTCACATTAAAGCGTCTGGGATGTCACAAAGAAAGGATTAGTGACTTCAGGTATGGAGAACATGATTTCATCTTCTCCTGCTGCTTTAGAACAAAGACCTTACTTTTCAGTGTTATTTTAACAACCTATAATGTTAACCAAAAGAAGAACTGCAAGTTTTTTCTACAGTGATGGTGGTCATCATTATTAGTGCAAAATTGCGGAGTAAATTCCAGCCTTGTTCAAAGTTTCCTGTGGTCTTTCTTATTAACTGCAAAAAAAGCTAAAAAACTTAGTTATCATTCTTCTGAATTCCTCTAGGAGTATTATAAATCAATGCCAGATTTTTATACTAGTAGCAAACCACAGAGGACAGTGGTGTTGGCTGATAAAAATATCTTCCTCTGCCTTCAAAAAAATGCTCTTTAAACCACTACATTTTTTCCAGTGCAGGAAATTCTTTTGGGTTCCAAACCAAATAATATTTACACCTGAACATCTATTCAGGGCTGATAAATCAGTTTTCTTTCATTACGATTGTTTTGACCATACTTTAACAGGCACACGTCTAGGGTTTGATCTTCCAAAAGCCCTGGAACTTGCCCTCTGCCAACAAGAAGACATAAAAAAAAAAAAAAAAAGTAGTTTAAGAAAAAAATCACAGGTTGTGACAGGTCTAGTTTATTTGAGTAAATGGCACCTCGTCTGTTCGGATGCCGCACTGTAACCACCCCAGACGGCGTTGTAGCCCCTCACGCTTTTCCACGCGGTGTGGGGCGAGAGCCTCCCCACCGCAGGGCGCCCACGGCAGAAGCCCCGCCACGGGCGAGCGGGGCCCAGGAGAGCGGCACCGGCGGGCCGAGCCCCCCGCCCCCTCCTCGCCTTCCCCGCGGGCTCACCTCGGCGGCCGGGATGTTCACCACACCTGTCGACCTCCTCTTCTCCCTCAGCTTCCTCTTCTCGATCTGCCCCTTCCCCTTCCTGGCGCTGGGGCCCGAGCTCTTCCCCTTGGCGGCCAGCTGCTCCTCGCCTTCGGGGGAGCCCGGCGCGGCGGCGGGAGGGGGTTTAGCGGCAGGCTCAGCCCCCCGGCCCCCGGCGAGGGTCGGCGGCGGCTCCTTGGCGGGGGCGGCCCGGCCCAGAGCGGCGCTGGAGAGGCTGAGGCAGTTAACGGCCCCGCCGGCGGGGGGCGCCGGGCGGTCGGGCGGGGGGGCCGGGCCGCCGGGGGGCAGGTTGTTGTTCAGCTCGGTGGAGGAGGCGCCCCCGGCGGGCCGGGTCTCTCCCCCGGCGGCTGTCCCCGGGGCCGGCGGTGCCTGCTTGGCCCGCATCTTCTCCCGCTTGGCTTTCCACTCCTCCAGAAAGTCCGTGGTGCTGCCCCCGGCGCTGCGGTAGCCGCCGGTCGCCATGTTCCCGGCGGGCTGGACGGCGAGAGCGCCCCACCAGCACCTCTACCGCCGCCCGCCCTGAGGCGGCTCTGCTGCCGCCCGGAGAGGAGAGGTCCCGGCGGGGCGGGCGGGAGGGACGGGGGCGGGGAGAGAGACTCGGAGAACCACAAACACCCTGGAGAGAAACAAAAGGGGAGAGGTGAACCGTCCCGCCGCCGCGCCAACTCCCCGGGAAGCCCCCCGGCCCCCGGCGACGGGTCTCCATCACCCCCGGGTTCCCGCGGTTCGCACCGCGCCGCCCTGGCCCCGCCGCAGCACCCCGCACCCGCGGGGGCTGCCCTCACCCCTCAGCGCGGGGCCCCCGGGAGATGTTCGCCTCCCTCTCCGCTCGCCGACGCCCCGACGCCCGCCCGCCCGTCCGCCGCGGCCACGGCGACCGCCAAGCGCCGTCGCTCGCCCCCGGGGGCCGGAGCGTGTGCCATCCCCCCGACGCCCGCTTGCCTGCCGAGGGACCGTGTTCCCGCGCGGGGCGGGGCAGGGCAGGGAGGCGGCCGGCGCTCACCTCCCGCCCGGCAGGGCCGCGGCTCGGGCGCTCCCCAGCGCCGGCGGCACCAGGTGAGCGGCACCGCCTCCCGCCGTTCCCGGAAGGAGCGGCGCGGCCCCAAGGCTTCCCGAGCTCCCCCCCCCCCTTCCCTCCCCTTTCCCCATCGCTGCGCGGACAGAGCCGAAGCCAGGGCGGAAACTGCCGAGATGGCCTCAACAATGGGGTGAGGGCGGGGAGGCCCCGCCCGGCCCGGTGCGTTGCGCGCCGCGACCTGGACGCGACGGCTGCCGGGTTCCGCCGCCGCCACCTGCCCCGGGCAGCGCCAGCACGGGAGGGAACAGGCACTCCGGCGCTCTGAACGGGCGGGCGGGGGCGAGCGGGCACCGTGGCCGCCTGAGGAGCGGAGCGGGACGCCGCCAACCGCCGCTCGCTTCGGGCCGCTCTCCCGCTTCACCGGGCAGCTTTAACGGGCGGCGGGCGGGGGATGCCGGAGCCCAGCCGCGAGGGGCCGGAGGAGGCGGTCCGGGGTGTGTGGGGGTGGTGTGTCTCCCCCCACGTCCCGCGGGGGGCTCCGCCAAACCCGCCCCGCACCTGCCGGCGGGCCTGAGGTGAGGGGGGACGAGGAGCCCGCCCGGCGCTGCGCCGCCTGACCGCGGGGCAGGTGCCCGGGGGCGGCTGTCAGCAGCGGCGGGGCCAGAAGCCGCCTGTGAATCCCGGCTTGGTCGAGCTTCGGCTGATGGTTCGGGAAGCGGCGGGGCCGGGGACAGAAGGGGCGGTTCAGCGTGAAAGCGGGGTGGCCGCCGCTCTCGTCTCCTCCTGTCCCGGGGGGGCGGGGGGGGGGAGTCGGCGCGCGGCGGGAAGAGCCTGAAGTTAATTGCTCCCACAGCGTAATGACTTCCTCTCCGCCGCGGCTGGGGTGGGCAGAGCGAAGTTACCGAGTGGAGTTGGCTCCCGCAGGCGGGAGGTTGGGAAAGAGCCTCTGTGTTTTCGCGGTGTTCCAAGAAAATGAGGATTGGAGGGGGTTCCGCCAGCCGCGCTGCGGAGGCTCGAAAGGCGCCTCCTTTATAAATAACGCGGTGGGGAAATCTGACTGGGTTAAATATTAGGGGAAAGGCATGTGCAGGGGGTGCGATGGGGAGTACGCAGCATCCCTTGAAGGGTTTGTGTCAGCGATCAAATGGCTAAACCTGCACGGAAAGCTCTGCTTTTTTGTGGTTTTGCTGAACTCACTATGTCTTCGTGGCACCCTGAAAATTAATCGTGGTGTTTTGGAAATCACTGCTTTCAGTAGATCCGTGGCTTGCTTAATTCTGCTTTATAAGGGTGCTGAGGGAAACGACGGGGTGTGCTGGTGCTACCTTTCAGCAGGCTCAGGGCACCATACAGGCTTACATCAGAGGCAGTGGAAATCCATCCAGCCCGGGCTTACACAGCCGGGAGCATGTTCTCGCCTTTTCATCACCTTTTTTTCTCTCTTTCAGGTCCAGTCCTGAATTTGTCCGCCTGGTTAATAAAATTCATTAGGAGTTCAGGACATAAACTTTGTGAAAGTTTTTGGTTTCTTTTTACAGATACAGATAAAAATACCTAGCAAAATGGGGCCCCAGATATCTGGCACTAGGCTCTCTGCACCCTACAGTATAAATAACAGGCTTAGTCCATGCACCGCTTTCACCTTAGGTATGTCTCTACTCTGTTCTCTTCCACAGCAGCAGACGCTGTCTCGCCCTACTTCCCTGCCCTTCTGGTGATCATTCATTTACTTGGAGTTTTCATTTAACTCATACCTCGTTTCTGCTCTTGTTTGGGTATACGGGTGGTTTTTTGGTAAGGCGGTTGGTCTTGAAGGGGTGTTTAAATGTTTGTACATACAGAAGTTGAGGTATCGGGATCCTCAGTGCAGATAAAACCTCCTATCTTTCAGGCTAAGGGAAAATCCCAAAACAAAACAGGCTCGTTGTTCTGTGCTATGCTGGAAAGCTGTAATAGGCAGAAAAGTAGATGGTGAAAACATCGTTCTGTACTAGGTCTACTCTTTAATACTCAGTAGTACAAAATCAGTAAAGTTGGTCATATTTCTATTTGCAGATCAAGCACTTACCCAAAAGTTGACCTAACAAAAGTTTTGCCTAAGCACTCCTGATAAAAACATTCTCACCTGCACTCTTATCTGTAGAGTTTTTAAGTTAGAAAACTACTCAATTGTATTTTTAGAAAATACAATTTAGAAAAAGGATCTTTCGTGTGAATTCTTGTCTTTCTGTCATTTTTTCCTTTTATACGAACAAGAGCTTTTCTTGAGAGAATCATGTAACTGTGACAATGTCAGTATTTCACCCCTCACTATTATACCCCATGAGCAGCACAGCTGGCCAAAAATTAGTTTAAAAAGTCAGATTAGAAAGTCATTACTTATAGTATGTTGTATATATGGAGAAATACAGCAATGATGTATTTTAGTTCCTAGGATACCCTCAGTTCTCCGTTCCCCCAGATCTCCCCAGCTGCTGCCTAGGCCCCTCTCTCGGTGGCAGTCCTTAGCAACTAGCGAGGCTTAGTAGATGTGCTTGCTCCACTTTGCATCTTATCTGCCCACCTTTCTTATGTGTAGGAGGTGCCCCTGCCAAGCTTTAGCCGCATCTACCATTGCTGTTGGATTTTTTTTTTCCTCTAAACTTCTATAAAAAACATTGTGGGTTTTGTTTTTTTTTTTTTTAGTGCTAAAAAGGCTTTGTGTTCCTTACAGTCTGTTATATATTAACAGAAGTTATGTTGTGGTGAGTGAGGTTGGGCTTAAGTGCCCAATACAAAAATGCTGACTGTCAGATGTTTGCATCTCAATAAGGTTGTCTGTGCTGGAGAGCTTTCAGGGATAAAGTCCCAAATAGTTTAAGTATCATGCTGCATGTTTTCCTCTGCCACAACGGAGAACAGCTTAATAGCTTGCAAACATTTTTAGAACAGCACTTTTCTCTTTTCTTACCAAAAAACTCTTCAGGATATACTTAAGGCCTAGGAATACAATTCACTTTATTAGCTATGTTTTAAGCTGGCATAATGACAAGGGTCCCTAAGCCTTAAGATAGTGGGGTTTATATATTCATTATTATGGAATGAGACTCTCCCTTAGAGGTAAAATTACCACCAGGATTGGGTAGGATCATCTTGATCTCCTTTGCCAGGCTAAAAACAAACAGTTCATTTTTCAATTTAGAATAAACCCCATCATTTATTCTTAAAATCTCAAGGAAATGAAGTACTTTTGGGGGTTGGGTACTTTAAAGCTGGGTCCTTTGTAAAAGGTTGCAAGCTGTTTAAGATTTGTCTAATTTCTTCTAGAGATTCAGCCAAATTATCCAATCTTGTTAAGGTTCTGCGTACAAGTTTATCTGAGCCGTAATCTTTTCTGAAGTGGCAGTTTTCAAGGGCTGGAAAATAAAATAGTTAAAACAGTAACATTATTGATTGAGGAAATTAAGGACAATATCCAAATTCCTGCCCAATGTCTGTTTGCTCCTTACCATCAGGATCCAAGCTGAGCAAACCCTTGTTATACCCACTGGTGCTGGTGTTGTCTCCACTGAAACATTCCCTCCCTCTCACACTCTTCAGCATCTCTGGAAGTTCTCCCCAAAGCCTCTGATGAGATTACTGTATTTGCCTGCCTGTCCCTCAAACATATGTACTCATCCTTCCGCTCCGGGCTTCACCCCACCTCTGCCTGTCTCACCTGAACTTCCATGAAACTCCGTCGCTTAGCGCACCCATCTATTGCTTCCCATATCTGATCCCCTTTGAAGTCCATTCAGTCAGCATTCTTCAGCTTTCTTCTCCCAGTACAAACATTTTCAGTCACATACTTGTTCTACCTGCTTTAGCACTCGTGCCTTATTAAGCTATGTTTATTAAGCTCGCTTTGCTGCTGTCCCATTAAATTTTCCCTCTCTGCTGCTTTAAATTTCACCTGCTGGATAATCCTCACACCCATCACTGTCCCACAACTAACCTATCTACCTACTTATTTCTGCACTATCCTTCCTAAATACTGTTGCTTAAAATTGCTATGACTCAATGAAATCTTACTGCCATCTTTTTGTAGAAATATCTGTTCCTCTTTTTATCTATAAAATTTCAAAAACCTCTTTAAACCTTCCACATTAAATCTCTTACCGTAACTTCCCTCTAACCTTCCTGTGAAATCCCCACCTGTGCGCCATGACATTTCTAATGTCAAATCTCCCCCTACAAGTAGAATAATCCTCAAACATAGCACGACTATCTCTCTTGACTCTTCCTTTTAACCTTGTCTTACTAATGCTTTCCAAGCCAATGCTCTGCTGTCCTGCAGCAGTACTTGCTCTCCTTTCTCCAGCCGCTCATGCTGCCTTAGACCATGTGCCTAGGATGAGATAAAACCTAGTGAAACGCACTTTGCAAGCATCTTCCTCCTTGCACTCTTTTGTTATTCCCAGTTATATCACTAACAGAACATTTAATATCTGTCAGAGATGGCCAAAAGAATTTAAAAACTTAAGTGGCGCTCCATAGTCTTGGCCATTGGCCTCTTTCCTGTGACTTCAGGAGATTCGTTTGTAGCAGATGTCAGTGAAGATCCGAAGCTGAAGGGTAACATGGAGACGCTGGTAGGCTCAGTTTTGGACAGTGAAGTGATTGCATCTTTTGTCTCTGACCAACTTCCATTTTTTGTAAGTATGTAGAAGGAGTGTTTATTGCTGTTTACATCTGTACTGTTTGCTTTTAAATTCTCTCTTAATCTGTGGTTTATCTCTTCTTACCTACCAAGTTCTGTTTTCGCTTGGTCTTGGTTGTTTTTTGCTTTTTTGTCTAAATGCGGATAAACTGCTATCCCTTGCAATTTAATACCACTTCCTGCTACTTCTGAGCTATGCGTGCTATCTAAATCTGAGAGGCTTAGCCTATCATCATGGATTTTTATTTCCTTTTCTTCCAGAAATTAATTAAATTATTCTTTTTTTTTTCCCTTGCTGGAGCTTAGTGTCACAGTGCTAACCTTCTGGCAAGATTTTCCTCTGTAAGGTTCTAACAATTAATTATGTTGTAGTCACTGTAGTCAGTGGTTTAACTAGATTACTTTGTTATGACTTGCACCTGGAACCTCATACAAATCTGGCAGTCCCACTTTTACTGAAATACTAATTTTATCCTATTTGCTGTGCTACTGAATTGGATGCTTAAAACTTTTTTTTTTTCAAGTGCTAGGGCCTGATTTGAAATCTTGCCTGTAAGTACAATGGAGCTTTGCGAAATAGCTGGTTCTATCAAGAGGTGTTAGCATTCAAGATTGGTCCTAGAGTCCATCTTCTAGTCTGGTTTCTGTATGTGTTTTACCATTCTTGAGTTCTGCTAAACTCTGAGTTTCTTGCAACTAGTTTGGTTTGGCAGACAAACTAGTGGTGTTTGTTGCAGCAGAGTTCATTCATCCAGCGGATGGAGGAGTGCAGTGTGAAAAGGAAAAAAACCCGAAGTTACAGAAAGAAGTTTGCTTGGTTTTTGAAGTATTTCATCTTACAGAATCAGAAATTAGTGTGGAGATTGCCATCTGTCTCCAGCTGGCAGTTGTTGGATAAGAATGACAGTGGGGATGGAAATGGATTCGGGATCTGTGCAGATGCCTTCAAAGGCGTGATGGGAACATTTTCTGCCCCAATTCACGATCTCACTCTGTAAGTTGGTCTGCTACTGCCTCTTGTGTTCTGCACCGTATGAGGGTACAGACCGATGACTCGGCTTATCTTACTACTCCTTGCTACTTGTGATGAAGTTCAGTTCACATAGCTTGAAACAGTTTATTGAGCAACCATGCTACCTCATTTTTATCTGCCCAAATAAGTACTTTCTAGGGCCAGATTTGAACAGTCAATCGGGTAAGTATGCCCTAGAGCAACCTCTTGAGGAGTAGGGATGAAAAACAGACATGGAGTCAAAATATTACACAGTGAGGTATAAGAAGGTAGAGAAAAACTGATGGTGACAAGCCTCACAGGGCTTGGGAGAGAAGGGAGGAAAGGGTCCATGCTATCAGGCAGCCTATAAATATGCTTGAGGACCAGTTTGCAAAAGGCATAGAAGCAAATCCCCCTGATGGCAAATCATTCGGGCCAGGATATGATCACGGTACAAAAGAAGCACTTGGAGGAGACAGTTTTTCTATTATGGCTCCCACTTTTG
Organism: Vanellus vanellus; assembly: GCF_965231255.1. Lineage (NCBI taxonomy): Eukaryota > Metazoa > Chordata > Aves > Charadriiformes > Charadriidae > Vanellus > Vanellus vanellus. The sequence goes on from NC_138905.1 coordinate 44,542,096, forward strand.
TGCTCACTGTGAAGGAACCTAGGGAGCTTCTCACAGCGGAGCTCTTCATTATGGAGGATCCATCAAAATCAAAGTATTGGAAAAAAACAGAACGAATTGAGAAGGTGAAAAATAACAAATTGCCAAAGAGAGTGGCAGTGATAAAGTAGCAGATGGAATTCAGTATAGATAAATGTAAAGTGACTTACATTGGGGAAAATTCTCTAAGGTAACAGGCTACCTAGACATACTTGAGCAGTGCTGAGTCTGTCAAACTAAAACGCTCCTGCAGAATGCCTGTGCTGCCTCGCAGTGAGAACACCAGGGAGCGTAACGTAGAGGAATTAGATTTGTCCATATGCTGGCTCATTACTCCAGCCTTCACACTTGCCCTTTTGGGAACAAACTGCTTTCACACAGAGGTGCCTCTGGTGTCTTTGTAGTCCTCTACAAGAGAGAGAGCTCATGTAGTCTTTCAGGCATAACCTAGCCTTGGGTGTTTTCTGTGGCATGTCTTTGTGCCACATTGTTCTCTAGGCTGCTACCATCTTAGCTAGTGGGGGAGTGTACTGGTTTCAGCTGGGATAGAGTTAATTTTCTTTCTAGTAGCTGCTGTGTTTTGGATTTAGTATGAGAATAATGTTGATAACACATGTTGTTTCAGTTGTTGCTAAGTAATGTTTACATTATTCAAGGACTTTTTCAGCTTCCCATAGAAGCTGAGAGGGAGCACAGACAGCACAAGCTGGCCAAAGGAATATTCCATGCCACAGACATCATGCGCAGTATATAAATAGGGGTTGGCGGCAGGGCAGGAATCTGCAATCACTGCTCAGGACAGGCTGGGCAACCGATCGTTGGGTGGTGAAAGCAACTTGTGTTGCATCACTTTATTTTGTATATTCTTTTCTATTATTATTCTTGTTGTTATTATTATTATTTCTCTTCTATTACTGTTCTATTAAACTGTCTTTATTTCAACCCACAAGTTTTTTTCTCCCCCTCCTTTTCTCCCTCTTCTCCCTTCTGGGGGATGAGGGGGGAAGGGAGTGAGTGAGCAGCTGCATGGTCCTTGTTGCTGGTTGGGGTTAAACCACGACAGGGAGTCGCCAGGTTATCAAGCTGATGTGCCATCTAAGATACTGTCTATCACCTTGGTAATGAAGCTGACTGTACCTATTCATAGGACAGAAATAATATCGTAGGTTTAAGTTACCCTTAAGATAAACTTATCTGAATAACACTACCTTTGTTGCTTTTTGTGTTTATGATACGTTTCCAGCACCTACAGACTCCATTCTTCTTAAGGGTAGCATCCTCTGGCCATACTCACATCTATACAGCTAACTCTCATTACAGTTTAAAACATTGTTAAACAGATTTTGGTCCACATCGAAGGCAATTCAGTTCCCGTCTTTCTGTATCCCCAAATGTAAGCATGCAAATCAATAATTACAAACCAAATCCAGCGGTTACTGGGTTACTGTCCATCCATGTCTTGTTGGTACTGGTTATAATTCGTAACCCTTTGGGGCTTCTTTTTTTTTTTAATTAGGAGCCCTCTAGCTCTTAAGAATTATTTTGATTTGTTGAAGGACCAATACAAACTCAGTAAAAATTAATTAGGTCTCTCAATTCTCACCGTGTATCTCTTGGTTAAACTGTTATACTGCATCCTTTTGATCTAACCTTATGCAGGTGACGAGCTGCACACAGTAGAAAAGTGCAGTGGGCACAAAACTATGTCCCAAAAGAATCATAGTTAGGGCTGACGGATCTCCTCAGAGAGCTGACTAAGAAACTTGGCTTTCGCTGAAATGCAGTAGATGATGCATGCAGAATTTAGTGTGATGGCTTTTTACAATGCTTTGTTTGAGCTATCCGTTCATTTGGCGATTATTTTTCTCCTGCACCACAGTATTCCTAGGGCCTACTGTGTTTCATATGACGGACCATAACGTTGCCTTGTAAAAGGAATCGGGCAGATATTTCAGGAATTTAGTACTGGTTATTAGTAGCAATCATCTGGAAGTGTCCAAACCAAACACAAACAGCAATCAATCAATGGCTGTGACATATCAGTGAGTGTAAGCAGAGGAGGGGGGAGCACTTGGAAGAGTTCAGAGTCAGCCTGTATGAAACCAAACAGACTGCAAAGGGAGAAAATAGCTTAAAGAACATAAAAAATAAAGCATGCTTCCTATTCTTAAAATTATATTGATATTTTATATTTATGAAACTATTTCAGTGGTATGTGGCCATGCTATAAACATCTAGGATGAAAGCTTGGGATTGAATTTTTCTGTGAACGATTGGAACAAAATCTATGTGCCTACATTTTAATGATTTTTGTAAATAGATGCGGACAATGCTTAAAAATTAATTTTGTGTTTTGCTCACGATACACATTCTTCGCTGTCTCAAGGTGAAAACTGCTAAAGTTTTTAAGATGACAAGCTTTACATATGTTTGGAAAAGAAGTTTTAACTTAAAAAATACTCAAACGATAACAAGCTGCATACTTTGTCCTGCCGACAAGCAAATCCACAGCCAGTGCTCAGTTTATACTATTTATTCCCAAATTAGGCATTAGGACCCAACAGGCATCCCCTTATGTGTTTGTGTTATTGTTGGACACTCAAAAAGGGATGAAAGGAAACTGATGAAGAAACAGTGAGTGGCTGTTTGCCTGCAAACACCTTGATGGGTTGAAAACAAGGGAAGAAGTGTAAGACCTCACTGCTTTCACCCTGAAACCTTTTAGAGGTATGCAGGAGAAAAATATGAAAAATAGTGCTAGTTCCTGAGGAGGGGAGTAACTGGATTAAGTGGGAACAGGTGACTTCTACAGTGCTTAGTTTCTGGTAAAACCACCCCCTTGGATTAGAGAGTAGGTGGGAACTAAATGGCTAGGTAGAGACATTCCCACTGAGTAAAGATTAGATTATCAGTGGGGAAAAAAAAAGATCCAGCGGTCAGGAAAAGATTAATGGGGTCTTTGAAACCATTAGGGATGTGTGCTTCTGAGGAGCTCAGGAGAAGGCAGAGCAAGGAAAGGGGGAGTGGGAGGTGAGTGACAGAGGTGGAGGGAGAGCATGTAAAGTGTCAACGCTGCTGAGTTGTGGAGAGAGGAATCGTGGACAGTAGAGAAGTCAATAGAAGATATAACTGTAGAGCAATTAGCTCGGGAAGAAGTGGCCAGGGGTTAGGTCTGAAGGGGGAGTGAAACAGGAGAGAGAAGCAGTAGATGAGTAGAAAAAGCAAGCGAGCAGAAGGATGGGAGGTGGTTTAAGGGAGCAGAAATAGGCAGCAAGTACCAGGAGAACTGAATGAGATGTGCTGGGAACTGAGTGTCCAAGGAGGGTCTTGGTGATCTGGGTGGCACGCAGGAGCGACTGGGAAGACTTACAGCTGAGATGAGCAGAAGACGGAGGAGAGTTTGTTCTCTCCAGCAGCTGTGGCATGTCGGTAAGCTTGTAGTGACTTGTTAGTAAAATATGAAGGGAGTTCTTGCACTCTGCTGCTGCCTGTAGCAATTCCGCGTGCCACTCCCCAGACATGGGGAAATTCAGAGTGCTCAAGATCCAAGGGGAAGTGGCTTCTGGTGGTCTTTTGGTTATTGTGGCTATCACCCTGAATAACAGGGAACATAATTGGACCTCAAAGCCCTCTTTTGCACAGAAAATAATCATCTGTGGTGGCTTGGAAACGGGGCAGAACCCTATCCATGCAGAGCTAAGGAGAAAAGGTTGAGGAGACTGGAGAAGGATGCGAGTGTGCATGGTGTGCTGCACGTGCTTACAAGACAAAGAACGGGGAGGAGACACCGAAGGGGGCAAAGGGAGGTCTATAAGGACCTTACAGCGCTCCAGGACCACAGAGTGCTCTGGTTGCAAAGCAAAGCAACATGCTTCCATAGTGATCCCATTGAAAGGGGGTTGAGCAAGAAGGAGTGAACCAGTGTTTTGTCATTTCAGCCAAGTTCAGTGCTGCTATGAAATGCTGGCGTGACAACTTCTGATATGGAGGATTATTTTTTTGCCTTTCCCCCTCTCTCAGCTGTAGCAGAGCTGTCCCGTGGTGCTTGGCGAGTGTCTACTCCTTGTCTGTAAGCCTCTTCACACAGTGTGGGAGTGCTCACTGTGCAGTGGGTCCCTGTCTGTGCTCACCGAGGGATCCGTTGTTCCCCAGACCTGCTGACCAGCCCCCCTTGGGTTGCAGTTTGTGCCTCCCCATGGGATGGATTTCAGCTCACCAGCCAAGCCCAGAGCTCGCTCTGCCATTCCCAGGGTGTTAAATCACGCAGGTCCTTTTGCAGGCTTTTAGCAGAAGATACTTAGGAGGAGTCCTTGCCGCCTTCAGACTAACTCAGCGCGTCCCTTGTGTCTAAATTAATTTGTGATTGCTGTTCCCCGCTAGGCTTCATCTCTCGTACTAGAACCGGCTTAACTTAGAGCACAGGCAGAATTTCCTCGAGTCGCTCGCGTCTGAGCCATTCCTGCGTACTGGTGCCGGGAGAAAAAAAGAAAAAGGAAAAACAAAACAAAACAAAACAAACAAACAAAAAAAACAACCAACAAAAGGGTGGGAAAACAGACACGGAGCGGGTCTCAGCCGCCGTGCCTCGCTGCCCGGGCCGGGGCTATGGGAGGCGGTGGCCCCTCTCCCCGCGGAGAAGCCCGGGAGAAGCGAAGCCGTCTGGTGCCACCTCCCGGCCCCGCCGCCCACCAGCGGCCCTTCCCCGCGTGTGGGCGGCTCCTCCGCGGGCTGCAAACTGATGGCGGTGTCAGCGTTTCTAGGCAGAAACTGGTGAAGTAATACTGGCACTTCGGTCCTTAAGTAGCATTTCTTCCTCCTCCCCCCACCCCCTTGTAATTTTAAATAGAGTCGCTCTTTTTTTTTTTTTTTTTTTAACGCAGGGGACTAAAGAAGCGCAATGAAAGCCCATAGTGACAGCTCTTATTTTCATAGAGCACTGGCTTTTTATGCAAGGGGAGCTGAGGATGAGTTACCAGGCACTTTACTTAACATACTGCAGCACCTCTAGCCACGGATTAAGTGGGAGGAAAGACCTTTTAGTGTCATTTGCTGCTTTTCATACAGCTAAAAACAGAGAGGTGAGCTGGTAACAGTTGGTGAATTGTGCCCGTGGTATCAAATGTGGATTTTTATTTTTAAACAAACTCACTTTTTCATTAAATCTTCTTTCTGGGTAGTGAATAGACTGTGTAGCTAGATGTGTAGTTTGTGTAAATTTTGCATAAATGTGCATTTTGTACCAGCTGCTATAGCGAAGTCACGCTCTTTTCTTTGGGAGACTGGGGGTGCTGGTCCGGGTAACCACTCACAGAGCGCAGCAGCTTTGTTTTAGCTGTAAAGTAGCAGCTCCCTCAGCTCAGGCCTGTCCTTCTTTGAGGCAGACTTATCATTAAAACAGGGGTATATAATGTAGACACAACCGAGGGTAACAGGGCCATTTTCTGTTTTCTTTGCGGGGGGGGGACGGGGAGGGGAGACGCGGGGGCAAGGGGAGGCACAGCAGCCAGTGGCGCGGGGGGTCCCGCAGGGATGGTGCAGAGGGGATGCACAAGACGGCAGCAGCTTCTCCCTGCGCTGGTTTGCTAAAAGAGGAATTCAGCCCCATGAGTCTCTGCTCAAAGGACTCTGTAGTGGAACAGGTGGAGCACAGAAAGATGGTACCAAGGAAATAAATAGGTTCTTCTCACCCCATCACATGATTATTTTTTTTTTTTCTTCTCCAGCAAATAAAGCAAAGGGAAAAGACCACACTAGAAGATGAATTGTGCCGTCTTGGCTAATTCTGCTAAGCTTTCATAGGTTTGCAGAACAGACGTGCAGAACCGAAGTAAGAAGGGTGAAATAATTAGAGTTGGAATGTGGGGGTTTTGTTCCTTCTGTAATTATCCCCGGGCCAGATCAGAAACATTAGACATCCCACAGGTGATGTTGTTAGAGGAAAAAAACCAAACAGTTCCTCCTTTCACTAAAGGCTACATACTTTTCCTATCTAATCAGTAATACAAAATGGGGAGGTGCTGACACAAGCAAGAATAGCCGGTGACCTCATCAGTGTGGCAGCAGCTCTCCCTTTACAGCATGAGCCATTCACTGTGGGCTGGGGACGTTTTGTATTGTTTTTTAATTCTGTCTTCTAGGCAGGAACCTGCAGTCACCTTTAGGACTGTTCTCGTCTTACTTAATCTATGCTGAGGCAGAGCAGAGTAACACTTGTTATTACTCGCAAACAAACCCCAACTGCTGCTCTTGCAATCAAAACAAATGTAAAGCGAATAACTCTCGTCACCAGTGTTTCTCACCCTTGTTTTTAGTGGCTTTGACCTAAGAACTTGAGGAAGCTGAATCACCCTAGCAAAATGTTAACATTATGTACGTAACCATGAACAGTGAGAACTTCTTCTGAAAAACTTAAGCGAATCGTTGCTTCTGTTTCCCAACAGGCAGAGTGGCCATTCCTACAGCGGAAAAACCTGTAATTTCACCGAGGTGACCAGCAGAGCTGCAACAAAACTATTCTAAGTTTTAAAGCAGGTGGGAAAGCAACCCTCTACAATGCACTTAGAGTTGTTTCTCTGCCCTCTTTTAAAAGAGGCTCCACAACAACAACAAAAAAAATCTGTAATGTTTGTATAGAAGTGGAGTTTTTTAAACTGTACGTAATGTAGTGAATTTGCCTCACGTTTTGCTGTGACAATCTTTGGATTGGAGCTGGAAATTAAATTTCATCTGTAAAACAGATCAACCTCTCAGTTGCACAATTAAGGTGTCAAAATTATCTACCGCCCACACTGCATCGTGTCAAATTAGATAAGCAGGAGTTACCACTAAAAAGGGAAAAGCGACTTTCAGTGTAACTCCAAATGTGGCTGCCTACGCCCTCCATACTGGACAGGCCTGGGGCCACAGCTGCCAAGAGCCCTCGGCGCCCCTCGCCCCACGGAGAGCCTGGCGCTCTCTGGGGAGGCCGAGCTGGAGCTGCCGGGACCTGTGGCTGCACAGCATTGCAGCGTGGCAGATTTGGCCACCTCTGTTTATGCTGCTGCCACAGGACCGCGAGCAACCCCATAGAGACAGACGGGCGGGTGTTCCTTCCCGGAGACACTGGTGTGCTACACAGGTGGGTAAGACCCCAAGATGCTCATAAAGGAACGGTAAAGTGTCAGCTGTGGAGAGCCAAGCCATTTCCAGGATCATCCGGATCAAGTAAGAGTCAGTGTAATGATTATTTTCATAATCACAACTTAATTTAACAAGAAATTAATACCTTCTCTGAGCAGTAGTACAAGCCAGAAGCAAGAGATAATTCATACTATTGCTAACTTTGGACAGCTTTTCTCTCTTCAGGCGTTCGGATGCGATGGGGCCCCAAACTCTGACCTCTGGCCAGTTTTGTTCTGATGTGTCCCCTACCTTTCTCCATGTGAACTGCTCATTTTCTGACACGGCGTTGCTTTTCCATGTCCGGCATCATGGCTGGCATACTTCCTCCTCACCACCTGCTTTTCTTTATGTAGTTTTCCTGCCTGTCATCATACAGATGTTTCTGGCATTATGTGGTGCCCTCACTCTTCCCTATAAACCTCACGGTTAAGTCAGCCAGCAGGGGTAGGAGCCATCTCGTATGGAGCCCATTTCTGTATAATAAAGGTGAAGGAAATAATGAAAATTTCTCCCTTGATACATACATCTAAAGCAGGTATCTCCCCCAAAGCATGCTATTTTTTCCTCTTCTGTAAGATGACGTGTAGTTACTTTTTCTAAAAAAGAACACTTTTTCTGTGACAACACATTTCCTGTTTAAGGACCACCAAATGGACAGTGGCCAGGAATACTGAACGCGTCAGATTAGTACCCATTGGTTTAATGCTCATCTGAGCACGGGCCGAAGTTTACTATGGAAGGTATTTCTAACGAAGAGAAACACCAAGGCTTACGTTTTGTACTTGGTGCTGAGCAAAGGAATGCACCAACCTACAGAGCATGAATTCTAACTGTTCTGTTTGGAAGCTGACAAGGAAATAGCAGAAGTCTGAACATGGTATGTAGGACGAATTGGGGAGGTCCAGAGAGAATTGTTTATGATGAGGGAAATGAGGTGGGGAAAAAAATGAAGTTCCAGCTCCAGAGTCTTTTCTTCTAGGTAACTGCTACCGTGTGGACCCATTAAGGTCAGACAGTCCTTCCACAGCCACGCTGCCCTCACCCTGCCTGCACTCGGCTGCCCATGCGGCTGTCCCACCTGCCGTCACTCCTCTCCCCTGCGTTCTGGCTTCCATCATGGCTGGGGCTGGTTCTGGGGATGCCCTCTGCCTCTCAGCTCTCCAAACACCAGCTACCTCCATGACTCCATCTGTACTTGATGTTAATTCTGGGAAATAAAATTTGTCGCTGTTTTGAATTACCACTTAAGCCTCTAGTTGCTTAAGGACGCTTACCAGAGCCAGCAGGCAGCAGTAATGTATTTCTCACATGCAAACTGTCTCCTACATAATAAAAGTGTCTTCCACTGCCCACTTTTGTCTCTGTGGTAGCTGGATTTTCTGGGGACTGCGACACGGTCAGTACGATATGATGGTGACACAAGTTCGGCAATAGCTTTGTGAGATTCAGTTAATACTACGTAAAAAATGGTTCTCAGATTCTGCACACAGACAGGTTTATGTAAAATATATAAACATTTGTCCAAGTTGTTACAGATTGCATAAATATGGCATTTTTACTGTTGCATTTACAGATGTGCATGTACAATGATGTGCAAATAATCACAATTTGATTACAATCTTCGAAAGGTACTTGAACTTTGCATCCAAGTAACGCAATGAATGAAAAATGCCCACCAAAGAATTTAAATAGCAAACTTATAACATGGTTTAAATTCATAACAAATTTCAACGTCTTCTCAGTAAAACTTTCACACATTTAAAATAGTTTGTATTCATTTTATTTGTATATGTCAAAATACAATTTTTTTTTTTCCAAAATAGTGGGTTTTGCAACTAGTTTCATGCAGATACAAGGTCTGCTCAGTACTACCAATAAAATCAATATAGCACAGTAGCCATTCATTTTTTAGATATAAAGAATAAATAACCTAAATATAAAACACTAAAATATTAGAAACACGTATTTAATCATTCACAGGCACCCAAACTTTACCAAATATAATCCAGAATATGCCTAACTGTCTTGTAACAGAACTCAATACGTTGCAGCCATTCAATTCTTTATGTTAGCGTAAGACAATGGAAGTCCCTATGGTTCAGACCCACCTCTCATACAGATCAATTACAATAAGATATCTCAAACTATCTGTGTACCTTTAAAATCAAGAATCCTGAGCTTGGTAGTAAGAGCATAACCTTACATCTTCAAAAAACCAATCAACAGAGAGAGGACATCATGTCTTCCTTACCAAAACATATCCCACCCCCGTAAAACTAACCCCCACCCCCCAAGTAGGCAGTAGAACACAATGACCTTTTTAAATGAAGGGGTACAAATTCACATTTAATATAGTATACAATATAATCAATAATACAATAGCTACTACAAGCTTTACAATGTACAATTTGTTTTAATGGCTGATCTGTTCAGTGGTTTTAGGCAAGAAACTATGTACCAATAGGATGTCGTATTTTGAATGGTTTAGTGAAAATATAAAAGCTGTTTCTAACAAAAGCGATTTTCACTTAAGTACTTCGTTTTTAAAGGCCACTGAAATGTAGAAAATGGTCTGACATGATGGTGTTATCAAATTGGATGCCTTCTCACATGGCAACAACAGTGCATATAAACATTAATGTGAGTGTAACGGGTTATGTTTTTCAAATGATTTAGTACATTACTTTGGCTAGCACAACAGTTTTGGACAGCACTCAGATAAATACAGGTATGTGAAATGTAGTGAAGCAGTTATATTTATGCAGTTTTTTATTATGGTGAACACTATCAAATGAAAAAAAAATGGGAGGAAAAGATAATAAAGTATTTTATATAGTTTAGACCTTTTGTAAAGATAGGGCTCCATACAATGTACAATGTCTAAATTCTTTATACCATAAAAATTAATGAATTTTGTTAAACACACTATTCTGGAGTAGCCTAATTTGCATTAACAGACATTTGCAATAGGGAAATATATTCAAGCATGCCACGTGGTGGTCTGAAAAATCAAACCAGTACACATTTATATATACAGCATCACTCAGTACCTGCTCAAATGAATGTGACGATTACAGGATCTAACATCTTTCACTACAAACTTCTTTTTTTTTTATTTTTTAAAGTGACCAATAAAGGCAGAAAACAGGACTCTTAAAATATTTCTAGTTTCAACTGACTTTTAAAGCATTTTGTATAGGAAATAAATGCATATTGCACAAACAGTGAAAGCAAATGTTCCACCAAACATCTCTGTTCCAGGTGGCTGGACAATACAATTCTAGGTAGCTACACAAATATGTAATTTAAAAGGGTGTGTGGTCTCTGCAAATGGTAAAGCTGTGAAAACACTGTACAAGAAAATCTGGTACATGAATAATTAGAAGGGAAAAAAAAATCCAAACTTAAGATTTAAAGAAAAACTGAGTATAGAAAAAAAAAACTGGGAATTGTGGCACAACAAAAACATTATTGAGTAACTGTCTTCTGTGAGAGCTGAAAGCTTTTGTTGATGTAAAAGTGTTTATGTACAACTAAGGCTTACTGGTTAAATATCTGAGGCGTATCTGGCCTTGAACACTTTCCTTATTATGCTGTAGCTGTAAACAAGATTTCTCAGTCATTTTATCTTCTCAGCAGCTGCATTTTAACAGAAACAATGATCTTGATACAAAAAAACACACAGGTAAGAGGGCGTTTGGCAGGATATCTGAAAATGACAGTCTCCAAGGGATCTTCCCACACTTCCAGTGACTGCCACGGTATGGTCCACTGGAGTTACTAGTGATGTGCAATACCGTTATTTGCTGCTGTAGTAAACCCTTTATTTGGAAAGTTTGCTTATAACTCTGATCAAGGCCCCGTTTTCATCTTTTAGCCTCTGGTTGTCTGCCTTCAGGTCTGGTAGCATCTATGAAAAATGAAACACAATGGTTATTTGCTGTTATATGCCAAGTAAAAGCAGCAAGACTAGGCAAGCACTGGGGATAAAAGTCTTTATTCAGCTTAAGCATCTTGGCAGCTCTCCCCCTTCATATCAGCCGTTTAGAGAAATACCACCTTTTAGCATGGTAAGTTAAGAGTTACAGATTAGGAGTTTTCATTTGCTTGGACCAGATGCGCTAAAACTCGGTGGTGCAGATGACAAGCCTCTAACAAAAGCTTTTATAATACCATGAGGAAAATAATTAAATGCTTCCAATTTCAGTGCAAAACAAAGAAATGTTAATTGCCAACAATTTAAAGAGGTTTGTCTATACTGCACGGTTTCAAAAAAACATGCTGTGGCTAAGCACATCTACCACTGTGCTCTTGGATGATTTCATCCTCATCAGATACAGTGTGATTCAGCTTGTTAGCTCATAGCATTAATCCTCCAACCACTTCCAAACTCGTGTTGAAGCACACATCCTCTAATTTGCGATCATATCCCTGAATGGCATAGTTCACACAAGATCAGATCGTTGAAAGAGATCACTGAAACGCCAGGCTGCATACTCAGGCATACAAGTTAGGAGATGGCAAGTTAAGGTTGCCACAGGAGATGGGTGACACGCAAGCACAAAAGCTGGAAGGCAAAAGCCAAGTGAGGTGAGATTTGGACAGGATCAGACAGGAAAGGAGGACACGTCAGTGCGCAGAGGTTTGTGCTGGGAGAATGTAACTTGTCAGAGAAACCAGAAGTAATCTCAGCAGTTCTGCGTATCTACATTCACACACTGATAACAAAACCACCTATAATACTCATGGCTAAATTACACGTATGGTTTCGAGCAGCAGGTTTACACAGGAGGTAACAGTGTATTCCCGCAGAGCGGTTATTCAGTAACCTCAGGTGTAAGTGTGTGCAAGAGGTCTAAGTCCAGCTGGTGACCTATGTAACAACTGCTACATCATTTTTCGCGATGAAATTTCCTTGCCACTAGTTTTGTTTTCATTTTATTCAAACAAAATTATGCTTTCAACCCTGTTATATTCAGAAAATTATAACGGAACAGAAAGAACCGAGAAGTTTAAAAATGCAGGGCTAATTAACTCTGCATTACACTAGAGGCTTCATTTACCCATTTCCTCCAAAGGAGTCCCATCCACAGTCAGTTCCCCAAACAGGAGACCCTCTCACAGTAAAACCTGATGGGGCACTGAAGATAACTTGAGGTTAGATGATGTCTAGTTTATTTACCTGCCATTATCAGAGTATGTGAAATGGAGATGATGGGAGATCGTAAGAGGAAAAAAGGTCTCCACAGTGAGAGTAAGCAAAAATCATTGTGCTAACCTGGATTCCAATTCTGCTCCATGGTGGAGCTTACGGCAGGTCACGTAAACCGAGCTCTTCACAGAGTCAGAGGGAAGCTTCCGTTATAGTCAAGTAAGAGCTGTGCTCTGAACAGGAAGTGCTGTAAAATGCTGACTACTTTCAAAAACCCTGTCAAGGTGTTCGAAATTGGGCAACGCAAGGAATCATTTGGCAATTTCAAGTATTATCCGCGTTTTCTAAGCTGTAAAAAAACTACTGTTGTCTGAGACACGCGTGCTAGGGGTCACACCCAGATAACAGGCGTGTGTGCCATGCATTTGTGCACGCACCTGTAATATCAGGATAAACCTGGGGTTGTTCTATGGTGTGTATCTGCAAACAATGAAACAGCCATTTTTTCAGGCAAAGCAACTAACACCTTTCCTTCCTCGTTTTCGTTCCACTACGGACTTGATACCAAAGATCCTGGGTGAAAAACCACAGCCTTCCTCTAGCTATGCACAAGGAAGCAAGGAGTTTTGTTCTTTTTAACTGTGTATCTGAACAGGTGTTGTCATGTATGCCTTCCAATGAAAGCTCAAAGTGACCTTCACAGTCCTCTTCCAACTCATTGACTAGGGACCTGCAGCCAGTAATGCTAAATTACATACAGGCTGACCCACAGACTGCTGTATTTTCTGGTGAACTAGTTTAACAAAAAAGCCGCTGTTCAAATTTAGAGCTTTAACATAATCCAGTACCATTACATGTCCACAAATCTCTGTCAACAGATTTTTAATCCTGATTAAACTACCAGGTAGAATACGCATTAAGAAAAATATTTTCTCTTTTGTTGTGAGTGTGGTAAAGAATAAGTGAAGACTGGTAGGAGACAAAAGCAGTTATGAGTAATAGGAGGCTGATCAGGAAGGATAAGCTCAAGTAACCTACAATACTTATGCTTCCCATCTATACTAATCCCCACATACTTTAAACCTAGCCAAAGACATTTATACCATTTCCTTGGAGCAGTGCATTCCTATGGTACTCAAACTTCTCATGAGGTAACACCACACACCTTTAATGTGCAGAGGCAGGAAAAAAAAGCTTTGCAGTAAATCCAGTGAAATTACAGTTACATACTGTACTTAACACTTTCAATTCCAATTTGCTTCTCACTAAAATAGTAAAATAAGTATTTTCCTGTGATGACATTCTTGAATAAGATTACAAATGCACTATTTTGCCTGTCTTCTATGACTTGCTAGGAACTTTGCGGTGCCGGAGTTAAGCAAATAATTATTCAATGATCACCTGACATACGTGGAGCCAACTCAGATCTGTACAGTAATTATGTCTGTGTTTGCTGGAGGATTTAACAGTTTTTACATACAAAACAGCTTTGTAAGTTAAGATTACAAACAGCTCAAGGATTGTTAAGGTACCTGTTCAGATTAATCAGGCACACTGCTATGGTTAAGCTACCATCATAATGTCAAGCCTCCCCACTGTGTTTCCACTGCTTGGCTTTTTCTAGCCTAGCTCCTCCAGCTCCACATCGATCTGCTGTTGAAAACTGCCCCTACAAAAAGGAATACTGAATAGTTTTCTGTGGGTTAACACCCTGAACTGGCTTACCACGGTTAAAGGAATGCCAGTGCTAGCAAAAAGAGACGGTATGGACGTGTGGCTGTGGACAGCAGTCATTAGATTCACTCAGCTGTGTTGAAAACCCACATTGTCAGCTGAAGCTGATGTAAGATGGGCTGCCCTAAAGGGGCAGCTCTTCCTTCGCATGCAGCCTGTACGCTCCTGCTGCTTTCTGCATGATAGTTTCGTGATTCAACAATGCTGGGGCGAGATGGATCAAGTAATGTAACAAATAAAGGGATTTGTTTTCAGCCAGGTCAGTGAGCTGACTTGACTCGCTCAGCAAGGGTTAACACTAAGGACCGTTGAGGAATGCAGGGCCTGGAGCAGGAACAACCTTTCTATCCACATCCTATTGTTAGACCAGCTCCAGGAGGACAGAAAGGCAAAGGATAAACCTTCTCTTTATTTCATGCCTCTTGGTGGGGAAAACCCTGAGATTGGACTCTGTGAGCAGAATGAAAAACTGTACTCTTACTGCCTTGCTTCTAAGCAGGACGGGGGCAGGCAGGGGAAGCAGTTTAGCAAGAGTCACTGTGTAGAAGGAAATTTTTTTTCTCACCTACAGATTTTAAAAGCTCACTGAAACCTCCTTATATAACAGTAGTTATATAAGAGGAGGATGAAAGGCATATAGATTTGGTGTGGCATGAAACCACATTCTGTTCCGGTTAGAAGTTTTGAAACCGCAGTGGGTTTCTGAAACAGCCCTGCAATAACACTAAGGACAACAAACTGGCATTATATTTCAAGACGAAACTCTAACAGTTCATACCTTTAACAGAAGGGGACTGAACGAGACGACCTAGTAAGTATGAACCAATCTGACATATTAGGCAGGTTTTTTTGTGTCTGTGCTTGTACAGTCTTTGCATGATAGGATTCTGCTCCATGACTGGGATGCCTATGTATGTAACAATATAAATCAATAACCTTAACTCAGTGCTGAAACTGGCTATTTTAAGCTGTCTAGATAAAAATAAGGATTGGTCAGAACCACACCAGAAGTTAATATGTGAAAATATTAATTGACTTGAAATTCCAGTATATTTCTGAAAGAAAAGACTTTGGTCCCCTTTAAACACTACAACACAGAAATGGAAGAAATAAAGCTGCTAATGCAACTGTTCAGGAATGCACAGTTCTGAAACCACTTCTCAAACATTCTTTAGTTGAGCCTAGATTGTTATCAATTCTATGCACTACGATTATACTGCAGTAAGAAAGCTCAGTTCTTAATTTCAACTTTTTAGAAAACTAGAGGCAAATCTACCTACTTGAGCATTTACTCAAACACCAAAACAAGGGAGTGACTTCAGTGTATCCTAGTGGGAACTCAAATCCTTTCAATTGTCACCAAGGTTTTAACGTGTCAAAGGTCTCCTGGATCACTGCCAATTTATCTTCAAGTAAGCGAGGAGAAGCTTCAGTGCTAGTACGGACAATACCACACCATACCAACGCATCTGCGACACCTGTAGTTGGTACAGCGGACACCATGCTTTAGCCACACTTCCATAACCGAGCAGCAGTAAGTCAGTTTCTGACACACAAGTGTTAATAGTAAAATTCTACCCAAGCACAAACTGAATGTCAACACCTGCCTGGCTACACAAAGGAGAAGGAAGAAATTACAAGTCCACAGAGCGCAGTTGCCTATGGGACCCTGACAGCTTGGCAACCACTCGGGTCAAGGCCCTATTCTCAGTCACCAGTCGCTCATTTATGTGTCTCAAAGATTGAATCTGCTTTATTTGTTGCAGGTTCTGCAGGAATCAAAGAAACAGGAGTGAAAACAAGAAAAAAAAAACAACATGTCTCTCGTTTAAAAGAACTGGAGATGAGCAGAATTGAAAGAAAACTTAGACTACCGAGTCCTGTTTAAAGTAGTTAAGTCGCTGTGAAAGGAAAGTATCAAGCAAGTGGCACATTCTTGAAAAGCAATCTAAGAACCAGTAGTGATTAGTCACAGCCTTCCAAAACAGTTCAGGATACATTAACAATGAGAACTATTCCTGGAATTCTTTACTTAACATCCTAATTGCAAAAACTAAATTTCCTATTCAAAAGTCTGTAAATAATGACACATTTAACATACACTTTTACACAACAGTGCAACAAATGATAGGAAGAGTCTTTAACCGTTCATTCAAAACTTTCACATTGCTTATTGAAAGTAAGTTTTTGAAAAAAAGGGAATATATATGCATTCTCTACTTTTCTCGGAAGCCCAGCCTTCCCTAAGAGTAATTAACAAGTTGATGATAGAAACTCACATCCTGTCTTCCACTCTTAGACACAGTTATTTTCGTATTCCAGTTTGCTTTCTACATATTTCACTTCTAAAGACCCCTCAAGGAACCACAGACATTATGTCCTCCCTTACAGCAAACTATCTTGCCCTGAATCAAAGAGAGCTTGAGGCATCGTGGCTGCCTTCTGCCTACATCTGCCTGTCAGCTTCAATTATTTCAACAAAACTTTGTGCGTGTATTTTAATGAAAAGTCTTTGGAAGTTAGTACCATTTCCAAGCACCAGAGGGAGCTCAAAAACGAACTTGAAAGGAAACTTTTTAATAATCAATGACAAATATTAAATGTCAAAACAGGGCTACTTCTTTAAAATTTTGGAGTGCAAAAATGTTTTCTATTTCATCATGTTCTGCTAGTTTTCTGGACATACTGTAGTTCTATTGGTTTGGTTGGCCCTCTCCAGTTATCCAACGACATAATACAAAACAAACCTGCCAGAGTTCTCACCCTTCTTAATCATATCAGAGGACTTAACATCAATAAACCAGTAAATGAGAAAAGTCGTACCATGACTGGTTAAAAAAAAAAGGCCAGAAATGTATTAAAAAAAGTATTTTCCTTCTATGATTCAGTTTAAACATAGTTGAAAAAAAAATGTAAATCAGTGCACATGGTATTTATTTGTCAACGTCTGACATCTATCCACTGCTTTTGGTTAACTAAAACCTGATTATTATTCACTCTATACAAACAAAAGTTTTGATATTGGTAACATGCTGTCTAATACATAATTTAAAGAGTATGAGATAAAGGCTATCTATATCTATAGAATTATATGCTACCATTATTTTTAAGTTGTAAATATACATGTATGTATAAAATACAGAGTATCACATGAAAAACATAGATTGCAATTCCATCTTCATTAGATCAAGGTATGTTTCACTCCAACCATCTCTGAATGTTTCTTGTCAGCCGATATGTTATAGAACCATAAGTCTCAGTGCCTTCTCTAGAAGATGGACAGGTATGACTGCTTATGCTGGTATAACAGCTTCACTACAAGCTATATGACACAAGGGATTTTGAAACGCAGCTATAACTTAGTTATTTTCTAATGAAGTTATAGAGACCAGTAATACTGCCAGAATACATGTTGCCCTGACATACACTTTGTTATTAATAGTTTAACATGTAATAGTTTACTTACTTTCAGTTCCTCTTCCATTTCAGATATCCTTCTTTCTAGAGCTCTTCTTTCCTAAATGAAAAGATGTGTGTTAACACTGAACAACAGCATTTAAAAAAAAATTACTGCTTGTAAATACTGTGGTAACAGTGAAATACTTCAAGTTTCAAAGATCATACAACCAAAAGCATAGTGTGGACAGGAAACTTGTGACGGCAGTGATATATAGAAACTTTGTCAACATCTGAGGAGGAAGAGATATAGAAACTTACATCAAGTCCTACAAAATATACCCCTTCCTTTACACAAATTTAGACAGGTCGTAAGTACCATTTGTTCAAATTTATTTTTCATGAGCTAGGCTTCCGTAATAGTTTCATATACAAGAAATGCAGAAAATGATCAGAAACAAACAAGAACATTAAAAGAAACAGGCACAAAAGTGTAAGCTTTCAGAGACAAGCAAAGGTAGCTGAAACATGTCTCAGCTCAGTGGGATCTGTCCACACTATAAACTGCAACGTAGTGTAGATACACCCAAATTTACAATAAAGGAGTTCAGCTGAGTACCAAAGGAATCTAGCTATGTAAGACCACCAGCTTCTTGAGCAAATGCTTCCTGAATATTTTCTGCATTTCTAGTATAGTATTATTTTCTTTTTTTTTTTTTTCTTTTTACCTGAGAAGCAGGAGAAATTATCCTTTGTAGAGAACTTCAGGTTGTTTTGATTACCCTGACGACAGTACCCAAGCTAGCTTATTGAAAGTTAGCTTAGGGTCTTCTATACTATGTTGCAGTCTGCAGTGCAGACATACTTCCACATTTCTAAACGACATGATTTTGTTTAAACCTAATTTTCAACGCATCTGACAGGTGAACAGCTAATGCAATAGACTTCAGGGGTTTGTAGCTTGATTGCTTGCTTTCCTGTGTCAGACAATGCAGTGTATCTCATGTAAAAGCAGCTGCGGTTATCAGTAGTCTACATTCAGATTTTTCCAAAGTGTGAAAGGCAAAAGCAACAGATTATTGCGGAGTGGACATATGCATCTGCATACAACGGTGTTACGCAAACAGCAAGCAGCATTGACTGAGGTGTGTAAAACTTTGGTTAGATCATACCGCCCAGTAGATACTGACTCTTGCCGGTCACCTTTCAGATATAAATCATTTGAATTTAGTTTAATCATAGTGCAGTTATACCCCAACATTTTCCCATTTTAGCAAACAACTTTAAAGGTTTATCAAAGTAATAGATTACTGCAGTCGTTAGTACTTAATACACTTAACTCTGTTGAGTTAAGACTTCCCATAACAATACTGACTGACAGTAATGGGCATAGTGAAGTACCAGCAAGTTAACTGTAGTAAGCAAGTGACTAACAAAAACCCGAACCATCTTACATTACTTAGAATTGTACCAGTTACCTACTGGCTTTGTGGAATATCATATATTACCGGTGCCCTTATATTAAGCAGTATTTGATAACTTCTGCGATTACCAGGCAAGGAATGATCAAATAAATCTCAAAATTCCAGATGGTTAAAAAGCATGTTGAGCTTGTCCAAGAACAACTATTAGCAATAAAAGCCAATTAAATAAAATCCTTATTTTACTAACTTTGTATACTTCACATTATATAAAAGAAACACTTCAATGGACTGGTCTAGATGTAAGATTTATTGTAAAAACATCTTGTTCTGATTAGATGAAGTTACGCTTCTCTTTTTCCTGAACTGCTTACTCTTTTAGGAGCTGGCTTGAGGAATGCCAACAAAATAACACATTACAGTTTCACTGGGAAGGTTTGCCAGTATTATTTGATTAGTCTGTGGACTCAAAGAAAAGGTTTGCAATTTATGGAGTCTAAAATTTTATGATATACTTCAACAACTCTATAAGGTACCCCAAGGAACATTTGTAATGCTCAAAATGACAAAAAAAACCCATGCTAGCTTCTCAGCTTCTAAAGTACAATAGCTCATTTGTATTTATCAAAGCAAATAGAAACCACAGTCTTGGTGCAGTGAACTGAGGTACAAGGATACGCACAGGTTAATAATTGACCCCAGAGTTATAAAATTTTTAAAAAGTAAACCCAGATGTATATGCCTACATACATTTGTATATTCAGTAGTATCCAAAAATATACCTCTCAACAACCCAAATTCCCAGACAATGAATTCTAAATTTGGGAGAAACTGCTTAAAGGTGCCTACAATTCTGAATTCCGATCCAGAACCGCGAAATGGCAGTTTGAGTTTTATTATCACATCATATGAAATTCTGCAAAGAACTTTTAGCACACTTTTCAGAGTGACAGATTGTTAATGAAACTCTTATTTTTGCCTATGTATTGCTAGGACCTTGCATCTGTGATCCGCTCTGCACCCCCATCCCCATGAAAATAGCCCCTTTCTAGTAAACAGTTCTCAAATGAACAATATTGACAATGTATCACTAAATCACATCATGGAAACCCACTTCTGAAGACTGAGTTCAAATAAAATTCAAAGCCAGTATTTTCTAAATTTTATTACTGTGCAATTCGAGGTTTAATAAATGTTACCATCTTCTTTAATGAAAAGGTATGTTTCGGCTTGAAAATGTCATACATAGTTCAACGATGCCTTCAATTTTTTCTCTGCCAGCCTTTTATTTCTTCCAATTGATTCTCATCACTTTACGTTTTCCCCTCCCTTTTTCTCTATGTAACTTATATAAACATCTTGAGTTTTATATTTTATTTTAGTGAAGTCATATAATCCGAAAAATATACTTAGAAAAGCTCTACAATTTCTTTCTACCTTTTACATTTACATTGTCACATTACATATTAAAAAGGTGTCTCTAAAATTATTCTTTAAGATCCCAAATCTGAACTGAATTTGGTAAGCTTATTCCTGGAGACCAGCTATTGATCACTAGCAGCTGAGAATCCTGCTTCAGTCACTTCCAAAGTGAAAGTAACTCCAGATTTTAACATCAACAAGGGAAATACAATCACAAATAAATTCCTGTTTTAAATTCTTGTCTGAAAAGCAGTTTAAAATTATAAAATACAAGAAACATCTCCTAAATCTTGTGTAAATCATGTTTCAGCCATACAGCTTTATCATTAACTGTATTTTTTACCCGCTATCTTTAGTACTAATACATTTAGGAAGAGTAACATTTCTGAAAGACATTTTGCAGTTGGACCAGATGATCGTTGTAGTCCCTTCCAACTGCAACGGTCTAGTCCAGTCTAATGTCCTGGTTTGAGGCAGTCTAGTCTAGTCTATGCTGTGCTATTTGCTGCTGGGCTAAATGTCTTTACAGAAAAAAGGTGCAAGAATTTCAAATCTAGCCAGTTCTTTTAATGCAGTGGCCTATTCTGGGAAAAAGCAAAGGGGCAATTAAAAACTGAAATAATGTCTAGCACTGCAGTGCTGAATGCTCTGCAGTATGGAACCTATATAGTAATGGACACAGCTAAATCTACGAAATAATTAAATGTCCACTTGTGTGGCCATGACAGCAAGCAAGAAACCAATTAAAGCTGCTGATGAAACTTCTCTACTGATGAAATCACTGTCTACAGCAAGATGCCAAAAAATCAGGGAGAAATAGGTGCTAAAAGGCTGCTGCAATTACCTGGAGAGATTATGAAGATAAAGATAATGGCAGTTCAGGAAGTGCCCGAGAGCATTTCTACATCTCCATGTGCTCCTATACATACATCTGGTGTTTATACACCAGACAGGTTTGTAGAACTAAAAATTATTTTCTAAACCTCAAATACTGGAGAGTAAACATAAAAAGCTAGTGAATGTGAAGTTTACCAAGGATAAATAATGTATACCATAACACTTATTACTGTCAAAGTCCATTTAGTTTTCTTTCTGTTTAAGTGTCTAACGTGTCACTCCAGGATCAGGGAAGGAGAAAGGAACACGTGGACAAGGTCATGAAGAAAGCCAGGACCGCAACAAAACCAATGTAGTTTGCTCTACATTGCTGTGGAACTAAACTTTTATGGGGATGAATTTTAAACTAGCATGAAACTACAGCCTAAAATTACCATGTGTTCAACTTCTGAAATAATTCCTGTAGCCTATCTCACATACGGATTTATTACCTGACTCCTTTCCCATTCAATTTAGGGTTGTTTCCGACCCCGATGCCCCTCTTCCTACACTTCTTACTCATTCTTCCCCCCCGCCCCAGTATCATATTCCCTCCGGAAAAAGTTACAGTACAAGGAAGGAGACAGATTATGATTAATTTTATATCATTAGCAGGTTTAAGGTCATATGTCTGTGAGGTAGAAACAGCTACTTCATTATGCTAACAATAATTGGTAAAACAACATGCATGCCTCTGGAAAGCTCTGAGGAAATTAAAATTTCTGAATGTTGGAAATGCATTAGAAGATGAGACGCTCTGAATCTGCTTAAGCCTCTCGAGTGCCAACATTGTTTTGGATGGGATGGAACAAACGGCAGATCCTGGGAGAGCTGTGTGGCTTAGAACTTGGTCATCACGAACCAACAGCAACCTGAAGGCAATTCTTAAGAGTAATTCCATCCATCTCACAGTATCTCACATTCATTGCCACTGTGAAACCTAAAATCCCCAAATCTTCTAAAAAATGCAAGTTATAAGAAAGGTTTCTGTTCCCGCTAAACTACGTCCAAGCCAGGGGTTGCAAAACAAACTAAAAAAAGCCTGAACTGGAGTACATAAGAGATCTTTGGCAGAAACTCACCCTTTTCTCCATTTCCAAGAGTGATCTGTCAGCAAATCTTTCCTGTCTCTGAAACACAAAATTAATAAAGACATTGATACTTGTTCTAAAACAACATAAAACTGAGGAAAACCAATTCAACTGGACATTTTAGTATTCTGTCTGAAGTATGTCTTCAAAAGCATTTTAAAGTGTGTTCAGGGAAGTAACACTGAAATAAAGAATAAAGAAGAATGAACTAGATTTATCATGCACTTCCTCCGTGACCATCCCTAAGTAATTTAACCACTATGTAGCCTTTGGCAAATAGGAGTGATATAGTACTTCCATCTACAAGCATTACAAAACAAACATCTTTTTAATGTACTGATATTTACGGGGTACACATAGAAGACACTTAAGTATCTAACACAGGTAAGTTGTGGCAAATGTGATCTGAGACTAGGAAACACTGTTTCTACAGCAATTTAAGACAAATTTAACTTTTGTGTATGTATTTGGTATTACTGTATGCAGCACTGCTATCTGACAGCAGTTATCTGTAACTGGAGTGCACTATTTGCTCTTCGGTTCTGAGATAAAGCTATCTAACCAGCCAGGAAGAACTGGCAGGTTATGCCAATCTGCCAGCAGGTTTATGAAATAATCAATCAATCCCAAATGACAGTTTGAATCTAAGCTTAACAGTGTAGAAAGTGTTTATCCCTACCCTGCAAAGAAGTTCCAGATACGTGCTGGCAAGAACCACTGCTACTTAAACAAGCAGGAGGCAGTCTCACAAACTTGACTCACAGCTGATGACCAGAATCCTGCCCTCTTTTCTCTTTAGAAACAGAGAACTCCCATCTTTGGATAAGAAACAAAGTTGATGCCTAGTAAAGAGCAGCCCATACCCTGGGATGCTTCTAGTTTGCTATCTACCTTGTCAGCTAAGTACATGCTTTTTTGTTTTATACAAACCTGAGTGGTCTTCTCCAACTGTAGCTTAAGATCTGTAAGTTCCATGTTGGTATCATGTAACTGTGCTTTCAGTTTTTCATTTTCAGCTAGAATCTGTTCATAAAGCTAAGAGAACATATTAATTTAAAAAAAATACCAAATAATAATTCAGGGAGATTAGCTAAAAAATTGAGCCGTGTGTAAAATGAACAAATACATTAATAGTCTAAGAAATAGATTTTCAAGACAGAATCAGCACGCATTTTAAGGAAGCGTTACCAAATATTTCTAGAAACAAGCAACTTTGAATAGGGAGTACATAACTTACTTTACACGTACTAAAAAATACTTGCCACTTTTTTTGCTTCGGACTTCACAAATTAGACACCACAGTAAACTTTTCAACAAAAGCCTCCTCTATTTTAAAGCAAGATCTAAAAAAATGTTTACATTATATGTATGTAAGCTAGCAAACATATAAAATAAAAGGCTTCACATATGTATAAAGCAGTTTTAATTACACAATCAATTAAAAAAAATAATATGATAGTATTTATCATAAAAAATTAAGCTTGGGTCCTCTGGAGTTCTCCCTTGCCTTGGAGAGAAAAGTGCAAAAGCCAGAAGCTGTTTTGTAACGTGTATTTTCCCCCACTCTAGTGGTTGCTCTCCTCCTCGATTCAACTGAGTTGCTTTAAGCAGCATTTGTGATGCAATGTGAGATTATTTCCAGACAACGCATGAAAAACAGTAAGAAAATTCTATTTTCACACCAAAATTATTGGATCAGATACCTTCTTAAAATCAGTGCTATCTTCTTTTTCTAGTCTACTGCAGTACGGTTTTCGATCTTCAAGGTAACTCTGTGACCCCGATCGCCCCTGTGCTGAATCATAACGGTCACCTGAAGACAAGCTGAGGGATCCCGTATCATATCTGTAAAAGAAAAGTTCTTATTTTTCTTTGCCTTTGTGTTCAGACTGAGACCACTCACTATATCAAACGTTGTGAGTTTGCCGTTACCCAGCTGAAAATAGCCATATGCAATTATATGTTTGAGTTAGGCCACCGTCTTCTACTTTTGATGCAAATTTAATTTTTACATTCTCTCAGTTCTTCAAGATACCATGTGAAAATGTTTTCAATTGCTCAGTCTGCCAAGTACCTGCATTCTATGCAGAGAAATCTTTTATATTAAATTATTTAATTCAAGCAAATATTTACATCTTAAAGGATTTTATATTAGCTGAGATAGTTTAATTCTTTATTTATAAAGAAGACCTATTTTTTTAAAAAAGTATTACTTTAATTGAAGGGTTTTAAAAAAGTAATGTCTAAAATATTGGCCTAGATGAATTCTCCAAGTTTTATTAGAGAAACCAAGGAGATTTCAAAACTGTGTTGTGAATTCCAGTATTTCAACAGAAGCAGCTTCTGAAACAAATCTTCAGCCAAGTGTTTATCCTACTAATCACTAAATTACAACCAGTATTCATAAAGTTTAGAATAATTTCACACTGCTCACTCTTCACTGATCGTGTGAAATTGTACACAAAGAATTTAAAAAAGTTTAACAAAATAAAGTGTGACAAATTAATTTGTTTAAATTGCACATACCTTGAAAGACTATCACTCTGAGGTGGGGCGAGGTAAAAAGAGAGAAAAAGAATAAAACAATTTAATTAAATAAAATATGTAACAATCTGCGAACAAGTATAGCTAAACACTTATGTTAAATGCATACACTATCCTACAGTATGTGTTATCTGAACATTGTCAAGCTTCAATTTTGTTATGTCTGGAACAGAAAAGAAATACGTGCTAGAATGTGCTTGCCAAAATATGATTTACAAGGACCTTAACATTACACTCTAAAAGTCTGGACTGCCCCAAACATTGGAGTCATTTCAGCAGTCGGTGCATTCTGCAATTTGCCTGCCTGTTATCAAAGGCATGAGAACTGTGTTCCCTGAATTCCCTGTTCCTTCTTCCTCTTCTTTAACATTAGCATAATGTTTTGAAACGTCAACACAATAATGCCTTGAGTTCAAAATAATAATATGAAATACAAGATCATCGTTTCAACATAGCTCGATGGGAAACAAGCTACTATACCAACAACATAAGGAAGTACTTATTAGACTTAATTTAAATGACAAAATTTCATTTTTTATATTACTTTTATTCATTCATTCATTCCAGGTGAATCCACAGGCACAAAGTTCACTCACTTTAGTTGACAAGTGAAATTTAATTAGAAGTGATGATTTAAGAGTGAAGGAGTGCCCTTTAAGCATTACAGCAGTAACACAAACCTTTTTCTCCTCTGGGTGGTGTATACAAACTCATAATTTATTCCAATTATAATAATTTTGAGCAAAGACATTTCAGTCAAGAAACTCTACTGATACATCATCACCTGGACATCCCCCAACATCATTCACCTAGCAGCGGCTGAAGCCTTCCCCATGGGAGTTTTTTTTTGGGGGTGTTGTGGTTTGTTTGATTTCCTTTTTTAGAAGGAAACTGTATTTTTTCAACTTGCATGGAGGAAAACAGACACATTCTCCACAATACACTCAATTTCCCCTCTGACACCTTGAAGTGCATTTACTACGCATAGGATATCAAAAGTACATGCTGTAGCCTAACCACTCCTAATAAAATATTGTTATTTTCTGTTAAGAGCATGAATAATGCTGAGAATGCAAGAGCTTTGTAGAAAATGTCAGAGTTAGGTGGCACATGCACCTATACATGAATAGTTTTTAAGCTCTTGGCCACAACAAGATTAACTTCCATCTAAGTATGTCTTATCTTGCATTATCGTATGTTTAAGTAAGATCAGTGTGAGATTACAGAATTCCACCATGTAATCAGTGACCTTCAGAAATCCCTTTTCCACTGTTTCCTTCTCACCTCAACAAAACAGAGGCAGCTTTGTCCATAAAGACTTGAGGTTTTCTCTTTTTACCTTGAAGGAATGCAGTATACAGAAAAATGTTAAGCTGATCCTTTTAACCTTTACCTACAATGCAGGACAGACACCTTAAGAAGTAAACTATCCCTACGTTATTTCTTAACAAATACGCTTTCTAAAGGCTGTTTTTCTTTGCTTCTAGTGGGCTCCCCATGGTGCCATGGGAATGTGAAACCCTCCCAGATCTCCATTCCCCTGCTGCGCTACAGTGTCCCGAACAGAAAGGCAAGGTATGAAGTCATACACAGACCATCTTAGAAACAAAATTTTCCAGCTACACAGGGGGACAACAAATGAACTGGTGAGGTAGGAGAGCTCTAATTACTAGAGGTAGGAAAACACAGATGCAGCCCATTCCTGTTCTCCTGGCTGAGGCTGGGAGCCTGAGAAGTTGGACAAGGGCTCCATAATCTTCAGAAAACTGTGTATCAGTGGTTTTCGTTCCCTGAAAGCTGTGAAGACCTACTCCTGCTGCTCAAGCACCATCCAGCCTCCACGCCTCACTGAAAGAGCAGCACATTTCTCAAGCACATGCCTGTTCTTGTTCCCCTCCCTTTTCACAAAACACATTTGGGGTATTTTTTAGCACAGTCTCAGCTGTTTTCTTTCTTTGTTTCCCCCTTCAATTTCTGTCAGTTCAGCTCAGTCACAACTTTTTGACATTTGACCAGAAAAAATTGTGAAAAAGTGCAAGTCTACAAACTTTGCATAAAGCTTGAAGAGAAATGCTGCCAACACAGATGTCCCCATGCATTCAAATCACAAGATGGATGTTCTTCATACAGTCAGAGCACTGAGCAGCCACAGTTACACTGGCTGCGTGAGCAGTAAGGAAAAATAAAGATATATGTATCTTTACCTACACAACTTGAAATAACACTTACTTCTAACCCTATGCCATCAGTCTACACAGACCATAAGGGGGCCCTGAAAGAAACCAGGTATTTGAAAATGTACACTAAGGTTCTAGACCTGCACATTACATTTTAGTGAGCTTAGGGTAATTACTGGTAATGGAAATAAAATATCAATGTCAGGTGGAATTTTCCGTACTGTTATAAATCAGTTTTTCTGTAGAACTGCCACAGCAGTGAAACAGAGAAACAAAATTCGAAAACAGCATTTAATCAACACCATTAATGCCAGTTTCTCATGTTTACTCCCACAGAGTTAGAAGACCTAATGATATTTATTATCCTCATACTGCTAGTTCTGACCTTTCAGAAGTCACAGATATTATCTCTGGCAAAATAAAAATTGCAGTTCTTTTAATTATAACCAAACCATAGTTGTAGTACATATTCAAATTCTTCTTTTTTTTTTTTAACACATCAAACTGAAAAACTGTCTTCATAGAATCACTTTTTTACTTATTATCTCTCAGTTGTCAATGTGATCTTCTGACTTCCTTGTTTTTAAACTGCTATCCTACCACTTAGTTCTAAGACTATCCTTCTTGCAGGAACACCAACCTCCTTTAAGCAACGTGGCATGTTTCGTGCAAATTGATGAAATTTTCAGCTTTTTAAAAGCCTATAAAAAAAGCCTTAACAAAATTAAAAAAGCCTGAAGAAAATTTCATTAGAACAACCTCCAACTGTCGAAGTGCTTAGCAAAGTCTGACTTCTCTTTAATAGCTCTCATTTATGGACAAATGATCAGTTAAGAAGTCAAAAGACAGTTGTGAAGAACTGGAGAACAAGAAAGCACAAACTGAAATCTTACAAGATAGTTCTTTCAAAGACCTCTGAGATGAGTAAGATAATATTTTTTTCTGCTTCCTTAAAGACTTCAGGCTAGAAATTATTTTGTCTAAAGTCCTTTAATTTTCTTTGTAGCATGCATTCATTTGCACAGCTTGTTCTTGACCTCCTCTCTTTAGTTTAAATTCCTGAGTTACAGCCAAAGCCCTTGGAAGTTTATAGTTACCATCTTCTACCTCTGGCTTGTGGCTTCACCAGGCAAAAAAAACAACAGCAGCAGCACCACATAAGGGAGAAACAGAGAATTTCAGTATTTCCCAAGTTTCTGTCTTCTGAATAGCACAACATCAAATAATCAGCACAATTGAAAAAAATATAAATTAAAAATTATAAATATTTTCTGAATGTCTTTCATTAAAATTCTAGTTTATTCATCTCTCTTCCTAGAACTGAAAAGGATTTATAAGCAAGTAATAATTAATTTCTACAATAAAGCATGCAAGATTTGTGTTAAAGTGAAAGTAGATTTAGCAACTATAAAAAGGAAAGTGCAATTTCTTTAGGCATTTAAAAAATAAAACCCCCCGCACTTCTTGAATGGAACTGGGAATAAATTGCCTATCAGAATGTTCACGATATCACTGTTTTTTTTCTAAGGTGGTAAAATACTGCATTGTCAAAAGTAATATATTTAGTTCTCAGTTTATCATTTAAATGCTAAATAGTTGTTTATCAAATAGAGGAAGTTACTTGAAATCTACATAATATTTTAAAACTCCGATAAACTGCCTGTATGCAAAGGAAAAAAACCTTAACATGAAAACAATGAAATTATTATATACAAATTCTTAGATATACCATAGTTAGTAGGACTATAATAATTACAAGGCTAGGACATTTTCTGCAATTTTGATACTCTACTGGAAATTCCACACTAGGTTTGACAAAATTTGAAAAGAAAACTTAAAAACACATGAAATACTTATTTTGATATTCAACTTACTTTCACTCTGCTTTCGTATTTTCTGCAACTGATGTGACAAAAGAGCTTGTATCAACAAAGCAAAATCAATTTACGTACCTGAATGACAGTGAACTTGGTTCACACATTCAATTTATTTCAGAACTCCCCATGAACTCAAATATGATATTATATTGATTTACAATGAAACCAAACTACCAAAGTCTTTTGTAGGAAGTACACATGATAGGAGAATGTTTTGACTCCTAGGTCAAGCCACCATTAGGCAGCCAATTCTATACCTCACCATCCCACCCCAACACCCCCACCCTTTTAATCATAGATCACATTCATAATTTTAGGCCTAATTTACCACTATTTCACCATAGTTTTGTATGAGTCTAATTCTACCAGAAGTACCACATGCACATTCTACCAAAATGAATTTCTACAGAACAGAATATGGAGTAATTACAGATCTAAGGATAATAATAGGTACTAGTGGAAGGAAAGAAAACGAGACACAGAAATAAAAAACACAGCAAACTAAAATGGCATAGAATAAATCTCTAAACTGAAGTGTTTAAGAAACGTGTAACGGAAGCTTTTATAAAAAGGAGAGAAAGATCCCTTGAGTTTTATTCCTCAGTACGCTTCATTATATTAACTTTTCATTTTATCTGTTAATTACATTATTGACAGCACTGGAGTTCATTTTAAAAGGTTTGAATTAGTGTGCATAAGTCACTGGACATCATTTATCTGAAAATAACAGAGCAGATGGAACAAAGATTTTTGCGAGGTATAAACTGAAAGCTCCCTCCCGTAACTTGCTGCAACATGTCCCTGACCTATGTGTCAGAAATTTCACCTACGTTTTCTGGATGCTAATTCTACATAATCAGAAGAGAAGAGAAAAGCATCAGTTTTAGCCATTGTTAGCATGTTAAAAATTGTTATTAAAGCCTGCAAAGGAAATGGCGCTGAACCGTAGCCACAAATTATGAATCAGAAAGCACCCTTAAGAACTCCACCATATGTACTCTTTTAACTGAATCCAACTGCAACAGAAATTTTACAACCAAAATGTATCTGTTAGAAAGTTAATAAACTATCCTTTTTAAATTACCTGAGCTTCTTTCTTATTTGTTCCATCTTCTGAATCGGATTGGTGTTCCTGTTCATTTTCATCACTCTGGTGAAAGAGGTGGGAGAGGAAAAATAATTAACCTGTTGAAAGCTTACTGAGATTTTAAGGCATTCTAGGCATTTAATACGAAAATCTAAGACCAGTAGAATTCTAGCTAACTAAAATGGATAGAGAATATATGGGATATACAATAAAAATTCTCAAACAAGTACCTGTTTTCAGTACCAGAAGGAGAGGAAACAAACTTTGCATTTAACTATAACCCTTCTAATCTGACAGCAGTTTGTTCAGTCATAAGTACACGGCTACCTGTAATGTGCCAGATAATGAGTCTCATTCTCACAGCTGTGGTATGCACGCCATAGAAAAGAATTGTTCAATGATTATTTTTTCCTCTAGACTATGATTAATTCCTATTAAGTTATGGTTATGACAGTATTTTAGAGTTCTTTTTAGCATTATCAACGTAACTAAGACTTAATTTTGATTTTGCTCCTGAAAGCTTCAAAACAGAGAAATACAGAATACATAGCTTGAACGAGCACCAGTCTTTCCAGAACGCTTTGTTGTATACTGTATTACTCTAAACTATTATCTGTTTTAAGAATACACTATACACATTCCATATTGCTACAAGCTAAGGCTATAAACCAGCAGTAGCAGTTTACTTACATCTTGAGTCCAAAAAGAAACTCCTGTAGATCGTCGTTTTTCTCTTGGTCGCCGCCTTTCCCTTATAGACTTAGGCTGTGACTTATCTTCTTCTTTTTCGTCCTCTTTTTTGCCCCCTTCTGTTAATAACAATTTTCTTATTCATTTAAGTATGACACAATCCAATTTTCTAAAAATTTTCTGAAATAATTCTCAGTCTTTAAAAATGCTTACAATTATTTTTTTTTTACCTGAAACAAATTCACTAAAGAGCTTCTTACCACATACAGGTTTTGCTGTAATATAAATTCATCAGGATATAGCTCTAAAATACTGTAAATATTGATCCAATTCTTGAACAGCAACTGCAAAATACTAATTCCATCTCAGCCATCTAAACAAAACGTTTCAATGTAACAGTAATATGCTACAAATTGGACTTAAAATTCAATTTTCAAAACTGTCATGTAATAATTCAAACATATATGTCAGTATACATATAAAAGTATAAAATAAGAGGAAATAATTCTTTACCATTCTTCATCAAACAAGTTTTTTTCATTTACATCAAGAATTTGATATTAAAAAAAAGCTTTTAAAAAAACTCCTTAAGAGTCTCCCTTTTCATCACAGTCCTCTCCATTTCTGCTCTAAGGAAGAATAAAATGGGATCTCCCAGACTAGATTAGTACTAT
Organism: Vanellus vanellus; assembly: GCF_965231255.1. Taxonomy (NCBI): domain Eukaryota; kingdom Metazoa; phylum Chordata; class Aves; order Charadriiformes; family Charadriidae; genus Vanellus; species Vanellus vanellus. The sequence goes on from NC_138905.1 coordinate 44,573,416, forward strand.
TTTAAAGATTTCCTTTTTCTTTAAAAGCAATGCAATTGCAATTCAAAACCAACATAACACCTCGGGATTGTGTTTGTTCCCCTATATGTTTACAAGTAATTTGAAAAAAAAAAACCAACAAAAAAACAAACCTGCCCAAACCAAAGTTATTTACCTATTATCATGCAGTCTATTCAGTCTGCTGTTCTTTAATAAAAGAAAGAAACTACAGATTTGAGTTCAGATACAAGCATCACTAATAACTTTACCATCACTAGTCTTCAGAGGTAAATAAACATTTTAGTGTGAAGCAAGAATTAAACAGAAAAGAAGGAAATACGAATATTCATGGTGAACATATACCTTTCCTAATTAAATAAATGATGATTTTACCTCTGGGCTTTCAGACGGTAATGTATTTCTCCTCCTTAAGTCACAATTTGAAAAAAAACACCTGCTGTAGCTAATATTTACCCATTAAAATCTTTTCCATAGAACAGTCTAGAAAGAGTTTCCTAGAGCAAGCATGCATTACTGAAGAACCTTTATCCAACTTTCAGTTCGTGTTAGGACAGAGGGAAAAAAAATAATCAGAAAGCATATCCCTGAAGCTTAACCCCAATAACTTCCTCAGAAAATACCAGTTCCAGGAACATGGCAATATCGCTACACAGTAAACGGAGATTTGATGAATGCATAATTTAACCAGATCTTCTGTATAACGAAATTATCAATTTCAATCAGTAATCCTATTCAAGTTACTGGTCAAGAACTTGAATAAAGTATTTCTCCCGAATCAACTGTGGCAAGCCTCCAGGAGAGAAAAGGAGATCACACCGTATGTCAACAGCCTCCTCCTTTGACAGTTGACTAATCAGACACATCTCTGAGAATTATAGCAGGTGATTCACATTTGAAATGAGGGCAAAAACTCTGTGACATCAGAGAAAAGCTTTTTTCTGACCTCTGAATCACACATGTAATCTTCAGCTTAAGGTTACATAAACCAGTAAAGTATCTAGAAGCATGGTTCCATTAAATATTCTGAACTACCATTGGAAATATCCCCTTTCCTTTGTTTTCAGCTGCTCATGAAACCCTGAGAGGTCCTTAAAGCATTAAAGCATCGTTCCAGTCCATGTGGAAGGACTGAAACAACCATTACGTAGCAATTATTTAAGCAAGTAAAATTCCTCCTCAGTACCTGCAAGTATTTAAACTCTGAAACGTCATATTTTATTATTGTTGCTGTGTTAAAGCAGACATGAAAGCATAATGTGGATACTGATGGCAGTATATTTGACGTTTTATGACCCACCAATGGAAAAGACAGATTCACACACTAAATGGCTGCAAAAGACCACCAAGTACAGAAAATATTTTTTTCTCTTTTTTTTCTCTCTATAGGCAACTTTTGGAATGTCTTACAGAAGACGGGAATAAGATACATCTCCAATGGTCTTACCCATTGCATCCCATTTTGAACTATCTTTAGAAACATAAGATGTTTTTTGTCAACTAAAAGAACAGAAAAAAAACCTTCACAAACAATACTCCTACCTCTCTCACTTTCCTTTGTTCCACTCCGAGAATAGGCAGAAGTTATACCTATAAGGCTGTTTGGTCTGTTTAGTTGACTTGAAGTTGAAAGTGAGCTAGTGGAGGTGGAGAGCGAAGAGGTGGATGATGAAGAAGTTGAAGTTGAAGTTGGTCTATAGCGATGATATGGCTATTCAGCAGAAAAATGTCAAAATTAATTTACCCAGATTAAACAAATATAAACCACAGGATATTAAAACGTTTAAATACATAAACAATTCTTATGGTAGTACCAAAATTAAAATATTATACTTGGAGTTAGGATTCATATAATTTCTCTACCTAAAGACACCCATCATGAAAATACCTCTTCAACAGTTCGGGAATATCTTTGTCTATAATCATCGTCTTTAGTTTCAGATTCTTTCTTTTCTTCTTGTTTTTCTTTGTCTTGCTTTTCTTTCTCTTCTTTTTCTTTTTCTTCATTTTCCTGTTCTCTGGTCCGCGTGGGACGACTTCTTCCTATAGTTTTTTCAGCTTCTTGAAGATCTGTCAGTGTTACACCCTGTGAAAACAGTAGTCAGCAAACAACATTTCAATATATCACTCATATTAATGTAGATGATCCCATTCTAGAAATACATATTCTAAAGAAAAAAATTCAGCTTGAGAAAATGAATTCTATTAAGAAATTTTTAAAAGAAATTTTTAAGAAAATTTTACCTACATATTCTACCTGTAAGTTTTTCTCTCAAATCTTGAAACCAAACATCCCTTTTTGATTAGTGGCAAGTGTTTGCTGCAATGTGATCTACCAGCAACACAATTTTTAGTTGAACTAGTACATACAGATCAAGTGGAAAATCATATAGAAATCATTAAAATCCCACTCGATCGTTCCAATCTTATCATGAGAATACTAAATATTTTTGAAAGAATCCTAAAAATACAATACTTGTTAAATATTCAGAAAAGCTATTACTTCATTCACTCACTGCAACTGCATTTTTAGGACAACACCACATAGAAAAACCGCATTGACAGCACCAGAGAAAGTTGCAACTAATTTCTTATTTCCTTGTTATTCTGAGGCTAAAAACTAGTTTTGAAATAAGGTCAGAAGGCAAACAATTTTTCAAAGAAAGCTTTTCTCTACTGCACTTTTTCTATCTTACTGAGATACTGCTCAAAACACTTTGTAACCCATTCTTCAAAGCCAACTTTGCAGCTTTACCAGTTATTTAATTGCTTTTTGTGTTGATAATGTTTTAATACAGTAGTTCCTGGTAGCTTCTTCATTGTAAAGATTCAAAAATATTTGGCCTGTAGTTTCACCATCTCTCAGGGCTCTGAATTAGTATCAAGAGGTAAAAAAGAACTCCGAAGCTGTATCAAGCAGTGTGGATCTCTCAATAGAAAAGGTACTCAGAAATATCTGAGGGGTTTAAGATTGCAAAGATTTGAAAATAACATCAGTAAACAATGTAGATACAGACTCGGCCTTAAAGCAGGTAAGAACAATAGCTACAGTACTTCTTTGTGCTGTTTTATCCAGGGACTATTTGCTGATTATTCACAGTTTGTCAGCAGCAACAAGGAGATGGGTAGACACACTCCAGGACTTATTGGTTGGTAATTGCTCCACTGCCCAAATAACATGTAAGTACAGTTTAGAGACAATCTATTTTGCTACCATCGTATCCTTCCCTATGTTAGGATTGCACTGGTTGCAATTCAGTATGAGGTAGTTCTGATAGAAATTCAGACGAACCACCAAACATATCAGTATGTAAGCTGAGAGAGAAATGCTGAAAGGAGACATGCAGTTAGATTCTAGATTATTAGCAAATAACAAAAAAACCTCTTCCTTAGTACTCTTCTGTGTCCACAGAAACTAAGCTGAATGTATTTTTTCCTATGCCATGGATCTTATTATCATACCTTGATCAGCTCAATCACATTATCTTCAATAGTCCATGCACAGAAAAGAGACTTAAAAATGGAAGTAAATACAGTACGCTATGCCTGTTTCTCAAGTATTAACTCTCCAGCCAGAAGCATGCAGCTGTTAGTTCTTGAAGAATTCGAAGTCTTAGATTTAAACATCTACTTGACATCAGATACAATTACTTGAATAAGCCATTTTACCGTAACCAAAAATTTCCTTTCATTGGAGGAGTCTGTGCTTTCAAATTTGTAATAAGTTACTCTTCACTGATTATAAAAAACAACTTTCAGTACATAATGAAGGGTCCTAAAGCTTTCAGGGAAGAAAGGGGAAAAAAAGAGGCTTTATTTCATCTGGACAAGTTGTTTTATACCAGGAAGACCCACCAGTTTATTTGGAGCTTTACTGGGAAATTAAAACTTCACTGTACTCAGGGAGCTACATGGGTACGTTTCCATAAATGTAGAAGCTTTAATAAAACTATACCTGCGTAGATCTTCTAGACTGTCTTGCTTGCCTGGATCTAGCTTTTCTTTGGGACTCTGACTCTTCATCCCGTACTGGAGTGAGGTATGATCTAAAGAGTTAATCACAAACAAAATTGGCAAATGATAATTTTTGTACAAATGTACTAAATAGTCAAAAAAACCTCCACAACACGATATGACTCAAAACCAAAGCAGTTGAAAGAAAATTTTTAACTATATAAGATGGATTACATTTTAGACATTTCATGTATATAATAATAATATATTCATCAAGATAGCAGCCTTAGAACTCAATTAAAATACACAGTGTTTTCCTACTTAATTTAGATTTCTTTTTACCATTTTCTCTAAATATAACTTAAGCTTTTTTGGTATTTCACTATTCTACTAACTTAGGGGTAGAAGACTTCAGAGACTTAGCCAGTTACATATTTGTACATAAAATATGTGTCTCTGTGTGCTCATTAACTTTTAACATAACTTGTAGGCTTTTAGAAAAAGCTAAATGTACTGCTAATGCAGAAAACCTAATTATACCATCGAATGCACCAGAGATTAAAAATCCTTCAGGAGGTGGTTACCATATTTTCACATGAATCATCCATGCTTTGAGTAATCCAACTCCCTTTGAAAAAACTGCTTAAAAATAAATCTTCATGATACCCACAAAAATCCTGCAGAATAAGCAGGTACTGTAATGAAAGCCAAAAGGCTACTAGAGTACACATACAAGGTCTGGACTCTTTAAAGAAATTCTCCAATCCGGGTAACTGGTGTAAAGTTGAAAAAAAAAAAAGATACATACACATGCATAAATGTACATGTTTGTATGTACATAACACATGTATTTATGTTTGTACTTAAAACCATCATTAAAGACCTTAAAGTTTTTTAACGCATTTGTTGATTTGCTATTACAGAATATTCTGGGAATGTTGTTATAATTTAACATTTTTAAAAAATCCTCAGATTGGCTAGAAATGAGAAAAATTTGAAAAAGCAAAACCAGAAGGCTGCTAAAAGGTTGCTTAAAACACACACCCCTATGAGCTTCTTTAGATCATAAAATTAGCTACATTAAAAATTGTAGAGTCAGTTTCTGTAATATCTTCTGATTGTTTATATTTTAAAATGTCATTAGTTAAGGATAATTGGTTAGAGATTATGTTTCAAAAGCTGTAGAAAAATCACCTGTCTTAAATCACCTGTCACATCTTAAAAAACCCCCACTATATTTATTTGATTTCCTTATCATGTTCTCTTGCAAACAGCATTTTTGATAGACTTTCCATTTTCGTAGAGCCCTAGGCTCTATCTGTATCAGGAAAAGGGTACCTGTTACCTGCTTTACCTAACATGACTTGAAATACTACCTAAACCTAGGAGGTTTTGATTGCAGAGCAAGTTCAATCTTTAGGGCTTGAAAATTGCTACAAGTATAACTTGCTCTTCAGTAACTGGTGTACATGCTCCTACCCTTGATTAAATGTGAAATGCTTTAAACCTCACTGAGGGAAAATGAAAACTTTCAACTTGCCAGGTGCACGCTACTGCTACTGTCCGAGTAGAAAGTGCCCTTCCCTGGCATCCCTTGCGTATGCCACACAGGTTACCTATGCCGTATTATTCATCATACAGAGACGTAAAGATTCAAGTTTGTCATTCTTTTCCCTGTTTCTCTAGACCAATCCTAAAAATTATGTAAAGAATACAGCTTCTTCAGCTGTTCCAAAAGGATGCACCATCACACGCTTCATTACTAAAAGTAGTTTATAATGTCTTTACATTTCAAATATTCTTTGAAATAGTATTTCAAACATATTTCCTAAATACACACTCTCAGTCTATACATATGGATCAACCAACTTCATTTCTTAAGAAAATAGCATAAATTTCATATGTAGGCAAGTTCTTCATGTGCATATAAACATACATAGATACACACATGCACATATATATATATCTATACATAGATAGATATGCATGTGCTGATATTTAGAGTACTACCTTCACACATGCATGCAGTAATTATTCCAGTTTTGCTCATTTCTAAGATTTAACGGATATTTTAATAAGCCATCAAGAATACATCTACAACAGTGTATTATGCAATTGGCCCAGAGTCAGACAAAAACAAGGAATTTCAGGCCAATTGCAGGTATCTAAAGCGTATGTAGTATATGCGCATTAGTATACACACACTAGTAAGAGCGAACAGGACAGCAAAAGCCTTAATTCTAAATTTCCTTGCTTTTCTAGCTCATAGGAGACTGAAATACCATTTCCATTTTAAAATTGGAACTACTTCTGAAAAAAAGATGCATTTTGTCGGTTTTGCTTTTGCTTTGTCGGGTTCAGTCAAATTTTGCTATGGAAAATTCGGGTCCTGACTACAGTTGTTATTGAAATGGGTTGTAAGGACATGTGGGCACCTCCTAAATCGTGGTGGGGAAGAAAAAAAATAATCCTCATTTCATAGAAGTTATTTTGTCTCCGTTTTGGGTATGAAAGGAAGACTACGGAAAACTGACTATCCTAAATAGGCCTCAAGCTATGAGGAATCTTTAAATGTTGTTGCTGCCTTAAGTGAACCAAAAGAATCCAGGTTTCTTCGTTAACAACGAACAGCTTCATTCCCTCTGTGAACATACAGAGATACACACATCTGGCACTGATACAGGAGCTACAGGTCAAAACTACTACAGGAGCTACAGAGAAATCTGAAATTGCATTTCAGTGGAAGGGTTAAAGGATAAATATTTATAAATATTTATAAATATCCAGAAGAAGAAAAACCCAGGGAAAGCCAACAGGAATTAGCAACCTTATGAAATCTTACTTTTGCTTCCATAAATAGCAGGTAGCAACACTTTATGGAAACATAAATATGCACCAATCTTAACTCATCTGCCATGTAACTATAACAGAAAAAACACTGTATTCTTAAAATAAGATTTACATCAGACTCTTCCTCATTCTGCATACTGAATAATACCTGAAACCATTGCATTTACAACTGTCTATTACGTTTCAAATAGAAGAGACCCTAAATGATGCAATGAAATAGACAGAATGTGTTGGGTTCAGTACTCTTTTCTCAGTAGTACCACACATATACAATGACTGAAAAAATGCTAAGTTGTAACTTATTAGCATACTGCCAGTGGCACAGTAGCTCAATCAGCAGCAATGCACTTGTAGCAAGTAATTCATTATTGATTTTCTTATTTTTAATTCAGCACTTTTGCAGTTTCATTATGGGTATTATTAAGAGGATTCATTTAATCTATTAACAGAAAGACAAATATGAAAATACCGCATACCAAATGAGAACCCAAGGCCAGTCAAAAATACACAATATCAAAGTTTAAGTTTCATGAACAGTCTCTATCAGTACCAAGCTCTTACATAAATCGAGGCACATTGCTAGTTGTTTCAGCACACAGGAAGCAAACACCACTGCTTTACATACTGTACTATCCAAATCTGTGGTAACCAACACATTCCTTTAAATACGAGAAAGAATATAACTTTTGTAGAAGAGTGACATTACTCTTAGGACCTTTACACACCTCCGTCTCTCCCTGACCTCTGACGTTGAGGACACAGTGCCAGAAGTAGCTGTAGTCATGGCTGTGGTAGTGGCTGTAGCATTTACAACAGATGGTGCAACAGGAACGGTCACTGCTGTAGGAACACTGTCCTTTTCTTTCTCAGTACTATCCTCAGCCCACAAACGATTTGAGGTACTACAGCATAACAAGCAGCAACACAAAAAAAGAGAAAAGGAAACAGCTAAACAATGAAAGCACTTTACTAAACAACTAGTAACATGTAAATTGAGGGATGGATTTTTTTTAAAAGCAAACTGAGAAATGTCTCTACTATGAAAGCTCAACTTGAGCTATTAAATTGAATAAATTAAGAATCGAACAGTTCACAACAAATGAACTCTTCGCCCTTCTATATTCTTTTATGCCAACATGGCTGTCATGTTACAGTAGAAAGCCATTCACAATTTTTGAGCCAAATTGTATAAAATTAAAACAAATTTATCAGGAAAGTGAAAAAATCCAGAGCCCCAGGATCTACTAAACAAGAACGCATGCACATACGTAAGCACACAGTAGACCTGACAAAAAAAAAAGCAAAAAGTGTGCTGGTGCCATTACCTGCTTTGTACACCTGCTGAAGTAGAACCCGTTGTACTCTTTGTAGTAGTGTTTGCGCTGGCAGGCAGTGTTTTCTGAAGACCAGCAGAAGAGGTAACTGTTGATGCAGTACTTGGAACATTAGAACTAATCAAATCATCTTGTCTTCTACCAAAGGAGCCACTGAAGGAGAGACATGTACAAAGAATGCATTGCATTACTTATCTTTCCTCATTAAAATACTACAAAGTTGTGAACAATCCATTAAATTCCTGCCCGTGTATTCCGTGTCTCAGCTGAATCTCGGAAAGTTCTGGGGCAAAAGAAGCATTTTCAAAAGCCATTTTCTTCACTATTTCCTTGACTAAAACTTTTAATTTATAACTTCAGAGGGCAGCAGAAGTGTCTCTTAGTCCCAACCTTTTCTGCACAAGAAGAGGAGATAAAGAATGGAATCTCACTGGCTCATGTAAGACTGTCTTGATCACATCTACTGAAGCATTCATATAGGACCCCTAATGCCCCATTTTTAAACTGCTGTTTCACCCACACTGAATGCCTCAGAAAATGCAGAATTTTACTCCGCAGCTTGTCAGAAAAGAAAATGTCATCAATATCACTCCTCTCATAATTTTCAGCCAATTAAATGTATTGCTTTTTTTTTTTTTAGATTTTAATCATTCCCATAAAGATTAACCTCCCACTCATGCTTCTCCCTTGCTCTTCAAGTTGTAAAGAAGATCCAGTGGTTTCCACATTTTCGTTCATTTGTTCTGGCTGAAAAAAATCTGCATTACCAAGTCAGGATCTTTGCCCATGACTAAACCTCAGAATCCACAGTTAGGAGAGACAGAGCATCATATTGCTAACTGCAAAAGATTTAAGGAAAGATGCTTCTTTGTCATTCTGCAATTGATCATTTTTCTATCACATTACTATAAATTCTAAAATGATAAAGCAAAAATAATTGTACAAGAACAACTAAGGAAATACATTATTAAAGCACCACATGGAATTCAAAAGTGATGAGTACATTTTGTTTGAAGACCGGAGCATAAATATCGATAAAAGACAACATGCAAAGATTCTTCTCATATATCAACTGTTGACACTTTCCATCCAGAACAGGATATCTGTGCAACATCTTTCCTAAACCTGAAGTTATGAAAATTGACTTTTCTTTTTAAGGCAGGAGGTTAACAAAGATGTAAGATGTATTATGCTTTATCAAACAGCCTGACTACACACCACTGACAACATCAATGTCAAGACAAAAAAAAAAAAGTGAAGTACCCATCACCACATACATCATATCAATATGCAGCTTAGCTACCGGAATGACAATCTTTTCTTTTGATCTACTCATTTTAGATACTTATTGCTCCACTAATTCCAATGAAGAACTTTAAAAGCTATGCTGAAACTACACAATAAAGTTAATCAGGTATAGGTTCTCAGGATACGATTCCGAGAAAATTCTGCAAGATAGGAACCACACACACCTGAAAAGTATTTTCACATTAATCATCATCTACTTCACCTTCAAGTTAGTTTTACGTATGTGTTCTATGATGCTCATACGTAAAGTAGGTGTGGCTAATAATCTGCCATTATGGAGAGCAGCCAAAGACTTCTGATACTGTCATGCAAAACCAAAATTCAACAGAGACAATATATTTCCCCTGTTCAGACATCAAGCAGAATTACTTCTATTCCAACATTTAAATTAGTTATCTTTGGCTACTGAACTCATCTGGAAAAAGCCAAATGAACCTCAAATTGAAATAAACTATGGAAAACAGAAGCATATAATTTTAATTATATAGCAGTTGCTGCAACACTCCTAAGCTAGTAAAAATGATGTAGCTTTAAAATCGGCACAAGCATTGCATCAGCATAAGTACGTACTTTGCAATCATTTTGAACAACATTTTAACATGTGACCATTCAATTTTAAACTGTCCTTACAAAGTGATTCAGTAATTAATTTGCTTCTTTTAATTTGTAATCTTATTTTGATAAAAAAAAAGACAAGAGAAAATCCCACACCTTCTTTGATAACTTGTGTTTAATGATGCAGGACCTTCATTCAAACTGTTTTTCTTGACATCTTCCTCCCATTTTCTCCTTGTGTAGGAACTGCCACCACGTATTGAGCTAGCAGACGAGTCCCTGTAAAAAAAGATTTTATTTTTTCAAACTCATATTAAAGAAGGTTGTTCTTGATACAAGCTGAAAAAAAGTTTCAAATTAAAGATTAAAACCCTGGATAACATACATAAAATAAACATAACCACAGAGAACAGGAATAAAATGACCTTTATGGACAATCATTTTCAAGCTCCTGTGGAAAAATACTACATTCATCCTAACATTGTTAGAAATGTAATAGAAAAGTGGCATCAAAAGAATAAATGCTAAAAAGTATTTAATCAACATGAAATCAACCATCAGCTTTTATCTGTGACCATTGGTGGCTCTGTTTTTCTCAAAAAAGGAACACGAGGATTTTCTGTTTGCTCCTGAGATTATCCACTGCAGTAAAGGGAAAGTTTCTTATAAATTGATTTCATGGGTTTTTTCATTCTTGGATGATTTAAGAAGTTCAAAAGCTAACTAGCCTTTAGAACTCACAATACTGTAGACCAGTGTAAACAGGTCTGCAGTAGCCATTCCTGAGTGGCCTGTCACCTATCACTAGCTGACATTACTTTACTCACAAGGAATTTCCAGTCTGTTGTTGCAGATTATAGCAGCAAGAAATAACTTTGCAAAAATCTACTTTGAAAAACTTCCCTGAAAACTGAGATGCAAAAAACTGAATGCCTGATAAAAATGTCACTTCACGATTTGAAGTAAAGTTTAGACAGGAGAAAGAAAAAAAAATGTCTTCCACAGAACTATACATAAAAGGTAACCAGGTGTGTGAGGGAAAATAACCCAAAATAACCCAAAATTTTGGAAAGATGTATTTTATGTTCAGATACCTTTGACCTTCAGAATGTACCTCTTTTTGCACAAAAATGTATGCTAGCACTTCTGCGGTCGGAAACAACTCTAGAAAAGGATCAAACTCAAGCCAGTGCAGTGTTATCTCTTACCACCAAAGAGAAACACAAATACTCAGATATCATCTACCACAGAAAGGTCCTGCTGCATGACAATTTTTTCATAGTTACTGAAGGCTTCACTTTGCCAGCACTTTTGCTGTAGCATTGGCTACTTGACTGAGGCTGGATGCTTGAAATTTGTTACTCTAAAAGTCTAGCTGGGATTCACCTTGAAGTCCTTTCCATTACTGACAGTAGGATGTTAGCTGGACTACACTACATCATGGATAAGCTAGACAAGCGGGTGTTCACACAGGCAGAACAAGAACCCACCATTAAGCTGAGCAACACGGATAGAGATCCGGGACAAAGGCAGAAACCTTAATAATTTATTAAGGTACCTGTAGGGCAGATGGTTAAATTCTACATGTAAAGAAATCAGACTAAATGTCAAAAATCTCTTATGGTTTTAATTAAGTAAACTGGGTTGTCTGCCACATCATACACTAGGTGAAGTATTGGTGCCTAAACAGGCTGGCCTAAAAGCAGGCTTCATCTCTAGTACACCAACGAAGAGAGAAATTTCTAAGGTCAACAGTTTGGTCAGCACTGGGACTAACGAGACTGATGACCCCAGCTCACCCAATGCATATGAGGAAAAATATGCTACTGCTGATATGACTTTTGGAACTGTGTCTGTGAATAAGCCATGATGGTTAAGACTGGTAAGGTGAAGGATGCAAATAAACTTCAACACTGAAGCAAAATTCAATCCCTTTGTTACAAGCAATAAAAAGTTCTAAGAAACAAAATTGCAATGAAATACTTATCTCAATCTTGGCGCAGGATAATGCTATAAATTAGCATTGTCTTAAAATCTGTAAGTTTATCGGCCACTCTACAATCAAGTAATTTTGTATTTAACAAAAATAGTCACCTGTTTTCTTTTTCATCAATGTCAGAGGTACTGGCCAGTCGTCTTGGTATTGTAGGTGCAACATATGCAAGTCGAGTTCCTTTTCCATCTTTCTCCTGAAAGACATGTATTTTTTATTAAGTGTTACTATTACTGATTATACCGCTATTGGCTAGAAAATCATCATTATGACAACTTCAGCTGTATTTATGGTGACTAGATTATATTAATTAATTTTAAGCTTTATTTAAATGTCATAAGGACTCTAACAGGAAAAGGAAATTGCTCTTCATTCTAGTGATGCACATGACTTGATTTCTCTTTTTTCTGCTTTGCTGCAGTACAATTCCAACACTGACTACTGAAAGCAACTGTTTTAGTATTTTTATATAGTATGGTGTGGTATGGAATTATTCCCAATCCTGAAAACATTTAAACGTTTGTACTTGAAACAGAACCAGAAGTTCAATGCTGTTCAGTTACCTGTTCCAAATTAGTCCTTCACTTGGTTCAGTGTATTCATGTTTTAATTATAGAACCAAATTTTTGTAACTAAAAAATGACTATGGAATATAAAAAGAGACTCCTTTTTTATAAGATTCTTTCAACGTCACTCTCCAAGTGATGCTGAAATGATCAAACCTCTGAACCTCCCTTAACTGTAAAAACTACCACTAGCATTGCAAGTCCCACAAAGGGAAAAGCCTCAGACCCATGTACCAGGTCACCAGACAATGAAGGTCCACACCACACTTTTAAAGAGACTACGCAGAAGCTGTGTTATTTAACTTTTTGGAATTTTGTTAAAGAATAGATGTGTAGTACAGTCTAGAGTACTAGTAACGTCTTACTTCTACAATACATCATAAACTTCTATACGAAGTAAGGTAGATCAGTTCCTCGAAAGGTTGTTTCACACAGAAAACAATTACCTTTTCTTTGTTGTCCAATGAAGAGGAAAGTCTGGGACTGGAAGCAGAACGCATAACGCCTGCAGAATCCTTTTCTTTCTGAGCTTCTTTGGAAGCAGTTATCTCTGCAAGTGCACCATAACTACCAGTTTTTCTAAGACCTAACCTCCACGAAGCAGGAGATTCATCTTTCCTCTCTTCTTCTTTGGGAGAAACCTTGGTTGTAGATGTTGGAAACTATAAAACACATGTAAATGAATTTACATGATTAGTTTACATTACCTGTGGTAATTCATGCTCCTTGCGGAGATTTGAGAACACAACTGTTTTTAATAATAATAGAAGTGTTGAATTCGTAGGGAAGTTGTTGTGAGAGACAACCTACACACTCTTCTCTCAAATCAGTTAATGAGATAAGAAATGTAAGACTGGTCAAGGTATACTACTCCTCTAAAAGTTAGCTTAGAAAAACTCACACTTTGCAATACACACTGTGATCATGAGATGCAAACTTAGAAACATGCAAATCCAGTATCAACATTTTGATTAAATATGTTATTTTGCAACCTGTACACAAACCTGTGCACACCAGAACCTCACCATAGATTTTTCACCCTTATTGGGCACAAGAACAATGCCAGTTTTGCGCAAGCCCTGCCTCCATGATGCAGGATCTACTGACTCCACGACAGGCATGATAGGAGGAATGAAATCATACTAAAGCCAATTAAGACAAGACAAAGATGAAGATTGAAAGAATGGAAAATAGAAACAAAAGATTGTTTTAAAAGCACATACTTTGTTCCTACGTTTATGTTATGTAGCTCTTCATTACAGCACAAAATACCAACAATCAGTAACAGACTTAAAACCTTAGTAACAGATTCTTATTAAACACAACACAGCATGTTTAGCTAATTCAGAGACAGAATTACAGTTTGCATAGAAAAGGACAGCAAAGCCTGTTGACCTAACAAGGTCCATGGCCTAAATCCTCATGTGGCTGAGAATACTGGAAGAGTCACACTAACATACCTCTTACCTTCTTATCATATTTCATTCACATCCCTTAATCACACACATCCCACGCTAGCTTAGCTATCAAACCCTTTACTTTGGGAGCTTTGCTCCCAAACTCGCATTACTTTAGCACCCTCAAACAGAAAGCAGCACTACTGAATGCCATATAGACTGAAGAAAACCCAAATTCAAGATTAGTACACTGCATCTGCACCACTTGTGAGCAACATATGGTTTGGCCACCTATGGTGTAAAAGCATAAGAGTAGCTGTAGTAGCACAGATGGTGCAAACCTGAGAAGGTACAAGATCACACATACAGTGCTGTTTTATCTTCATTAGTAAAACAGTTAAGAGCCTTTTTTTTATTCACTCAACTGCTTCTTCAGATCACGTGTACATGCTATGTTACAAGATGATCAGTCTTGATATAAACGTCTTTATTTTGTAGCTATGGAAGTCCCTGAATTTTTCACATATAGTATTAGAACGAGAACTACAGCTGACTTTTAACCTGCATCTTTTACCTTTAAGACCAAAAGATAAGCCATTAATTACTGCATAATAAAATCAGAACAAACTAAATGCCAGTGTATTAATGATTTATAAAAGGATATCATTCAGCTTAAAATCATACTTATTTGTTTTTCTTATTAAAAAGTTCCCCTCCCCCCATACTTTGTCATTTCATCACGTACCAAAAAATTGCATCTACTCGATCATTCAGCTCTGGAATATCAAGCCACACCCCAGCTAGCAATAATTCGGTAACGTCCTATTGCTGAAGGTCATATAGCTTAGAAGCTCTTGCATCATATGAAATAAAATGATTGGAAGGGACAAGCTAGGGAACTTTTGATTTCAAGATGAAGTTCAGATAATTACAAGAAAAATGAAGTGCTTGAAGTGTTAGATAGAATCTCCAGTATGCAAAGAGAATTAAGCACAGTAAAAAAAACTGGGTGGAGAGCACATCACTTAAACTGCCCACCTGTCACAAATGCTTGTATTACTGAAGTGATTTCAAAAAATAAACTATATAAAGTAGGCCTATTTCCTTGCAGTAAAATTCACACTATGTATTTGAATTCATTCCAGTTAGACACAGTTAGCAAACCAGCAATTACTCACGACATCTTCCCTCCCTCACGCATTTGCCATGGTTTGCGTGGAAAACTTGTGGCTCAAGTTCTGCACAGCTCCTAGGCAATGCAAATGCAGCTCCCATGACAGAGAACTATAATTCCTTATTGAGCCAGCAAGAACTGTTTAGATTAACGTCACAAGATCACGCTGGAATCTAGCTGTTTGCCCAGCCACAAAGCTCAGCGAGGGGAGACAGAAGTCACTCCTGCTGGTGAGCCATGCCCACAGTTCCTACATTTTTTGCTCCTACATTTTTTTGAGATAAATCTTGTGGACATCAGTCACAATGCTTTTTGCAAAACAGCTCTTGGGATCAGGAAGGCTGGCCCAACCCTACCGTACATGCATCACTTACATGATGCAGTTGGGCAATATATTCCCTGCATCTGTTACATTAAAGTATACTTTGTAAGATGAATTATAATTAAGTTCTATTGTGAATATGAAAGTATAACTCCAATAAGTTCTCGCAGCTAAACACAATACATGCTGTTCGCCCAACAGGACGTCTCCTCTCTCTACTGTCGCTTCAGTATATCATGGCTACCTTTTCTCCTAAACATGCTTTTCAGAAGCATCAGTAGAGGGTTATGCTTTGATTACAATGTGTATAGAAAAGTTGTAATGACTGACAAATGAAGCCTTACTGGATTACTATCCAGTTTGCTTTGATGTTCTAGAAGTTTGACTTGTGTACCACCTTCTGACTATACATTATTATCTACAGCAATTTTTTTCTCCAGGCATACATATCTTCCCTTTGACAAGCAAAAGTAAAATGCATTCCAAATAACTTTTCACAGCAAGCTGTAAAAAGCTTCCTGCACACAATATCGCTTTGTTAGGTGTGTTTCTAAGCTGTGCATTGAATAAACCACGTGTCCCAATTCTCTAGCTCTTCTATGAGGTTCTAATCATATTGCAATCAGGTTTGGGACCTATAGCACTTTCTACTTCTTATTTCAGGTATCATTTTCAACTTCTTCACCTAAGCACTAGCTGAATGCTTCTAAGGACTCCTGAAATATCTTAGTCATGCTTGCCTCCCTTGCCTTAAGTGCATTGCAAATACAGGCACAGAAAGACACTAAAACTGTAGTTTCAAAAAATTTTGGAGGAGCCTGGCATAGAAAAGACTTTCGAAAGATGAAGTTTAGCTTCAGGAAAACAAGAACCCCACTCACTGTGCAACAGATTTTTGCCTTTTTAAAAGGATCTTATGTTCAGCTATTTCATAGTTCTGTATTTTAGATCCCTCTTTAGAATCAAAACCATTCAAAACTTAAAAAAACCTGAACACAGTTTCTGTAGAAAAACATAAAATATTTTAGGAATCTGTGCATATTTTCAATTATCCACTGGATAACCCAATCCACTTTTTATACAGGAATCAAAAAAATATATGCTTACACAGAAGAACAGAAATTTAAAAACACGAGAAGTGTCATTTATTTTACCTTCTTAACAGGTGATGTAGGTGCCCCTTGGCCACTGGCTACTGAAGGCGCTGTCACAGCTACCGATGCTGATTGTGTACTTGTAGTATTTGCATTATTGGTTACAGCTGCCAAGGTTTTGGTCTTATCTGCAAAATATTTACAAGATTTTAATTTTCATTTCTCATTCACAACTTCTTCACTTCTACAACACAGAGTTGAATTTCTTTTGAACGTATTTGACAGCCAACTTTTAAAACAGCATTTTATTATTTATTCCACAGTGTTTTCCCCCTAACTCCCAATCTGTACCTTAGTTAGGTCTGTCTTTTCTCCATAATGGTCATGCTTGTAAAATATTTATTCAGCAAGTGTTAAACACTCAGAGATGCAGAGACAGAACCACAGAATCATTTTGGTTGAAAGTGACCTCAGGAGGCCACCTAATTCAACCTCCTGCTCAAAGCAGGGTCAATATTGTGTACAGACCAGGTTGCTCAGAGCTTTGATGAAATCAGGTCTTGAAAACCTCTAGAGAGAGATATTCCACAGCCTCCCCAAACAGCCTGTATTTTAGTGGATGACTAATGACCATAAAAATTTAACAGTAGGAAGTACGTTCGCATGTAAGAGTCAATTTGAACTACAGAAGATGCTAATTCAAAGTAAAACATTTATTCTTGGATAACTGTCTATGTTGAGTGCAAAGAAATAATTAACTGCACAGAGAACCCAGCCGGGGATTCTGGTCACTAGAATGAGCTGAGGCAAGGATTTGCCTTCCAGAGCTCTGACTTTCCATTTGCTTCATTCCTTCTTTGTCCCTTGTTTTTCCTACCTAAGTTTCACTGTCTACCTACTCTACCGTCTCCTGCTTTGTCCTTCCTACCCACATTTCTTCCTCTGTCTTTTGTCCATGTACATTAACCCCTCTTACACAAACATACAGAAAAAGTCATGGTTGTGATCCAACAACCGTTGCCACTGCGCTTGATTGAGCTTCATAGTCTTACACCTCACTTCTGTTCCACCTATTTAAATTGCACATTCTTTGCATCAGGATGCTACATCCTATTTGTGCTGTATGGAGCAACATGGGGTTCAATCCCCATTGGTTTTGGTCCTACTATAAAGATACCTTATGTCTACACTACCCATACAGAATAGGACTGGTTAATTTAGAAAGTATGCAGTGTTTTCAGAATGTTCTCATATCCAACATTCAAATTCAACAAAGTACCAATCTACGATTGAAAATCGTAAAATTAATGGTATTGCCATTACACATGTGTTTTAGTTATGGACATAGATGAACAGATGTTTTGAATAATTACTTAGGCACTAAAATACAAACATAAAAAAAGCAGCTTACATGACTAACTGTGCACTTAATGGAAAGTTCTTTTTAAACGCAAGTGAAAATAAATGGTAGTAAACTTGCAGATCATGGTGATAAAAAGTTCAACAAGGCAATGTGGACTGACAGTACGATTTGAGATGATGCACAGGCAGATCTGCTGGAAATTTGCAAATGAGTAATACAGCTTTAAAATATACAGAAAAAGTTATCAGGAGTGAAAGCATGGAAGGAGAAAAATGGATTTTTCACAACTGTATTCTGAAATTATTTCAAGGACAGCAAGAACACAGTTGTATGCATGACTGAGTTAATATTGACTAACTTCCAAAGAAAACACTAAACTACCTCAAAGTAAGTTAAGAAACCTGAACTGCTGAAAATTTTATTTTTCAGCTTGTTTCCCTGTCCTTTAGGAGATGCTAACTTCATATTCGTATTTCCCTTCTTGGTCTTGCAGAGAGAAATGTATTTATTTTTAAACTGTATTCTCACGTAACCAATGAAATAGAATATAAGTTTTAGGAAAACATTTCAAATATCCCAACAGAGTAGAAAACACAGTTTCCAGTACTTCAGAATATTGAACACTTAAAATATTTTACAACTAGAACACTCCTTATAATCTTAAGATTTTTCACTAGAAAAGTACCTTAAGCTGAATAATGTGAAAAAAGGGAAAGTACAAGCATGGAATTTAGAGATGCAGCTCTACAGGGAAAAGCTTAAAGTCTAGCTTGCCAAATAAAGTATGATAAAGCCTTGTTTATATTAAAAACCTCAAAGTTTACATAAATTAATTCTTGTGTCACAGTCAAATTTTCCTGGCACAAACTATCTGCTGGTAACGAAGAGAACACAGTTACCAGAGTCATAAAGTTCAGGAGACATTACAGTTAGCTCAGTGACTGAGAAATTACTACGCTATATATTACAGGAGTTTGAGTTTATCAAGGCTCAATCTCTGTAAATAAGGGATGCAAGTATACTAAGGTGAAAGTCTGACTGCAAGCCTTGACAGACACTTTTTCAGCTTAACATTGAAATGCTGGCTTATTTCAAAATACAAAGATAATTAAACCACAATAGACAGTTTGTTTTCGAAACTTATGTTTATTTCTGCCTACGTTAAATATTTACGATGTATTAGCTACCTCTAAAATCCTTCCTTAGTCTTATCTTTTCAAGTGAAGAAATTAGAAAGAATGTTTTAAAATGAGAACAAACAGCTCACCAAAAAGAGTTACTTATTTTATAAAGTGTAAAATAATAATGACATCTATGTCTATGTATTGTATTGCTGCACTGCAATTCTAAAATTCTTTATTAGAATTGAACACACATCTTTTTAAACACTGACTGCCTGACATTTGTTTTCTGATTTGAAAGAAAAGGATGCTATCCTGTTCTCACATCACTACTTGCTTTAAGACTCTGATAATTACTCAAGGAATAAAACACATATATTCCATTGGAGAAGTACAAAGTAACGTGTTTCTCTGCATACAATTCCAAACTTTTCAAAGAACATTCCTCTTGAAATGAAGTTGCATATGAAGTAACTGCTAACATTAAAATGCCACCTTTAAAAGTTTATTTCCGTACACACTGAAAATATATGTACTATTACTTTATGAATGCTTGAGGCAAGATTGCCAGATTAATTGGTAATTACTTCAGGATAACAAGAACAAATAAATGAGAATGTCTGCACTTTTCCAATCTCTGCAGCAGTTCCACAAACAGAGACTGCTATGAAGCCTTCATTTCTGATTTGATCTCACTTTTTCAGTGTTTTCTGACATGCTACTTAAGGCTTATGTTATTCAAACTATTTAATTAAAAGTATCAATTGTTAAGTGGCCGATCAAATAAGTAGGTTAATAGCTTTAACCTGAATAGCCACCAGTAAAGACATCTGTTCAGTATCTCTGTTGTGACTTGACTCTAGACATACATAAACTTGCTTTAAAATGATTGGAAGCTTAGTGAAATCCAGAAGAGTAAGTGAAAGTTAAGATACTTAACTCTCTATCATGTGATATTAAATAAGTAAATTCATAAAGTAAAAACTTTAGAAAGACAATACTCCCAAATAATGTACCTGTCTCTGCTTCGGATTCTGAGTCGTCATCCTCTTCCTCTTCACTAGAACAACTGGATTCGTCTTTCTTTCCCTCTTCTTCCTCATCTGCTTTTTCTTGCTCCAGAGACTCTATACTAGTTGCATTCTTTTCTTGCTCCATAATCAATGTCTCCTTACTGAGTTTGAAAAGAAAAACACTTACTGAGTCCTAAAAAATTTACTAAGACCTGTCAAGTAGGACTTTGTGACAGCTTGTAAAGCTGTTTTTTTTTATTAAGAGCTTACCATTTTTCCTAATTTACTTACTTTTTAAATGATTTCTGTGTCTGATTATTATCCATGTTCGCTGTGGATTCAATTAGCGGAGATTTCTTCTCCCGTTTTTCACTATGAAGCTTCAAAGCATACAGAATGATGCAGTTAAATGGATAGAATGGTACCAGTGTGACAAAATTACAAATGCAGGGAAATCTTTGACTACTACAAACACTGGAATGTATATAAGCTCTCAAAGCATTAAAGTTTAAAATTCTAAAATCTCAGAAACTGTTATTAACTGTGAAGTAAGTAGCTCATTGTTGATGCTTCAGATCATAAAATGCCCACTGGACAAGGCAAGTAGAAGAGCACCTTCTGTCTTCCAAGACTTTTTGGTCACCATAATTTACCAAGTGTGGGCATAAAAGATCTTATGAGATGACCATGGTATTACCTGAATTTGAGCTCCGAATGAAACCTTTGTTTTTAATCTATGTGCTGCTCTGACCTGCATATCATAATCATATGTACAATAAAGTATAACATATACATATCTTTATATGCAAAAGACCTACCAGATTCTGCTTCTTTTGTAATTCTTCTAAATATCCTAGAATATCTTCATCTGCCACATCAAATGCTGTCTGCCCCTGGAGGAGGGGAAGAAGTAAAACACTGTAACTGTACAACAGAATTTAAATACAATGGATAACGATGCCTTATCACATGATGATGCAGGTAAGAAGCACATTCAGAGAGAGAAATTAGAAAGTATAAGCCAAGCTCTATTACAAACTGTTAGTCTGTCAGTAGTTGAAAACAATTTTGAAATATTACTTTTTTGGGGTAATTGAAACAGGAACTTCCATATCTGATGAGTAAACATGTTTTTTAAGAGACAAAAACATGACTTCAATACAATTTTGCTGTCCTTTGAAGGAAAAAAAAACTATCATGGAAAAGAAAAGTAGATTGAAATTATTTGATTCTCACAATATTAGTTCCAAACAACTATTCCAATGGCAGTTGTATGGATGGATCCTGAGCAGTGCAGTATCCTGTCCATCTTAGACTACCACATACAGCTCGATTTTCTAAAGTTTAAATTATTTAAGGAAGCTATACTAAATTTAAGTAGTCATGCCTTCACGTTTATATTCCATTTTAGAAAACATCCGCTACAAGCTTTTGTTCTTATCCCTCCTTAGTGCCTGATTTCCATGGGACATGTACTTGAATAAACAGATCATTATGTGATTCATTAACACAGAGTAATGCTGTCTGCTGTAATTTCTTCAGCTTGCCATATCTTACATCTACATAGTCAATGCAATTCCCGACTAGACCGGATGCCCACAGGACGTGAGATTCTATCTTTAAGGTCTGAATTGGAAAAGATTTCAAAAATTCCCTTTCTTCATCTCTACTTGAAGACAAGAAGAGCTGAAGCTCACAGTTTCACAAAGAAAGCCTAACTTACTTTGATACTGCAATACAATATTTTGTGTTTGTAAGTTTGTATTCAAACACAAGAAGGCTGGAATCTACGCAAAGTCCTAAATCCACTTGTATAAGTGCAGCTGCATCAATATGCTGAGTGGATGTACTGAAATGTTGGGAGGACCATTACAACATCAGTCAAGTAAGTATTTCCGTACAATAACCAGCAATAAAGACAGGGCTGTCATTTAAAAGTGGTCACAACAGCTTATAAAGATAACTAAATGTGTTCATATTTGTCTCTGCTTACTTTAGTTTCTTGAAATGTTAACTAAAGGCAAACATATTCCTCATTACACTGCGAAGGCTATCTTAACTAGTTAGAAAGGATGGGCTTTCAAACCACTAACTTTCACATCCATAACACTTCTGACCATACAGCAGAAGCACGTGCACCTTTCAACACACATTACCCAAAACAGCTTGAGGTGCTCTGAGATTTGAACTATTCAATTTAGTATATAACACAGCACTAAACTGGAAACTAAACAACAAAATTATCTCAAGTTTATGTTTGCATTATTATGACTACAGTTTTTCATCTGGCCTTCTAATTTTAAGTAGTTATTAAATGGGTTTATTTATGGCTGAGTTCTCTGAGATGCTAAGCACCTGCAACTGAAATCAAATCCAGGAGTTTCCAATCTTCGTATCTCCAAAAGAAAAAACGCTTACTAGCTTACTTTAGAACACAACAGACAAAGCTTTCCTAGCTTGCACAGACAAGCCCATACACCAAATAAAACAGCTTATATCTCTCTGTACCTCCTTCATTCTTATTCTTGCCCCAATTGAGTTGAACATGCTTTCATGAGAGTGCTCTCTGGAAGACTACCCTCCACATTTTCACAACCCCAGTGAAAAGTATAACAGATAACTTGATAAACTGGTTTCAATTAATTGCATCAGCTTTTGATTGCCTGATACAAGATATAGTTATACAGCTGATATTTAGAAGTTTTATAAGCACTGTACGGAAACAGAGTTGAAGCTATTTGAAATTTAATTCCAGATTTCACTGATTTTACTATAAGCAACCTCAATTTCCAAGGAAGAAACAGTGAACAAAGACTGAAAATTTTAAGCAGCAGTAGTTTTGCGCTTATATAGAGTAAACACTTGCTAATTCATGTTCTGTATCTACATATTTCCCTACTTTGTTTTAAAAAGTTTATGAAAAAATTCAATGAAGAATCCATCTTAAAAGTTGGGCAGGTAATTTACATATACAGTACTGACAGAAATTGGAAGGAGATCAGAATCTACCAGTAAAACATACTGAAAAGAGAAGAAAGAGAGCTTCAGCAC
Source organism: Vanellus vanellus (assembly GCF_965231255.1). Lineage (NCBI taxonomy): Eukaryota > Metazoa > Chordata > Aves > Charadriiformes > Charadriidae > Vanellus > Vanellus vanellus. The sequence continues at coordinate 44,596,508 of NC_138905.1, forward strand.
TTATACAGCTTGAATGAAAAGTTTTGGATCCTTGTGATGCCTCTGTGAATCATGAATACATTTCTGTCTCTTGGGAGCAAGATCTTGCAAAGCCAGCAAGCTACGCAGGCCTTTGTGTAAAGGTTGAGGAAATACAGCTTAGGAAGTATTCAAGTTATATCTAGGGAGTCCAGAGATGCCTACAAGTTTCTTCCAGCGCACCCAAACCAGTGTACAGTGATTAACTCTTTAGTATGCCAAAACAAGCAGATTTTAAGAGTTAAGACAATACCCAAAGGTATCGTCATTGTCTTCAGTGATCAAATGAAGGCCTGTATGCAGTCCATCAAGTCACTGATTTTACACCTCTGAAATGTCAATAAAACCATTCTATTTTGAATTTCCGTGTCAAAGATTACATCGATCATTTACTATAGAACTAACCATAAAGTGGGCCTAGAAATTAATTTAGACAATCAGAGAATTTAGTCTTGAACACAAACATGCTGTTTTGACAAAACATGCATTATATAAAGCTCCACGTACAGTAAACAGCAGTTTATCATCACTTTTCTTACCCTGGCTTCTAAAGTCACTTTAGAGACCAGAACTTTGTATCTTGACAAGGATTACATAAAAATCCTACCACTTTGTTGACAGCCTCCATATCACATAGGTTTTCCACTAAAATGCGACATGCTTCTTCTTTACCCCAGTGAGCAGCAGCATGAAGTGGTGTCCAGCCATCATAATCTTTAATATTTACATCGTAGCGAGCCTGTATTAAAAGCCTAAGGAAATTAAAAGAATTAGACCTTCACACTGCTGACAGGGATAAATAAAATGTTGTAATATCATAAAATTATTCTACATTAATATCTTTCTCCTTTTTCATCATACATATTTTAATTGGGCTATTGACGATTGATTAATTCTATTTCCTTACAGAAACATTTGCCTTTTCATTGTTCAGTAGGCCTATAGATTTTCAAAGGAAAATTTAAAAAGTAGCCTTTTCCACTTGCTTCCTTATTCACTTCCTCTTCATTCAAAGCCCATTGTTTCTATACAGTTACATATTTTTCTCTACATGTGCAGTAATACAGAAAAGCCCTTTTAAGGAAAGGAGAGCTGTAAAAAGTCAAAAATTGTTAGATACAGTGTTCTTATCTAGTAAATCATTAAAATCTCCTCCTATTCTAATATTAGTTGCTTGAAACTTGCATCTCCTCCGGTCATTAACATTTGATGTTGTAACAGTCTAATGTTCACATGCCTCAATTGCTCTCCAAGAGGGAGCAGAGCTCCTCAAATAGAGGACCTGTTTTTCAGCCTGCATTCAACACTCAAATTCGGCACGGTTCTGGTGTGAGTGTCAAAGTGACAACAGACACTTAACCTGACAAACAGTTTTGTGTAAAGGGCTACTGGCTCTCTCAAACACTGTCCATAATTATTAAAAATCACGTAACTGTGAAGTATTCTTCTGAAAAAACTCTCTCCATTTCTCAAGAGCCAATATACTTATAGTAATATCCTCCAACGACTCAACACATGCTTAGCTGCAAAGCCTTGCAGTCTTGCATCCTACACAGAGCGCAAATTTTGATAATTTGAAGCCACCACGAAAATTGCCTGCACGTATATTTTTCCCCTCCTAGGAGAAGTACGTGGACTGATCTACAAAAAAGACACTGAGAGTACTAAAAAAACCCCTCACTTATACATAAAACTTCCTTGCAGACACATGTAATTCTAAAACAAATTCTTTCCCAACAGAATAATTTCTCTTCATTATGTTGAAGGGTTTTTCGAAGCAGAACTCTCATTCAGTAAATTGCATGTAATGGTTATAATGATTAAAAAAGCTCTTTCATTCAACAACTGTGTTGACAAAGCATTACAAGGCTCTGCAGACCTTAAAGATAGCAATACTTAAACAGTCCGGGTTGTGCTCATTTTCATTCATGTTACAATATATAACTGTTCCTAGTACTGCTAAAGCAGTCAAATACATTTACAATCACAGTAAAGCAATATATTATTAAGTATGATTAACTTAAATAAAAGCACAGCTTTGATGAAAAACAATTAAACCTCTGTTACAGTATATACTTGTATTGTATGGATGAAAAGCTACCTATAGATTAGAGGAAACAAAAAGCTTGAAGCTTTCCAGGAAAGACTTCAAGAGTCATGATTTTCAACAATACCAAAAACGCAAAATTAAATTCTCTGTTCTTTAGGTCTAAAAACCTCCAGTCTGGATTAGAAACTCTGCTTTATGTATGCAAATATATATGGTATCTTGAAAATATGCATCAACCAGAATGCTAACTGGCATCACAAAAAGCTATTAACCTTGTTTACACAGTTGGCTTTAGAAACAGGGAAAGTTTTTTGTCAACTTTCTTCTTTTAAATAAGTATGCAGACTCAATATGTACACCGTTTTCATATTTTGAATGACTTAACATAGAAAGCTAACAGCATCATGATTTATGAATGCTTGAGAACATAAAATCAAACTTAGAGGACAAGATAGTTTTAGAGATCGTTCTTTTCCAAGATACAACCTATAAAAGTCAGAAGTGTCCAATCCCATCAATGCCAAACAGCATTACATCAACGGGACAATCAAATATGAAAAATTTCCATTTAAACCACACTTACTTTAAGACTTCTGTATAGCCCTTAGCAGCAGCTACATGAAGTGCTGTACCACCAGATTTTGCATGCCTGACGTCATTTATATGGCCACTGTTGAGCCACTGTCTTGCATCTCTTAGCATTATTCGTTCTTCTTCTTTTCGAGCTGCCTCTATATCAACCCCTAATTCAGACAGGGAGGGGGAGATGGGAAAAGAGGGCACAAAATATTTTAGTTCAAACACTTCAATTATATAACAAATGTTATATTGTGTTTATGCGGTACAATAAAATAACAGCCAAATAATATGAATAATGTTCACGGTTAGATATGAATATCTTTTTCACGATGAATCCCAAGAGATTATGAAAACATCCATTACTGCATGACACTTTGCATGCATAATGCAGTTTATTCCCAAAACAGGGGGAGGAAAAAGAAAGCTACTAAAACTGGCTCTTCAATTTTAAGAATGTCTACCATCACAGTAATAATCACTGAAGTGAGCTGTTAAAAAAAGAGAGAAATTATATTTTAACCTTCTAAGCATCAAAATCTAAGTCTGGTTCAATGTGTCTGTAGAAAGTAGAAAACAGTTACAATTTTTTACAAGGACATAGCTACAGGAAGAGGAACAGCCTTGCTTCTCAACATTGATGATAAGAAAGATGGAGCTATATTTTTTTATACTTTATAAAGAATTTCTGGTTTGCCTTCTATCACTGTGAAACACAAACCTTATACTCATATAGCCAAGCCTTTGGAAACCCCCCTCCATATCTCGGGTAAAAAAAAATCTGAAACACTGAAAACTTTTTATAGTACATCTCTCAAAAAATCATCATACACCGATGAAAAGGAAGGAATACAAGATAAGATTTACAAGTATACAAATCGGGTTAAACAGATTGAAAAAAAAACCCAGACCCCAAATGGGCAAAGCAAAGCATGTATTTGCAAACATTTTTTAATTACTACCACATGAAGTGATCTAAAGAACATAGCAGGAAGGGGGTCTTGAAGAGAACTATGCATGAGCATTGCTCTATCTATGCTGACTGAACGGTGACAAACTTAGTGAGGAAAAGGAACTTAGGAACTGTGGTCATTAGGAGCACAAATTGTATCTGGGTTGAACTCTTAACAGGAAATAAGTGGGTCAACCTTTGGCAAAATGTATGATTTGTCTAATCTTAGACCCTAGTATACAGGTACTTGTAAAATACATACTGTTGTTCCGCCTTCTGAATTTTTGATTTCTCATGGAGCAAAGCATTAACTAGGACACAATAAAAACAAGTGAAAACTAGAAACAGGTACTGACGTACTAGCTAAATCCACAAACCTCAACAGTAGTCCTTATGGCCTACAAAACAGAAGTTGACTTTAAAAAGTCATCTCTCTCAAGAGAGAGATGCTCCTTGACTCAGATCAAATCTGCCTTCTTTCAGTATTTCCTGCAGAAGCTTCATCTATTCCCAAATCATTTTTCTCCAGCAAACTTGTTTCTGTCACATAACTCTCCTAACTGTCCAACACAACAATATAAAGCAGACCCCAAACAAGAGTATGCAAAGCTAGGACATATTTTTTCAAAATTACTCTACATAATTAATTAATCCTAGTTAATTTTTGAAGTCTTTATAAAAGTGGTCCTTATTAAAGAAGTTATTAATATCACAAAATGAAAAGATAATATAGAGGTGATTATATGTAGTGCAATGAATCATTCTACTGTGTAAAACCTGATAAAACAGATTATAATAGAACAGATTCATCAAGCTGTTATCAATGCACTCGCAACCAGAAAGCCAGAGCAACAAACTGGCAAACTGAAAGAATTATACTGGCGCTGCTGAAATACCTTTAAGGTAGTGGATAGCAGACTGACAGATCTAATATGTTACGTATGAATTAGTACTTCACAGATGCTGCAATTCCCTAATTATAGAGTAAGAAAACCATTGAATATGACAAGCCCAAATCAAAATTTCCTGAAGTGTAGAAAGAAGGAATGCAATTATTACATGCTTTTGGAAATATAACGTCATTTGTTTGGTCTGCGGTAGCATATGACAGTGCTACAACAGAGTTCACTTCTTTTCTGTTATTCTTCTGTCAATTCACACAGCTATTCCCTAACTACAAATATGTAAAAAAAAGAAAAAAAAAATTACAAAAAAACACCAACCAAAACACAAAGAAAGATCAGTTTGAGAAAAGATTCTGTTTACTAAGAATCTGGTAAAAATTTACACTAAGGACAGATGAAAGGATAAAACTTTACTAAGTATCATAAAATAACTGAGACAGGTTGTTGCTTACAACATTAAATGTTGTAAGCAGTTGACCAAACTCCTAGACTCGTCCACTTAATTGACTAAAACGATCATTTAAGTCTTGATAATTTAATAAAAATTAACAGAATTATGTTTTATTCAGAAACCTATGAAAACCCATAATCTGGAGGCTAAGTTGCCTCCAGCAAGATGCAGGAAGATAAAAATGATTTTTGAAGCATTAAACAGAGGAAAAAGCTAAAATGTACTTATCTGAAAGAAGCTGCGATAAAAATTAAATACATGGAACTTTCTAAAACTCTCTCTCTCATGACAACCCACGACTAAATAAATCTGAACAGAGATTCAATTTTACATATCTAATGATCTTTACAACTCTGACAGGTATGAAGAATGAAAACCAGGAACTCTGAGTCAATAACGTATTGATAATCATGTATTCTCAGTCCCCTAGAAGGCTCCTTCGTATTGATGTGCGAACTATTGCAAACTGTAACTTCCTTGGGCCTTAGCATCTGCTTGCCTTTCAGAACGACACAGCAGTGCAGACCAGCAGATCCTTGGAAAATAATTCTCTAGAGTCCAGCCATTTACATGTCAGTGTTGCCTGCAAAACACTACTGCGCAAATAAATAGTTTATTTATCAACTGTTAGTCACACTTATGTCCATCCCGTTTTTGCATACCCGAGGCCTAACCGTGAATCCTTATCAGCATGAGTAACCTTCCCCACCTGAAGAATGTGACGTAAATTCCTATCAGCGTAAAACTGTTCATGTGTGTGGCTGGTCATTCCAAGGCACTTTTGTATACAGGAAGAACAGAGAAAAAGTTCCTCCCAAACCCTGATCTTGAACTTCTAAAGGTTAAGCACTAGGTATGCCTAAAGAGGTAGAGAGTTTTGTAAAAACAGCAATGTTGTTGCAGAAAAAGTAACCAATACCGAATATAGACTTCTATCAGTATCACAAACGATCACACTTCTGAAGCCCACACGAGATATAATGGCTGCACCAACCCATTATTTTACAAGACAGTAAATTTCTGATCATATTTCAACAGAAGAAAGTACGAGAATCTTGCCAATGGAAATAAAACATCCCACATTAATAACTGGCAGGAAAACGGGAATTGAACTCCATCACAGACAAAAAGCTGCTCTCTGAGATAAGCTAAATACAATTCCCATTATTAACTACACGCAAACAGCCTTCATTATCCCTTGTACGGCCCTTTCTCCTTGCTTTTGGTGTTCCAGCCTCTATTAAGATATCAGGGGAAAAGAAAATGCTCGTCATTACGTTTCAGCCACTTTCTCCACACGGCCCATAGATGGCAATGCGCTGCCTCCCAGCTCAACTTCAGCCCGAGTACCCGCTCCCAGCACCAGTACGCTTAACCGCTCTGGCAGTCTAACAACTTCTTAAATCATTAAATAATTTATTGCCAAACGCTCTCCTTTTTTTTGATCAACAAGTGTTATTCAACAGTTCCAAACAGGTTTGAAAACAGCGTGCCGTTCAGTGAGCATTTAATGAAATTCAGCATAAATTTAAATGCTGAATCATTGTTTCAGGACTCCTCAGCCATATAAAGGCATGTTTTATAGATACTGCATGGAGGAGCAACCCACTTTTTTCTTCATGTAGGGAATGTTTATATACAAATGTAATAGTTAGCATTTTATCCACATAAACAAAGCTGAGTTAAGCAATACATCTGAGAGAGTCTCGTTACATTTACCTATAATTAAGAATGAGGAACATTTGCTTCTCCTCGGAAAAGCAGAAGTGATCTCTCTGATAGTCAGAGAATAGCTACCGTGTTGTATCATGAACTCCTGATTCAGCTCACGTCACCTCTCCCCACTAACTCACCTCCCGAGAATGTTTCCTGTAATTCAAAATAACTGCTTGAGCAGTTAAAAATAATTTTAAGAGGACATCTGATGATAATCAGCTAAAAAATCACTTCAGACCATGACACTTAACCCTACTCGGGACCTGAGGAGAGGCAGCGTGTAAAACTGGCCAGGGCTAGCCAGGGCTAAAGCCACGTCTCTGTCAAGTCTGCCAGTTTTCACCACTGCAAACGAAAATTTTACGCTACTGGCAAAAGACGACTTCCACAACTATGATATGCTGAAACACTGCAGAGTAGAAACATAAGGGATCATATCAAGAAACTGTAAACAATAACATTTATAATGAAGATAAAGAATTCTGCGGATTGCAGTGGTACCTATATACACGGGATTGGCCCATGATAAAGATCGCACCCACATGGAGAAACAACAAAACAGGTCCTAAGAGAAGTTTTTTGTGTAACACACAAAATAGTTAATACACATGGCATGCAAAGCAAAGAGCTGTTCAGCACTACTTTGGAACAATTTCCCTAAAACATCTAGTTTCCTACTTGTGAAATGTTCGTAACTGTCAAAAAATCTTTATACCTTACCTGAGCATGTATGTAATTTATGTTCTCACAAAGAAAACTGAACTAGGTTTTAAGCTTAAAAACTGATTATGCAAATAATTCCCTTTTTGAAGATTAGGGTAGAAAAATGCTTTCCTTACTACTGAAGTGCTATGGCTTTACTTACAAGCTAGCTCGACCATTACCTTAGAATTACGGCATAGCCCATTATATCAACAGGGTCCCGCCATACGCTCGACAGAACACAGGTGGCTTTGTCTGGGGATCTGTGGCCCACACAAGAGGACACATGAAAAGACACCTGAACCAAGGCTCACAATTTAGAAGTGTTGCATATGGAGATTAGAATAACTGAAGAAAGAAAGTATTGGATAATACTACTGTAAAAACTCTCTTCTTTCATATCCAACACTCCTTACAGCAGAACTTTTATAACAAAAAGATTAATTTGGATCACTGACCATCTCCTCTCTAGACAGCTCAGATTTTGGAGTCTGAATGCTAAAACAGGATGAGCAAACACTGCAGATCCTTCTTTTTATTAAGCATGCAATGTCACATAGACCTGAATCTTGTTGTATTCTGTAATTTATTTCTGTGAATTTAGCGTCTCCAGAGGCTCAAATTTTTTGTCCTGTCCAGCATAAAGACACAGCCTTAAAATATAATTCAGTACCTGTAAATATTGGGCGTAACTACAAACAAACTGATGATCTGTAGAAGGCTGAATAGTTGCAAAACTGGAAGGCTCTGTTTGAACTTTTCCTACAAAGACTGAGGGTCTGCAAAAGCAGCAAAAAGGGTGAGCTAACATGGTGATTCTCCTCAGATTTCTAACAGAAACAAACATCCAATGTCATCACTTATACATATCTGAAATCACAATGCACCTGACTGATCTTTCCAGGCAATCTTTTGCCACCAAACGACTCTGCTGACACCAATATGTAGGAAGCCATACTCACAGCATTAACGAAGCAACACAAAAATGAAACGCTAATGAATGTAGGAATAAATACACATGAAAAGGCTGCAAGGCAATGTTACATGCTATACGTCTACAACGTACACAACGTTATACGTACACAATGTTACACGTCTACTTAATTTTCATGCTGCATGTTTTACCTACACAGAAGTAAGATTTTTTGGCACTCAGATTTATTTTCAAAATAAATAGGCTGATCTTCCACTACCAGCAATACTGAGAAAGGGCTGATCATTCCACAGACCCCACAGTTAACTTGTATTATCAAAACTGTGGCACTGCTTTATTTTATTTGTGGAGCAATGCTAAAGCTGGAGGGATAATTGCTTTCAGCCACATGCATAGTCAAAGATGAAACTGTCACAATGTATCAGTGTTAATTCCACATTAAGATAAACAATTAAGTTCCTATTTTAGAGCTATTAACTTCTCTAGCCACAGCATACACAATTAGGCACTTTCCAAGTGAACATGATAATGGCTAAATAATCATTCTGTACATAATATTAACTTTATATGCAAGTTAAGGATGCCATCAAAGTATGATTAAAACCTTATTGCTGAGACAACTGTCTCGTGATTTAGTAAGATATACACTACAAGTTCACATCCAGATTCATATCCTTTCTATTCCGTTCTCATCCACAATCATTAAATATTTCCTGTGATTTCATCCCTGCAGGTAAAAGCCCTTAGCTCATACACAAACTCAGAAGAAGAGATGCTGCATGCCTTCTTCCCTGCTTCTGTGAAATCAAAACCCCTAAGTGGTCTAACAGCAAAACAAGCTAGGTAGAATACATATATATAAACCCATTCATATAGATGTGTGTGTGTAAATATATAAAAATATATATTAAAAAATTAATATATCTAGGCTATATATATAACCGTAGGCTTTAATGTCCTGTTAAGACCGGGAAGGCAGAAATGCTGTGAGGGATGTTCGCAGTGTGGTCACTCTTCAGTACAGCATCCATTTCTTGTTCTCCACAGACGGAGGTCAAACCATTTTGAAGCACTGCCCTAGCAAGTTTTTTCTCACCTGATGAGGTGACTCGTTCAACCACTATATTTTTCAAATCATCTGAGAAAGACCGCAATTTTCTGAAAATCCCTTAGCTAGTCAGCAAGCCAGGTGACATAAAAACGTAAGAGGAATGCCTGGAAAACAGGTTTTCCAAAGGAAGTGAAATTTAGGATTTTAAAACAACTTGAATTATCCCTTTAGAAGCTAACAGCTACAGTGTGGGAACATCTACGTTCTTCTCAGACTCGTAAAGACAGTACCATAGACAGTTTATTGTAAGCTTTAAAGATGACAAGTGTAAACCAGGCTGAAGTTTTCAGTTAATTGTGGTATTTAGTTTAGGTTGCCAATGCTAATTTTACAATTGGGCTGTTCAAAATAAGTAAATTTGCAAAAGAATAAAAATTACTGTGTAATGTTTAATCTCCGCATTGTGAAAATGTATATAAAACCCCCATATAACAAATAATACATTTTTTTTTAAAAGCAGTAACATATAAGTAAGAGATTTTGGCAGATATCTCTTCCCAAATAATGTCAATTTTACAAAGAACTACTACAGCCAATTAGTATAGCACATCAGTAAAGTCAAACGTTTCAAAAACAACCTTAAAGAATTTAGGCTGAGGCATATTCCAGAAACAACTCTCCAGCAAAGATTGACAGTATTGTTAGAAAAGAGAACAACTGTATTTTTTCCAAACTAATTAAAATAGGCAAATGGTAGTACAGACAAAAATATTCGCAACTATCTAATCTGATGTTCTTTGTGTGTTAACGATACGAACTGTTAATCAAAATTCCATTAACACTACCAAATAATGGGATCAAAGCCTTTGTCAAACCTACAGTCCACTGCTGTATATCAGTAGGTATCTCTTATTTCCCTGCATGTCATGTCATCCACTTTCTTTTTACCATTTGCTTTGGGCATTAAACAGGTTTAACCATACAAATTAAATCAGGGTAAAGCCTGAAGCAATTACTAGTTTACTGTCAAATTATGTAAATCTATTTTAGAGATATAAATTCAACGCTCAAAAAAAAGTAACATTTTCAAGGAGGAAGAAGCCTTTTAAGAGGTGGGCAGTGGTCTAGAAGTAATGGACATGCAGTCCCTTAGCACACCCCCCACAAGGCTCCATTCTTCACTCTGAATGTCACCTTCCTTCAATCTGTAACTCAGACCGCATCACCCCAGTTCTTGTGCGGAGAGTTCTGGGATAGCAGTGCATTTCTGCTGGATTCAAGGTGGTCAGTCAACAACAACTGAATATTTTTTCCTCTGTGGAACGGAAAAACCAGAAACTTTCAAAGACCTTTCACTGGAAAATCCACCTGAGGATTGGAACATGGAAAACAGCAGTGTAAGCCGGGAGCAGGGCGAAACAGGGCAAAATGAATGAATACGCTTTTTCAAAGGCCAACTTCTCTTGTAAAGACACCACTGACAGTACTAGAAATTTTCTAGGAGCTAGAAAAAAATAAATTTACGGTACACGTTTTTACATGATACTGTCAAAACTTGATACCTATCCATTAACTGTTACATGAATGCTCACCTAATATAGTGCTCTCAGAAGAGTACACAAAATGGGGAGGGAACTTAAAGGTTCGTGATAGGTTGTCAGCCCTAAAACAAGTGCAATCTAAGACTCGTCATCCCAAGGAGTAGCTTCAGACATTTGGCATTGCAGAAGGGCATCAAAAGGTCAGAACTAGACACAAAGGGTGATTTATGGGATACAGTATAGTTGTTTACTCTTGTTTTAGTTTTTCTAGGCTTTCTTGTAGTCAACGGAAAGAAACGGTTACGTTAGGGCTGGATTCACCTCTTCTTAAAACTGACACCTGACTCACTCTAAAAGTGCCTATTTCTCTCCTCTCTAAGGCAGGAATTTCTTCAGACATAGTCTAAAGCTGGGATGCAGAAGTCTATATCCCAGATACACTGAATACCATCCATAGTATCTGAATACCACCTAAATTCTGTTAAGTGAATGCAGGAATCCAATCAACACCTGGTTCAATACTTCTGACCCCTTTCTTCACAAGAGGCTGGGTTGAGTAAAAACACCTAGAAGACAGCTTGAGCACTGTACATTGTATTGACAATTCTCTTCAGAAAATAAATTGAGTGACTTTAAAATTCCTAATTGAGCATAAGTTCCCAAAAATATATTTAGTGTCCAATAAACAAAACCACCCTTCCATATTCAAAATTACCTTGTCTATTTACTTCATTCTGAAGCAGCTCTTCCATTGCCTCTTCTTCAGCAATATCTAACGGAGTGTCTCCTTCACTATTTACAGCTCCTACATGTGCTCCTTGACTAATTAAATACCTGCCAATTGAAAAATAAACTGTAAGCAACACAGTATAGTTGATGCAAAAAAAACAGCAGCCACTAGAATATCATATGCAATGGGTATATACATGCACACATATGATTCATAGAAACAACTATATTAGGTGTAAGTAAAAAACCTCATGACTGTCTACAACCCCTGAATATCTGCATGTCTTCTGACCATAATAGCCATTAATACAAATAGCACTCTGCTCTTCAGTTTGCCACAAAGACTCCTGACATGTTTAAATATATACTTGCAAGAACTGAAAGAAGAAAATGGTTAGATGATGTACAAACATGAACACAAGGCTAACAGGGGTCAAACCACTGATTCCCATGAGCTCCTCATATTAAGCCACTCTTCCTAGAAATTACAAATTCAGTGACACATTATGTTTCTACGTATTGCCAGAATGATGACTCCTGGTCTCTGAGGCAGCTTCATAAAGTTAATAAAACCAGAATCACCTCTGCTCCTAAGTATTCATAAGGTCAGCTTTTGGTGAGGGGAGAAAGGAAGCAGGACTTCATATTATATTCCAACCCCACTAAGTGTTTTCTTACTTAGAATACGACTGTCTCGGGAGTCAACAATCTGGACACACTGGAATTTATTTCTGAATTTCAAATTAAGTCAAATGGATCAATTCCAAGAGTAAGTCACAAAAGGATTAAGTTATTTCATTGTATTACATGTTATAAGGACCTACAGCTTAATATATAGTTTGTTTCTAAGTAGACCATGAAAAATAATTAAAACATCAATACAGATCAATCTTACACCTTCTGACCATAACACTTCCACTGCCCCAACAAATTCAACGGTTTGAGCCACCATAGGACTCAACACAAGCAAAAAAAAGCTAACATACTTCCTGCTTTGCAGACTTTAATTTACACTTTCCACATATTTGAGAAAAAAAAAATAATCAGGAAATACTCAGACCAGAAGAATGAGTTATCCATTCGGTAACAAGTGTATGAAATCACAAGTGCTTTCTTAACCCCACTGCTGCAGAATGCCAAATTATGTAGAAGCCAATCACAAAATTAATCCAACACTAATAAAAATGCTTTAAAGTACTTCTGCTTAACTACTGCCAATTAATAATAACAGATTCCAGATCTAGGATCATATTTTCCTTATCTTTATTCAATAACTCAGCATCAAGTACTCTCATACATTTCTGTTTTTTAACGTAGGATTTAAATAGCACTTGTTATTAAACCTCTGTAATTACGTCAAGAAGAGGAAAGAACTGACAGATCACAGAATGGAAATGACTTCCCAGAAGTGTAACCATATCTCCTGGGATATGCATCATCAGTTGCCATCACTAACTTTGATGCTGGTATGTGGTGCTGGTTTTATTCTGTTCCTCTTAAAAGAGTGCTGCTGTGACTCTTATCTTTCTCCAGTTTACAGATTTAACTTCTGCGGGAATGAAAAATTAATACAAAGTAACAACATTTCTCAACAATACCAGTTGTACTGTTTTAACAGCAACACAGCCTTCCAGACTAGTGATCAGGCAATCGCTGTGTAGGGTGTCTGCTAAACAGGCAAAACCAGCAGTGGGGAAACTAACTTTGTAAGAAAGTCAAAATGGTGATTTGAAACCAGTGCCAAGCACTGACAAAAATATCTTTATAAAAAAATCCCAAGTCAGCATCCATGTGCTTTCAACCTTTTTTTTCTAATATAAACATGAAACCAGTGATGTTTAAAAACCCCAATTTTCACCTGTTCCATATAATACCTACAGGGAAACATTAAGCTACTATTGCAAGGAAAATGCACATCTTATTGAAGCGGTGGCATTTGGTGAACCGTGTCAATAATTTACAGACATGATAGAAGGAGCAATGCATAAGAAGTGTAGGGAAATGACTGAAAGCTACAGTAGCATTTCAGAGCGTTATTATTTAGATATATGAACAACTTCAAGATCAAATGATCCTTTAAGGTAGACTCCAAATATTAAGCTGCTTACAGACCAAAATCAGATCAGCAGAGCTAGGGGGATTAGTAGGGCTGGAGAAGTAGAGTTATCCAAGTTCCCCTTTGCACGCGCTTACCTTTTCCTGGGTCAGCAAAGGAAGGATGGGTGAACCTGCCCTGAGTTCAGAGGATTTAAAGGGATGGAGATGGAGAAAGATGGAAGGTACCACGTTCCTCACCAGGGGAGTGAGAATGGTCCTTTCCCAACCTTCCTTCAGCCATTTCAACTAGACCTCCCCTCTGCTATCCCCACCAAAATATGAACTGTGATCCCCTCAAGTAAATTAATAGTGAAAGAACAACACTCAGTACAAACCAAATTATTTAAAATCCAAGTATTTTAAAGACACCTCTTAAGCCTGGTACTGAAATACATATTTGTTCTGTTTTCCACATCATTCAGTAACAGATGACCCTGTCCTGAAAAACTTTATGCATTTGTTTGATGTCATTTACAGTAATAATAGTTTCAGGAAAGCAATGATGGGGTTCAGATGGTGCACATGAAGTCACCTTGGTGCCTACAGGATCACAGGTTTTACTAGGAAACCTAACGCTACCAAGGGAAAGGAGAGCAATCATTTCAAACCTGCAGGTAACTTGACTCTGCATGATATACAGAAAGAAAACAGATTTGGTAAACAAGACCAATAGAATGATGCTCTGAGTTTGTAATGCATAGCCGAGCAGAAGCCAGTACCAGAATAATCCTAAAAATCAGAAGGCTTTGCTGGTTTGCTAAAAAATTACTTTCCAAACAAATTGTACTTCAACCTAAATGTAAATTTAAAAATATTGTATGACTTCAAATATGTGTGGTTTTGACATTTCACTTATTCTGGTACCATATACTAAAAGCTTCACATGCAACAGCGTATTATTGTGTGAAGGTATGTATGCATATTTAAAAAGTTATCCATGTTTTGAAAAAGCCCCCACAAATAATGGCTTGTATTTTATCTTTATTAAGTAGGTGTTACCTTCATCTTGAAATTTCATCTTTATAAAGCAAGTAAACATAGAACTTTCGTTTCCTCAGCTGATATTTAATCGATACAGCCAGATGTATGCAGTGAAAAAGAAATTAGAGCTGTGTAATAAAAAGTAAAGAACCATGCCCTTTGATACCATGTTAAGAAAAAGATGCTTTTTGCAAACCTGGATGCAGTGGAAAAGTAAAAACTTATAGGACTCCTACTGTCACCTCCTTACAAAATCTTTTGGTATAGCACTTAAATTTCTGTCTTTTGTAATTCACTTGTTACAAAATGGCCACGTTCAACAGAGAGCTACAGAAGAATAATTCAGAAAATCTGATGAGAACTTATGTAACATTCTGGTAGGTGCTCATTCAAAATGTAAATAAATAAGAAAGAAAGAGTAGCTTGGATCCATACCATGGATATTTTTGGAACTAAAGCATTCAAGAGTTGATATTGAAGCTAAAGGTACCTCTTTTAGACATGCTGGTGGTCTAAGTATACACAATTGCAACTACCCCAGGTATACTAGGAAGGACAAGAGCAGGAAAATAAAATAAAATTGTTCCTGATACTTCTGCCCTGATGTTTCCATGACAAGCATTATGCAGTCTGGGTAAGACTGGGAGAACAAGTTTGCTTTGTGATACCATTGTTTTATGAAGGCAAAAATACTTCTATTTGAAATTCGTCTTTTAGCGATCACTGCTGTATATTCCTCAATAGATATTATAGACTGAAATTAACAACCTTGAAAAAAATCACGAAACATTTCTTTTCTACCATTGGACATGAGGAAGTTTTTTCACAATGAGAACTGTCAGCCATTGGAACAATCTCCCCAGGGAAGTGGTGGATTCCCTGTCACTGGACACTTTTCTGGGCAGGGTGCTGGGCCATCTTGTCTAGACCATGCTTTTGCCAAGAAAGGTTGGACCAGATGATCCTTGAGGTCCCTTCGAACCTGGTATTCTATGATTCTATAATTATCATGAAACCCAGACAGTCTCCCATCATTTTATGAAAAATACATTTCAATACCTTTCATAAAGGGTTGGAATCTCAGTATCTCTGAGACAATAAACAACAACCCTCTGAGATTGCTGTACAACAGCCAAACAGTCCACACCAAAACCAAGCTCAGGAACTGGAAGTTAAAAATTTTACCTAGCAACTTGGACTATGCTCTGAATTAAACAAACAAACAAACAAACAAAAAGCCCCTTACAGCTGACTTGCGTGTGAGTAAGTAGATTAAGAAAATGTATTTAGAGACACAAAGTAAACGGAGAGGAAGACACCTCTTTCTGAAGACAGTTATATCCAAACTTGAGTCTTATTTGTGAACTTAGGAAGCATTTACTTAAGAATCTGGAAGACATTCAAACTTTGGCTTTACTTAAGTTTGTCAGCTGCAGACAAGAAGATATGCTGCAGATAACACTTTAATATTATATACCTCGGCAACAGAAAGAAGGGCATATGTTTACATTCGAACCTTGCCCCAGTTCACAGTATCTGGAAACAAGTTTGTGAAGTCATTAGGGATATAATTAACTTTAAGTAGTCGCTGAACCTGAAGGTCACCAGAACGGTGGCAAGCACAAGGCAGGGCAGAGAAGCAGCCGCGGAATTGATTCAGTTCATTAAAAATTGCTTACTGAGCTCATTGGAGACTAACTAGCGAAAACAAGAGGCCCCTTCAGACTAGTCAGAAAACTGGACGGCAGTCTCTAACTCCTAAAATGTGAGCAGAGAGGTCTTCCTAAAAAATCTCTTGCTGAATAGAGGTTCAACATTGATGTATATACATTTAAAATAAACATGTTCTGTGTGGCCTTCCAGGGAAATGGCTTAATTGCTAGCAGGGGCACCAACCAACGGCACAACCTGTCTCCCAACAGCTTTTAACTAATTAGCAATTTCAGCTAAACCCAGCTGTTTTCTTTTAAATCCATAGATAGTGGAGTTCAAATTAATTCCATGAGTGTCTTAACTGAATGATAATAGGGAGCCAAAGACAGAAAAAGTGTCACTGTGTTCATGTAGCTGTGCAAGCCCTGATTTGAAGAAACAATGAAAAAAAACCACCTGTCCCACAGTCTACAGGATGCAAACACAAATTCCAAAGACATGTAAGTTTTTAATGTGTATTTAACGAAAGAAAAAAATAACACTGCTCTTTCCAATTTTATTTTTTTTGAATTGAAATACACTAAAACTGTAACAGCTGATCCCTTTCAGACCTTCCATTGGTTTGAGTGTCTGGGAAAATTTTTTTAAATATTTTCTCACCACAAAAAAGTTTCACTTCAAATTTCAATTCTTAACAATGTTGTTATTAACTCAGACAGAAGTAGAAATGCTACCTCAAGCTCCCTAGCCCTTCTCAAAAGTGGTTATGATTTGGTTCTGATTTTTTTTTCTTTTTAATTTTTTTTTTAATTTGCAGCAAAAATAACACTTAAGCAAGTACTATCGACAGCAATACTGTCAAGCAAAGGTATACCTAGCTGCATATACAACATACCAAGACATAAAATTACAGCTTCTATATGATTCTTCAATTTTTAAGGTGCACTTCTCAAAATAACATAATTAAGAAAAAAAGGCCTAACCTTTTTCTTTTTTAATTTTAAATAATACAAACTTGAAGCAAATGCAATAACATTAGAACAACATTGTGCTAAATTCTATTGTGACAGAAGCGTGACACACTTGCCCTGTGTCAGTGGGCAAGTTTCAAGTCAGCTGAATACGAGTGCAGAGCCAGTACCCAGCCGCCGCTCAAACACTCCCTCATGCACCTTCACGATGTCACGCTTGCTTTTAAACACATTACTCAAAACCCATATAAACGTAGTGAGATAAAAAGTCACAATTCCACTGCTTTTGAAATAAATATTGTAACCCTTATAAGCATTTGGTGGAGAGCGTTAAAACGTGCACACCATGGGGCAGGTGGCTGGCAGGTCTCGCCAGGCACGGAGGAGCCCTGCTTGCCCGGGCAGGGGACACCCCACACAGCACCCCGCTCTGCACGACCCACGATCTCCTCACCCTCTTCAGCAACAACCTACAGATAGTTTCCCTTGTCCCCCTTTCTCCACAGCTGAGATGCCCAGCTGAGATGTAGTTGTCTTTTCTCTTCAATCTACATTTACATTCAATACTGGAACCAAATTTGTACAGATTCAATTGGGCCAAGAATACTTTCTCCTGCATGATTTTAAGACCGATGTAGAATAAATCAAATGACTTGAAAAGCAATTAAGTCAAACTCATAGCGATGTCTTATTCAGGCACTCTGCAAAACACCATCCCACGCTGTTAGTCGCTGCTGTGCCTCAACCTTCTGCCTCTAAACGTTTTGAACTGAATAGAGACTGACAGAAGACGACAGGCTTCTGTGATGGCATTTAAATTAAAATCAAATCATGATAAAACTCAGGCACTTTTAAGGTTATGTTTCTTTGCAAATTCCAGAAGATTCTCACTGACATCCTTCTCCTGGAAAAAAAATGCTGCAGCACTTTCTAAACAGGAATGCTCCCCCTATGAGCAGTAGCATCAGCCAGCATCTCACAAAACACCGAGTTAAATAAGGCCAATTAAGATTATTTGGCAAAACTAGATAATTATTGCTCCTGAAACATGTGAGTGATGATTTTAAGACAGCTGATATCAGCAAGAGATCTGAGGTGAATTTACGATTTCCTTTTGCAGAACACGAGCTGAGAACTTCAGACTGCTACAGACATTTAAAAAAATGAATAAAAAAATAGTTGAAAAACAAACGGCCAAATGATTTTAAGCAAATTATTTTTAAGCAAAAACCAGCCTAATCCAGATTTCAGCATATGTCTTTTTCTAAATTATGGATCAATTTGAAAGAGCTCCTCCAGATAGCAGCAAATCCAGCTTCTGATTCCCCCTCGTGAGGCTGTTACAAAAGGCACCTTGGACTTCAAAACTGTCAAATACTCCCTAAGTTATCAAAGAATATGCTACAGAGATGAGAAAAAAATTCCCCCCTAGGCAAACAGCACTTTCTATCAATCTGAAATACTATACCTACATGAAAAACGTATTTATATTTATGAAGCCAACACTCCACAAGGTACCAACACATCACTGAGCTCTGCACACAGCTGGCTGTCCCCAACCTCCATTGCAACTTGCACGCCCAAGGAAGCACAGTGACTAGAATCACATCTGTTTTCCTTCTTGGTATGCAGGAGCATAGAAGAAACAGTATAGATAACAGTATCTGGTTAGTCTTAGTCTTCCTGTGTTCCAAGAAACCTCTGAAAAAAGCCAGCAATAAGCTCTAGAAATATTTGTACGTAGGCGGCCACCTAAACATTAACGGTGCAAAGACGCAATAGGAAAAATTCCTACTTGAAGCATATGAAAAGCAACTAAGCCTTCATAATTTACCATATCCATATAGAGGAAAGACATGTGAGAGGTGGCAGAGCAACGTTTAGGTGAAAGTAAACAGTGACTGAGAAGAGGAAAGTAGGAAACATGAAGAACACTATATAGGGAAACATATGCTATAATCTATTTACATAAAAAAAAAACCCAAAAAAACAACACAACAGAAAAACTGAGAGACCTGGAGCCTGGTAATGACAGGACGAATACAGGACAAAAACTTCAGCAGGAAATCAAAACAAAAAGTATTTTAAAACTGCATATCAAATGTTAATTTCACTACACATGCGATGAAAATTTTTTTCTCTCCTTTACTTTGAAGTCTTTGTAAAATTAAGAAAAAATACTTCGTATGCTTACTAGTAAAAGGATGTTGATTTTGAAGCTGAGGCATATGAAGTTTTATAGCAAATACTGTCAAAATTCACAAAACTTCCCGAACAAAACTAAAACAAAATTCAATCCTCAAAGAATTATCCAAGTTTTAAGCTATCAGACCAACGTGTTTTGAAGTCCAGCATTCTCAAAAAGTATCAGAAATTTCAAAACATTAAGAACTCTGACAACAAAAATACATGTTGTTTCTCAACCACAAATAACAGGTTTTGTTGAGGTTTTTTTCTCCATAAAGACTAATTTATGTAAACGCGATTACCCTTCTTGCACCCTATAATGCAAAAATGAAGGCTGAATTTGAATAATAGCTTTTTGCAGCTGAAGAAGAGTGCATACAGTAGCTCTAGCTCAGGATGGCTGCCTGTAGCAAGTCTCCAAGCATTTGTGGTGATTTACAGAAATGTCATCAAGGTGAATACTCGGGACTGAGTTATACTGGTTAGAAAGAAGCATGGCAGCAGAAAAGAAGGAGGAAGAAGGAAAACCATGCTGCTGCTCACCTTCCTCAGCTAATTCCTCATCAACAAGGGGTGATCACACCACTAGCTCGTTGTCCCTCCTGCCTCATACCTCCCAACCTATACCTTGTTGCTGGATTTGGCTACAGTGGCATCGCAAATTGTGATTTTTAACTGCTTCTTTCTATTTCAGCGGAAGTTTTGAGTATGGATCTAATTTAACAACCTTATTTTCCTCCAACAGCCATGTATTGGCATTTATATCAGAAAAATTTAAACCCAGATAAATTCTTTTACTGTGCTTAAACAGATATTAGCATAGATATAATCACTGCATCACAAACTTACCTTGTTTGTGATTATACTGCGCAACAACATAGTGACCATATCTCTCTGTGAAGCAACATTGCTATCACAGCGCAGTTTGTAGCGTCACGCAGTTGTACTGAACTCGGTCTGACCCCTCGTTAGGTATCAGCAATCTGTAACTCACAGCAGTTGTTTACCTGTCCAGTTCACTTTGAACTTCCTTGAAAACACACTTCTTCCAAAAGAAACTCTTACGATTTATTTAAATTTGATAAGCAGTACCTCATTTGTAAACAAGAGTTTTAACGTAATTCCTTTTTCATACTTTTTTCCTGTCATACCTCCTGTTTATAAAAAACCCTGTATTTTTCTCAGTATCTGAATTGCATCCAAATAACTCTCATCAATGCACAGCAGCCTTACGTCTCTTAGAAATATAACACGGATTTCAGAAGAATTCAAGCAGCTTTTATCCTGCCTCAGTCATGGATAAGACTAGAAAAACACAGATTAGGATCACTTGCACTGAAATGACGTAGTTTAGGATATCCAACAAAAGACAAAGCTGTAAGAAAGGATAAGTAGGCCATAAGTTGCTTTAGTGTCATTAGAAAATCTACTGTATGTGGCAGATTAGGGTCAAATGCACAATAGAGAAAAAAGCTCAAAGCAAATAAAAACTGAGATGCACAGAAGTGACAACCTACACCATACCCATGCCTTCTCCTAGAAAACAACACTCAAAAAATGACTTTACTGTGAATTAAATTATTTTTGTATCAGATAACTTAATAAATACTCAGTTTTTAATGGCAGCAACAATTCCATAGATTCCATAGTCTAAGAAGAAACTATCAGCTCTGCTCTCTAAAACAACAATTTTGAATTAGTTGACAAGGGCCTTACAAATGACATTATGCTGTACTTATCAAGCATTTGCTCAATTCAAAACCTGTTTGCTCATGTATCTTGAGCTGCCCTCCCATGTTCCAGACATAGTCATACTTAGAAAACAGGAGTCGACCAGTGGTAACGGGCAGTTATGAGCCATCATCCAGGGAGGACCTAACATGTTACATTTCTCAGGAGTCTACCTGAGCTCCCAGGCTTCCATATGTATCACTCTTCCATATGTCTTCTCTTCCATGTGTATCACTCACATGCTCACATTTAACTTCAGAATTCATAGGTAAGACATCTACTCCATTGCTCTCGGGATACCAATAAAACCAACACTCTGTGATAAACAATTCAGACCTTTCCTACGCATATCACTTCTCAAGGCAGGATGTTTTTTTTTAGACATGAGCTGCACTTTCAAACTCTTTTTCAGCCAAAAATCAGAGTGCTCTGAGCTTTACACTGGGCATCAGTCCCTTGACCTTTCATTACATCCAATGAATTGCTAAAGCATATTAAAAGAAAAAAAGATACTTTCCACTAAATCATATGTCCCTGAAGAAGATATCTCTGAACTTAAAGGTCTAGTGGATTTACCTTTAGAAGAACGGAAACGCAATATACTTACTAATAAATATTTAGGGTCACAAATGGAGAGGCACACAGTAATCCAACCTGAAGAAGGCAGCTATAGAGCCCACACTGTCTTTGTGCATCCTAGAGTGACCAGCTCTCCTATGCTCCCTCAGCTGAACAAACAGGTATCAAATCAGTTAGGTCCTATTATTTCCTCCACATCAACCATATCTTACTGTGTGTTTCTGCCAGCTGTTTTTTATCCAAACATCAGCTCACATCTACACAGTACAAAAGATTAAACTCTACCACATGATACAATTTTAAAAAGGGAATTTCACCATCAACCTAAACAACTTAACTAGTTTTTCATTATTCTTAGGACATACATACATGCAGCAAAAACATGCTGAAAACAGTACAATGCCACAGTACATCTCCATAAAAGAAAATGCCAACTGATAATAGGTCACTGATCTTCTCCAAGTTTCTCCATTGTTTTCTCTAATGGAATTTAGCTTTTTCCTTGCACATATCTAACACAAGTTTGGAGGAGGATGAACTTTTATGTTGCCGATAAAGAACAACCACTGGGAAGACTACCATACTAGCATATTTTCTCTCCCATTAACTCTTTTTCCCAATCTGTTCTTCCAGAAAGAAACAAGGCAGCAAATAGAAATGAATTAACTGCAACAACCTTCCAAAGCCTGCACTGACCTTTTCACAGCTCTCAAAACAAACATTGCATCTTTACCAGTGTTAACTTGTAAGAAGTCAGTCGTTCTTCTAGAAGAGCTGTTCTTTTTTGGCCAGGAACAAATCTTCTCTTCCTGCTTTTATTCTGACACATGGCCTGTTTTATAATATATCCTTCTGAAGTCCTCTTCTCATTCCCTGACTGGGTTGTATCAAATTTTATCTTCAGTCGTTTTCCTTTTAATTCTACTCCTCCAGTTAACATTTTCTTGTGTCATTTAAAGTAACATCTTGAACCTTGACCTTGTAGTATCTCTATCAGACCAAACCCTGTATCAGTTTGCATACTCAGTTTATATGTGATTTACATCAGACCACCAACTTCAGCTTGCCGTTCACAAATCCAAACTTCTGATTATCGTCCAAGGATCCGTTTCTGAATGTACCACTAATAACATCTCTTCATACTCAGTTAGGTAAAACCATAACTGGGAACAAAGCTAAAGGAGATGACGGGAGCTCCCCCTGACATTTTATCAATCTGATTTGCCTAAATAATGTCTTGCTCTTCTAGGATTATAATGGGTTACGGCAAAAGAGTTTAGATTAAAAAAATTCCAGTAGTAGTAGCTCCAGATGATCAAGTTATTAAAAATTAGAGAGAAATGGATTAGAAACAACTGCTTTGAAACATATTTTGTGACACCACGCCCCTCAGATATCATGGAAGAACACTCAACAGCAGCAGCTGGTTCAGGCTCCTGAGGTGGGAGATGAAGGATAGGGCGCCACCCCAGCAGCTCTCCACAGCCAGGCTTCTGATCAGAGGTACAGCCTATGTCTGAAAAGTAGCCCAGACTTTTTTTTTATATATACCCACATATCTATGTCAACTGCTGCTGGTGAGCCAGGTCAGCTCACTGATCCAAAAGTGAATAAACCCTCCAAAGCCCCTAAAGGCTAGTCTTATGCTAATAGTTACCACATTGTTGTGTGATCATTAGATAATCCAAGAGAGGGGGGTAAGAGCCTGTGGAGGAGGGCAAACCAAGGAGAAGAAGTGGTAACTGCCTATTTCTGCAGTAGTCTCGAGTTCGATCACGTGAAACGTATTGTGCCACTGCCCCGAATTCCCTCTCACAGCTGTTGCCACATAAGCGCTGGTCCCATCCTTCTACCACGGGCAGGAATCACTACCTACCACCCAGCACCCACAGCAGCCTCCACAAGGCAATTAGAGCTGCAAGTAAACCACCTATCACTGAACATCTATGTATTCAACTACAGGTTTGCAGGACTGCCGCTCGCTCCTCCGTGCACCAGACAGCGATCACTCATTTAGTCTTAATGGACTGTTACTAAAATAGAGAGGTCTTGGGACAATGTCTTACTGAGGCTTCAGCAAACTAGTTTGGCTAGGTTCACTTTCAGGTACCTGCAGTCTGCAAAAACAGACGGGCGTCAGCAACAAGGCAGTGGTTACACACAAGTCTTCTAAAGCCTGCTTTAAATATCAGGGGAAGGAGGGGATACAACATAGGAAATTATGGGCAGGAAGGAAAGTGAGCAGAGCAGTATAGTCAGTCAAGCTGCTGTTCTCTTCCTAAATGAACTAACTGAGTGAGGAGGCTCTGAACTTAAGAAGTTATTCTCTTTCTAACTGTAATCCTATGCTTCAACCTTTACAACTTGCAAAATAAAAGTGTATTTTGAAACTGTGCTAAGTCTTAGGGTCTGTATGTGTAACTACATGTATCAAACATGCCTCCCAAACATAAAAGCAACCATACTGAGTTAGACCAAACATCAATTTAATGTCTAGCCTGTCTCCAAAAGTGAGCATGTCTTTAAGGAGAATAAAAATGGGGCAAATACATGTTACTTTTCCTGTAATACCTTTCCAATCTCCCAACTACTTTCATGGATTTTCTGAACCAGATCTGATTTGTATGTATGTATTATGCACCTGTATTTTTTTATGTATCTACCCTCAGTGGATTTCTCATCCCTTGAACCCATGGGAAATTTTAGAATCTACAGCCACGTTTGGCAAACTGTTACCCAGATGTACTACCCACTGCATGAATGCATAAAACCCCTATTCCTCCCTCAGAAGACATCTCCCTCCTCCCCATTGTTTTATTTTGCATGAAAGTGTAACTGTCACTGACTTCTACGTTACTTTTGAAAAATGCTTTCCTTATACTTGCTTGTTTCTTAAATGCTACTTTGCACTGTTTTCCCTTCCCAATTACATTTTTTTGGATTCTAAAATGGAATTTGTTTATGCCCTGACACTGAAATAATATACAAGCTTTTAAACTTCAGAAGAGATCTATCAGATAAAAAAAAAATCATTATATACACCCAAATAGTTTTACAAGAGTTTTACAAAGCTAAATTTAAGGATCCTACCCATTAAATACCATCTTAAAGAATGCACACAAAATTTCTGTTGAAGTCCTTCTGCATTAAATTTTGTTTCCACATAACTGTAATTTTTTCAAGCATTTGATGCTGCCTTTTTAATTCATACTAGCACACTGGAAAAAAAAAGGCTCTTTTGTGTAAAGCTTTCTATATATGAAAAGAAATGGAGAAGAATAGAAAAAGAGAACACGATCTACAAAATCCAGCTATTTTGGCGGTTTTGAATAATTTGAATTTACAACATGTTCATATTACAATTATTTGTAAGCTAATTCACATGATTATAAACTAGATGAACACTAACTTAAGTAGGTAATTCTAAAATTAAAGTATTCAAAGAATTTCCAGTAATCTGCAGCACTCCCAGCACTACAGATCTCAGAATCAACAACAGAAACAAAAGGAGCAGTTGCCCTCCATGGCAGACTTTTTGCTTTTACAGCACAACTCTCCATCTGCAACCAGCCGACACTTTATTTCATGCTAAAGAATGTTCTCTTGCTTCATCTGAAGTGAGTTTCTACAAGACTAACATTTCTTGAACTGGCAGATGTGCTTTTTAGATGAGACGGGAGGCATATTCAAGAGAAGGTGGCTCTTCCAAAGGAGCAGAAAACTGAAATGGGACAGGAGAAGCTGCTGGGAGAAGATGCCTCAGGACTGGTGAACAAAGTGGAGGATGACAGGGAGAGGGACTACAATGTCCATTGGCCAGAGAGAGCGAGCACAGTTAGCGAAAGCAAAATAAAAACCCCAATGAGTGGGGGCTGTGCCACAAATTCACTCAGCCCAATACCAATTAGCACAGGACCAGTGCCAAAACATGGCTTAAGTGGTGGCTCCCTGAGAGAGACATCCAGGGTTTTTTCAGAGAAGCTCCCTACCATTTGCATATCCTACACTTCTCCCAGATCTCCAGCAAACAAGTACACTCACCTGGGAACATCTGAGCAGCAGTAGGTGCTACTTAAGAAAAATGTGTACATCAGTAGCGCAAGAGAAGGCGAAAGGACCAGGTATTCAGTGAAAGCACAGAGAGATGGGAAGGCTCCTGCACTGTTCAAATAGGCACGCGCCATTCTGTATTAACCCAGGAGTGAGTCCCAGTCATTCCCATGTACTGTACATAACAGGAAATGGGTGTCAGTGGATGGGGCATGTAGGAAGAACAGCTGAACTGTGAGCTGTTTGTGTACGGATTCAATTATAAAGCAGTCTGAACAGAAACGTAGCTCATTCTGCAAGACAGTACATTAACCAACTCAAATATAATCCTATGGAGGACAAATGAGCACCAGGAGAAGAAAAACAACGATAAAGATTGTACTACAAAGGTTTGTAATGATCAAACTGTTGGAGGGTTTGTTTTTATTTTGAAAGCAGAACCAAGGTTTCACATCCTATTAACAGATCAGCAAACTCCAACACACTCCATTCAGTTATGTTTCATAGACTCTAACCCTGGTGATGAATCATGCAAGAGTTATCATGCACTGTTAACAGAGCTTCTCCTTTCTTCCTTTTCTTATGAATTGTAAATTATAAGCATTGTAAACAAAATCAATATATTAACTAAATTCGATATTCAGAGGATTTTACAGACTGTGTTATTTCAAGAGAAATAAATTCCAGCCATTTACATCTGAAGAAAGCCATAAGGAGACTTAAGATGGCAGTAGAGGAAGCAGAATTAGATTGCTGAGTCTCCAATTTGAGAAGCTCTACAAAGCTGTGCAACAGGCAATTCCACAGGAGTAAGAGAAAGGGAAGCACAGGTCAGACTCTCCCCAGCCCTTCATTAACAAAATTAGGAAACACCAGAAGCCATGACTCTTTTCTCTCTTGCACCTTGTAAGAAAATAGGAAATGAACAGAAGTGTTCTGTACAGAAATGCCAGTCTATATCATATAGGACAGAAAGATGACAAGCTATTAGCTGTACTCTTTTCATATATATGAGCTGCATAATTTACCCAAATTAAAAGCTCCATTCCATGAACCTGAAAATTTAATGCTAAAAATGAAACATCTCAGATTCAGCCACAGGCACACACAAACATGTTCTCATGCTTCCCAAGAAAGATGTATCATCACTAAAGCAGATGCTGGACCCAGTGTGTACTATGGGCCAAATAAAAATAAAATTTCTAGCCTCTAGTAATTTATTGTATCATCCTTTCATCTTCCCCCAGTTTTCCCTCAGCTGCAAATTTTGCTGTCAGTTTTGTAAATTATTTGAAGCTGAGCTCCTGGAGAAGCAGTTTGAAGAAAATCTAAACTCTATGGGCCTCATCAGATACAAATATTGCTCCATTCAGGTCAGGTTATCCCTCTCAGCTGTACGTGGAAATTTGTTTCAACAGTTTATCTTCAAAACTCCTTGCACCTTAAAAACACTGCTCTTCAAACAGCTACAGGTGTACCACATCCTACGGGTTTATACTGCAATAATTTCATTTACCAAAAAAGTATCTAGAGAAAGTATGCAGACAGGTCCTGTCCCAGTCTGATACACTAAAAAGCAGATGATAGTCTAGATTTTAGATACTCAAGTCAAAAGCGAAAAACCATCTTGTGGACAAGCGACATTGTTCTTTCTTCCCTGAACATCTGCCTACATTAGGCTGCAATGCCAAACCAAGAGCATTTATTCCACTTTTTCCTATTGTGGAAAAAGGCAGGTGTTTTACCTCCATTAAACTAAAGAAAAGCTGATATTACCTCAGTTTGTAGGGAAATTCTTGTCATATTATAGCCAACAAGTAAACACTTTCAGTGTGCATGCAAGGGAGATGACAGCATCAAACATCAGTATAATGCAGAAAGGCAGATTACAGAAGTTAGCAGTCACGCAGTGTCCCAGTTATAAAAAGGATATACAAAGCACTTCACTCTATGAACACCCAAAAAAAGAATTTTCCCAGTGAAAACAATATACAAAAGTCTCCAGAATTTTTCCTTTCCCTTAAGATTCAAGCAATTAAACCTCCCAGACTCACAGAATCAATAAACAATCCTCGAAACTTACAATTTGCATCTTTCACCACTGTAATTAGTACAGTAACATAATTATGTGATAAAATACTATTTTATATTTTATCTGAGTCTTACATGGCATCAGACATCACACCAAGTTCAGCATAATTCATGAAGTCTGTGTTTACCCAAAGGGTCTTTAGAAAGACACTACTACCTTCTTTACTGCAAGACCAGCATGCTGAACAACATATGCCAGACATTTTCTCAAACCAGTCATTACTTCAGGTTAAAAAAGACAACCTCCGGAAAAATTTCATTTTAGCATATCTTCAGTGGCCCTCAACAGGGTTCAAGAATAACAACAAAACCACTCCTGGAATTTAGTACTGAGTAAGCTTTAACTAATACCATAACAGGCATCTAACTTCAACTGTAAGATTTTGCTTCACAGACAATGGATTAGCAAAAGTCACCACTTTACCACACCTGAAAGCCAAAAGTTTCAAGACTGCAAATGCAATTGCAAAATTCATCTCCTACACATTGATTTATCCCAGGATGTTTCAGACTACTAATAAAATGTAAATTTGAACTTTCTCCCCGTGCCTCCCCCAATAACAACATTTCTACAGAAGAAAATAATAATAAAAAAATCATCTGACAGTCATGAATAGTTTTAAAAGTTTATATCTTACAGCTACCTAACAACATAAGAAAGCTAGAAAGAGAAAACGCAATGCAGTTAAGAGACACAGCACACTTCACAACCAAAACACAATATAAAAGCATTCTCTCTCACTACGTGTCCCAGAGGCAACTAAAAAGACAATTTATGAGTGTCATCTGCTTCAAGCGCCCCTCTAACAATTTATTAGCAAAATACATGTATTTAAAAAATAGAGGAAAAAGCCTTACTCTGCTATATCAAGATATCCACAGGAAGCAGCTGCATGTAGAGGTATCCAGCCTTCATTATCTGGTTGATTAATATTTGCTCCATTTTCCACCAGAAATTTCACCATATCTACGTTATCATCTATACAAGCCTATAAAGAAAGAAAGATTTAAGAAATGAGTTCATATTAAAGCTGTTCTACAATACTGTGCATCTTTAAGTAACATCTTCGGGGAAAAAAAGGTAAGTATTTTGAGGTCTGATGAGGAAGTAGGGTTTATTTGTTGGGGTTTGACAGCAAGACAAGAGGAACTTGAGGGAAAAGCAGCAGGTGTTACAGACTTGTGAAAAAATCCTTAAATAAGCAAATTCAAACAGAGTTTAACAAAACCAACAAATATGATTTCCTCAGGTAAATTTGTTCTGTTTCGCTGAGAAGCCATTTACAATCCCCGCTGCAACCTTGTTCTCCAGTAGAAAGCGGTTCCCTTTATAAAGCCCCCAGGCCCTCGCTCCATCCCAGTCCCCGCTCAGTCGCTGGAGTGGATATTGCAATTGAATAGACAGCTACACCATGAAGTAGAATTGTTGTGACCAAGAGATGGGGAGCAGTTTGGAAAACAATACCATAATGTGTTTTCAATTATAATGCAGTTGAGACTAAGGAGTATGGAAGGGGATGCTCTGTTGCATTTCAACACCCCCCTGCTGTTTTCTACTGCAGCATATTCTATACCACCATACATCTTTTAACAGCCTATTAATCACTGGAGTTTATAAACTTACTTGAGTATCAATTTGGCATAAAGCAAAGATATTATCTTTCGTGCATGTCTTAATTACCAAGCAAACAGTGTTGCTCAGATGCAGAACTACTGCCGCTCTCCAGATCTCCATCCTGACTGGCTCCTATTTTGCCTTTCTTCTCTGCGTTTGAGTATTTTTCTCACAGGGTGCTCAGTGAGTTTTCTTGCCAACTTCCATACTGCTGCCCTTAAAAGGGCAGAGCAACAGAGAGAAAAGTCCCTCTGCATTTCAGGACAGCGAGGACTCAAAACAGCTAGACCCCGCAAGACTGGGATTAATTTTTTTAGCTTAATAAATCAACAATACTGCATAACCAGAAGGCTGAAATGAGAACTTTTACTGCTGGGCTCCTAAATCCTTCTAGAGAAATATGCCTCTAATTAAACGCAATTAAGGTATAAACTTTACTTTTCAGAATACTTCTACAGCAATAAAGATTGAAAATTAGATACTGCTTTATTATGGCAAAAATACTCAGATTTCCTTATTTAAGCAGTTGTGCTTTCCAAGATGAATCCCAAAGCTTTCGTCTATTCTGTAGTGCTGAGGCAAAAGTCACACCGTGAGGGAGATGTGTTGCTGCCCCATTTAACCAGCCAAACAAAACCAGCAAGAAATTATCCCTCTTTGACCCCATTTGCTTTATTAGGTACAAACTTAAGGCTTTGTTTAGAATGTAACACAGAACTGTTTTAACAACGAGTCTCATCTGGACTTGTTCATCCATAAACTTGCAGCTAGACTGCAACTCCATTGCACTCCACTGCTTGCATTATTTGTGTTTCAATTAAAAACAAAAACACATTCTTGAGTGAAAACATACATAAACCTTTCTACCGTTTCAGGTATTCTTGAAAACTGACTTCCAAAAAGATTTTTCGAATTCTGTTTTTAGTCATATCCATCCCTAATGTCAGCAATTCTTTTAATAAAATAATTGATGAATATATTCCAACAATAAAGACTACAAATTCCTCAAGCGTGTTATCTTCAATTTCTTCCACTTATCATCAGTGTACAATGTTTATATGATACTAACAAGCTCTGAAAGAAAAGAATAGCCTCTCTTGGCAAGGCATATTGTTACTTAAACAAAAAGGAACTAAATGCAAGACATCATAACTCAGTTCAGGAGGAAAACAAATTCAAGAAACACAGATGTTTACACTTAACAGAAACATTAACCTAGCCATATTTCACATATGCCATATATCCAGGTTTTTTTTTTCCAGATATCCAATTTGCCTGACCATTGATATCCTATGTATAGCACAATATTCACAAATTTATTACAAGGAAAATAAATTTTTATCAGAAAACTTTGAAATTGGCTAAGTATCTTTAAATCTAGATCTTTTAATATTACGTTTTAATATGCTGCATACTCATTTATCTTTAAGTCCTCTAAAATTCATAATCTGTGAAAAAAGGGTATCTTAAAATTGATTAGCATGATTAAAAGAAAATAATAATAAAAACAAAAAGGCAGACCATCTGGTTGTGACAGAACCCAACACAGAGCCATCCTTGCCCATTTTTCAAGTATACATAAGAAAAACTGGCAAGACGTACTCATAAAAATACTGTTGCTAAGTGAATCAAAAGCTTACATATGCAGCACATTAAAAGACATATGACTAAGTGGCTAAAAATATTTGACCAAATTTGGGCAGTTTATTGTGCCATATATGGCAAGAATCAGGAGAGCTTAAACACACTTCTCATGTATTCTCAGAGATTGCACATTCATGACAAGCAAAGATAAACAATCTGTGAGATTATATATATTAGGATGATAGAAGAGTAACTATTAAGATAATAAAAGAATTTACTTGCATATGCAAATGGGAGAGTACTGGCATTACTCGTGATCACACTTGTGAGGCTTAAATAATGTTCTTCATAACTGATTATACAATCTGAACAACTGTTCTAACAATTTCATTATGGGACAACAGGAGCCAGAGAAGCTGAAGCTGATGAAATGGAAGACAGCTGTATAATTTAAAAAATACTAACTTTGAGCTTACTCAAACAAAAATTACTTTAAAATGAGCCTTGTACCTGAAATATAGGAAACCCACTCTGTCCTCCAAGAAGGTTATTACCCATCTTAAGGTGAAGAAAAGCAAATGCAATTGTTCCTATTGCTGAAGAACATCTATATAATACATCCTTGTCCCTTTCTTCCCCTTAACAGCACTGCAGGCAGGTGTTTAACTAACCCTATCAACTCTCAGCACTTTCCATATGAAAGACACCTCTGACTATCAGCAGGTACCTTAAGTCAGAAAGCCAAGAAACAAATGCTATAAAAAAAAATTATCTCAGTGTTCTTCCATTTCTATTCCGATTGTCACTGCGCTATCTTCGTAGTTTCTTCTAAAAGCAGTATTTATCAAGTGCCAGAAGTGTCTTTGTTGTTAAGGACTGACATCTCAACCCCCAAAAGAAAGCTTGTCAGAACACCAAGATAAACATAAAGCAACAGCCTCCGAAAAGTCTGCCCTTCTAGACCTCAGCCTGAAAGTTATTACAAAGGAAAAAGCAACATACATGCAAGACATAAATAACAAGCGTTCCCCTGATGTTACAGTGAATCAGAAAGATAAATTCTCACGATGATTTTTGTCCCAGTCTCTGCACCAAGGACAGATAGCCACATCTGCTACAGTCCTTCTAGGATTAATCTCGGTTCTTGGCGTTCATCTCCCCATCCCCTGTCTCCCCCCTCACAGTCCTAGAGCCCCAGTTACCACTTAGTGAAACAACAGGTCATCTTTCCAAGTGATTGCTCACCCACCAAATCTGTAGAGGACACATACCAGCCAGCTCCTGGGCGAGCATGGGAGCTCACGCTCAAGCTTCCCTTCGTCCCATGCACTGTCTCTCAATCCCATTCCCAGCCTCCGCAAACTGGTACAAAGGCAGCATTTCTGCATGAAGCACTCATTACCCTGCCAAATTTGATGGAAGTTAGCCAGCGGCCCCCAAACAGAACAACAGCTGGACAGTGCAATCGTATAAACCTCGTTTCCTTTGGAAACTAATTTAGAAACTGGGCTAATTAGTCATAAAGGAAGCAAAACAAAGCAAAGTTGATAATACAGAGTCTGGTTACCTTTTCTTATAAGAACAGAGATGAAATCTCAAAGGAAGTATATTAAGGCCCAGGAAAGAAAACCGCTTTCTATTTGTACAACCACCTGAAACCTGGATCGCACAGACCAGCAAAGACCAAGAGCGCCTGGTTCCCACACAGACCAACCCTTGGTAGGTCCGACTTGTCCTGGAAACAACATGCCTATGTCAAATGAAACAACGTTTTAAACTTCTCCCAGGAATACTTCCTGATCACTCCGAAGGGGGATCACCAGACACCTGCTGAACATGCTAGATTTTAACTGTATTCACCATGACTTCGTATCCCAGTGCAAGTGGCATGTGATCTAGCCGGCTCTCCTTACTATCAGGTGTTAAATACGTAGGTGAAGGGTAGACTTAAGTCAGTAAGAAACCTTAAAAATAGATAGCTTTAAAAGAGCTATCTCGAGTGCTTGGTCCCTCCGTGAGTAACCACCCCAAGAATTCAGCAGACAGTACTCCTCCCCAAAAGACACGAAAAACAAGTCTGCATTTTTTTAAAAAATTCAGAAATCTTGTAGGGAAAGAGACAAGCAATCAGTTAGACTGCTGTCCCATATACATGCAGCAACATTATATAGAATGTACCTTACATTGGACTACAATTTTTACTGGTTTTCATCAATGATGAGATCTAATGAGGTAATGCCATCTCATGAGGTTTAGACATTCGATATTTGACCACTATTTTCTAGAGAGAGATTAAAACCTACCTTTTACTGTTACCTGATTAGTATCCTTATCTATTACACAAGATATTTTGCCTCTGATGGCAGGAAATCAAAATTGTATATTTAATCTCTGTCACCAAATTTCATTTTTCCTTATTTATTCTTACTACTGCGAGGAGTCAAAAATATGAACACAGAAATAATACATTATACCTAAAGGGATAAAACAATCCAAGCAACCATTTTGAATTCCTGCAGGAATGCCGGAACAGGAGAAAGACCTCACGCAGTGGCTTGGAGAACAGTTTATCCCTTCCTTTGCTTTACCTCGTGAATCGAGTCCAATGGAACCAAGCAGGACATTAACATTTTTGTTAACATACCCGAGAATCAAATTGAGGGAGGGCATCCCCCCCCCAGCAGCAGAGCTGGTTAAAAGCGGTTCCTGTTCTCTTCACCCTGGATTCCTTGTTCCCTCTGCCATCACATACCACACCCTTACAGCTATGCCAACATACTTTGCTGAACTGGATACACAGTGGATCAGAAAAGCAATTAAAATGTAAAATTAAATAAATAAGAAAAGACAGCAATAAACTATTACCTTTAGCTGCTTAAAAGAAGAATTATTTGCTTTGATTATATTAAAATGTGTTTTTATATTCAGAGAAGAAGCGTTGTTCTGAAACTCATCTTCGTGTCCTAATTCCACGATCGAAAAAAAACAAATTTTGTTTTACTGTGAAATTTCACCCATTACAAACCCTGTGTTAAAGCTTCTTGTTTCAAACTGACACTTTTCAAAGAACACATTTCTGAATTTGCAACCACTGCTACCACTCTCACTTTTAAATTTACAACACATTTTAGCCTATTTTCTCATTTGCACAGGCTTCCTAAGGAAATCACATTACTCACTCTGTCTACCTGGCTGTCCTCCCTCCTTCAGCAATTTCAACTGAAATTGAGACAGGCATAGAGGTTGCAGAGAATTAAATTCACTACTTGTAAAGAAAAGGTGATGTAAGCATGAGTCCTCTGAAATAATGCTGCCACAAAGCAGGTCACAGTGTGAACTGTACAATTACTTCTACCTGGGTCCTCTCGCTGGCCCAGCAGTGAGCTCAGCCCTGCCAGATAATCCCCATGGTTTGAAAATCGGTCTCAGTCTGCAATGATTTTTACCCTCAAGAGAAAAGGTTTTGTTAAGACAGAGAACATTACAATTCACTAGTCACACTGTTTATGAACATCTTCTGTTCATCTTCATTCTCCTTGAGAAAAAGAAAAGAATAAGCTTACATATTGCAATTCTTTTTTTTCTTTTTTCCTTTCAATAAACTACTAATTGAGAAGGTATAAAAAGGAACTTGGCCGAAAGATCCAAAGCAATCTTGAGCAACACTTACCACTTTTGGTAGGTAACATATTTATGCGGCACATTAATTAAAAACACAGCACAAACAAGTGAAGTGGCAGTAAGGCATATGAAATGAAATCATAAGCCGTATCTAACTTCCAAGCTGCAGATTCGAGGTAACATGGCAGTTACAGCCACTAGAGGCTGGAGGAATATTTTTTGCACCTTAAATTTGTTTGCAGGTCATTAATTCAATGTTTTCGTACAAAGCATGACATTTGAAGAGTCTAATATTAGTACTGACAATGTCACACAGTATCACAGTATCACAGTATGCTAGGGATTGGAAGGGACCTCAAAAGATCATCTAGTCCAATCCCCCTGTCGGAGCAGGAACACCTAGATGAGGTTGCACAGGAAGGCGTCCAGGCGAGTTTTGAATGTCTCCAGAGAAGGAGACTCCACAACCTCCCTGGGCAGCCTGTTCCTAAGACTCACTGACTATTCGGGAATGCTTCCAGGATAAAGGGTAATAAGAATTACCAACAAATTAGGTCATGAAATATTAGTGATTATTAAACTTATGTACTATTTAAGGAATCGCTATAGAAGCACGTATTTCACATTTGCTGAGTATTCTTTTTTTAATATAGTTCACACAGGGTGGAAAGGCTGCTGTTGATGTTCACATTTACGGTAAGAAACAGGATAGTTCTGGTGTTGTAACAGAACTTCAGGCACTAATCTAGTATTACGGATGACAAATATTGCTCAATTATTAAATTAAGTATAATCTTTCCAGTGTTCATTTAGCCAACCCACAAGTCACTGCTTATATTTTTCAGTGAGCTGGGGCAATACCGGATATCTCTGCATACTGACAAAATATAGTTTTAGGATTAAATATTTTACTTTTTTAAAGTATGTTTACTAGTAAAAATGGAACTGCTTACCTAGCAAATATTCTTGATAAACTACTGATATTACACTTTAGCTACAGCAGTGCTATTTTGTTTAACTTGTTTGTAAATAATGTGTTATTTTCAGTTAAGAATGGCCTACTATTTAAAATCCTGCAGAGTTGGTCCATACAAAATTGTCAAAACGATAGTTTCCATATCCGATAGCTCAAATGAACAAATAATTTTAAGAGCCCCTCTCTGCTTCTGCAAGTTCTGGCAATTTGAAGTTCATTGTTTGTATTTCTCGCACCCCAGAACATGAGTCAATCTTGGCATAAACTTTGATGTCAAACCCTTTCCCCCACTGCAGGGCAGCAAACTCTTCTCGGGAGAATCTTCTTGGAAACACTTCACTTCTAAGTGTAGAAAATGAGAATCCTTTCAGACACTTGCAAAAGCAGGTGGGCAAGACACTCTCTCCTAAGGAGAAAACACTTGAATCTGATGCAACATTTCATGTCCATTCAAGTCTCATGGGGAAGGCATGCAGAGACTATTGAAACTGAGCACCCATTAACCATTATTACTTAATTCGAATGATGCAGAGCTGTCAAACACTGACAAAAATAGACAAATCATTCCAGAACTCAAACTTCTCTAGCTATTAATTCCTCTTCATGTAAACACCTTGTCATATGCTTGAGTGTATCTCAGAAGTTCACTTAGACTTTCTTTCAGCTCCAAGAGGTGGATAAAACCAGGAGCTACATGAAACCAGTAATTGTTTAGCTCAAATATTCAGTAAAAGCGTAATGTAATTTCTATACTACATTTTGCCTTGTTTTCTCTTACACTGAACAATTAAATTACTTACATGCCCTTAAGCTTTGCTAGTTTGTAATTTATAGTTAAACCTGTAAATTTAATGAAGGGCACAATTCATGAAAAACACTAAAATCTATCGCTGTTGACTCTGATACAATCTACGTGTTATAAAACTGATTTCATAGGGACTTCCCACTGTTTAAACCCTAATGAATGCTTAATCGTAGTTCTTAATCAGAACTGTAATAGAATACATCTATTTAAGCGGTTTTAGCATGTTTCAAGTAGAGACAGAATTATTATGTCCTCTAACCTCCCGCCGAGATAAATAAGGGGAAGAGGAGAGTTGGCATGTTATTTATTATAACCAGAGATGCTACCATTCCTGTTAGCAATCCCAGTAATGGACCAAGACTCACTCTGATAGACATTATATGGACAAAACAACCCAGTCTAATGCCTGCTTTCCTGTTCTTGCTGCAAAAATCCCCACCCCACTATTCCAGGCTACCTAGTATTACATGCAAATCTACTTTCAAATAAACATTTGTTTTCTTTTTTAGTTGCGTGCAAATCTATTTTCAGGAACATTTGAAATTCCCACAATAGAACTTATCTCTTAATTAAAACTACCATACTAAATGTTTAATATTAAACTTTACTGGTATTCACTTAACTCAAAGAAAAGTCTCAAGACCACCTGCCAACAAATACCTGGAAAAAGCCTGACAAAAAACCCCAAACAAACCTGGAAAAGTGAGATATCATGGAAAAAAAAAATGCTAGCCCTTACAAAATTAATTTAGAAGAGATAAAACCAAACAGCATTCAAAGACTAATATAGTCATACTGGAGCGGTGTTACTTGCCTGAATGTCATTTTCTGTCCTGGCTCAATATATTGACATGAAGTTGCTGAAGATACTGAACACAAAGGACTGTATAAAGCAACCTTCACTTAAACTTCACACAAACAAGGATCTCCCTTAAACTCATGGTATTAAGCATCTGAGAAAAAACTTCTGCTGTTCCATCTAGTTTCCTTCAATTTAAAAACAAAACTAGTACATTCTGTGGAACAACAGAACTTGCTTTAAATATAGATTCAGGTATCTTAGTCAGCTTTACAACCACACTACAGGTGAAAGAGCATGAATTTACTGAGCGAAATGGAGAAATTAAGATCTGACTGACAGCATGGTATTACAGCTGCTATGATGTACAAATTCACAAGCTGTCTTGAACCCTGAAGGCTTAACCAGGTAGGTATGTACAAATTACATATGACAGTTCTCATTTTAGCCACATGTTGTTGAAACCTATGCCATTTGTCCAGCAGCATCAAATCTGCGAATTTGGGAGTTAAATTCAGAACTGAATTTCAGCCTCATTCACTTCACAAATGTCTTTCTCACTCTTCCTGGCTGTGCCTTCGCAGTTTGCTTTCTGAGGCAATTTCAACAGTTGTGGCTGATGCACTATGCTCAGTAGGACACAGATATGCAACCCTCCACATTCACCTCCTGACAGGTATGGAAGCAGTCTTTACTCATTTAAAAGAAAATTTTTGGGTTTGGGGAGTAAACAAGTTTTTCATACTGTAAAATACAGTGCCATTTAAGTATTTGTTGTTATAATTTTGGCAGATAGTGATTAGTTTTCATAGTCACACGATGTATAAATATTAGATTTGAGAAGCAAAAAGCAGTGTCATATAGTAGATGTATTTCTGTCCCCATGAAATTTAAGAATATGCCAATCATGTTTCAAACAAATTTTTTCATCAGTAAACATAATCTGCTTTTAGTATATGGGCAACTAAACAAGTTCACGCGCCAAAACAGCTTTTCAATTTTAAATAACTAACATACTGATGGCCTCCAATACACTTTCTTAATCTTACACTTAATACACTTAATTAATCATCTAGAAAAACAAAAACATATCAAGAAAACTTACTAGAAGAATCTGTTTACATAAACAAACAGGTTTGTTCTATGTTCTTTGGATTTAATTTAAACCACATGTGCCAAGTTTTCCTTTTTTTCCTGATTCTGACTATCACCGCTATGCAGCTCTAAGTTCTTTGGAGAGGAAAACTGGGCTTCCTTGGAAGAAAGCAAACCTGACCACCTCTACCAGCGCTCCATTCCGTTCTTACAGGTGACATTAGTGATCTTGCTGTCAACCGACATTTAATCTTCTGCTTTAGCAGGATCTAGAGGAAGTTCTCATTGCTTTCTAATTTTAGCCAAGTGAAGTGGCAAAGCTGAGCAGAATAAAAGTAATAACACTGAATTTAATAAAAAAATGATAACCCTTCATTGCATCAAGGGAAAAATAATATACGTGCTGACAGAGCATACTAAACTAACCAAGACAGACTTTGTGTGTGTACTTTCCTACTACACATTACTGTTCACAGTAAAAAACATCTTTAACAGAAGAAACTAAGACTACAGGTACAAAAAGGCAGTAAGACACTCAAATTTGCAACTACACACTTATGAATGCTTCATTCAATTAGCACTTGCCATGTGTGGTTTCATCCTCATCATTATACAGTGTATTAGAAGTAAAGCATATTTTTATTAAACTAATAAGGCTGCTATCATTCAGGGTTTATTTCCTCCCTATGTATGGGAATCTATGTAAATAAACAACTAATCAAATTATCATGTTGTACCTGATGGAAACAGGAATTAAATTGGAAGTAAAAGTAGTATTTTGAATTGCTTAAACATCAATCAAATTATCTTAAATGTGGTAAATATATTAGTTTATCAAAACTGCATTTTGTACACAAAACCAATTAAACAAATGTAGTACTACATATAAGCAGGGAACTTAAATAATTCTTTCTCACCATTTTCCATTTTTGAGGCAAGAATATATTGCTACTCCTACTTTCTCTTCCTAGACCGGGAAAAAGAAGAGCTATCCTTCTCTAGTATCAATCCCAGCAAATGTTTCAATTTATGATCAAACTTATGATTCACTGAATTGACTAGATAAATCGGAGAGTATTTTCAGCTCTTCAAAAATGCTACTAAGACTCGAAGCTGACCTAGGTTGCAGATCAGCAGGTTCGGGCTGAAAGCAGAATATTCTGACATTCTCACTAAAATTTTAGCAGAAAACCAAGGACTGTCTAAAACCCAATTAAATTTAGTGAAATCATCCAAAAGCAAATTAGCCAAACTTCCTACAGCAAATATCAAACAGTTGCTCTTTCTTAAAACAGTAATTTTTAATACAGATTTTATCTATTCAGACCATAACAAGGTGAGAAACCTGCAGCTTCCAGTGCCCACGACCCTTCAGGTGTCAGACACCATCTCTGCCAGGATTCCCAGAAGTAACACCTCAGTGCTCCCCAGGGCAGCCCTCGCTCCGAAGCAGGGCAACACTGACATGTTGATAAACCGCCAGGATAATCCTGTTAGCATTTTAAACACCTAAGGACAGCACAGTCTGTTTTACACTCATCAGTAATGCATATGCATTTTAACTTCACTTTTCAACAGAAAAAACAAGAAGCAGCTCTCCGATTTTCCTTTTTAGAAAAGACTGGCTGTGGTACACACATAGATACAAACTACATTTTAAAATGGCTCAATTAATTTCTGACTTTAGAATTATACTCAGTGTACAACCTAAAGAAACTGGGACCTGGTTTGCTTTCTGGTCTGCCGAAAGTTTGAAGGAATTACTCAGAGGAGCACATAAGGTATAGACAATGCTAAAACATTTGGTGTCAGGTAATTTCCATATATACAATTTCATATTCCACATTGTCGGTGAACCCACGGCATCACTTTGAACAACTTGTCCAAAGCCTTTTTTCTCATTTAATCTGCACAAAGAAATGCCACTGTGATCCCCAAA
Source organism: Vanellus vanellus (assembly GCF_965231255.1). Classification (NCBI taxonomy): domain Eukaryota; kingdom Metazoa; phylum Chordata; class Aves; order Charadriiformes; family Charadriidae; genus Vanellus; species Vanellus vanellus. The sequence goes on from NC_138905.1 coordinate 44,636,907, forward strand.
AGGTAAGGTACTTGCAACAGACAAAGGTCACCAAGACTCAAATAAAGCCTCTGCAAGGATAAGATCAACTCACAACACACCTAAAGCCAAAATTCAAGTCAGACTAGGCACTTCAGGAATCCCTTCGAAGTTAAATAAGGGTGTACTTATGCTGTGCCTTTGCTAAACTTGCTAAACAATCTTCTAAAATAACTTACATGAAATACATTGCCATGTTTTAGTATAGTTAACAAAACTGTACAAAGAAATAAGGAGATGATAATCAAATGCACTACAAGCCTCTGTCAAGTATAAAGAATGAAAAAAAGTATTCACCACCATCTCCCTCTCTCTCAAAGGCTAGCTATGCAGCTGTTCATCTACACAGATATGGTTTGCAACTTCTAAAAAAGGCATTTTTGCCACAGTGTAACTTAATACTCCATTTTCAATAGGCTAGCCACATCAAGAACTTGCTGAGCAAACCCTCACTGGCTGGAAGGGAGAGGAAACCCGGCGCTCACTTGTGTGTGCCGCTTCCTCTGCCCTGGCAGCAATGCCAGTCCCACCTCCAACAACTATCTTTCGTCTGTATCCAAATTTTTCACCAGTGCAAGACAACAGCCGTGAGTACTTCTTAACAGAGACGTCTAACAATTTATCTCCAGCTACAAACGTAAAAACAAAATCCACTTTGTGAACTTTCTCTCTCCCAAAAGAGCACAGTACCAGCTCCCACATCGGACTCTTCTCTGGTCTATCTAAACAGGAAATACTTTGATACACTTGTCCCATTAGAAACTCATTATGACAGATTAACGAAGAAACTGCAAGTAATCACAAGCTCCTAGGAAACCGCTTACATTCCAATTACATTGTAAAGTGGACAGGAAAACAACAGTCAACGTGTAAAATAATCTAAGTTTATATAGACTCATCTACAGCAGTATACACCACTATATATACACAATACATGGTATTTTACATGGGCCAATTTTCAAGTCCTTTTTTTTTTTTATGTTTTGGAATGGGTATTACATGGACCAGAAGCCATTATTGTAAAAAGTAATTTGATTAGGAAGTTACAGTAGTACAAAGATAAAGCAAAGGAATAGCCCCAATTAAAAATGTTTAATACATAAAACTGATAAAATCAGTATAAAATCAGAATTTTAAAAATGAGTGTAAATAGTATACACTTGAAGTAACAGAGAGTAGAAGTTTGGAAAGGAAAGCTATGAACATCACTGAAAAAACACAGCTGGCATGGCAGGAATACTAAAGCGTTTCTTAAATATATTAAGAGTGGGAAAAAACTAGCAATGATATAGGGCAGATACATATATAACATAGAAGAGAGAGAATTTGTCAACAAATACCTCCACTTTCTGGTTTGAAAGAAGCAGAAAGTTTTATTTGTCTTGCATAATGAGGATTATATCATTTCTAGTCTACCAGTAATAAAGAAAAATGCTAAAAACCCCACAGTTCACTATTTAACTCAGTAGATCTTAGTAATACAAACCACAAGTATGCTTAGGCAGCTCTCTAGTCACTATTCAAGAACTTAAGGTAGCTTCAAGTTTGCCAATATTTATTTTCTAAACAGATCTTGAAATACCTGGGAAACAGCACTGGACTGTTAACACTGTACCAGCGCTGCAAAGTAGTAGCACAGATGCCTAAATAAGTTGGCTTGTCAGCCATACTGGATAAAATAAATAAAAAACACACACCAAAAAATCCATGTGACAGATATCAAGATAACTGAGGTTCATTAGGCTTATTAGCAGGAAGGCAATACTGTGCCAACACAGTTATATTACCCCAAAGACTTGCTTAGCTTCACCAACGGCACCACTGCCTTTTTTAGCACCATGGAGCCAGACGTGGTCAACACTGAAGGACCTCAGCTGACACACACTCCTAAGACCTGGGGCACCAGCAAACACAGCTTTGAACCAACATGGGTCCAACAAGGCTTTTTAAGATTGTAGCCTTGCCAGATGAAAGTTGACTCCACACAGGGCAACTGTTCATAAATGTTCATGAAAGCTTATTAGCAAAAAACACCTTAGGTGCAGAACCTAAACAGGCTTCCTCATCAGAGGACACCTTTAAGTACGTCTCCCCAAATCTGAGTTAAACAGGTTTCTCTTTTTTTGGCCACAGTAGCCCCTCATCACAGCAAGTATCAAAGACTAACTCCATTGTGTGTTTTGGCACACAGTGCATGAGAAGCCAGGAGAAACTGAGTACCTTTGAGCAGCGGCTCTCTAGAGTGCACCTGCAACCAGCGTTACTGTTCTTCTCCTCACGGCATTAAAGGGAAAAGCAAACCAGACTCCTCAGCTCCATATTTACTCTGATACAGGAGGAAAGGAAGATATACGCTGACTTTTGGTCACTATATTGAGAGTCAGTACACTAAGAATGTTACACCTTCAATCAGTATATTACAAAAGCAGCTTCTTTTTCTTCAGACTTCTGCATGTGCTCCAGTGCCAACAATGTCTCCAGCATCATTCTGGCCTATAGGTTTGTGTACCATGATTCATGCTATACCATGTTCACCACTACCACCAAACACTTAGACAGCAGATCTGCAACATCTCTCGTGGCAAGACTTAAGGACTCTCCAAGTCACAGCTGTGGTCACTGCCTATTCCGTGTGGCACAACCCGCACTGCTTGAAGAGGTCATGTCTGCCATCCCCTCATTCTCTGGAAACGTCTAGGGAAGAGCTACCAAGAAGGACAAGGATACAGCTGTATTTTTCGCAATCCCTACAGAGCCTTTGGTCCTCACAAACCAAGTTACCTCTGTGCATAAAGATAAACCTGTAGTCTAGCAACCTCTAAATTTTCCACTTCTTGCTAACCTCCTGAAGAGTAATTTTACCCAAGCAAGCAAGCAAGCAACAGGAAAATACTGTACCTAGATGAGCAATTGTAACCCATAGCATACATGCCAAAATCAACACGGCACTCATGTCATCTGCTCTTTTGCCAGAGCACAAGGAATTCATACATTCTTACACATGCTGTGGCAGTTCATCTCCAGCTTCTCAGTCCTGCACGCCAGATTTTGGAAGCTCAGACACCAGTTTCAAGGAGAAAAGGCACTAAAGAAACTTGCCAGAAAATCAAAATACTTCTTAAAAAAGGTTAAGTACTTACACTTACTACTTCATCAACAGTGCCACTTTGCAAGAAGCAGTCACCTGAGTCAAAGTAAAACATTCATGTATTTCTTCCACTATCTTTAGCAGCACATAATAACATTTTTAAGAAGTTAGCAGAAGAAACCTTTGGCATGCAAAAGTTCTTGTAGTCAAATGCCGATAAAACACACACTTTAAGAAAGTATTCCAATTGACCTTATAGGATCTTCTTCCTCTGCTACACTTGATTTTAGGCAGTTATACAAAAACAATATTGCAGTTGATAATAATTAGACTCTCACCTGAATATTCTGCATTAGAATCTGACATTCAGGAGATGACAATGTTTCAAAGTACACATAAATACCATCTCTATTGAATAATTTGCATTTCTATGTTTCAAGATGACTTTTAAGCAATATTCTATTCCTTGCAGGAGGTAGAATTCTAAAACCAGCAAACCCGAAGTCCTTTGAGCTAACAAGACGCTAATCACTCAAGGCATGATTCTACAGGAGCTCACTGTTGACAAACAGGGAGGTCTCAGTCTCCCTCCTCATTCTCAACTGCACACTCCCAAAAGCATTTGTCAGACTCTCCATTAGCCAATTCAACTCACCAGCAAGGCAGAAACAACCCTTTCTCCCTCCCCGCCCAATGAAATAAATAAATAAATAAAAAGAGGAGGGAAAGAAAACAGCATGGTGGGAGGAAGAAGCAAGAGCACACCCTTTCAAGGCAGCAAAGTATTGTATTGCTTTGGTTGCACCTGGAGCTGCAGCCACTTCTGACTTTCCTTATCAGAAAGGATTCTGGAGAAAGGGGTAAAAGCCTACACTTCTAATTATGTAGTAAATAACTTGTGTTGACTTCTAACTTCTGAGAGACTGCTGACATTTTTGAATTGCACCAGGACAGAAAACACGCCAGCCTTCTCTTCACCAAAACTGTGTCGGCTTGGAAGAAATAACAAGAACCCAGAAGTCTGTTGTTTACCTGACCTTAGCAGCATGCACGTCATCATGAAATTAATCATAAATGCTTTAAAGTCTGCTTCTTGTACATCAGACTGCTAGTTAAAGATGATTATTATCAACGAGCACAAAAATGAAAGCCTGGTTGAAAAGCACATTGGCTTCAAGGTCAGCCATGGCAATGTGACTGACTTTACTGACTGCATTTCCCCCACAAATACTTAAGAATGAGTGCTAAAGTAAACAGGTGGAAGAACACAAAAAATGAAACAGATTTGATTATATGGAGAAAGTATACACACTGCCTGAGCCTGGGGAAAGTCTGTGCACTGCAGAGTTTTGGCAGGTAACCGTTTGGTGGCCCTGGCAGGGACAGAGCAGCGGCAGGGGTAAGGTTTGACAGGGAAGATTTCCAAGTTTCCTCATTTCAAACAAATGGACAAAAGCCCATCTGGCTTTATATTCAATCATCCACCACCCATGCTGCAAACTGAAAGCTCCTGCAATGCAAACTGTTTTTAAAAGCAGTTCTCAATTTATTTTCATGAAAGATCTATCTATCTGTCTGGCTGCAGCGCTATGCTCCAAACACCTCGGCGTACACGATGAGAAACTGCCTCCATCTTAAACAGAAATGAGAAACCCACTCCCTGACACGCCAGAAGACTACCTTCACTGGCTTGAGCTTGCTTTTTCTCCTCTACGGTGCACATCTCTACAAGAATTCCTAGAGGGGAAAGCTGTTCTGCCAGCTTAATTTATACTATCAAACTAGCCAAAATGTATTTAAGCTTTATGCGTCTCTAAGGACCCTACTTTTACATTATATATTCATTTATGCACAAACCTATACATAAGCACTCGTAAGCCTGAACAGCCAAATACTCCAGGACTCGGAAATGTTTTAATTAATACTGCCTAAGCCAAAGCAACTGGCCCCACAAACATATGACCTGTATACAGTCCTACATGATCTCTATTTCCCTGTGGCCAAATGAACTTGTTTCGTTCGATCTATGAGATGATCAGTGCTTTCATAATGTGCAGCTGTTCACAATTATTCATTTTTCTTCACTGTTTAGTGTTCTACCTGTATTACTCAAGTCGTGTTCCAAACAGAACCCATTTTCTCACGTGCTCTTCTATCGATCACCGCTTACCACCATTTAGTTACGTAAGCAGGATTTTCATAAAACCTCCACTACAAAAGTTATCATTTTACAGACGGTAAACAGACAAAAAGGTCATCATAAGCCATATCCCCTGATTTAATTATACTACGTGAAATACTGTGGAACTGAGGTTTAAGGATATACACCATTTCATGTGTCTAAAGGAAAGCTTCCTTTCATTACACTTACAGCTACAAGTGCATGTTTCTACAGGTTTCCCTGCAGTCTCCTACCCTATATGCCACTCTTCTTTCCCTCACTGATAAAGCAGAAGTCCCATGAGCAACACCGTCTTTTACCAGATGTCCTCAACTATCCCAAGAGCAAATCCTCTATACAGGCCTCATAATCTAGGTATGATGACATAATAGAGTATTAAAAGGTTAATGCGTGTTAAATCCAAGTAGGGATTTCACAGGCAACATTAATTACCTGATATCCAATACACCAACACCCGAGTTCCATTATTTCAGTATTCCCAGCATCAGCCTTTTTTCCCCACTTCCTTTTCCACACCACCATTTAATTTTCCTAACTCTCAGTTTCATCCTGACAGCCAGCCCACATCTGACAGCTTGCTTTTGCCTCCACTCTTGACTCACTCCTACATCCTTACTCTATTTTTGCATCTTACAGCTTCCTCCTCTGCGCTAGTGGAGGCAAAGAGGTCACAGCACAGATAGTACTAGTGTATCTCTACATGGATTTTAGAAGATCACAGCAACCTGACATCTGTACTGCTTCCATGCTCTCAATTACCATATTCAAAATTAACTTAGATACATCACTGTACAGTAGTGCAGTCTGCAGTTTTTCTGTGGGTCTTAGTAAATTCTGTTGGATATCAGCTTTTCTCTGTAGCACTCTTCTGGTGAATCTGAAAATGTTTGAAAAATGGAGTTCTGAAAAATCTAAAAATAGCCTCCAAAATCCTAGAATATTAAAAACCCAAGAAGACTTTCTCTTTGCTTCTCCCAATCTGATTAAGTATAAAAACATCCAGCTGCCATTCGGCAGCTACATCTGACAGAATGCCCTACAACAGTGGCAAACCCAACCCTGACTGGCTGAAGAAAAAAGATAGTATCATCCTTCTTTACAGCTCTTAGCTGAAAATAGAAAGAGAACAGACTTTGCAGAGATCTGAACTTTTGATCAAAGGTATAGACTATGTTCCAGAAAAGATAGAACTCAATAGGCCAGAACTCTTCAGCCTAGAACAAAATTACTTTGACGACCATATAATAAAGGACTACAAAATCATAAGTAATATGGAGAAAGTAAATAAGAATCAGCTGTTGCCCTTTCTGCTAGTACAAGGAGTTGAAGTCATGACATGAAGCTACTAAGAGTTGAGCCCAAAAGACATCAAAAAACAAAAGCTGCTTTTTTGAAAGCTAATCGGTATGCCGCGTATCAGCAGAAGCAGAGATGACTTATTACTGAGCTCAGTAGACTGGCCTTTCCTTTTTACACAAATCGGGCACTGGAGCTACGTGATTAACTGAAAGAGTCCTAAAGGCCTTAGGCAGCCCAGATATAGAAAAAAACTCTCTTCATTGCAAGTCAAATGAATACAGCAATGAATATAGCATTTTTACCGCATGCTACTCTCATCACAGTAGGTAAGTGACAAAATGCTCTGGTTTTTGTTTTCTGCAATAGAAAATATGTTTTGTTTTTCATTAGTATTCCAAACAAAGGTACCAATGTTCTTGAGTTCTCTATTTGTCATACTTCTTGTAAAACAGGAATTCTGTGTATCTGAATAAAGAGATATGACTAAGTTTAACAGTCTAGCCTCTCATTCAGGAGGGTTTTTTAAAGTATAGGTACATAAGTTACCACAAGGAGAATTACACAAAGCTTATGTGCACCCTCATACTTGAGAGTAAATACAGGGTAGCTTATACCTCACTGCAAACGTAGTCATTTTCAATGACTGGTGCCACCATACTCAGATGCTCTTTCCAGAGGAACCTGAACCAGATCTCTCTGAAGCAATCCCTTAACACGCAAGCCTCAACAGGCGCTTATTTAAACTGTTAGCATCTATTCAAGCAGTTAATAAACAGGTCAAACACACAGAAAAAAAACCACACTGGATTCTGTTGACTAAACTTTGTTTGTAACAGCTACAGGAATTATCACCAGTTTACAACAAGCTTGGTTAAAGCTTATCTGATGGCAAAAGTTCATTATGCAACAAAGCTGTATTATCAATGTGCTACTATTCTTTATCAAATTAGCACTGAATCTTTAGTATGCAGTCACTGCCACAAAAGGAATTTCTTCTACTAGCTACATAGGGCCTTGCCACATTTTTAGTTTTAATAATTAGCTACTGTGCTACTGAAGGAGGCCAAGAAAGAGGGTATTATAGACAAAGCTAAAGCCAGCTGGGCTGGTTGGTTTTTTTTTTTTTTTTTTTGTTGGATGGCTGCCTTCATTTCACTGAAACACTACAAAGCAAGTTGACCATATAAGGCACTGGGATTCCCATGGAAAATGCTTACACAAATCAGATCCATGCAGACTTTTCAGTTTATCTATTATAGTTAATATGAACACTTGCAGTACATTTTTAAAAGCCACATCAGAATTAAATCTTACAGATAGAGCCTGTAAGAACCATGTAAGTAGCCTTCCAGAAGAATCTACAGCATAACATTCAACTGAATACATTTATGTAGGTAATATTAGAGTAGATCAATTTCAAAATTGCAGGCAGCATTCATAAACACAACATCCTTGATTTTGGTGCAAATGAAAAGTACCAGAAAAGCCTCATTCACAATTCAGGGGTCTGAGAGCAAATGAATCTCCCTGCCAGCCGCTGGCTGCAGCCTGCATTTATCAGAAGCAGCAACTTGCTGCATGGAAAGATTATTTGTAGCTTAGATTCCAACAAGAATAACTCTAACGAGCAAGGGCTTATAAGGAGATGGTAATACACAGTCTACAGAGAAAGGGCAGGGAGAACTGGAGAAAGCACCATTCTTGAACAGGCGGGGGTGCAAAATAAAGAGGACCGCAGGGCTTCCACTTCAGCAGGGCAGGGGAGCTTTTGAGACGACGGAAGGAAAAAAAACATTGTCAGTCTCAAAGAAGGGGCAAGAAAGAAATATATGCGGACTTCAGGGCTAGACAGACAAACACAGGAATACAAAAAGCCTTGGTTAGAGGTATGTGCCAGCATGACGACACCATCTTCCTAGCACTAGGGTTTATTTTTCCGAAGGAATCAAGCACTTAAACATTGGGAAGCAACACTTCTAACACAGTACCAAAATTACTAGAGAACTCTGCCATTCCTCTTAATGCTATCTTCACTTAGTATCTGAGTTTATTAAAAGGTTAATTAATTAATTAAATATATTTTTAGGTATGAATTTCACAACAAGGATTAACGCTTTATGAGAACTCAATTTTGCCAATACACTTTGCAGTTTGGTCAACACTGGGTTTCTTTTTCAGACAGATATCCAAACCTCACAGTAATCTGCATACCACACTACCTGATCTGTTAAATTAACTAGGCCGTTTGCACCTGCTTTAGCTGGGACTAGAATACAATTCTTAAATCAGTAGCCTGTTGATTCAATAAGGCTGAAAAATGTGTCTGTACAGAACAGAACTATTTCTTCCAATAAATTCCAGCTGCTGCCAGGTCTAGCTGCCTTCTTGCACCTCAGAGAATATACTCCATCTAATGTAGACACTAAGCATTTTTTTAAAGCATCCCTACTTCTTCATGACTTTATGTACTGGTTACCAACTGCCCGTATGACACAGGGTCATGTAGCATGATACTGTATTTTCAATACAGAATTCTCTACCTAAAAATTCCCTTCCTCTAATAGAGAAGTGAAATTCTAGATTGTTGCTATCTTGCCTATCATGGGAAAAAGATATGTTCAGTGAAACAACGTGCAGTAATAACAAATAGTAATTAGTATCAGTCACCAACGATTCTATCCATTAAATACTCAAAATTTAAATGCTTCCTCCATTGCATACGGCTTATGCTATTCATCTTTAATAGCTGTTTTGGAATTCCCTCTGCCACAACCCAGCTGCTTACAAATTGAAAGACAACGTCACCAATCTATTAGCTACTATTTCAGTCACTCACATCAAAGAATCTGTAAAACGTCAGATAGTGAGATCAACTTCATATATCCTCCATAAAAATACAGGAGGTTCAGATTAATGTAACCATTTACATTATATGGTCTACAAAAGCATCTGAGTTTTTCCTGCAAGCAGAATGGAAAATTATGTTAACTATCAACGCACACACCACCTGCCCTAAGGCCTGAACAGCCATGACACCACTATGGCACCCCTACATATATGTACCCGAAAATGAAAGTAAACTTCAAAGATTTTTCTTAAATTTTACATCCCCTAGGTTTGCTCTGATTTATTTTTTTTTTAATTTCCTGAAGAAAAGAGGAAGACTGTGTTTCTACTTACCTCAATGTCTGAATTTTATGTAATTATTAAATAGCATTTTTAGTTAAGGCAATGGTCAAAAGACAGGGTTCTGATTTGGAAAAGCAAAACCATTTACAGAAGGATGAACCTTCTGTTCTAAGTACAATACTGATTTATATTTGTATCCATAACACAACAGCCATAATTGATAAACGCAAACAACTCTCTGCTCATTGAGAACTTTAAGCACAGATTTCCAAGTACTAGAAGAACACGTGGAGTTTTTTCCTCAATGCAAATAAACAGATTAAGAACGGGATGCCCTGACAAAATAAAATGTTTATTTAGAGAAACAGTCCTCAAGATCTAGGATAGAACATAAAAGCAGCAAGATTCAGAAATCTGGCTTCTTTCTGGGGAAAGATGTTTAGGCATCCAAAGAACAAACTCTTCAAGCTCTAAACCTATGAGGCAGGTGGGATGGACATCTTTGACCAAGTAAGTTTTCACCTATAGATCTAATACGGATAGCACTTTGGACTTCTATGCATTAAGCTTTAGAAAGGAATAACAAATCCACTGCTTTCTCTTCTCATGAGATATTTATTTAATAGACCCTAGCAGAGGAGATCTTTTCACAGGTATTTAATATAAAATGATAGTTACTTTAAGTCAGAACGCAACTTTCTGTTAAGAGACAATTTTCCTATAAACTATATAAACATACACATACAGAGCTCTGCAAGATGCCTCTTCTGTTCCAGTTGAGGTGTGAGTTATTGGCAAAAGTCTCAAAAAATCAGTAAGCCCAGACACTGCAGGAATAATCTTTCACTTAGTTTCCCCCCACACCCTGACTGACTTGAAGATTTTCCTCATAACTAAAGCATATACCATGGTTTCACATGGTTTCACACTTACTACATTAAGTACAGAAGTTCAATATCAAAAGCTAACTATCAGAAACCAAAGATCATTCTGGACTAATAAAGACAGAAAAATGAACTTAGAGAAAATTTTCTGGGCCAGATCTCTACGAACTTTAAATCTCAATTTTGCCTTGCATACATATTAAATGAAAAAAAAAAAAAAAGAGATGTTTAAGATAGTCTTTAAATCTCACAGTCACTACGATTGAGATGATGAATAGTATAGGCAACTGAAACCTATGCACCACATTGGGCACCAGAGCCATCTCTATTCAAGTTTGGAATTCATTTGGCTAGCACTCCTCTAAATTAAAAAGATCTCTTAAGGAGCTGTAAAGAACTTAGAATTATGCGATTTTATCCACAGAAGAGAGCTAAGACTCCAGTTCTCAAGATCTTATCATTGGGTTGTCCTAAGCAGTAATTTAATGGACTGCTCAATTAGTTCTTATTCCAGTATTTTAAAAGTTACTGCATTCCCAACTGCAAGCTCGTCCACCACGTGACTTGCCAAGTGGACAAATTAAACCTCCCTCCACAAGAGTAAACGAGCATGGGAATGTACAGGAGCTGTCAACAAGTAAGTACTGTGCTTAAGTAGGCATTTAGTCTATAATAATGCCAGCACTGTAGTTCAGAGTATCTACATCTCTAACTATTTAAAGTGAATGCACACTTAGTTCAGAAAAAAGTATCACTGCACCAAGCTACTTCAGTTAACTTTATAGTAGTTAGCCAAATATATAGGCTCTCCTTAGAAGAAATGTCTACAGAAGTGTACTCATTCAATTCCTATGGGCACCCCAGAGATTGCCTCTGTAGCAGGTGGGATGGTGAGCTTTCATTTGGAAGGACTGTATTCAGTATTGAGACACTTCTAGAATTTTCTAACAGACCTCCACTAAATGTACATCATCAGGTTAACACCGAAGCAACATAGCATTAATACACTGCTGGCCTTAGGAACAGCACAGAAAATACCTACTGCTCTGCTCAGAACATACTCTTGTTAGACTAAACTGGGTTAGGCAAAAAACACAGCACAACTGTGAATATGAATACCATGAGCATGTCAAAGTTATCTGCAATGTGCTAGAAGGCAAGAGGGAGAGGGAAATGAGATGGCAGGTCAGATTTTGCCTTTCCAAGTCAGTTTGGGCTATAGATTACTTTCTTCCCATGGAAATAACTAATGTCCAAGATGGAACAGGTTGCTAACACAGCCAAGTACTTCGCTGCAGTATACAAGGAGTGGGTTTCTACACAGCCAACAGCTGATGCTGCAGAGTTGCTCTGGACCTTCTTATCCAGCAGTTATTAGCTTAAAATTTTAGAATCAGTTCATATCTTGCCCCTTCCTCATTCCCCTCCTGCTGCCTAGGAATTGTGAGAGGGGAGGGTAACTGATTATCAAGAAAATTCAGCCCAAGAGTCTTTATGATCACAATTCAGGTCAGGGGGAAACAAAAGCATACACCCTTCTTAGTTTAATGAGTGACAATTTAAAAGTCTTAAGCCTTGTAAGACCACAAAGAATAACAAGCCCACTTATTTCAAAACCTACAAACAGCTGACCTCGATCACATGCTGGGGCAGTGCTCACCCTCGTTCTTATCACAAAGCTGCATCTCACAACTGTGGAGGACAGTTGTGAAAGTCGACAGTGTTGCAGAAGGCAACCGTCGCTTTCTGAGGTCAAAGTGAAGAAAAGTTCAGATCCAGACGAGTTGAATCCAAACCCAACTCTGACCAAGAAGCTTCCAGTAACTTTGCAGTTGTCCTTTATATCTTCATACACCACCATAATGCTGATATATTCATCAATAAAACAGCATATGTATATATGTGCATTAAAATCAACATAGATGCTGAGTTTCAGAAGAAAAGGCTTTAAGGTGGATATGAAAATCAACTCTCTCAGCCCTAATGGAAGAGCAACAGGACAGCAGCAGCAGCACACTTATGAATGGATGAGGTTATTATCCAAGTAGAAGAAACAGCTGAGTTGTGTCAAACTCAAAGCTTCCCTACACGAAGATGGCAAGCAAAAGCAGTGGTGAGACAGAAGACACACCACCTTGCTGCTCGAGAGTTTTGCGTTTAACCATACTGTTCCAAAAGTAGAGTATATAATTATCCAGCAGACCAGAAAAAAGTACTTTGATATTGTCTGCAGTAAAACAGGTTTAGGTATTACCATAAATGGTTCCTTTTGCTAAGCAATTTATTTAGTTAAAACAGATGCAAACTGTGTGCTTAGATAAGAGTTGTTTGTTGTTCTAGAGATGGGGAAAACAATGGCTTTGCAAACTGGAAAGCTGCAGTAAAGTTATAGCTATAGTTTTGGAGAATCTAGAATATATGATTTTAAATGTGAGCATTGAAAAAGGATGCTCCATGTATACCAGGAATGGGCTGTAGAGTTTGGACAGAGCTGGGCAAGCCTTATAGATAATTCTACTAAAGCTGTGGCATTTACGGGAGTTGAAGTGTTTCCAAGTATAGAAGCAACACTCATTTCTTAAGCCTGTGCTTGCTACTGTCTACAGTAGAACCCTAAAAATACTTGTAAATAAATTAATCATTGTTTCTTAGACAAGCATTGATAATTGAGGTTTTCAGACAAAGGTGTCAGACACTGATTAATAGTGTTCTTGGAAGAATGGTTAGTAATATTTGGTTAAGAAGTTATCAAGTGTAACTCAAATCAATTTTATTACAAATAGGACAACAAAAAAGGATGAATTGTATTTATCACTGTGTTTAAGCGATTGTAGAGTCTAACAATGAGATTAGAAAAGGCTGATGGACTCAAACGTGGTCAATGCCTACAAATGTAACTCAAAGCCCTGGCTTCAGAACTTCCCCATTCTTATTTGAAAAGCTAATGCTATCTAGGGAAGAAGCCTATTCATGCTTGTGCCTTAAGCCACCTACGTACTGGAGACATCGTTCATGCAGGAGCCAACATCATCAGAGATTAGATGCGAGAAGGTAAAAGGAGTGTAAAACTGAGAATTACGACCTCAAAAAAGGTAAGAACTTTACGAGTAAGTTGTGTTTCATTTCCACTTCCTTTTGGGAAACCAGGTGACAAAGTCAGTTTTCTGTAATTTGAAGTTTGTTGGGATGTCATAAAAACAGGACTTAGTTCCTCCCACGTTATAAGCATGCTTAGGGAACACTGAGGTAACGAAAGAAGTGTCTATAAAATAAACGTCTACCCAATTGCAACATGTATTACAACACAAGTTCCAGGTATTGTTTTGGTAGGCACCTGTTACGGCTCTAGCAATGCAGAGTATAACACTGCAGAATATGATTAGGTAGTTTAAGCAGAATATTCTAGTTATTAGTCTTACTTTGGGCAGAGGTACAGTTAGAACAGCATGAATTAGACAGGAATCCAAGGCAAGAAGAACCTTACTGTTAATTTGATTAATACCATTCTTTATATGAGACATATATGAACTAGCCTCACTCATAACTATGAAGTAATAAGTCCCTAATTACAGCAATCTTCCCTATTAATGCTTAATATTTAAAATTAGCCTGTACTTAACGTCTTGAACTGAAGATATGAGGTTTAAATGAAGGTTAAATGTGGAACTGTAATACATGATTTGTCTTGCTCATAAGGAAATAGCTTCTTTCTTTCATTTGAGATTTATTTGATCTACATCTCAGAACTCTGGCATGTAGACACAGAACTAGAGAAGCTGAAGAGCCGATGGCCCTCATGTCACCAGCAACCTCCTCGTTACTCCAGAGAAGTATGCACTTATTGGCACAACCAGCAGAAGATGAGTAAATTGGCACCATCCTTACTCTTCAGGTGACATTCTGAAGTGTGGAGCATGAGTTTCCTCAATTAAATTGTACCTTAGTATCAGATAACTGCACTTCCCTTGGCTTATGGTTCTTAAAATAAGGTAATAATTGACCAACCCTAGAATACCAACTTGTGAAAGGTATTTGGCAAAACTGGGAGATTTTAGTAAAAATGATACATGTACACTATGACTGCAGAGCTTGTGTAACTGGAAAACCATCAGAATACACCGATCTTCAACTTAGTTTATGAAGTGCTTAAACTTAGCTTCTGTTTTAAGGATTACTGTTTGCCTTTTAGCTAATTTCTGTTTTCAACTTGTACTGAGTCATTTTTTCCATTACTGCAAGCTACTTTGTTTTTATTGGATGCTTTCAGTCTAAGCATGTTCAAGATCATCACAACTTCAGAACTATAGTTAAAGCAAGATAAAATTTGCTGAAATTAACAATTAAAATGAGCTTGAAGTAAGAGTTACAGCCCATCTACTTAAAAAAAAAAAAAATATCTATACAATACTTAAATACCAAAATACAAAAATTTTAACCCATTCCTTTTTAATGAAAACACACACATAGTTCACAGTTCTATCACCTTTTGGATGGATTTTAGGGACTCAACATTTACATTTTTTTTTCCACCATCGATCTTAACTTATACCATTACAACTACTAGAAGGTAATCAACTGTGCAGTTGTAATTTCTTTAGGATCTTGGCTTTATATAAATAAAAAGTTAACAAGAACTACAGACTGTTGAAAGATCCTCTGCTTTGTCACATTACAAAGAGTCTGAACAGGAAGATTGCATATTTGCTTCTTTAATAGATATTGCATTAAATACCTACATATACTATTACAAAAAATCGTACAGTTTACAGGATCAGATAATTTCACATATGTGATAGCATTCCAGTTTTCAAAGAAAAAAAATGTTTAAAAGTTAAAGTAAAATTGCCCTAAAGAATAATTATTCCTACCCATGTAGTCCAATTAAATACATCAGGTAAGGAACAAAAAAGCCACCACAAAACAAAAACGGAGCAGCATAGGAACAGTGGAAATTTTTTTTTTGCCGCCAGTATTACTATAGTGCCCCTCAACTGGCAGGTACAGACATAAATGAAGTTACAACCTACCTTTGACTGAACAGTATACCAAGTCAAAAATTTGTTTTCCTTCAACAAGAAACTGACATTAAAATACAAGCTAGTGTGATTTTATGTATTTGATCACATTCTTCCTCCCCAAACTTCACATATATCTTCTACTATGATGCACTGTATAGCAGGAACGATGTCTGCAGAGGTCTGTACAGAGCCTAGTGCAAGTGAAGCCACTGTTTCGTTAGGAATTTCTGCTGGGTCTGTATGTCAGGCAGATCATGGGAGAAAAGCTGTTGAATACAGCAGTTACCACATAACTCCCTGTATTACTGTAACACCTAGGAGCAATAGGCACGGACCAGGATCTCCAGAAGAATCTATATCCACATCTGTGGAGCAATTCAGGTTTTCTGGAAAAGGTTTTTGCTTCGTAGCCAAAAATCTGCCTGAGTATAGCAAAAAATAGGAGTCTCAAAGAAAAAAAAAAAAAAAAAAAAAAAAAAAAAAAAGAGAGAGAGGGAGATGAGCGTTAGTTAGCACACCACCAAAAGTCCTGAATTCCACAAACAATACTGCTGAAGAACTATCCTGGGCATCTAAATTTCTGCATCCAATTCTAAGAATGATTATTTAAAGCAGGCATTCTAATCCATGTTTTCATTAAAAAAGTTGTCACTGTTGAAAGTCATTTCTCATTAAGCCAGTGTCCCTCACCTCTTTTCTTACCTATTCACACATTTGTCGCCTTTTTTAATTTAAATTAAAAGCCAATCTAAGGCATAGACTGCTGCAAAGTCTAGGAAGGCAGTGCAAGATAACATACATACTAGATAAATATTCATTTCTCTCCACTAGTTTCTCTGCTTCCTGCGTTATGCTTTTCAGCATAGACCACTACAACTAAGACCACTTAAGATGAGCGTGACTTCTGTCCAAACTAACTTTGCAGTCGGTAGAAAGATGACAATGCATGCCTACTTATCTGCCAAAGAAATAAGCTCTTAGGTCCAGGAATAGGTTGAGCAGAGACATAACCCTTCTCAACAGGCTGAAGCTGGCATTTAGACTGGAGAGAAACTCCTTGCTTGGACCAACTGAAACAGGAAAGACCATGCCACAAGTTGTCAAGGTCAATATAATACCAGACAGCATTCTAAACCAGTCTGTCTGATAAATGTACATAGTTAAAAGAAGAGCAGTGATCATCTTACTCCTTCTGGTAACCTTGGGGGGGGGGGGGGGAAGCCAAACAGAATGTAATAGAAAACAGAAGATTGTTTGATACCCAACCGCACTAAGTACCCAGTCTCCATATATTTACTTGCCTTCCATGGCCAAATCCACATAGATTAAAGACTTTTTAAGTAGAAGGCAGCCCTCAGACAAAGGTTAGGCAAGTATCTTCCAGATACTTCAGTGGTAGAAGTAGTACAGCCTTCCACTAGGCACTCAACAGCCAGCATCTAAAGGTACTTTATATACTTTAAATACAACCCACCTCACATCAGAAAGTAGTACCACATTCACAGTGCCTACTCCATGAGATCTGAATCAGGAAGGCTATGAAACCCATGCAACAGCAGCTTCCTGTCTTCAAGGCCCAGTAAAAGACTTTTGGTTGTTTGTTTGTTTGGTTTTTTTTTTAAATAATTTTAAGCAGATCACAGCTCTGCTTTGTCTTTCACCTTCTTAAGGGTCATCCAAAACATCACTTTCCACCAAAAAGAATTCCTAGTCTGAGCTGGCTATTGGGAAAGGGTCCTAACCATTCTGCATGTGTTCCATTGTATTAGTTTTTTTGCAGCCCTAGGGCACAACTACATGAGCCCTCTTTCTTTAAACACAAGGTTTGAATATGGCTATCAGGACTGCAGTTTAAGGAGGCTGCATCATTTCTCTTCCAGTTTATGCAGGACCTTTGGGAACACATTAGCAGAACTGTTTGGTAGTTTGCCTGCATATATTCCCAGCTCTGCTTTTGCTTACAAGCCAGATTTTTGTCAAAAACAAAACCTGAAGCACTGCTAGCTGCAAGCCTCCATCAAAACCTGAAATATACAGCAAACTTTCACAGAAGACCGAAAATTTCTACATCAGTTAGATGATGGTTTTGTAAGCTTAAATAAGTAGTCCCCTGGGAACAGCACAGAACGCTAGCAATAGTAGTAATAAAATTTCACTCAGTTTTTGTCTTTAGTTTCCAAAGCTAAACCAGGGATGGAACGGTAAATCTTCCATCTAGGCAAGAACATTTATACTGAGCCACAGTGGAAAACAGATTCATGGAAGTGTAATTCATAACCATATAGTTTCTGACTTCTACTTTTAATAGTCCTTTTAGTTCAGCAGTTCCCCACCAATCTCTCAGTCCACAGGTAATCAGAGTCACTGCTGCATGCGTAGGAAAATGTGCACACATAGTTGACAAACTATCCTACTTTCCTGCCATTCAGTCTGTAAGAGCTGATTAAATGCAAATTAACAATAACTCCCTGAAAAAGCAGCCACAGGAGTAAAGGCTGGGGGGAAAGCAAGAGCTTGTTGTTTAAGGGGAGGAAGCCAGGGAAGGTGACAGTTATGAAAAGACTTATTTAAAAAAAAAAAAAAAAAACAAACAACAAAAACACACACACAAAAAAACCCACAAGCAGAAAACAACCAAACCCAAACACTTTGGATATTAAGCAGTGTCCTCATACAACTACTTGCTGGCTTTACCGAAAAAGTCTTTGAATCACAGGTTGAAAGCAAATGGTAAATACTGGAACCAACTGTCATATGGTTGTTTAACAGAAGAGCAAAGTTATGAATTTGCCTCAGTATTTGTCTCCTGGAATTCACAGCTGCTTGGCTCCAATTTCCATCTGCAAAATGAGTAATTTCCATTTTAGGAGATCAGCTTGCAGGAGGTCAAAGCAATCTGGCTATCCTTGATTACACGTCATGGTTGGTTACAAACTGAAGGATCTGCTTGTACCAGTACACACACAAAATATAATCTAAGTTCATCAAAGCAAGCATACTTCACCTTAATCAGTTGAGACAGAAGTTGCACTAAACTTTACTACTGAGATTCAGCTATTACTGGAGAATTTAACATCTGCTTCTTGCAGTTCTAGCTCAAGCATTGAACAACATTACAAATTCAATAATCCTGTATCACAGTAATGGTGGGTAAGCAATTTGGCTTCATGCATTCAAAGACTTCTCTATCTTCAAATTCAGTGGCATGTACAACTCAACGTATGTTTGCTGATTAGCCAGTGCAGAACATGTACCCTTCTTCCCTGCAGTCCTTCAAAAGAACTCAGAAAAAAAAATTATTACTGGCTTATGACACTTAGTGGAAGTACAAAGTGTTGTAACTACTGGCATAATACAGGAACAAGTTATGACAATACAGAAAATTCGGTATTCTTTCATTGTATGTGGTACATATATTGAAGTCACAGGTCAAACCCAACAGAAATGTAGATTAGAGAGGACAAAGTTAAAGCCTGCCAATTTGAACACACTTCTAAAAAAAAAAAAGTTACTGCTGACATATTCACTTGAATTCCCAAGATCAAAAAGAATGCTGGAAAAGTTTATTGCATCACAGATTCAGAGACATAATTAAAACCAAAGTTTTAACTATTTGTTTTATGGCTGAAGACTACTGTCAACCAGCTAAGCACCTGTACTGTTCGTTAATCAAGGCTGCCAAAACTCTAGTAAAAACAGTATGAAGGCCTAGTAATAACATGGAGATATTACAGGTTGATTACATCACTCCTATACACCTGAAGGTTCCAGAGCACACCTGCCTATTCAACCCTGAATTCAAGGGATGCCACAAGAGTCAAAAAAACTATATGGCATGAAAACATCTCCTCCTAATAGCTGCAAAGAAAAACCCCTCAGAATGTTAAGAATTATTAACCATAAATGTAGTTTACAAAGTGGGAGTGAAGAAAAAAATATACACTTACACCATAACCATCACAACAGCCTGTTTTAAAAGTACACTACCATTCCTTGGGCTAGAAACTAAAAAAGTTCTTTAAGCAGAATAGACAGATCAGAAATTCAGACGTCTCTGAATACTTTTAAAACTAGACAAACAATCAAAACCACTGCATCTTACCTATAACCTCTTGATACTTGCTGATAATGGATACCTTTTTCTCCTGTAAAAATATAAAACTTTCCTTCTCCACAGTTGCTTATAACTGCAGCATCTTCTGTGCAAGTTCCAGTGAGCTTTACTTCATACTGCAACTCCTACAGCCTTTTCCATGACTAGTCCAATCTGACATTTGGCACTCTCTCGTTCAGCAAGATGCAGTACTTCCCTTTGATTCTTGCTTTTGCAGACAATAGCTGCAACTGCATAAACCTCACAAGTAAAAAGCCTCAGGTTAAACAGGCCTCAGAATACACACTCAAAAGATAGCAAAGTAGCCAGAACTACTGGCTCAACTGCAGAAAAGCACACCTTGCTGGATAAAGAGAAGATTCTCTTGGCATGAATGACCAGCTCATTTAGCCAGTAGCTTGCTGCTCAATTGTACTTTTCGGTTTAGAAATTCTGCCAACCTGAAGGTGTAATTTAACAAATTAAGTGCTGTTCTCAGCCCCTCCACCCCCCCAACCCAGATGGAGCAGAGAAATCACCTTTCCCTAGTTACTGCAGCAGGCCACCAACAGTCTGCTACTCATCCTTCATGTATCAGCATAATTTCGTAAGCAGCAACTTCCTTTCATTCAGCATCCTCTTCTAAATTAGTCATACAACAATAATACTGTTGCCAACATGTTTCAGGGAAGGAAGAAATCATATTTTCCTCCAAGAGACTGAAAACTTTTTGCAGTATTGACTGGAGTGGTTAATAATTTTTTTCCAAGCACTGCGTTATCACGGAGTCAGGTTACACCAACCGATAAAACTCAGTCACTGAAGTATCTGGAACTTTAAATCTTATATTCAGAAATAAAAAAAACTGCAGAAAACCCACATATCACATTGTGTCTATAGCAGACAAATTATCTGCATCTTAACGTAAGAATTTAAGAAATTCTTCACCCAGAGATTAAGAAGGTGAATAGCCTAACAGAGTCATCAACATTCTCAGTGAATCACTGGAAGTGTCAGAAGCATTCACAATCTACACACTGACACAAGCAACAGTTCACAGAGAATCTTGGGTTCACATAATTGGCTTTACAGAACAACTCCTCACATTCTGCTACTCTTTGGATTAAGCAGAGTTAAAACATTCCAGAGAGAAATTTATAGTGCAATCATGGGTTTGGGGGTGTGGGGTGTCATCTTAGATATCCTCATGAACTCAAGAGGAGCCAAGATATGTCTGTGTCATGTGTCTGAAAGGTTTCTGATACTACCAAAGAAAGAAACAAACCTGCAACAGACCTTTCTTGGAGGAAGAAATCCTGGGTTTCCATAAGCATCAGCACCTTGTTTAACTCTCTACAGATTCAGACTTGAATTCAGAGCCTGCTTTTATAACTCTAAAAGCACAAATAACTAACCAGTGATGCTTATTTATTAAAAGTTACAAAGCAAAAGAATTCAATCACCAATATCCAGTTTCTATAACATAAGGAGAGCAAGGCGACAGGAGGACAAAAAAAGAGAAAAAGGGACAACTTACCTGGATTAAAAGAAAGTCCTACCTCTGTCACTGTTCTATTTTATGATCAGGGGAGTGCGTAATATGGGTGTCATGAATCTGACAGTACAGAAGTTAGTGATGTCATTCCTAGTTGAGTGACACTCCCCAGTTTTACAGCCTTACACAAGTTCAACCATCAAACCTCTGAAGCCAGATTTTAAGCCATCTTTGTTTTAAAAATGGAAGGGTCTGGCTTAAAGTTTAAATGGTTTTAATATCCAAGTAATACTTATAGTTTAAGCTGCAATCAAGCAGTCCAAATCAGTTGACTTAGACTGTTGTTTGTTTACCTTCCAAGTATTAACAGAATGCAAAGCATGTTATCAAATACATCATCAGCAGTGAAACGTGACAAAACAAAATGAACAGGAAAAAACTACAAAGAAAATTTTCCCATATTTAAATCATTTAACTTAGCTACAGAAAATAGTATTAGGTAATTAGAGAAGAATTGTAAAGTGCTTGAAATCTAGAAGAAAGAAATTAAGACAGAAAAGCCTTCCAAACACAGTCACAAGAATTTGCCTTGAAAAGACTAAGAACTTGTTATTACATGTGCAGGTAAGCAAACAGCTACCCAGAATCAAAGTCACTAGAGGATCTCAAAAAAACGGGAAATTACACATCAGTTCTTCAAGCAAACACTTGAGTCGTATCTCTGTGTAGTCGATGATAAACTATGTGACTGAAGAATCTATGGCTCTGATGTCAACAAGACTTCTTAATAGAAAGTTACTTTAAAGCGCTGTTTGGTCTTTTATTGGAATCCCCATAGCTTGCATGCCTTCAACTTTTACTGATGCTTTTTATTTATATGCCATATTTTGAAAAAACAAACCCAACAAACTTAAATGGAAAAACATCTTTAGTAAGACTACTATTATGTAAGTTTTTCCATGTCAAAATTTTCTTGTTTTCATGTTTTAATCCAGCGTATACACCTGACATGACAGGTCACTTACTCTAAAAAAGGATACCAAACAATTAATAGCATCAACAGCTTTTAAAATCCACCCTCTTATTAATCAAGTATTTTGTTTAAGTAGGCTTGTCTGACTTTCATAAAGTTTTTATATGTCAAACTGAAGGTCACACCCAACAGCTGACCTTCCCTTAGGAACTGCTCCATATACATCCAGAGAAACTCCCCTATTTCCATGTTTCTCGTGCCAGAGAATCTGCTAATGATTAGGCTCGAGAAAGCTATGGTAAATTGTTCACAGGTACAGCAATTCTCACGTGGGTAGGCTTCTTGTAGCAAAAATAGATGACAGCTCCAGACACATTTAAATTGATTTTAATCCCTCACAAACATGTCATTCAGTCAATTCATCTGCTACAAAATACAAAACTTCACTCAATGCAGTGTGCCCTCCTCATTTTGAGTTGTGTGTACATTTGTTCTTTCCTTTGTTGCACTGAACATCATCTCAGGTTACTGTACCATTCCTGCCTTGATGGCAAGATGGACAATTACGCTAGAATTAAGAAAAAATTCAAGTCACCAAATGGTTACAGTAGGCTTACTTGAATTTCAATAGGAAATCTGTAATCATAGGCAGAAATTGGGAAGTTATGAAAAGAAGTTAATGGCACTTTGTGTCAGGAAGTGGCAATTACTACAGCATTCTGGACACAGCAAACTTCTCTAACTGGACAAACTACGTTCATATGTATAAATCTCAACTGGTAGATACAAAAGAAGGCAGCTAAAGTGACAGTTACAGGGCTCCAATTATCCTACCAAATATAACCAGGTACTGAATGTTGCAGCTGCTACTTAAGTTTCATGTTTACACAATCTTTATGAATAGTAATCTGAAAACACCAATTAAGAAAAAAAAATCCAGAAGTCACTAGTTGCTTTACTGAAGAACTGTATTCACAACCATATCAAATCTTTGTACCGGTCTTTAATTAAGCTTGTTCAGGGTGGTAGTTTTTCTTGAAAGGAGAAGGGAAATGGCATGTTTGAGCATGAAGTACTTACTGAAAGCAATGTGACATTCAAATACTTTGGAGAAGCCTCTAGCCTTAAACAAGACCAAAACCAACAAACTAAACCCGAATACTAGCTAATCTGTAACTAGCAAGAAGATAAATCAAACAGTCCTTCTCAGGCATGCTAAGACAGTGTCACAGAATCACCTGGCACTTCAAGCCTACAATGCATGTTTCTCCAAATGGAACTTCCACCATCTGCAGTGTACTCACACCTATCAACATACTATAGTTTTGCTTTTCTAGGGCCTGTGGGGAAAAGTACCCTTTAAGAATTCGGATACACTGAATGGACTCAGCAACAGAACAGGCTGCCCAGAGAGGTTGTGGAGTCTCACACACATTCAAAACCCACCTGGATGCTGTCTTGTGCCAACTGGCTGTAGGTGACCCTGTTCTGGCAGGGGGGTTGGACTAGATAATCTCCAGAGGTCCCTTCCAACCCTGACCATTCTGTGATTTTGTAATTAAGATTTTTATTATGTATATAAAGTAGTATCTCAAGCTGCCACAAAAGAATTACAGGATAAAAAGGCAAAGGGACAGCTAAATGGCAATAGTATCTTCCTCAAAATGATTTAAATACCTTCTCTTGCATATTTGCCTTCACAAAAAGGGAAGAGTTACATTTGACATGCTGGTACTACCAAAAAGGTAGAAGTAACCTACCACACCATCATGTAAACTGATTATCTGACACTAAATATTTTTCCCAATTAACAGTAGTCAACTACATACAATTATCACTATATGAAACTCAGTTCTCCTCTATGGGGAGAAAAATGATGAGCATTTTTTCCTAAGACAGCATTGTCTTTAACATTGCTTAGACATTAGGACAGCATTCCAAACTCAATGTCCTTATGAAATTAGATTATCATTGCTATTCATTAGTGCAAAGCTAGCCCATTAGCAAGGAATTAGTCAGGAATTACTAGTTTTAAGTGAAGGATAACTACATACAGAGGTTAGCACTAGGATAACCTAATTTAAGAGCAACTCTCTAGAGGAAATTAGGGAAAGGATAAAATGCCCCCCACACCTCTCATCCTACTTTCAGAAAAGCAAGTAATACCTCCTTTAATCAAGAATTCTTATACACAAGCAGATAGAAGTTGCCTGTGTTTCCATACTTCACATCAGTATCTATAGTTGCATCCAGCACTGCTACATGCTGCCAAAGCATAAGTTTCTCAAGGCAGCTTCTTCCCGGATCCCAACTGCAGCTCCTCTAACTTAAGCCTCTCTTTTCACAACCAATCACAATCTATTAATTTAGACACACACTCCCCAGTTTTACATTCATGATGTTTATATCTGGAGCTATTTATGTACCAAAATTATTTTTTTTCTTTTTGCTCTACAAGCAGCAAGTGCAACATTTCCAGTAGTGTTTATTTGCAGGAGTCAAATCTTTAAAAAAAAAAAAAAACCAAAAAACAAAACAGTAGAGACAGTATTCTAAAAATCCAAACGCCACTTGAGTTTGCAAACACAGACCTGTAATTATAATCGACACTTTTTAAAGTATATTATGGAGTATAACATCCTCTTCAATTGCTGAGAAAAAAATTGGAAAAGAGCTCCGTCACTCAAACACCTTACTACATGGGTCACTGACTGATAAAACACTTTTACAACATACGCAGTATGCCTTCTGGCATTCACACTAAGTTGTCTTGTATTTTCCTTTGAAACAGTAGTTTTTAAATCACCACTGCTATATTCACCTACAGCTATAGGTAAAACTTGTTCATACAATAACTCCATGGGCTTTCTTTGAAGTCACATTTGACAGAT
This sequence comes from Vanellus vanellus, assembly GCF_965231255.1. Lineage (NCBI taxonomy): Eukaryota > Metazoa > Chordata > Aves > Charadriiformes > Charadriidae > Vanellus > Vanellus vanellus. The sequence continues at coordinate 44,661,977 of NC_138905.1, forward strand.
AAGACCAAAGCCAGGTATACTGTGGATAAGGTATGACATTACAAATTGCAGGTAAAAATATGAAGAAGTTATTTCCCATAAAACCAAGTTTGAGGGCAGCTCAACTAAAACACAGGGCAATTGTGTACTTGTAAAATACTGAAAGAGGCCAATGACAAGTATATTACAAGTGTTAAGCACAAGAGCCACTAGACCTGTTAAATCTTCAGAGATGGGGGGAGTTGTTTTTCTTACTAAGCATGCAAATACCCGATAAGCACTGTGACACACAAGTATTAGCAACCAATACCACTGTTATACACATACAAGCGTAGCTACACAGAGGCACAAGTGCCAAGCATTTAGCTAGGTTGTCTGCAAGCAAGTAGAAAGTGAGTGACCAGAAAGCCACATCCAGAGATTCACAAAAACCCACTGACAGCCAGTGTTAGCACAACCCACCCTCTCTGCTCTGCTATACTCAGAAGCCAAGAAATTGATGTTACACAAAAAAATTTGAGAGATAAAGCATTAAACTTATTTTCCATTGAGAGATAAAGTGCGTAGTCCTCATGAAAAAAATCTTTATCATTAGGGCCTAAAATAATTCAAGTTGCAGTAGTTGAACAAAATAAGAGTGCTAGCAAATTGTGAAGTATGGCAAGCTTTCTAAAAGCATTGTTTTATATGGTTTGATAGAAATGAGATTATTGCTTAACAACAGGAGTCCCAATTTGGCCCACAGGCACAACGCTGTCACCCCAATCTTCACTTTTCACTTTGATTAAAACCTAAGGCAATTCATTTTTGCCCAAGTTCGCAGCAAGTTCAGCACCATGCTGGACTGACCTGAAAATATTTCCAAAGAACAGGTTAGTAAAACAAGTTTAAGAATTGTTGACTTTTTGTAACTATAAAAAAAAAAAAAACACAAACAACAAAACTTAATGCTGCAACAACAATAAGCAGCGTTACTTATTTTATAGAACACGGAAGGCAGTCAAAATTAAGACTGATCAAGGAGATAATACCAATAGCTTTGAATTTTTTCATCTCTGGGATGGGGGGCATACTTTTAGAAAACTGTCATTGATTTCATTAAGATTATTCACTTAATTAAGCCTACTCATTCAAGTGTAATTGCGTACATTCGTGAACATACTGCAAGCAACAACGCTTTTGTTAAAACTTGGGATGACATGCTTTGCAGCTTTAAAATAACAAGTTTTCCACTTCAGTAACAGAAGCATAGGTTTTCAATCAAGAACGCCATAGCAAATTTCAGGACATTAGTAAGCCAAAAGTTTCAAAGCCAGAAGTCCGAGACGGTATTTTGGTTTCAAAAGGGGCCCACAAGGATCCCAGATTTGACAGAGGAATGCAGCTTCTCAGTGAAAGCTTCATCCAAGTTAAAGTGTTTCAGAAGGTAGCATTGACCACACACAGACACCAGTGTACATGCTTGTCAGCTGTGTTCACCTTGTCACAAGATTAAGATATTGTTATTTCGCCTTAGACAAATACTCAAGTCAAATGTGAAATTTTAAGAGAAACACCATTAAGTTCATCCTGTAAGTTTGAAGCAGAACTATTAACAAACAGGTTTCATGTTGCTAACATTCATTTTAATCGTTCTGTGAAAGAACCAGAAAAATAACAGGAAAATTAAGTTCACATAAGAAGTGACATATTATATTTCAGATCCACAACACAAGGCCAAGACTTGTATGTAATCCCCTGATGTAGAAACCTCAAGTATGTATATAGAAGATACTTTGGTTACTCTTCTAGCTTCACTATCAGGATGGTAAAACAGCAACAGCAAAACTAAATAAATAACCCCAGAACTAAAACTTCCATAGTAATCACCACTGGCTGGCTAAGTGATCCTGTCAAAGCAAGCTGTCATAGCTTGAACTCAAGACCATGAATTACAATCGTAACACAGGAAAATAAATCAAAGTATATTTCAGACTGACTTAAAAAAAAAACCAAAAAGCAATAAAAAAATTTAGTGAGACTTGACCCTTGACAGAACATTTAAAGCTGGAACCATTTCTAACAACCACAGCTTACAGAACTTAGTATCAAAATAGATGGTTACATGCCAGTTATAGACCAAATGTAAAATTAAAGTATTCAGAAGTTACAGTAGTATAACAACTATTTACTCACAGCCTTGAAGGCAAACCTACTACTGTATGTAGGCCCAAAATGAGGCAGCATTTACTGGTCAATTTTTTTAAGGGTTTCACGCTCTTAAAGCCAACTCCACTCCTCACTCTATTTAACAGACCTTTAGAAGCCATTAGTCTACGAAATATATTGTTAATGGGGTAAGTGCTAACACCACTCAGGCATAAATGGGAAACAGTCTTGTTCAAAGCTTTCATCATATTGCTCTAATTTTGGTTGTGAATGAGTCGTCAAAGATTCAGTGTTTCCAGGATAAGCACAGTGACTGATTCAGTGTTCTCAAAAAACAGCTGAAACAGAAGAGCTGGGTACCAGGTCTTGTTTAAAAAGAAAAAAAAAAAAAAAATTAAAAAAATAATGCAGAAATGCTTCTCCCCTACCCCCAAGTACCCTGGTCATTTTTTGCCTTCTTGTTTTATCCTTACAGTCTTGAAATTACTAGAAAGGAAACAGCTGAGGAATGCTGCCACTCTTATGCCATGCTTTCCATTGACTGTCATTTCAGGAATGCATAAAGGAAAGTAAAGCAGCTTGGAATGTCTCCACCCATCCAGAAGCTGCCCAGCTCACCGACAGCTCCACTGCCTTGCAGCTGCATTCCACTTTGCATTTTTACAGTTGCCCAGATCAATGAAGAAAGATATATCGTTAAGCACCAATATAATATTTGTTAGGTAAATGTCCTCATATTTTGCATGTAGGACATGCATATACTCTATATTGATATTACAGTATGGCAGTAACAACGCATAATGTACAGTTTCTTGGTTGCAAGAGCCCCACAAGGGTGTACTCATGCTATAGCTGTCCAAAACTACCATCACATTCCTTTCACAGCGTATTAGTTTGTCTAAGTCTAACCCGTCTGAACATATTCTTGGATAAAATTTAAGTATTTGCTAGGAGACATGCATGTTCCTCAATTCCACATCCTGCCAGCCCAGCCTCGGGAGTCACAATTACACAGAAAGAGGCAAGCAGTTAGCTGGGCTCTCCATTTTTTAAGAAGATTTCAGGAAGTGTCCTACTAGCCCAAGTAACAACTTCGAGAAAGAGAGCAAGTGAGAGTTCAAGCAAAGGGATAAACGAGTAAAGAACTGGCCAAGAGCCTGTCAAACCATTGTTTCAACCAAAATTTAGCATATTAAGCCTGGAATACAGGCCCCCAGAAGACCTAAGTTGTATCTCTACTGATGATTTATAGTGACTGCTTCTGTTTCCTAGCCTCAGATTTAGCTAATAAACTGGTATTTGGTAAAAAAATAACACTCTTGCTATTATAATGCCAAAATCAAAAAGGCCTCAAATAAAGCGTGTTCACATCAGTTTTACTCATACACACAAGAGCACATCTCCTCTACCCTTACAAGGTGTTTTTGATGATTTATCATGAAAAAGTGTTTTAACAATACCAAGAATACATCATAATAAATAGAAAACCATAGATAAAGCTTTAATATAAAAGCAGCATTAATGCTGCTGTGAAATTCATAGCTATAGACCCGCAAAAATTGTCCCTGAACATTAGCTTTGCTGAATACTAAAGTTCTACCAGCTGAATTCATCCTTACATTGAAGGTAGAACTCTTCCTCCATGACTAGGTAAATTTAAGAAATCTGTCAATTACTCTAACACAGAAACTTGCTTTAAATACTTAAAGTAATTACTGTATGCTAGAATTCACTTGGATTGTTCTATTTGTGCACAAGAAATATCCATAGCAGTGAAAACTGCTGTGTAACCAGCCATAGAAATCACAGGTTCAAACTTGACAGACCATGAAGAGGCCAAGAGACACTTGGAGATAATAAATGTAAAAGGTGAAAACATTGTTACTTGTTTCTTTTATAAAACACCAAGCAGAACACAATTCTTTTGAATGCAGCATTTAAATTTCCACTATTAAACTTAAGTTTATATTATGAGGGATCGCATCTTTTTCTTCTTCTTGCCTTCATTTCAAAGGGTAAAAAAAAAATAAATCTTAGATGACAAGATCAGTAGGAAGTTAACAAGTACTTATTGTAAAATCTGAACCTAGCTACTGTAACTACGGAGAGAAAGATCTATGGCCCACACAAGAACCAACTCCTATTACAAAGGGGATTTTAAACAAATATGCCTCTGTAGTCTAATTACTGAGTGAAGTCAATCAACATTACACTTATTTCAGGACTCATTTTCTCTGTGCTTTGTTGTACAGACAGAGAATTAAAAAAAAAAATCAGGACAACATAATATAAGCTAAGCAAACTCCTCCAAAATTTGCAGTTGTGTATCATCTACAATGAGAGTATTAGGGGGCTCAGTGGATGGGAGGTTGTTTCCCCTCCAAACACTGAGATTTAAACATCAGGTTTGCAACCGAGTACAAACCTCTCCCAGAAATGAAGTTCTTTTACTTGACTTTCTTGAAAATTAAAAGGTTTACCATACACACCAGTATCTTCACTCTCCAAAAGAGGCAGTGCAGAAGTCATAGCTGGGAGGTTACTGAGATAGCTTTGAGCTATTTCATACCTTCCTTACCCTTGGCTGTTGGGTGCTGCTGCTATGATGCAAACACCCTAGAGATTTAAGACTGCAGCAACCTGTTCTTTGCTCTTATGACTTGACATGCTCTGCATGCTGTGGCCCCAGCTCAAATACATGACCTGTGTTATCATTTGTCAAAAAGGGTCCCGACAGTGCAGCCTTAATGCCCTCTATCAAGTTCTAAGGCAAAAGGATCTAGTGCTGGTAGATTTTACATCCCTTTTTCATCACTCCTTTCTGTTTGAAAGGGTGTCGTAACAAGGACAACAGTTGATGCCAACTGTAACGATACACTTTACCACATCAGGTACTACAAGCATGCCACCAGGAGTCCTGACAGAATTTTTCACATGAACTACTGCAGAAACTCCCACAAAGGAACATACTTCTTATCCAAGAAATAAATCCCATAGAACCCACAGGAAATATTAAGACTGCAGTAACTGTCCTTCATCAGTCAGAAAGAAAAAGTGTTCAGTGAAACACAGTTGTGAAGAGTTTCTCAGCATCTTAATTACTACTGAGGGATCAATGCAGCAGAGTCGTATGGCACTGGAATCAAATCAAAATTTCTGTTTAACACCGCATACCGCTATGCCTGCGAACTAATACATAACTATTACGTGGGTAAAACAGTCTCACCTTCATATTCAATCTAATACTTGAAAAGTTGCAGAGAAACACTCATATTTGCAACAGAGACATAGCCTTTGGGGAACTTTGCTTAATTAAACTGTACTTGCCCTGGACACAAAAGAGCACACGAATCCTTCATTAAGGGTAAGGAGCCGCTCTTGCTGTTCAGCCTTCACCAATGACAACACCTACAGTACTCAATGATCCCCATGCACAAACAGCCAAGACAATTTCCCTTATCTTACCTCCAAAGCAGCACCCTCCCCAGGAAGAAGCAAGATCAAGACAGCAGGACACACTCCTTTCATGCTGTGTGGTGGAATCAGGCCGCAGCACCCACCTTCCTCACCCAGAGAGAATGAGGCCAAAAACCAGGTTACCAACTCCTAAGGCTGAACAGCTTCAAAGAAAAAGGGGCAGCCAAAAAGCAGGCTGCATAAATTGCCATACCTAACCACAGCCTAATCTCAGCTGCTTTCTTTATCAGGAGCGTGCAGGTACTCCGCAGCGCACGCCCCACGCTCCCAGGGGAGCAGCGTGCACGGGAAATCCAGCCTTCCAGGAAACTGGACACATCACCGTCCCTCCCCACCACAGGCAGCCTTCCCATGGTGCTGTCCAGAAAGGGTGGGCTCCTCTTTCCTGTGCAAAGATCTATGTAACTTTTAGACTAACTACTCTCAGTCACTTCAGCAATAAATTCCAGAGCTAGCGAACCAAGTCCTCTTTCATGGAGGGCAGAGGAGAGGAAGAAAGTCCAAATTCTGAGGAAGGATAGGCGCTAAGCTTTCAGGATGACAGAACTGACTCCCACTCCGAATAAATATGCCTGCACTAGAAGGGACCAGGTTATATTGAAAACAGTATATAGTCTCTTCTTAACATGATTTCAGAATACACCACTCTTCCCCCTCGCTCTGCAGAAACTATTAATCAGTGAGGTCACAGCTCACCTTTGGGCTTCATTTTTCTCTCAAGTTCTCCTTACATTCAATTGTTAAGGCATATTAGAAAAGTTGCACTATCTCTAAGTTAGATCTCATCCTGCGTGACAACTGTCTGGGAAGGCGATATTTAAAAATAATCAACTTCATCCTCCACTAGATTAACAGAACAGATATCTATTGTAAATTTAAGGTCTAATTTAAAAGTAAGTTTTCTGGTCTAACAGATATATACACACAAAGTGTGTATAATGCAGGATATTGCAGCAGAATACATACTGCCCTGCTGCAATATCCTACACTGCATACATCTCCCATAGACAGAAAAACAGTATACCCAGTTTTGTCTTTTGTGCTGAAGGCCTAACCTGAACATATGCTAAAACAAGTTCTTAAAGAGAATGATATTTGAACCCAACATTGCATACAGGAATAATAATCATCATCTAATGACAGTTTCTTCCCCTTCTGCAAGATTTTTAACTCAAAGAAATTTAATTGACATGTCCTCAGACATGATGCACTCAAGTCTGCTCATTTATGTGCATGCAAATATAAAATGAAAATCACTTATTGGCAGTGTCAAGAGATGAAGAATACATATATACTGTTCCCCTTCCTCCTCTGAGCTATGAAGCTAATTCTAATTTTTTCTTTCCTGTATGCATTAAGAGAAACAACTGTACATAAAGCTTTCTGATGGTGATGGCATTCTACCCCACTGATATAGAAGTTCAGCTAATGGCTTTAGTAACAAAGCTTGATGCTCCATTAACGACCAGGCCTGAAGTTCACCAGATTTTCAGGCTTAATGCTTTTACCTCAGCACTTCCAACTACCTGGGCTGTGGAAAAGAAAACACAGCTTATGTCTCTTCCTATAACTGTCATATCTAGAAGGAAAAACAAAGGCTGAATAGTATATTAAATATTTAATTCTATTGCTATTTCAGACACGTGCATTTGTTCTTAATAACCACAAAATAGTTAGATGCAAGACAAAAAGGACGCAACGCAAAAAAGGTAGAGTCACTTTGTCTTTGCTGAGATAAATTTATTCCTGTGAAGCGGTAAAGCCTACATTGGATCTGACAGACAACACAAAAACCCCAACAACCAAACAAAAAAAAACACAAAGCAACAGCAAACCATGACAGTCAAACACAACAAGGCAGACTTCAACACAATTGACATCCGTCAGTCAAAACTGTCAGGAAGCATGACAAGTTTTTGAAGAGTTTCCTTTGGAAACAGATAGAGCTTTGTTCCACACCACAGCCAAATCTGATTAAATGAATTCATGTTATAGACCGCTTCATATATGATCTGCACCTTTTATATACCATATTAGAGGAAAATAAGACTGACTGATAATACCAAAGTGAAACCATTCAGAGTTGGTCATGAGCAGGGGTTTGCTATATGCTGCTTTTTTTTTTTTGTTAATAGTAACAGGCAACATGCATTTCCTGGACTGCCTCAAGAGAATTATAACTTCACAATTGATCTTATTTGCTTTTAATATCATAAAACCAGAAAAAGCTCTTCGGTATCACTCGAGGAGCGGGGGGGGAGGAGGAGAGTGAGCAAGAGTTTTAGCAGTGATGTAAATCTTTACCTCTGTTCCTTTAGACTTTGCCCTTCCAAACTGCAAGCTGACTACAGGTAAAAAGAAGGGGAGCATAAGCTCAGAATGATCTTGATGAAAGCTTTTTCATATATAGTATCAAAGACATTTTGAAAAAGCCATCTGGACTTCAAGAAGAGAGACAACACCATTCATCTCTCATTCTAACAATAGTTAAACCAAACGTCATCCTTTCCTACCAATCACTGGAGCACACTAACTTGTAGACCCAACAATCTAACCAGTTAAGGTATGACTTCTAATACAGAGCACTCCTGGAAGCATGAAGCAATCATAACTTGATTAGAGAAGGATAAATACATAAAACCTTGCTACTGCATGACAGGCTAGCCTGAAGTCAGGTAACCGTGCTGCAGTAACACGCTGACAGGCTTAACCACAACACACATTCATTCTTCCAGTTCAGTTCACAACTGAAACTAAACCAATACCCTTTACCGGGGAGCAAGTGACAACTTAAACACAGGAAATGGAGCAAAGAGTAGTAGAAATTTACATCTTATGTTCAGTAGGGGATTCTATCCAGCACTATGGGGCAACATGTATTTGTATGTATTTCCACCTCCTTGGAAAATCTATATGGGATAGGTAAAATACATTAAACAAAACAGAGGTGGTGAATTTAAGAAAAGCACTGTATAACAACAATGTCCTAATTACCTCACCTAACTATTTTTGGAAGGTTTCTACTTGATCAACCTACATCTCATAATCATTAAGATTATTTTTTTTCTAACTACTGAACAACTTCCAAACTTAAGAACAAGCAGCTAGCCTGTCAAAGGTTGTTTTTTTTGCTTTTGGAATATCCTGTGAATTAAATATTGTGTGGAAGCTTTTGGCCTTCGAGAGAAAGAAAAACTATTCAGGCAAACCCGCATTATCTCCGGATTGCCACAGCCTTTCCTTATTTGGCTAACGTTTTGAGATTCCAATCAGACTGCTATGAAGTTCAACATGCACAAAGCATCCATTTTGAGGGAACTTCACAGCCAGTTTCCCTTCCATCCCCCCCCCCCCTCCGCCCCAAGTGAAAGTTACCTTCCTCAGCACCAACCCCCCCTCCCACATACCCACACCAGAACAAAGCAATATGGATTCGGGGTTTTGTTTTGTTTTGTTTTTTTCTTTACTGCTCTCCAACGCACCAAAGGAAACTGGAAGAGCCCCGCTCCCCCTTAAAGTTCAGCTTTACACACTGCGGCAGAAGCCATCACTGAAGAAAGCAAGCACCCTGTTATTGATACACGTTTCTATATTAGGAACAAAACACTGTTTCCCCTTAGAAACCGGAGAAAAATAGACGGTCCGTCTCCCCGCCCGCCCGAGCGGGGTTTAATCTCCTCAACTGCTGCGAAACCGGGGAGACGGGGGGCAGCGGCAAACTGCTACCGGGATCCCGGGCAAGAGGCAGTCCAGGAGGGGGAGAGAAGCGGGAGGACGGCCGCCCCCCGGGGCCAGCCCGCCTCCTCACCTGCCGGCCGCCACCCCTCCGCCGGGGGGCACCTGTGCCGGCCGCCCCCCTCCCCCCCCCCCTTCCGCACCACACGGGGGTCCCCGCTCCCCCGTCCCTCCCTCCCGAGGGAGGCGCTGCCAACAGGGGAAACGAGGCGAGCGGGGAAAGCGAAAGAGGGTCAACGGCACCTCCTCCTCCCCACCGAAGGAAAGGCCCAGCCGCCCCCTTCCCACACCCGGCCTGCGGGGAAGGGGCGCAGCCCTCTCGCCCCCTCCAGCCCAGCCGGCCCGGGGGGCTCGGGCCGCTCCCCCGCGGCCCCCTCCGGTGGCCGCCACCGCTGCCGCCTCCCGCCCCGCGCTCCCGGCCCCTCCCCGCCCCGGCGGAGGGGAGAGCAGCCGCCTCCGGCCCCTTCCTCCTCCGCCTCCTCCCGGGGGGACGCTTGGCCGGCCGGCCTCGCCTCCCCCCCACCCCCCCCTTTCCCTGCCTGCCCAAGCCCCGGTCCCGCTGCCGCCGAGCTCGGCCAGGCCGCCCCCCTCCCACCCCGGGCCGGCGGGAACGGCTCCGCACCGACCTGGTGGAGCGCGGTGAGCCCGTCCACATTGGCGTAGTTGATGTCGGCGCCCCGCTCCAGCAGCCGCAGCACCTCCTCGGTGTCCCCGCTGGAGCAGGCGGCCAGGAAGACGGCGCCGTCGTCGAACTTCACCTTGGTCTTTTTGCGCTTGACCACGGGCGGCTCCAGGTCGGTCTCGGAGCCGATCCAGCGCTTCAGCTGCTCGTTCCGCTTCTGCTTGGCGTCCGCCATCTTCATACCCCGCTCCTGCCGGGCCCCCTTAGCTAACGCTGCACCGAGGATAGACTATATACCGCCAGTATCCCACAGCACACCGCGGCCCGCACTCGCCCTCGCTGGCTCACCCACCCAGATGGAGGGCGCAGGGCGGGAGGCAACAGGAGGGGCGGGGCGGCGGCGGCCGCCTCGTTAGCATAACCCCGCGAGATTTCCCGGCGGCGGGGCTGGGAGGAGCGGCGGCGACGGCGGGGGGGGAAATCGATGCGAGGGGGCGGGGGGCGGAGCGGACGGCGGAGGGCCGGGCGGGGGAGTGACGACGACGTCGCTGCCGCCGTCGCCGCTGCTGCCTGTGTTGTGCCCGGGGCGAGGCCGGCTCGGTTTGCCTCATCCCGGGCCGCTGAGTTCAAGAGTTCAGCCGAAGGGTCACCGGCTTCCCCTGCCCCGCCAATATGCCCCCCGCGACCGCAGGGGAAAAGCCGGGCCTAGAGGCGGGCGGTGGAGCGGGCCCGCGCGGCCCCCGCTGCCTGCCCGGGCCTCGCCTCAGGGGCGGCCGGGACACCGGCCTTCTCTCGGCTGCGGCCTGGGTCTGCCATCAAGGCTGGAGAAACGCACTCGGAAAGCAGTGAGGGCCTTGCCCATGAAACGGCCATCACCGAAGGGTGACCAGGGACGTCCATCTCCAGAAGGAAGTGTGTGGAGAGAGGGAACGGGATGGTTTATTGGGGCGCCTGGTCTAGGCCTTAAGCCTTTGGGCATGTGGCTCCTGGGGGCTTCTGCGGCAGGAAGCATGGTGCTCCTCCACCTCCGTGGGGCAGCTCAGTGAAAGGTGCTGCTGTCCCTGCCAGCCACCTTTGCATCCCATCCAACAGCATCGGCGTCTCTGCCTGCCAACAGGGCAAACACAGCTGCTCAGAGGAACGAAACTGGGCGACTTAGGGAGGATCCCCTATTTAGGGAGGTTAGATGTGTCCGCATTAGGGCAGCTTGCTGTACAAAAGCAACGTTGGCCATTTGCCCTGACACTTCTGTGTGGTGGTGGACAAATCGCTGTGCTTATTGTCCATTCTACCTAAAGTTCACTTCCATTATCTGAAAATCTGAGGTGGCGCATTCATCTTTTCTGTTGGGAGAAAACAAGTACTTACAAAGCATACAGCATTTGAAGGTACAAAGACTGAAATGTATTCATTCGGAGTTGTGACTTCTAGGAACCAGGCTATTATATGTAGTAAATTTTTTTTCCATGCATCGTATGTTTTCTTTAGCTAAAAGCAATATGTATTTTGTTTTAAATTGAATCCTCTCTGGGGATAAATGTGGTTTTAAACTTACTGGAAAAAAAGTTTTATTTTCGACTAATTATAGGAAACAAAGTATAGTTTGAGAGGGTCACCAAACATCATACACTTCAAATTTTGCATGGTTTGTTATTTTCTAATTATAATGTCTCTTACGGTGGGCAGTCTCACAGCCTACTCAGGCTTCTTATTTCCATTTTTATTGATGAAAACATCATCAGCATTTCGCAAGAAGTAGTAGTTGTAAGGTACCTGCGGCAATGTGTTGTTCTTGATGTCTTTCAGAACAGATTTTCATCTGGAGACGTTTGCATGGTATCCATCAGACTTACTCATACAGCAACGCACGAGATGCTATGCACTGACAATGGGCAGGCGCGGTGTGATTGTGAACAAAAGACATCTTGTAGTCAAGATGAAAGATTTGCTGTCTAAGTAGGTGGATGAACGATTACCCAGTGCCTAATTTATACCTTCCTGTTGACAGCCTGTGTGACTATCCAGAGGTACAGTTTAGGGTCCTGGGTTTGAATGTATGGCTGACTGCATAATGCACTTCAGAAGCAGTCTTTGCAGTTTTTATTACTCACACGGGTGGCTGACTTGTGATTTGGCATAGCACTGGTACCATTGGCCCAGTATGGATAGTTACCAGCTCGGAGCTTGGCTGCATCGACTGACTCAGGTCTAAGGAAGGGATTTGTGCAGGCTCCAGCCGCCTGCTGTGGTCTTGTTCTTGTGGGTAAACTTCCTTGGGGACAGACTCTCAATCCGGTGCCATTTCCTAAGAGGCTGAAAACTATAGCCCAGAAAAAGATAACACAAGAAAAAGCTGAGTCCTTCTTCCCCAGATGTCCCTGTTATTTTACATGTACCCTCCCCAACACACTGCTTCTCTCTCCTTCGCTCAGTTGTCTGTCTGAAAATTTGACTCTTCAAAGAAACCATATAGCTGAAGAATGCAATACACTGATTTCAGCAAGCACTATTTAAATCAAAGTAATGCAAAAAAACTACAAAGTAATTCTAGGCAAATGGATAGGCACTTACTCAAAATGCCCTCTGTTAGGAATTTCATTGTCATAGAGCATTTTTTTAGGTTTCCATCAGGAGACTTACCGACATCCTTGACTTCATTCCTCTAGCTCAGCTTTTTCCTTCTGGTCATGGATCCTCCTTTAACACCTTCAGCTTAACACCTTCAGCTCACTATCCTTGGCTTGCTAGTGAAATTTAGAGGTTCTCCAGCTCAGAAAGCACATCTCTTTCTGTTCTTAAGTATCTTAAAGTCTGGTTTTAAAGACCAGATCTAATACCTTCCTTTCTCTGAGGCATTTTTCATTGATTCAGCTCCAACTTTTCAGAGAACTTCAGCAAATATCTTTCCTTACTCTGCAGCTATTTGTATGTTCTACATTATTAACTTTATTTTTCCTTGACGTTTTAATTTTCATTTTTGGGGGGTTGCACCTCATTTGGGAGTTATGTTATGTTTGAACCTTGTTACAGACCCCACAGGCAACGTATAATTCATTCATGTGCAGCCAGCTGAAATTCAGTTATTCCATATATATGGGGTATATATGCCTTTCCCAGATAGCTGTGTGCTCTGCAGTAAGTTATATGTGGCCCTTGAATGTGATCTAGCAAAGCATATGGTCTTCCTTAAGGAAAAAGTAGGTCTGTCATTCACGTAAACTGGTTAATCTCTGCAATTGTTCACGTTTTTGGTATTCAACAAAATTCAGAACAAGAAGGGAATAATGATAAGAGGAGGAATAGTAATAATAATAATAATTCTTAACACTTGTTTTTAATTTCCATGTTTTTCCTATCTCATATCTCACATAAAAGTTCATCATTTCAATAGCAAAGGCATACTGGGCCATAATCTTTACTCTGTCCTACCTACAGTTTGTTGTAATTCGATTTCATTGTAAAATCAGTGTAGCTGAGAAGAGATGAGACCATCTACAGCCTCTAACTCAGTACTAACTGACATAAACATACAATTGCCAATAATATTTGCTGCTGATGTTCTTTTCCAATTATCTTACCTAAGCATGGAGGGTGAAATTCATCTGTGCTGAGGGTTAGAACAACCCCCATATATTAAAGCTCACTTTGAAGACCATATTGAAAGTGAGTGTAAAATTTGTCCTAAAACAGTCATTACTGCAATACAGTATCACAAGATTGAATTAGATAACTGCATAAGCATGCGTGTTTACAATAATAATAGTATGATAAGAACAGACACCATTTTAGGTATCTGATGTGTGCGACTTAAGGACAAAGTAGACGTAGTTTTATCACATTATTTTGATACATCTCTACCAGACTACCCAACACAATAAATGTGCGCTAAAATCCTTTGCGTGCATATAAATAGCACTAAAGGTGTTTGAATATGTCATTTTCCACATACAAATACGAGCACTGAATTCAGTAGGACTACTTTTCTCTAGAGATAACCATATAAACATTTGCAGAGATAGCATCTATGCATGTATGTATTTTCAGTTAATTTAATGGCAGGCTTCAAGTGATCAATAAAATGTTTTAACAATGAGATTGTTATCAATGTGCTTTCTGGGTTTCCATTTTTTCTTAAAAGCATTACAGCCATTGTTCAGAGCTATTTCACGCAGGCTTCTGGACCACAGAAGTACACAGATGAAGCTTTTGCACTACCCAAAATAGTCAGCTTCTGGGATGTAGAATTTTTGTTCTGACCTCCTAAGGATAATTGTTGTTTTGTCTTTCATCTTGAACAGCACCAGACACAGTGTGGCTTCTAAAAATTTTGTCCTAACATTTTTCTCTCGCCGGTGAAGAAAACTAATATATCAAAGTTAATTTTGTCAACTCCAGTTCTGGGAAAAATGGATAGTTTGAAGAGAGAGTGACAAATACCGTATATATTGACAGAAAACTTTCTAATAAATCTTCCAGATTTTTGTAAGAGTCGTGGATTTTAAAAGGAGAGGTAGAATAGGAAAATATAGAAGCTTTTTTCAATATGAAAAGACCATGACAGAGATGCTTATCTAAAGAATAAGCATTTATTTCATTTTTTTGTTTGACAGTCATAGTCCTTTCTATTTTTAAATCTGGTGTATTCTCTACTCTGATTGTGTGACAAACCCACACAAGTAACAGTGAAAACTCTGGTACGTTCCTTATCCAGAAAAAAGAGATAAGAAGACTATGCAGAAAGTTCTATGAAAATTTTAAAGTAAATTATGTAAGAATCAGACTTCTCGCTCTTTGATGTCTTCAGTTCTGAGTAGGATTCTTACACAGAGACCCCCCATTTCAAGGTGGGTTACTTTTTGATGCATAATCCTGAGTCACCAAAAGCAAAACTAAAACTACCATAGCAACCAGGGCATACATTTATAAATCGTGCAGTTCTGAATCAGATTTGCAATAGTGTATTCTTCCAGCATCTTTGATGAGCTTTACACAGATTGCTGTCTCCATATTCTTGGATGGCAATGCAAGCTAACATTTAAACTTGATTCACAGAGAGATTCTCTGACATACTTCTACGTGTACCCATCTGTTAAACGGGCATTCGTTCTACTGACAATTTCAATAGTGCATGGGTTAAGCTAAAAATAGTCGTCTTGGCTAGTAGAAAGCAACACCATGTCCTTTAGAAATAGGGAAATACACTTATTTATAAAATTGACTTTATAAAAGCATTCTTACTTTCACTTAAATTTAAGTTTTGCCTAGTCACTCCATGAAGATACAGAACTGAGCCGTATGTTGCGTAACAAAAATATAGGCACTCTGTTTCTTTTCAGTCTCTGCAGTCCTGGGAATGCGGCATGGATATGGGTGTAGACATGGTGTTAGACACTCTGCCGTGACAGTTGTCCATTTTGGCCTCGGGTTGCTGAGAACAAGTATCTTTGCTTTATTCTGCTGTCACAAAGGCTTTTATGAACCTCTGTTCAGCATTTCTGCACGTAAAGTGTTTCGTTTCCACTATTGTGTGTGGCTCGAGTCAAGGAGCATACTGTTGAAATGCACGATTTAATACTGAGGGGGAAGGGAATGACCTGTCCCTCTGAAATGCAGGCAAGATGTTCCCTGTGAGCTGCATTCTGAACATATCACAGCTGAGAAACATACTTCCAGGGCTGCAGGAGGACGATTTGGACAAAGAGAAATGAAAGACATCCTGCTCTAGCTTCTCACTCACAATGCAAAAATACACGGACACTCAAGGGTTATTGACAGCCATGATGCTTAGATTTCTGCCTTTCTGCTACCAGAAGGTATGTGAATTTCCTTTTTAAATATTTGGTTTTGTATATGAAAGTGTCCTATCTCTAACTTGGGGTTTAAAAATGCTAAAATCTGTGTGGCTTAACAATTGCCTTGGCTTGGATTTTGGGCATCTAGGAGTATGCCCTGCTGCTCATGGTGCCTACAGGCTCTATTTTTATGAGCCAGCAGGGCATATGACTTAACTGTGGCCTCACATCATGTTTAGCCTTAGCAATGTAGTAACATAAGTAATACACCTATTTCACTGACAAAAATAATGTCATCCTTTAGCCTAATGAGACAGCCATTAAAAGGAAAACCAAGTGGGTTTTTTTAAGAGAACTGGCTCCCGGAGTATAGTGATGCTTATTTATAAGAATATTCATAAAGACCTATTTCTCTGAATACAACAGAAACAAGCAACTGAAAGCAGTTTCCTCGCTCAGAAATCACATTTTCTAGGAGTTTACTGTCCTAATAAATACTTCCACTGACCTTCCTTTTCTGTCCCCTGTATTTGTTACTAGCCCTGTATTTGCTATGGAAAGTTACTTCTGTAGGTAACTCCTCAGGCTACAGCTTAACTGATGAGACTTCATCCCAAGCCATCAAGTGTCTCCTTTGGTGGCCTCCTATTGTTCCTTAACGCAAGGCCATAAAGAAATTGAATTGCTTCATCCTGTCGGTTCAAAAGAAGAGTGATTTAATTGAGACAATTAATCTGAGGCAACATTAATCTGCAGCACCACTAATGTAACTCTAAGGTACTCCAGAAGCTTTAATGTCTATATCGTGAATGCACAGAGATGTATACTTCAGAATCTTCTTAAATAGCTTCTGGTTTGACAGGCTTATGACTTTCAACCCTCATCTGATGAAATCACATTTCCTAACTGTTCCTAAATTGGTTTGCTGGCCTGCAATTCCCCAGTTCAGTCATCATGATAACTCAAAAGGTCTGATTGAGATGGGACCCATAAAAATCCTTTTCTTTTAGCAGGTGCTAAAGGTAACTCAAACCCAGCTTCTTCCCACTACAGCATTATTTAGTCATTTAGTGAAAGATAAGGAAAAGGCTGTAACATCTAGACCTTAGCCAAAATTTTTTCTTTCCCTAATCATTTTGGATTTATAACACAGCCTTCTCTTTGCCTGAGAGAAAGGCACCTCTTCCAGCATTTTCTCAAAGACCTAGGCTGAGGTTTCACTAGATAAGGGAGTCATTCAGGCAGGCTACTGCCACGGAAAGGGCCAGTCCTCCTGTCTTTGTACTGCCCATTCCCTACCCCCAGCTGCACAGGCACCATTCCCAACCTTTCCCCGGGCTTTGGTGTTCATTTGACACGTGAGTTGTCTACGCTGGCAGACTACTTCTTGGCTTGGCTAGTTTTCTGCTGGTCTAACAAACTGAGCAGACTCATCAAAGGGTGACAGAAGGCTTCCAAAATACATGGAAGTACATGACCAGGCCTGAGGAAGGACAGAGTCACTCACCTCAGAAGCAGGGAGACATTATGTAGGCTCAGCCATCACATGAAATCTCACCTGTAGTTCTAGCTGTGACCATTAAGTCATTATTTTTCCTCTCCGGGGAGGTTTCTTTAATGGTTTGGTGTCCTTTGGACCTGGATTCTGGCTTGTGGAATATAAATCTGCTAACTAGAGTAAGGCAAGCGAGCACTGCCAAGTTAATTCCCCAGGCTCCTTTACCCACCATTTTGTCTCCTTCGTGGAGGTAATGCATCTGTCTTTGTTTCACTTTCTGTTTGTTTCCACGTGGCAACTACCAAATAGGATTCTGTGCAAACACGGTAGTGAGTGGAGGGATAGATCACTTTCGTATTAAATAATAAAAATAACTTTCTCATTCTTGGCAGTCTTCATTTTAAAAAGCAACAATTTTGAGAGGACACACTTAGTACACACTCAGTCCTGGGAGTACAGCAACAGCGGCACGGAGCAAGCTGGGAGCCCAGCTGAAATGTGCCCCCCAGCCACAACCAGGCGATGTTGACGTTCATCTCCCATGTCCACCTGCCCCTTCCTCCCAGGCACGTTTGGGTCATGGTCACTTCCCAACATGCAACGCTGGTATAGCTACTTCTTTATGATTGTGAAACAGTCGTGGTGTACTTTTACTTCAAGCACTAACTGACAACTAAAACACTGATTTTGCCGAGATCAGACACTTGGCTCCAGGTTGTATTCAGCATTCCTTGATTTGTATTTTTATTTATGTGTATTTTGTTGCTCTATCCCTCGAATGGAACTCTCTCAAGAAAGTAAAAGCTGGTCCTAGAATAGTTCTACATCACCCTTATTTTAAGACAAATGGGTGGGTAAATAGACAGATGTGAAATGACATTATTTCAACTAGATTAATAACAGTAAAATTAACTTTCTACTTGCGTATATAATTATAGCTTAAAGATACAATTTAAAAATTGAATTGTTTTGATTATTTTTATTATTAACCACGACAATTATTTGTTTAGGACTGTGGGCTGATAGGTAGAATAACTAAGAGGAAGTTGGGACATTTCTGGCTCTGCATCTGAATCTTGATTTTACATGGGATAAATAACCCAAAGTTCTTAATTTTGCATTTCTGATCTCAGTTTGTATTTAAACCTCAGGAGCTGAATAAAGAATTTTGATCACATTAATTAGAAACTTTCTACTCCCAGTGTTCACAATTTCAGATTTAAAAGATTTGAATTAAAGCCTTAATAAAGATATAAAAGTCTGCTGGAGATACAGCACCCAATACTGCAGCTTCTTTTCCAGTGTGAATTTTGATTGAGAAAGGAGTGCTCTGAAAAAACACAAACACTCTTCTGTGTTAGAAAACACTAAAGTGATTTCTTTGCTAAAATGTCTGCATTACAATTCTGTGAGCTCCTATATTTAAAAAACTTAGGTTTTACATAATTTTGAAATTGTGCATAGTATTAAATCTTACAATCTTGATAAAATCACAGTGTTACTCCCAGAAAAATAAATAGCAAATGATTACTTCAAAAGGAGAAGGGTCTGGCCCTACTCTCTCATCATGTTGCATTTAGATAAGATTGGAGAAGAGGCCTAACTACTATAGAAAAGGAAACTATAAAAAATTAATAGCTTAAAGTACCATTTTAATATCTTCTTTCTGTAAAAATAGCTAACCCATACTTAAAATTCAAAATATATATCACTGCTTCTCTGCATTGCATATTTCAGGAGATCCTTACTTTCCAAGAGGCACCAGGCAGTTCCCCCGCACAAAATAGGAATATCCTGCAACTATATCCTGCATACAATCACTGTCATATAACACACTTCTCTGCAGCAGCAGTAAGTACAAAGGAAAACACATTTCTTAATATTTTATACCAAAAATATATGCAGTAGTTTTAATGACAAGTTCTTCTAGAAGTATAATAATTGTATAGGTGATACATGCATAGGTCACATTAGACATTTGTGCTATCTAGAGTACATCTAGATGCATTAATTTATTTTTATTTAAAACAGTCAAGGCGCGATTTCGGAACTCCTACTTGTTTTAGTGAGTTTGTGTTAGCTCTCGCTAATATGCCACTGAATCCCACTGGAGTTACTTATGGAAGTAAATGATTTCCAGTGTAAGTTCCAAAATATGAAATTTAATTATGTGTTAACTTATGATGGGGTTATATAACACACAGAGAATTTCCAGCCCGACTATTTATTCAGGTTAAACACATTATAGCCAGGTTAAACACATTATAGCAGATCTGGAATCACATTCCCCTGTTATATAACGTTCCCACAGATTCGCACTTAAGCTTTAGTAAGATGAGGATCAGGCCTCAAAGAAGCAATTACCCCACGCAGTCCTCATGCGTAGAGAGGTAAAGCTAAATATAACATAAAGAATGCCATTTGCCCATACAGTGTTAAATGAGCCCCATACCATAATCAAAACATGGTTAAACAAAACCAGGCAGTTACCTAGAAACAAGAGCACAAAAGTCTGTCTCTATCACATGCCTGAAAGCGTTTATGGTCAGATCCTGCCACTGTTGCTCACATTCTACAATATTTGTGAGTGGTCCCATTGAGGTACCGGGGTATCAGAAGTTATTTGGAAGTTAATAAATGCTTCATTTGCTTTTAAAATTGCCATAAAATAGGCGCCATTTAGATTTCAATATTTGCTTTAATGATTCCAGTGTACAGCGGCCTTGTTAGGTTTGTGTTACCTGGCTTGGGTACAAGCTATGCAAGCACAGAGCTCAGCCTAAGCTGCAAAATTCTGGTAGTCTAAATTAAATCTAGCCTAACTTAGTTTACACTTGAGCTTTGTGCAGCTCTGGGTGTGTTACTACCGGTAGCCAAGGTAGTTTTAAGGTAGCTCAAGCATGTCTTTGCGGCATCTTCTATTTCTGTTGATGTTTCAACTGCAGGCCGTGGAAGTTACACAGGATCAAATCATCAGCTGGTGTAAACTTATTGTAACTACACTGGATGAAGGCCTGAACTTCAAATTTTAGTACCTTAGGTCTAAGATTTGGGTTTCACTTATAGAAATACATATTTTGATCAACTCTACTGTAACAAATGGAGACACCTAATTCACAAAAGTATGCTTGAGACTAGAATTTGATTGATACCCAAATGTAATGAAATACAGTTGCTATGCCTCAGCTGAATGGCATGGTGAACATAGATAATGTTCTCAGGTAAACTAAAACCAGCATTTAGATGAGACAAGTATAGTAAAAATCTTTCTGCCTTGCCCCCCTCTGACCCACATGGTAGATTTCTGTCTGCCTGCGTGTCTTGAGGTATGCTGCTCAACATCTGGGCAAACATTTGAGACATCTACGCAGTGGGTCTCTATTTAGTATTTATATTTACTCTGTACCCTAAAAGTTAGTATAGGTTTAGCCAGTATGTCTAACTGGGCAAGTATAGACGGAGATGGATTCATTTTGTCTGTGCTCCAAGCTGCTGTGTATCTTGTCTGGAAATAAGAGAGCTCTTCCTTTCAGGTAATGTAGGTGGACGGCTCCTAGACCAAAGCCAGCTTGTTTCTGCCCAGCTTGGAGCACTAGCGAAACAAGCTGCTGTCTGTCTGCACCTGTCTGTGTAGACTGTTATGACGGGACATGGGTGTTGCAAACCTCATAGTGAGGCCCCGGGCTGGAGTCTGGGCGGAGGCAGGAGCCAGGTGATATAATTAAGGCAATCTGAAATCCAGAACCAGAGACGTCTAATACTCATTAGCCTAACTGAGCAAGGCAAGCATAAGGGTTGGAGGTAGGGTTTGGCACCAAGAAGCCAGGTAGCATGCACACATCTTGGCAAGAGCATAGCTAAACTTCAGATGGAGCCAGGAAACCAGGGGGTGCCATTCATGAGGAGGGTCCAGGAGAAGGAGCAGACTGAGCAGCAGCAAGGACCAGTGGCCTGGGCCAGGACTACGACTGAACAGGTGGCAGATGTGAGCTGGATCCTGACTGGTGAAATCAAAGATAACAACAGAGACCAGGCCTAGAGGCAAGGCAGAGAACAGCGTTCAAGCCACTGTACTTGTTCTCAGGACATCTTTTGTGCACACCCTATCTACCAACATCTAATGACATCTGTCTGCTGGCTATAACACCTGTTTTGGAAGCCGGGTCCACTTCCTGAGGGCACAGCACCCAATGACAGGCTGCGTGCAGGAAGAGTCATCGTCCCTGGCTAGTCATTGCATAGTCATACCTAGAAGGGACTGCATTTATTAATTTTAATGAAGTTAGAGCAGGACTGCAAGGGGATCTGTGGAACATTTGTTTCCACACAATATTAATCAATATAATGAGGTGCAATCGTGTAATCAGTCCCACTGAAACCTATAAGGCCTAGTAGGTATGCATATGCTTACATGTACACTTATTAAGTAAGCATGTACTTATTAAGGCCTCTACTTCAATATAAGCAGGAGCCTTAATTTTTAAGGGTATGAAAGGATGTAATAAACAGTGGAACTGGGCATTTCAGTACCCCTAGGGCTGAAGGTGGTGCAAGAAGACGGGTTAGTTTTTTGGCATGTGTGTCCGTCATTATAATAAAACATTTTGCTGCAGAGGTGTGTACATCTTGCACAGCACCTGTGAAATGACTGCCAGGAGATTAATGCTATATAAATTATGATATTTATATGAATCTGACCGAAGAAATGCAACAACCATTATGTCTGTAGCACCCATTGCTCTCGTGCAGTGTAACAGAACTGGATGCAAATCTTTTTCCCCTGGTGCATCTGCTTCTAGCTGGAAAGCTGTGAAGCTTACATATACATGCGAGAAGCTGGGCTTCCTCCAAAGTGTTGTTTGACACTATGCCAGCTTTTGGTCCTTCAAAAACAAAACGCTTGTGGCCTTTGCCATTTAGGCAGTGCACCAGTTCATCCCCAGCTTACCTTTAGACTTTTAAACTATTAGTAAGACTAATTACTGCCAGCAATGACATGGGTTTTTCAGGATGCGATGTTCTTACATAACTATAAATGTACATGAGAAAGCCTAAGTAAAGGGAATTAGCCTGCATGATGAATTATCCACATTTACTTGTTTCTGTCAGATACCCTCCTCAAACAGAATTTTTTTCTTCCAGTGACATACATTAGATTGTAAAATGGACTCTCAGTAACTTGTCTTCTGTATTTGTTGACAGTGATCTTTGTTCATTCCGGGGGAAAAAAAAAGCAACAATTTCTAATAATTTTCATATTTCTTCCACGTTAAATAAGGAAATGAAAAAGGTAATGTCACCTCTTACATTATGTTTGGGATATGCATCCAAAGCAAATCTGAGGTTTCCAGTGCTTTGTGTGTTTTCAGATGACTTTATCGTGTCCCAGTAAACAGATTGTAATTATGTATTATCCTTGCTCTAGCTGGAAGCTTTGGCAGGTCTTTTCTTTTTGAAGCAGTTGCTCTCCTGTTTGCTATTTATCAAGTGCAACCTAAAATTCTATTGCATCACATTTAAGAATCACATGGGTTTCTTATGAAATAATCATGTTTATTTTCAATTCCATGCTGTACAAAAATAATTGATTTTTCCATCATTTTATTGCATTAAAATGCATTAATTCAGTATTTTAATGCACTGTTACATTATACAGTATAGAGGTCCTAACTCTATTGACAGTAGGCATGGTTCTCTGTTGCTATGTGTTAGAGTGTTTCCACAGTCTGAATTCGGTCATCAAAGTCAGGTGATCAGAGTTGCCCTCCAGAAAGGTCTTTCTCTTTCCACTGACTATAGAGTCCAAGAAGACTGCTCTCCTAAGATGGGTGCCTGAAGTCAGACAGCATTAATATCCCCCACTTCATGCTCACTTAAACCGACAAAATGCAAGCACAAAGTGGAATGAAAGGACTGGGCTTCTGGTGAGATAATTTTAAACATTCCCATTACGTTTTCTTTGCATGCCTGTAAATGGCTGGACAGTGAATCAACCTCTTTCAATTACATCTCCGCCTGCAAAGAGTTTCATTGACTGTATGCAACTGATATCAGCCAAGGAAGCAGAATCCAAAGGCTCACCTTGCAGAGAACCATGTGTAAGAAGTAATTATTATTCACAACTGTAGCTACAGCTCTTGGATTTCCACAGCTTTCACTGTTGATCCCATGCTTTGTAGATCTGTTTTGGAAACGGGTTTCATTACAGAACCTGACTCCTCGTTCAATACTCAGTAGTCAGCTGCATGCTACCGTGCGTTAGCACCGTGGTCAGCAAGTAATCCAATGCAATAGGAGCAGATCAGCAGCTGGAAATGGCTGGTACTGAATCCTACATTTATGTTCTGTATGTATAGGCATCTTACCTTAGATCAGATTTACTGTGATGCTTGAACTGTTTATGGGTTTATATTGTGGGTGGTGCCTACCATACATGTGGTTCAAAATCCTTCTGCCCTAATTAGGCTTGGAGTGCAGTAGATATACTTTTGGAGTGAAAATTACAGTTTCACTTCCCCCAGAAAGAATATCTTTTCTATGCACCAAACCCACTCTGCAAACCAAGCCAACATGCAGTGAGTGGGGATGATCAGAGGATTCGCTTCAAATACTCGCTACTATTCTGAGCAAAAAACCTGCTGGAGGTGCAGCTCCTAGGTAATGGAGACTGTTCCTGCTCCACTGTAAATCAATGACCAAATCCTCAGCAGGATCAGGACCACTGCCTTTTATTAAAATGTACATAATATTACTGCACATCTGGGTGATGAACTCTGCTATTTAAGCCCTCCTAAAGCTTGTATTTAGACCAATAGCAATCAATTGGAGAGTTGCAGTTTTGCCCTTTTTTTAACTTTATTTTGTTATGTGACATTCATTTGTGTGTTGTGGATATAAACCAGCTATGCTGGGTCCTACATGTAGGAAGAAGAAATCAGTTTTCTTTTAAAGAACTGAAGATAGATGCTTGTTTTCATTTTTTAGAAGCAAATGAGGCATTACAGAAGTTACTATGAATATGTGAATGATACTAATCTAAAAACTTGTATTTCATTAAATATGCTCCTAATAAATCACCCTTAGGCTTCTTTTATTAGTAGTGTTTCAGAACAATTTGCTGCTGTCCCAAGGCATGAACCTTTGGGTCTGACAATGAGAGCATTTAATCTCCAGCTCACAACAGAGAGATCTGGCAACAAAAGTATGTGTTGATGCCATAGTGATGAATGATTTAAAAGAGGCTATTTAACTTGACTACTGATAAAATTTATTTTTCTGTAACTTCAAAATTTCAATGTCAATAATAAAAACACCTGATCCTCGTGCAGCATCTGTAACATTTGACAACGACTTTATGGAGGCTATCATGTCTATTAAATCCTTGGAAAGAGGCTTTAATTCAGGTTAAAATATACTACCTCAAAGGCTCTGCTTTTACAAAAAAATAAAAGAGTTTACTGAGAACTTCTAGAGAAGAGTAACAAAAGTAAAATGGAAGACACACAAAATGAGGTTAATTTTAAAATAATTTGAGTTAGTAGTATAGAGCATGTAAAATTTCTGAGGTTTTAGAAAATTCTGTCTAAACTAAGATAACCCAGACTCACAAAGTTTATTTAGAAACAGCATCCATATAATGAGTATAATTTAAGCAGTGTTCAGAAGCACTGGGGATGCTGTAAAATGAATCACAGTCTAGTTTTCTCTACCATATTTCCTTAGATAATATATATGAGGTGTTCAAGGAAGGTGTGATAAGAGTAATACCCTTTTTTGCTGGTAGTTAGTGTCCTATATCTGTTAAAATATTAATACTATATTAACTGGCAGGAGAGGAAGATCCTGCTTCAGACTATAGTGCATGGAGGTGCTTGCTCACTGCAGAGATTTGGATGTTTCTCTTTAGAAAGAGCTAGAGAAGTATTTTTGGTGTCTTTGGTATAACCAAGTCTTTCTAGCATTCCAAAGATGAGTTGTATTTCAGAGGGGTCTGTTAAGGAAAAAGTCTTTGGGTAAAAAAAAATTACTTAAAAAGAAACTACTGTTGAGGAGGTATTGTATATGCCATTAATGCAGAGAAGCTTCAATAGCTTCCATGGAGTTATGGCGATAGTGACTCAAAATGATTCAGCAATTGCTATTTCATAATAAGCGGAGATGAAGAATAATTAAAAAAAAAAAAAAAAGACCATTATTTTGGCTGGCTTCCATAGATTTAAATTTTAGCAAGTATTCCAGATGGGTCTGTGGAATTAAGTCTGTCTTTATTGAATGATGAAGACTCAAATTAAAGAAGGTTGCAAGAATTGCTATTATGTTGGTATGTCTTTGCTGATAATTAGTGTGGACTTCTTACTTGCCCTGAAAGCCAGACATAATCACTCTTCCAGCTCAGCCCTCTGATGCCTTCCAGCCCAGCCACTCTGTTGAACTGTGACATGAGACACACACTGCCTTTTCTTGTTTCGTAAACCAGTTCTTTGGCACTCAGGCATTCAGGGACCTAAAGAAAGGCATGGAAAAAATTCTGTCTGACTTGCATTGTTGAAGGAGATCCTTAAGGCTGATCCTGAGCAGTGGCTATATAAAATGAGATATGAAGACAGGTTTCCCGATAGATGGAATTAATGTAGCAAAGTCTGTAGGCTGTAGACTGCAAACAGTAGAAGCAGAAAGATATCTTGTCAATTTGATTGTCAGCAGCCTGTTTGCCTGCATAACTACAGTTTCTATGGTATGATGATGAGTAAAATTGGCATATTTTACAAGACATCATCAGAATAATGATGAATACTGCTAACATTTAGCAAATCTGATGTGGCTACTGTTGAATATAGGTAGGCAAGGTCTAGCCACCATGATTTTACCAGTAGAACTACCCTTGGTTTGGCATTTACTTCCATGTTGCAATATGAAGTCTGGTTGGTAAAATCTCAAATCTTTCCTGATTAAATAAAACTAGCTGACATGTATCCCTTTTGATCCTCTTCCATTAGTGCATGTCTGGATGCTGCATTAATCCTCAGTGAAAGCGGTCCTTCACCAATGATGCCTATGTTCCTACAACTAGGACTGTTCATGTTACTGACTGGAACTCCACAGCCCAAAGTCACAGCGATTACATCTCAAAGGCCTCCTTCCCCTCCATCATAATTCCCAGTGTGTTTTTAAAATGCCTCTTTCCCAGTACTACCACCTCTAAAGCATAAAGGTATGACTTGGTGCAGATCTAAAGAAAAAAAAATGCCATTCAAAGTCTAGCTCCTCGACTTTCTCAGGAAAGAAGCCCTGAACTTCCTCAGTCCATGTGGAGAAGTATCAGTGATAACCTTGGCTGCAGAACAACCCCAGGAATAATGATGAAACTCTGTCAGAATTATCACTCTGAAATATCCCATAGCACAGGTCCTCGATCCATTACAGTTTATTCCACTGACCCTTTGGCACCCTGACAAGCCAAATGTCAGCCAGAATCACAAGCAGAGTCAGTTATCTCATCACTGTTGACATCCAGCAGTCCACTGGTCACGTCATTCGTGTATTCATTATACTGGGATTTGCTGAACTGTCCTGAATGAGCCATCTAAAGCAAATTAAATGCTTCTAAGAGTATCTTTATGGAAAACTTTAAAGAGTTTTCTCATTTACGGTTTCTCATTGCTCATCAGACACTTCTCAGTGGCCTTTCTGTGCTATACTTGAAAAGCAAGTATAGAAACTTAACCAGAAGAAAGAAGAAATAGAAAAAAGGAGGGCATGATCTATAACTTGGTCAAGAGTGTGCAGAAGCTAAGAGATGAAGGGAGTATCTTTTCAAGAGAGGGCAGAAGAACCAGAAGCTGGTTCAGCAAGCATATAAGATGTTTTGCAGCCCTTCAAATACAAAAATAAAGTATTACAAAGCATCATGACACAAAAGAACCTAAAACTTACTTGCCAGAAGCTACAGTACTGTACGGATGGTTTTGTGACCTAGGTTATGGCCATCTTCTGCCCTGTGATAACATATTATGGACAAACCAGGTCTTTCCACTTGACCACAATGTACACTAAAGGGAATGATACTCTAATCTGTGATTCATGAAAGCATGGTCAGTACCTTGAATCTTCTTTGTTCATGGCTTAAATCTTCATAGAAATGTCTCTGTTTGCTATGATTTCTTATGTAGAACATGATTTACTTTGGCTTTCAAAACTGACATTCATTTAAAATCAGCAGTTCATTTAAAGTCTATATGCAAGCCAACTACAATGACACAAATTAGCACAAAGCAGATATTCCTCTGATTCTGACATACCGTCAAAGCATGCCCTTAAGGCCTTCTTCAGGTGCACATCTCCACAGTCTGCTCTGATAATTGCCTTTGTGTCTGGCATTTCAAAATCATCAGAGGTATTTCTGTCCTTACCCTCTTTTCTGGTAGCATTCTCCTGTTCACTTTACAAATATTCTGTAAAATGCAACATTGAAATATCACAACAAAATATTTTGGCTTAGTTAGATACAGTCTAATTATGAGGCGTTTCCAGTCTACAAATACACACTAAACAGTCATTTTGCATGGTAATGCAGGATGTTCAAGCTATGCTCACATCTTTCTTTGCATCCCAGCGGCTCCATGATGAATAGGAAAAATAGGTGGTTCCTCAGAAAGCTTAGTCTGGCAACAATACCAATGTGAATGTGCCAGTCTAGGACAATGTACCCCCTTAAGCTTCAAAAAGCTTAAAAAAAATCCTTTCATTCTGAAGACTTACCATGGATCTCCCCAACCAGTTGTGTTCACAGTAATGATATGTCCCCAGTGATCCAGTAACATTTTCACAACCCTGGCAAATTAGCTCTTCTTCTTTCATTGGCAAAGTAGAGAGCAGGCTGTGGGTGGCAAAGTTGTGATATTACTTCACTCTAAAGCACAATTTGGGAGGCAAATTGCATTCTGTTCCTCTGTTACTTTCCCTGTATTGCCCGTGGTCACAATACCAATGCAGGCTTGGTAGCTTCACAGTCTTGGATGAAATGCCTTAGATCTTCCAGCTTCCACATACTTGCTGAAAAAACAAAGAATAGTCCTCAGCAGTGTAAGTGTCATCTCTTTTTCCTCCATCAAAGCTCTCGTGATTCAGCGGATGCCAAGTTGGAGGGCTGGGGCTGAACTCTCCAAGAGAGTTCTCTTCCGTAGCCTCTCTCCTCCTGGTGATCGTCAAGGCTTATATGACAGTTCAGCCTCACTTCTTATTACTTGTTTTGCAATCCCTGAAGCTTTATTTTACCAAGTGTAGGTGTTGTTTTAATGCCAGTAACATTCAGGAACTAATTTATTGTCCACTACAGTTATTCTCACTGCTTTACAACCAGTCATTTTAGTAATTGATGAAACTCTGCAAATAATAAAAAAAAAAACAAAAACAAAAACAAAACAAAACCAAAACAAAACAACCCCCCCTGATGTTATGTCTCTAATACCAAAACATCTATTGACCTACATACCACCTGTTTTTCTATGCAAATTCATGAAGAGAATGAACCATGACAGGAAAAAGAATATGGATGTTACAGAGGAAATCCATAATAGAAGACAGGAGAAGAGAAGATTATAGGACACGTAGGCTGGTACGTAAGAACTTTTCCCCATAAGTCCCATCACAAACTGAAAAGAGGGATTTTGGACTCACAGCACGGTGCCAAGCTGCCCCCTGGGGCAGCACCGTGGGAGGCAGTGCGGCAAGGGACATGGGGGCACATCACCCCACAGGGTTCCCCGGGGAGGCCACCACGGGCGCAAGCACTGGTGAACAACCCAGTTTGTCCAAACTGAGGCGCTGGCAGCTGCGTGCCAGAGGTAGCCCCGGCGGGTAAACCTCCTTGTGCTGACATGAGCCCCAGTGTTTGAAAATCAGTCAACTATACATAGGTCCTGTTCGCTGTGCCTGAGAAGCCAAGCTCTGCCATAACAAAGAGAAGGTCTTAAAACCAGTACTTTTCTACAATATTCATATGGTTTCTCTCCAAAGTACATCTGCAACTGCAGCTTGCTCATACATGCAGTGTTGGCCTCGTAGGCCTCAGGGCAGAGTTAAGGCTGCATTTCAGAAGTGGATGTATTTCACCTCTGTACTTCCTACGTTTTAGGAGCGCGAGTTTCTGCCATTTTAATGATTCATTTCCTGCTTTTCAGAGATTTCATTCCTGCAAGGACAAGGCTGGTAGGTAACTCAGGGAGCGCTCTTCTCCCCAGCCAGGAGTTGTGCAGCTGCTGCTGACTGCCCCAAATGGCTACCACAGTCCAACTTCACCACTTGGAAAAGTGAATTTTTATATGGCTTAAGGTAATTTTTTATTGTAACATTTTCTTCTGGTGCAGTTTCTCTATGTGCTAAATTCAAAGCATATGTGATCAGCACAGGAACTGTCTGAGCCACAGTCTGACCTCCTATGTGCTTAAGAACATGCTAGCAAAACCAGTGATTTTCTAAACACGTATTTTGGGGGAGAGCGTAATTCTGAAAATCAAACTAAACTTAGCCATTTAAGCTTCTCCAGCATTAGCTAAATCAAATTTCGAGAGCAACAGGAATAAGAAAAGCTTTTTATTTCACTCAAAGTTGCCATTTTGAACAGTAAGTACCATTCTGTCTTTACAGAGATTATCAGTGCAACAGTTTTGAGTTTGAAGAGAATAAGTTCAGGCCACAGACTTCAAGAGGAATGGAAATCTTCTGAAAGTATTTAAATTACATCAATTTAAAATTGGCAATGAAAACATATTCAGAAGTCAAGATAATCTTTGTAAAACGTTAGAGCACCAACATATTTTACGATGCTTGTCCTGCAGTTAAAGAAAGTTTGTCACTTCTAACCAGAACCAGAAAGAAAGAATAAAAGCTGGTTTGCAGGAGACCTTCTGCTTGCAGAGGCAAATGTGGCAGCCATTATGCACTTAGCATTAATCACACTTTGTTTTGATCCTAGTTATGCTGAAGACCAGGATGTTGGCCAAGGCATTGGGGTAATTCCCCTTTTCTTTCCAAAATATGCCCTGAAATATTCAACTTCCAGAAACCCTAGTTCAATATCTTGTTTGAGAGATGAAGCCACTAATTGTTCAGACTTCTGCCCACAGCATCAGACAATGAGGTTTGAACGTGACCTCTCAGCCTAGGGGTGAGGGGGCCACAGCCTGAGCCACGCTGACACATGTCCCCACCGCTCTTGCTGCCCAACAGCCCTGCCTCCACTCTCAGTGCCTTCATGTGATGTCCATGATGTAGTACTTAGTCCTGCTCTTTATGGACTAAGTCTGCCACTTCTTTTTCTATACCATTACAAGAACAGCTTTTTAAAAGGTTAAAGACAGCACATTGCTCTAAGCCCACTGTTAAGAACTGGTGAAATGGATAAATAAATCATAATTAATCAAAGGGAAGAAAACAATTTTATAGTGGATATAGATAAATGCAAAGAAGTCTTTGCTGTTTTAAAATCATAACCCAGAAAATAAATTAATTGCTGAATGGGTAGAGCAATGTTTTGGTACATGATTAGACAGGCAGACTTCAAGAAACAAAAGGAATAAAAAGTTTATTGTATTGGTGGCTAAGAAGAACTTGCCTTTCATGTTATAGAAAGACCCCTAAGAAATTTTCTATAACGTATACCAGTCATTATCATTGTATAGCATATACCAGTCAACTGAAAATTGTTTCTATCTTAGCCGTCTCTAAAGCCGTATTACCCACCTATGTGGATAATTGTTTTCATGTTGTGTGAACAGAAAAAGATCAATCAAAAGATTGATCAATCTATGTTTGTATTTATCTTATGAAAGGGAAAAGATACAGTCAGTTAGATAGGATGGATGGATGGGTGGGTGGGTGGATGGATGGATGGATGGATGGTGGGCTAGACACACACACACACACACATATGCACACACACAGACAAGCACCCAAGAAGAATAACCAATAAAGAATGAATTTTGGACCTGAAGCTGGATGTGTCAGTAGGCCTTAGCGTACACTTAGTATATACTTTGACAGATTTAAAAAAAAAAGAGTTGGAATTGTGAGACAGAACATTCGTGATAGAAAATCCTTTTAAACTCTTAGGTTTGCATGTAGGGGCAAATGTTTTCCCTGGGGCAAAACCTGAACAAACAGAAGATGTGCAGGTGTCAGGGTGGGGCTACAATAATAATCCCCAAGGGCCATTGCATGTCTGTTCCACAAATACTATGTTTTTAGGATTAAAGATGGTTAAAAAACTTCTATCAAGATAAATTTCCTCCAAGAGAAAATGCCCTCTTGATAACAGACTTCTGTGAAAATGATCCATTTTTATTGATTTTTTTTTTTTAAGCTTGGTTTCAAAGGTAGTTTCAGCTAAAAAAAAATTTTCTGACCATCTTGACTCAAGAATTCACATCGCTGCAGACTGCCTGTGCAAGGCAGGGTGACCTTTAGAGCAGCATAGTCCCAGGCTGAGCTGTTTTCCCACCCCCTTCTGCTACACAAAGCCCTGGCTAAGACAGTGACAGTGCAAGTCTGGTTTAGCTCTGCTTGGCACCTGAAGTTGAGATCTGTGGAAAACGCTGATTTGAACTTGAGCTGTTATCCAGAGTTAGACTCCAAGTTACCTTGTTTTTCTTGCTATTTTAACCTGTTAGTTAAGTGAGCTTAGCTGTTAACAAGGCACTACTTCTTCCCCTGTAGATGTGCCGTAAACAGAGGATAGCAAGTTGCCCTCTCAATGACTGCACAATACTGTCACAGTCATGCAATTTCTTCCAAGGGAAATTAATTTTAGGAAAGCACTTAATGTATTTACATGCATCTTATAACATACTTTTGGCATGGAAACAAGGAGGAGCCAACATCTTATAACAAGCTCTTTGCTGACATAAATAAAATCACTAAAAAATTGAGAACTACTTCTTCAGTATGCCACTGAATGGACTCCTACAGACCCTCCCCTTTTGGAGTAAAAACTTATTTTGGAAACACATAGCAATATTTTTCTTCGTTACACTGCTGGTTACACATAACAATATTTTTCTTCGTTACACTGCTGCTACAGAGGTTTCTTTCTGCTGGAGGTTTCCTCCTACCTGTAACTGTCTTTCCTGAAGGACATCTGAGTGGACCTTCCACCATGAAGTTTACCTGAATGGCAGATGAGGGAGAGAGGTATCTCCACTGAAGAAAGCTATGGAGTTATTCAACAAAGTTGTAGTTAAAATGTAAGTTGTAGTTAAAATGCTATGAGGAAACTTTTAAGTAACAGCCATCAAGAAACCAGACTCACATTTTCCTGCAGCACTACTGAGGTCATAGAATCATAGAATCATAGAATCATAGAATCATAGAATTGTCTAGGTTGGAAGAGACCCTTGGGATCATCGAGTCCAACTATCTACCCTACTCTACAAAGTTCTCCCCTACACCATATCCCCCAACACCACATCTAAACGTCTCTTAAACACATCCAGGGATGGTGACTCAACCACCTCCCTGGGCAGTCTATTCCAATGCCCGACCACTCTTTCTGTGAAAAATTCTTTCCTAATGTTCAGTCTAAATCTGCCCTGTTGGAGCTTGAAGCCATTCCCTCTTGTTCTGTCAATGGATTTGTTTCAGATTTATGCTTATATGAAAGCAGACTCCTTTCACTTAAAAATGACATTCATATCCCTGATAAATATATATGAACAAAGATGTTTCATAATAAAGATCTCATGTAGGTAGCCGTGCCTTTATGTGAGAGCACCGGTCTTAACTGAAGATACAGAGGAATGCGCAAAGTTAGCTGCTCTTGCTTGCAGTGTTATAGGCCGTCCTAGAGCAAGGTCAGACTCGCAGTTATGCATTAGTATGATTTGTTATGAAAAGTGGCATTTAAATATTTAAATGTACCAGGTCCTATGTGTTTAATTTCATTGTTTAATCATTGCATAGTTTCCCAACTAAGTAGTAGCTGGCACAGAGCGGTGGGCTGCTCTTTATGTGCTGCTGCGGCTTTCCAGAGCCTTGCAGTGTTGGTGAGACTTTTCAGCCATACGTTATTCCTTTTTTGCTCTTGAAGCTCTACATCAAGATATACGGGATATTAGCAAGCTTTTCTTCTGCAGAACGTGGTAAAAAAGATCCCTGTATATATTCAGCAGTACCTATACAGAAATCCTTGCTCTTCTAGATTGCAGCTATAAATCCATAGTTAATGTATCATGCCAAGAGTGAAGCCCACAATACATGTATATCCTACTAAAAATAACAGGAGTTGCATATGTATAAATGCCTTGCACCATGCTAAAGATGCATTTGGAGGCATTTAAACAACATTTATCAGGTTGTAGTTACTGTATAAGATAGTCGGCTACAGCAAAAACCATAGATGGCATCCTAGCTGTCTTCTTGTATACGCTAACAAACCTTTCTAACATCACATGTTTTATACAAAATAGGCATCCTTACTGAAGGAATGGGATTGCCTGCTAAGGATTACGGCCATGCAGATGTCCAATTTAAACACACAGAAGATTAAACAATTGAGATAAAAATGTAAAACCAGAAATGTTTATATTAATATTGCTGAGCACCAAAAGCATAATAAAGTGAAGTCATAGATGCTCCCACATTTAAGTTTACTATGAAGTTTACAAAAAAAGCTTCAAGCTGGAGGGATGTGAGGACCAAATAAATTGAAGCAGAGGGAAAAGACAGAACATGATTCAAGACAGAGACAAGAAAAGAAAGTCAAACGTCATAATGCAAACACGTAACAAGCCTTTGGAAATAATCGACTTGAAAATCTGTGCTAAGCAGTGGGAGTTTGAATATTTATTCATATATTTATTTCTATTCCTGCTTTCCTTACATGCCCAGTGAGAGACTGTTCCACAGGCCTTCTTCCGCTGGAGCTGGACATACAGGTGCTGAGACAATGTAGGGTACGTATCTCTGTGTGTTTGCATGTGTGGGTTTGTGTACGAGTAGTGCTTACCCTGGAAAGAGCTCCTAAGCAAGCTCTCTTTTCTCCCAAGAAGGTTACTCTAGCTTTCCAGAGGAAAATCTGAAAAAAACCCCAAACAACCAACCCGCCCTGAAATCCAACCCCCCTTGTGCCCTGTGTTTTGGATAACTCCTCATTGGCATAGTGGTGCACACTAAATTTATTCTTGCAGTATTGGCATTTGCCCATCTTAGAATGGGTGCATGCATTTGGCTAATAAAAGGGATATTAAAAAACCTAATTAATTAATAATTTCAAATGTGCTCCTAAAACTTACATAAATTTATGTTGTGATTCTGTCTCCAACATTCCCTTGGTTTATGTCACCACAAAAGCCCCCACGAGGCATTAAAGGCATCTTATGCACAGTTCACATAAGGACAAGTCCTTTTCTTCCCTCCCAGTGAGTCCTTGATTGCACTGTAACTAATGCAGCCTGCTGAATAGTTTTCTATAAACTCTGTGCACAGGCACAAGATTTGGGTAGGGCCAGGACTTGTTTTCCCACAAAAGTTGTGGGTTTGTTAGTTGATACAAGCCAGATTAAAGTAGGGGTTAGACTGTCCGCAGATATGTCAATTAAAAAAACATCTTGAGCACAATTTGTTGTTAAACCGGTACATATCTTGACTGAACTGGCCTCCGGCTTTGGCTTTGTGAGAGAGTGTTTATGCAGAGAGAGAGTTCTTTGCAAAGCCATGCACATAGGCATATACAAACTTAGATGGAATGGAATTTATTTTTATCTGGGAAGATGGAGCTGCCCTGTGAGTGCACAGCAACACGGTTCCAGCCGCATCAGGCACACGTGCAGGTGGCATTCATGGGGAGCCACTCTGCCCCTACTTGCATTGAAAATGCACCATTGGAACGTATACCTAATAAATTTACTCATACTGGCTACCACATGGATAACATAAATAGCATAAAATCTTTTTTTTTTTTTTACGTAAAACAGGCTGTTATTAAACATCTCACAAACTATGCTTGCAGCTGGTGTATTCAGCTACTGTGAAGCCAACCTTTGTTTTGGCACTGGCCTCTTCTGTGCCTAAGAATTAAAAGTATACGGTCATAGAAAACAATGTCAGTAAAATGATGTTTCATTATTATCCATGTTCTCTTCAAAACCAGCATAAAAAGTATTAACAAAACGCAAGCTGTCCGGCCCCTGGTGACCTAGCGGTCCCTGTATCCTGCAAAGATCGTCCCCAGAAACATTCTTTCGAAGACGGAGGGTTCTGCTTTAGATTAGATTGCCTAGTCCTGGAGCTCACAACAGCCCTACTGAAAACAATTAAGTAATTTATACTTAGAAGCAACTGTGACCTTATCCAGACAAATACCTTCCCATTATTAGAACAAAAGAGACAGTATGTTATTTCGCTTTCTCTAATATTATCTACTATAGTGGTATTTTTTAAACGATGGGAAATCAACTGAAAAATAATGTGTTGTCTAGCAACAAAGAAAACAGACACAAACAAAAAAGAAACAGAGTGATAATTCTGCTTTTGATATGGTATATGTCTACCTTCAGGTAAGCTCAGTAAAACAAAACCAACAAACAAGTTAAAATGAACTGGCAAATCAAGCTCCCAACAGTGAATTGATACCAGGGCTCTAGGTCAGTCCAAGCATTGTGTTTGTTTTTTGTTTTTTATTTCAAAAGCATCTGAGATCCATTAAGTTCTTCTAAGGATATTTAACTTTATAATTCAATCTTTTAAATTTAATCATTACCTTACAGAACAAACATCCATCATTTTCGCCTTCAGCCAATTTTTGCTCATGAATGAAAAGACTTTAACTTTTCAATTTTATCTAAGCCGCATTATGAAAAACAGTCATCCCAGAATCAGGGATGTCCTGATGAGTTTTGTGGTTTTCTGCAAAACTTAGTCTTTGTATAGAAATATGTAATATGCTAAATAACACAAGCAAGCTATTAAAAACAATGCTGATATAAACAAGTCCCACATTTAACTTTGCAAGACATAAATAGAAAAAATGATGAAAGAAGGGAAAAAATAACTATGTTGAAAAATACAAGGATCGGTTCAGATCCACTGAAGTCAGTGGTGGTTATAGCCATATTACTGAAAGGAAAGTGTGAAGGCCGAGATGAAAGACCTACTGTAGTGTCAGGTCCACACTGCTCACTCACTGGTGCACTCCTGGAGATACCTATATGTTATGTTTGAAGGAAGCCATCAGCTATGCCCCATGCTTTAAATTATACTCAAGCATGTTCTTTTCTGCAATGTAGAGAAGCCCTACTTCTGCTTGGCTCGGCCACCTCCAAGCACCTGTCTGCCATTGCAGTGGTCCCTACTGGACAGGAAGGATGGTTCAGATTGACAGCTAGCGTGGTCCCAACGTGCACTGACTGCTGCAGCATCAGGTGGGATTGCTCGGCAGGCCAAACCCAGGCCTCTGAGGATGGTGTGAACACACAGAGCTAGTTCTTGGGCACCTCTGAATTACAGGAAGCTCCTGAGACAATGCAGAGACAGTATAAAAATATGTATGTGTTGTCCTCGGTGAGGGGTGGATTTGAGACACAGAACTCTATTGAGTGAGGAAGAGTAGTGCCACTTTGATCTTTTTGGGTGACCTCATGGTTGTTTTGAAGGTACAGTGAATGCAGGAAGGGCACATACCAACCTCCATCCCCCTCCCCTGCTCCCACACACATGTACAAGTACATATGCAGAAAACAAGAAAAATATTCGGAAAAGCAACAAGGAAGGATTCTTCTGCATGTTTGCACCACAGCTTCCATAGGGGTGGAGTGAGCTCCGACTAAACGAGCACTGGAGAGACTTGGCCTTGCTATGTTCAATTCTGGAGCATGCCCAGCACACAGGGTGAGCAGCACTTGCTCTTGCACCTTTGTTACAGAACTATACCTGAATGAGACCTTTCAGGCTGAGGAGAAAACGTTCAGTGCTCACACCAAACCCCTCTAACTTGCTGAATTTTTACTTAGCCAAGACATTTAGCAGCACTTCAAGTTTTGGGAAAAAAATGGCAAGGGACATCAATCACCTGAAATCATTATTTTTTGCACGAGCACCTCAGATTGTCTCTCTTAGTCTTAGGAATACATTATGTTGAAATAAATTCATGACATACTAGGAGAAAATAATATTTTCACCTATGATTTCATTTGTTTCACCAATATGTTGTCATACCATATACTCATCTACAACATATAGACCTGGTGAAAATGTGTCAAGAAAGCTGCACAGACATCTAAATAGATATTCAGAGAATTAAAAATAATTCAAAAAAATTAAATAAACTGTCATTGACCATGCCTTTTTTGAAATTCCTTGTCAGTCAAGGTGTTGTTTGCAGCTGCGTAATCCCCATATTAAAAGAAACAATACTAGCAAATTGTACCCAGCCAATTACGAATGTCACTGGTGCCTCATCTAAAATGGCAGTAACAGCCGTCTAAAAATCTTGTAACTATCTAAATGGTAAACAGGAGTACTTTGAAGACCTAACATTGTCTTTGAAAAAGAAACATATTTGAGCTGTGAAAGTGTTTCTGTTGCAAGCAGGGCATGTCAGAAATAACTGGTGAATGGAACAAGTTGTATCATTGGTACTTGCAGTGTGGGATTTGGCATCCCCATACAATACCCTTCAGTCAGAACTAAATCCACGACTTGTACTGTTTACCCTATGTCTTGAGATTCCCAATTTGCCTATTCTGCAACTGCTAGGACAGTTGCTGAAAACAGTATTTTTCAGCGTGCTGCAACTGAACTGTGAAATGGAGGTCAGAGGATGGATTAAAAGATGCGGTAGCAATGTTAGTGACTTCCTTTCTCTTATTGAAGCTAATGACACAGGCTGCTCTGGTACATCATGATCAGAGTTAATGACTTGTTTCATGCTGTTGCAACCAACTAGCATAACGAACGAATGCAAAGCATCTGAGACAGTTAGGAGGTGGATCATGTGCATGTTTCCAATTTCACCAATTTGTTGTGCTCCAATGTTTTTTTTTCACAGCATCTTTTTTTACATGCAGAAAGCCATAGATGATGCCACTAAGGATCTTCCTGATTTTGTAAAACAAAGAATATATTTATTAGAGGCAGAACAATTAATTCCATTTTTTATCTTGCCAGTGTGAAACAAATGTGATTATGATGATGATCAAAAAACATTCAGTTCCTCACTCTGGTGATTAACATATAAAGACACTGTTCATATTGCTTTTCAGCTATATTATTTAGGTTCCAAGGTAACTCATACGCTATCATTTTCAGATAGGCAACCTAACCAGGACACTAAATGCCAAGGCCTCATATCTGTCCTTACTGAATTTAGCAACTATTTAAGCAATAATTTAGCACTTTTTATCTAGAGGCTAAAAAATTATTATTGCAAAGAAAAGTCAGCTAGCTTGAAAACAGAAATTATAATAGTCCATATTGCTGTAACCTACATATCTACAGTAAAATTTAATTTTGCTTTTGTCATAGCAAAATATAAGTATTTGTCAAAAGCAAGCCCAAACAGGAGATATCACAGTCTGTCCCTGTGCATCCTCAGAGGATAGCAAAGCAAGGAGTAAGGAATAGCATCCCCTGTGGAATTGTCGAGAATAATTTGTCTATCTAATTTCCTTTATAACAAGGTAATGGGCCCTGCAGACTGAAGATTGAGTCAATGAAGCAGAAAATAAATTCATCAGAAGAACATAAGAGAAGAGGAATAACGAGGTTGGGTCAGACCAAAGAGTCCACTTAGTCCAATATCCTGTCTCTGACAATGGCCAAAGCAGTTGTTTATGGAAGAATATAAAACCAGGGCAAACACATAACGATGATTCCTTGGAATATTCTTAATTTTCCCAGCACTTCATGGGTCAGGGATTAGATGAGCAAGAGGTAATATCTTTATCTCCTCTTCTTTAGTGATTTCTTTCTTCCAGAAATGCATCTAATTGTTTTAGTTTTTTTGAAGCCATCTAATCTCTTGGCAATTACAACATCCTGTTGTAGATTGTGTGAAAAAGTATTTCCTTTTGTCTTCTTTATGTCTCATTATTTGAGTCCCCTCTGTTTCTTGTGTTATGTTGAATGATAATTTTCTGCTTGCCTTCTCCACACCTCTCATGTTAATATAGATTATTGTATTCACCCCCAGCATCTTTCCTCAAACTCAGCTCTTTGACTTCTTCTTATATGGAAACTGTTCCATGCCTTTCATCTCTCTTTTTGGTCAGCGTGTAACTGTTTCAGTTCTAAAATATCCTTCCTGAGGTAGATGAAGGGGATGATTCAAGATGTGGGTACACCATGGATTTAAACTGTAGCATAACGGCATTTTCTTAATTTGTTTTAAGCTTCCTTCCCTTTGTTCGCTTTTTTGTACTCACTTGCTTGACTGCCACTGAGCTCACGTTTTCATAGAACCATCTAATATAACTCCAAGTTCTCTAGAGATTACTAGGCCATAATATTGAGTCACTGTGCATATAAAATGTCTGGTTTTCCTCCTGTGCATCATTTTACATTTATTAACATCATCTACCATTTTATTGTGCAAGAACACAGTGTCACTAGATCCTCTTTAACTCTTTGCAGGTAGTTTTTCTTTTACTACCCCGACTAATTTTAGTCAGGAAACTTTGTCACCTTATTCTCTTTCCTTTTCAAGGTCATATATAAATATATTTCACAACAGAAGTCCTAGCACTGATCCCTGTGGAAAACCATTGGTGAACTCTGTTGTAAAAGCTCGACATTTATTTCTATTCATGGTTTCCTATATTTTAACCCATTATTAACATATAGGAATAGAGAGTTTAGTTTCTTTAAGAGTTTTTGTGAGGAGCTTTGTTAATACCTTTTGTAACAAATTAGAGCCTCTCCTGGACACATATTGAGTGAGGCCTTCAGAGAACACCAAAAGACTTCTGAGGTATGAATTCCCTGTGCAAAAGTTGTTGTATTTGCCCATTGACTTGATTCTAATTTTTGCCTTTTCATGTTTATGCAGTTCAGGAATGAGACATAAAAGTATATGGCTCCATCCACTCTGGAACCTATTCAGCCATTGATTATTTACCAATTTATATTTTTTGGAATGGTGAGCAACTGTTGAGGCAGCAATTTTGCAGGAAAGGAACTAGAAATTATGTTGAGCTAGAGACTAAACAATGCCTAGCTATTACAGAAAAAAAAGGAAAATAGCAAACCAAGATGTATAAACACAAAATAAAATCTATGGCTGTGTTCTGCTCGGCACAGGCATGGCCTCAGCTAGAGCTCTGCGTTCAGTGTGTTGACTCTGTGTTCAGTTTTTGTACCCTTGGAGAATTGGACTTAGAACAATAAAATCTTTTTAGATTTCCAAAAGATCACAGTCTAGGAGTAAAACTGAATCTATTGATATTGTTAACCTAAAAAGATATAAGAAGATGATGGTAACGGTCTTCAGTACATAAAAAAAAGTTGCTAAAAAGGAGATAAATCCAATGCATAAGAGAAAAGGTAGTCAACGAGAAAAATTCAGGTTTGGTATTAGAAAAATACCTAATGTTTTCAAACATGACTCTTTGCTGTTCAGGGTACGATAAACAAACTAGGATGGGACCTATAACTGTGTACGTACAGTATTATGGAGCTCAGCATCGGCTAAGTTATCTAGTGTCATTACAAGCTTGCATATATTCAAGAAAGAACCGAGAAAATAAGCCATAAAAATGATTTTGTTCCCAGAAAAATAGAATTTATTGTCCACAGGCAATCCAGTGGAGAACATCTCCCAGTGAGATTATTCAAATACATTTTGGAAAAGACTGAAATGAAAATGTAGCAGGCTGAATATGCCTAAGGTTCCCAGAGAACAGGTCAGCTCCGCAAGTCATACCCAGTGCACTATTGAGCCTCAGGACCATGCCGGCAGAAGACGCAATTTGTTGATCTCAGTGATGATCATTTTATGAGTGGGAAATGGTACAAGTAGAATGTGCAAAAATATTTTTTTACAAGTTGCTCCAAGGAACATAA
This sequence comes from Vanellus vanellus, assembly GCF_965231255.1. Lineage (NCBI taxonomy): Eukaryota > Metazoa > Chordata > Aves > Charadriiformes > Charadriidae > Vanellus > Vanellus vanellus. The sequence continues at coordinate 44,703,276 of NC_138905.1, forward strand.
GAAACCAAACGATGTTCCTTGCTTTACTACAGTATGGTCCTTGCACAAGAAAGGTCCTATTATTATGGCATGTTGTTTATCATCTCTGTACTGAATGAGAAAGTTAAAAGTTTAATTTCTTCTCTCCAGAAACATAATCCTAGAAACAATACAAGTCTTTAAGCCTGTCTTATTCTCTCCCTCCTGAAGAGTGGCCTCGTGGCACCTGCTGAGAGCCGTTAGATTTCAGTGCTGGTTCAGAGCCCACCGCTGCCCCTGCCCATGGTGGCAGAGAACTTGCTGCTGTAAATGGATTCAGCAATGCAAAGATCATGGGAAGCTTTGCTTGCTGTATCCCTTTGTTTTTAATTTCCCCCCTAAGGGCAATTTGTTCCAATTAGTGTCTCAGCTAGCAATTATTGCTGCACAGTGCTCTGACTTATTTCTGTCTGAACGAGCTGACTCAAAATCAGAGAATCTCACGTGTGACGTAATATATACCCTGGCCTACTGCCCTTGTCATAAAGAAGATCCCTCAGCAGGACTCATGGCAACACTCTCTGGAAAAGGTCTTTCCTCACCATCAAACTTGGTTCTCTCGTCCGCAGATACATGGGTATCATTTCAAACGACAGCCTTCCTTTGCTGTAAGAGTATGTGTACCTAATGCACGTGAACAAAACAACCCGCCGCAAATGTGTATGAATGATTTTTTGTTGTTGTTACCGCTTTGTCTGTCCTGGGTGCTGACCCCTCCTCCCAGATGGGTCTCTCACCAGCTCCTGGAGGGACCACGGTGCCGAGCACAGCACATGGACGTAAGAGTCTCACTCACAGCATGGACCTGCTCCTCTTGTTCTGTCCTGTTTTCCTAAGGACAAACCCACCCCAAAGTTATGTAATACCTGGTTTTGTGACATATTTAAAAATCAAGATGCATCGGTACACACAGCTATTTCACCCGAAAAGCTTCCTGTGAACATGAAATTTTAATGGTGTAATGGAGAAAGAGTCTTGCCAGAATTTTATGTGACGTGTTTCACTTTTCTAACATTGGACAGTTTATTTAAAGGAAGAGGCCATGTGCTGATGGAGAGCTAATCGTGGTTAGTAATCCATTTCCATACAAATAATCACGAAAAAATAGATGACATAAATTCAGCTGCTCGTCGTGTTATTTTCTGAAACTGTGCAATACTGCAAAATTAAATTTCCTGAAGGTACATTTGCCTGTAATTTCTTTGGCTACCAGATTGTGCAAAATATCTTTAAACATTATCAAGCAATGCCCCATTATCTGAATTACAGTGTATTCATGCTCCTACCATTCTCATGAATACTTGCTAAGGAAAGTTATTAAAGAAGACACAGCTGACTGCATCTTAAAGCTTTCGTTTATGAAAAGGTAAACAATATTCCTTTAATGCTTTATACAAACCTCCATTTTTTAGGGCCCATGCTAGGATTAATGTTTTTTTTTCTTTTCCTGTGAAGTTAGACTCTTACAGAGGTGAGCTGCTGTCAAGCATACATTTACTCCCTACAGGCTTATTAGCAAACAACCCTCCAAATGCAAAGTGCAGCCGAGAACTCCCTGAGGTCAATGGAGAGACTGCCACTAAATTCAGCAGGCTTTGAACCAAATAACCCAAAGAATAAGATACCTTAAGATGGCTACACTAGGATAGATTTGGATCTGGATTCCTCAGTCTGTGTTTTGGATGGGAACACCATAAGCTTCACTTACATGAATGGCTTCCACCAACATAAAATTCAACAGCAGCAGAGGGTTTCTGTTTTCAGGGGACTACAGAGTCAAAGCTTAAGTTTTATTCTGGTATGCTCACAAGTGATCATATAAGACACAGAGGATATGGCAAGTTTCATGGAATTCCTAATAATTGCTGTTAGATGGGACACGACTGCCTGATCCTGTGTCCTCTCCATGATATCTGCATCTACATCTATTCAGACTTCATGATGCCTACAGTCATAGTTAAAGCAGTACATTTCCTAATTAGGAATTAGGAAATTTCTCTCCCAATTCTTTGTTAATAGCTGGCAAGTGGTTAACAGGCTACACAAAAAATCGGTGTAGGAAATATATAGCAGGTCCATTAGAAGAGACATCTCGAAATGCACACTGCCTCCTAGCAACTGGCTGGGGAATGTGTTTCATAACGAGTCAGGAGGAAGGGTCCAGTATACACTGACACTGCTTTCCATTGCACTGGAATTTCTCTTGGAGGATTCCTAGTCAAGCACAGGCTTAGCTCGACCTTGCTCAGCTTGGGACCTGTGAAGGTGGCATAAGTCATCGTGTTATTGATTCAGGACAAATTTGTGAAAATACAAGATCTTTGTGTGCTGTTTACCTCAGCGAAATGGCAACACAACTGACAATATTTATTTCTGCCTTGATTAAAGCCAACAACTGATAGCATATTTTCTTACCCTGTTAAGTTAATAAGGTCAATAGATTGTAAGAGACAATTAATGATAGATATTAAGCCAAGTATTTAGAAAGAAAAAGATTTCTAAAAGTATTTGCTATTATATACTGAAAACCAGAGGTTTTCATCAAGGCAGCATTGTTTTCAGTGCTTTTGGTACCCAAAAGATAGAAAATAATGGCTATGATATTTGCCATATTTATCTACTGTCTACTATCTACTGTCTACTATGTGTCTACTATAGTAGATATATAATAATGTTTCCTACATCTATTTCATGTGCTTGCATTTGGATCAAATTTTCTACACATGGCTAGAATTTTAGATAGATAGATGCCATAACAGCATTTGAGTAGGGAGGTGAGGAGTCCCATCAGCAGCTCTTGTAACTGCATAAAGAATGAATACTACTACATACAATAAATATTATCAAATGTAGAACTTTAAAATAAGATAATAAATACTGTTCTTTATTTTTAACATGTGTATATGTCTTGTACCAGTGACAAAGCAAGAATTGCGTGCTGTATTGGAACCTCATTTACCTTTCTAGAGTGTTTACAGACCAAAACAGTAGAGTTCAGAGTTTATTTAGAAGAGAGTATTTGGGACATCTGTGGAATACAGTCTAGTCTTCAAATCCATAGTGCCACTGGAAATTTTCATTTGGCTTTCTGTGTCTTTTCACCCCAAATCAAGTGTGATGATTCTCTTTTGATTAGAGCCTTCTTAGCACCTGAGAAGACAATATCTAGACCCCGCAAGGGTTTCCGTATTGCAAGTATGTCTGTCATTTCAATGAGACTATTTGGGGAGTAATACAGTTCATGTGGTGAGTAAATACAGAATGATATGGCCCTATATTCATTCATAAAAATGAACCAATCAAATGGATAATAGGACTTTAATAAACACCCCTCTCAATATTTTCCTTCTAGCAAGAAATTATGAAGTTTGATAAACAGTTTTCTGGTGCCAGGGCAGGCACCAACTGAGCTATCTCAAAAGAAATTACATTTTTATTGTACAGCTTGTTTGTTGTGGCAAGCAAGCAGATGTTAGTCAACTACCAGAATAATAAGGCTTTGATATAATTATCTGATCTAGAATTGCAATAGACATAACAAATGCTGTAAAGGTGGTTTACCGCAGATTCAGCCCAGGTATTCATAGAGAAATCTGAGTTTAGTGATCTAGAGCTCTAGTACATTCATTACTCACCATGCACTTGTAATTATTTAGGCTTACATGAATTGTGTTAGGAGTGAGTGTATATATTTCAGTAATTAATGTCATTTCCCATTCTGAAAATATTTCATAGCAACTGTTTTAACAATGTATTGCTGTTAACTTTGTAGGACTCCGGCGGCTTAGTTTCTAGCCAGTCTGCTTCTCTGGAGTGTTTCACCTGTGTTTCTTTTAAGCGATACTATCATTTTAATTTGAAGTACACTTTAGGATTCTTGTTAAAGAGAAATTTAAAAGTTAAGATGGAGTTTTTTCACTCCCCAGAAGAGGCTGATTCTTACGACTAGCCAGCAGTCATAGCCTGATCCCTAGCCCACATCTGGTCAGAGAAACATGCTGCATCTGGTCGAAGTAAATTCTTACAGTTTTCCAAAGTAGATTGTTCCTGACTAAGACCTTAAACCATCTCACAAGCATTAACTCTTTTTTACATGTAGTTCCTGATTTAAGGCAGACCAATGGCTTTTTTATCACTTTGAGTGAAATCATCTACTTGAACCGAGGGAGGAGGTGGGGATCTGCTGAAAAGATGATGTCTGTTAGCTGCTCTCTGATGGCCTAGGTGGACAATGTTGGGGGACAGAGTAAAGCTGTGCAGGCTGATGGCATAGTGACCCGTGCCAGGCACAGTGGCTATGCTGAGAGCTGGTGACACCTGTAAAGAAAGGTTCTGCTGCTGAATGCTGGGAAAAGGCAATGCTGTAACAGGTAGGCAGAGTACAGAGGGGGTTCCTTGTCTTTTGTGACTGTCCTAGCCAGATGAAAAGCATTTCTGGCCTGGAAATGCCCTCTATGGTGACATCCTAAATCAAACCCCTCTACTTAGATTACAGGGAACCTAAAAATAAGTCTTCAGCATGGCTAATGGAAATGCCAAAAGGTAGATTTATCTACACAGTTCCTGCCACTGCACTCACGCCTCCTGAAATGGCCATTATCTTTTTGATGTCTGCTGGGTCAAATCTTGAAGAAAAGGAAAGAGGACATTATTGAAGATGTAAGTTCTTGAGCCAACGTCAAAGGCATGTTTGGTGACAGTGCACTCAGGTCAGAGAAACGAGGTCTTGAGGTTGGTTCTGATTCATAGTGGGAAACTTTCAGCTGGTCTAATCATGCAGGGATCAAAACTAGCTCCTAGTCCTCCGCCGGTTAATTAAATAAATAGCATGAGGGCAAAAGACTCCCAAGATACAAGGGAGCATCAGTACCACATTGTACATCAGTAAGTTCCTGCGGTTGCTGTGTTTGTATAGGACATTTTTAAAGTGTACAGACATCAGACAATATTCAGGTCAGATACTATTCCCGAAGTTGCACTTAAAGTCTCTGGGAAATTGGTGATTACAAGCAATGGTCTGAGGAGATAGGACTCTCTTTGGCTGTATTAAGTAAGCAGGTTCATAGCTCACAGCAGAAGTTTGATCCTGACTAGCAGGAGGAAATGTAAATGAGAATTAGTCCTTAATCTATTTGGTTCCCCAGCAGTAGAACTCTTCTGATCACCTGACTGACAGTGAGAGAAGGATCTCACATACAAAAATCTGAATTAGTCTATATGTTCCTGGAAAAGATTAGCATAGAAAGAGATAGGAGCAAACTTTATCTAAAAACTCTTTGGTACTACTCTAAAGAAGTGATACACCTTAAAGTAGCTCCTTATCATTCTCCATTAACTTTCTCAAAGTTGAAACATTGGATAAATATTAAAAAATGAACCCAAATTATGCATATAATTTTCTTCAAAGGCAGTGGTGCTGTTCAAAACCAAGAAGCCTGGCACCACTCCTCACAAATTAAAAAACATATCCCATCTGGGGTATGGGACCCTGAGGACTGTCAGGTATCATATAGTCACACAACCTTCTGGGCTCATTTGTTTACTTATTTGGGTAATTCGGCTTATGGCCACGCAGGAAAAGCACTAAATATAAAGCAACTTATGTAGTCAATTATATAGAACATTAAAATCAAACAGATGTATACAAAATAGAGAACTTAAACATATATAATCATCTTTACCAAACACAACAAATAACAGGAGATACAATCCAGGCTACAATTATCTGTCTCAGTTAAATTATATATTATTAGCAGCTTCAGATTTCTTTAAACTAATTACAAAGGTGATGATAGAATATGCCTGTGATACTGCTGTCACTGAAGGTTGCTCTTGCAATAATACAATTCTTACTTTTTCCTCTCTTTCATTGTATGCATGTGAAGTAGACAGGAGTAAATAATTTCTCTAAATAATTTTGTGGAAAAAATTTGGTTACTTCTCTGATGTCATCATAACACAATAACAAGTAAATGTTATTATGCAAAGTATGTTGTTTAATGCCTAGATGCTTCTGTCATTGCAACCATATTCTGTTTAAATGAGAGAAAAATTATAGAATCATAGAATCTCAGAATGGTTTAGGTAGGAAGGGACATTGAAGATCATCTAGTTCCAACCCCCCTGCCATGGGGGACACTGTGCTATTTCTTCTATAACATATGCAATAATATAAAAGGTTTTGGCTTGACAATGTGATTACAAGACAAAAATACTTGATGAGGAAGTAAAAACCATACCTGCAAATACTGGTAAATGTCTAAACGGGAATGCATCTTAGAGCTCCGGATCCTTTAGACTGTGGAAACTCTTCCTTAGTTTTATGCTGGTGACTGCTGTGTGACTGCACAACAATTTAATTTAGTGCCTATGAAGCTAAACAGAATTGCCTTGATTTGTGTGGCACCAAGATAGTTTGTCTAGACTGTAAAAACTGCATGAATCTAACTACATTTAAGAAGTTTGCCTAATTATAAGTGTAAAACTCATGAATATGTGTTCAGAAGGCATAAACCATGCAAAAGCTGGTTACGCTGGTATCAGTAAATTACCATATTAAACTAAACTAAGTTTTGGGTTGGTCAGACCATCATATCCACTCCAGTAAAAGAGAAATTAAGAAAATTACCCTCCCTCACCAAAGAGGTGATCTCTAACTGCGTGTGTATTCCTTGTACAGAGTAAATCCCTAATGATTTTTTTTAAACAAATGCATTTTGCTTTGTATTGTAACGGTTCAAGACTACACGGCTTCAACTCTTCTCGTGCAGTAGTTCTCATGGCCTAAATAATAAACCCCCCTATAAACTGTGTCACAATCTTTGCAGGACTTCTGCAGTGTTTGTCATTTGGAAACATGTCCTAAGCCGTGAAGCTCCTACCCAAATAGGTCTGAGCCAGCTCACATCTAAATTTTGTTTTCATCCTCTAAAGACAGGGGAGGGTTACAGAGTTCTCACTGGACTATGAAGTTGCCAAAACAAGAGTCTGCCCCTGTATGCCATCAATATTCAGACCCACGTTACCATTTAATTTACCATCATGAGCAAAGAATATTCTGTGAGGTGGTAAACTGAATCTCACTTCTCATTGTGCAAGCTGCTGACAGTTCGGAGGAAATCCAGATGCATTTGCATGGAGTAAACTTCTGTAAACATGTTCTGCACTCCAGCAAAGAAATAAATGTCAAGGTAAGCTTGGCAAGCGACAAAAAAGGATGAGTCATATTTCTCCAGTTTCATTCCAAAGATGCTATCTTTCACCTTCCCCAGTACTGTAGTCACAAGACAGGCAACATTTCTGCTCCTTTATGGGAAGCAGTATTCAAACGCTGTGGGTAAATGATTTAGTGGAGCCCCACAGTCATTTTTCACACATACTTTGTTTTCATTACCAAAATCTGGAAGGAATAAGTTTCCATATGCAGCAATCAATGTGCAATTGCCTATCTAAAATATTTATAAGTCACTCTTCATCCATGCTTTTAGCTGATATATTTGCATTAAAATATATAGGATGAAGTCATTTTATGCAAGGCTTCTTGTTAAGTAATTAGTGGAAAATGTTATGTCCGTTTTGCAAAAGGAGAAACTGAGGCAGCATCACTAAGACCACATTTCCAAGCAATCACTAGCTTTGAGTTGCTTAACTTCTGATTAACCAAATTGACACGTCTTGGAAACTCATTTTCAAGACTGCTATGCACTTGTTTTTGCAATTAAAGTCAACAGGATCTATATGAAGGTCTGAAATTCAGGCCAACTACTCAGAAATCAAGGAAACAGGAATGAAAGGCCACTTCTGAAAAGATTTGCACAAGATTACATGTGATGTCTGGGACACAGCCCAGAACTGAACTCAGTCCCCTAGCTCTCGGTCCACAGAATTAACAGAGTAATTATCATTCTTGCTAATGCTACTGATTAGTAAGTGTTTTCCTAAAAGAAGCATGGAAAGTATTTTCTCTCTAGCAAATCTCTATTCCCTACTGGCTTGTTAATGTGACTGCACCTGAGGAATATTTTTTCTCTGGAATGATTAATTGTTCTCACTTTAGTGAACAAAAATCAGTACACGATACAATTATTGTGATATTTAAATGGAGAACTCAGCAGTTTATAAAGAGTTTCATCTGAGTTCATCAGTGGTTTATGTTAATCAGATCTCTCAGGTGAAACTTTATGTATGATTTATTCCTTTCGTCTCATGACCTAAGGTGTTGCTATTTCTGTTTTCTGTTAAATTTTTTAAAAGCTGAAATACATAGGAAAGTTTCGCATTTACAAAAAGCAATGCAATTTGAATATTAACACTCCTAATATACCAGGACTTTTTGCTTTTTTTGTACTATCCAGGTAAGGTTTTTATATAAAGAGATTCCAGGTTGCTGTTTATTAAAAATTGCATTTACTTTCTTGGCCTACCATTATTCATGCAAATACTAATCCTTGAAAATGCAATGGGGGTGTTTGAATGACATGGTGTTATTCTGCCTGACCAGCATTGCAGAATACAGCTGTGTTCATTTTTTTGTGGTAAATTTCTACCTAATCCTGATGATATAATCCAGATTATATCTGGATTATAAAAGCATTTGTGATGTGTTGAATTCAGCAGCAGGCTGGAGACTTCCAAGCATGTCAATTTAAGACAATATAAGTTTAAATAAAGCTCATCATTTACAAAGGAGATGGAAGCTATGCTTGAATGCATTCTTGATTATTGCTTACGTACATCAACATGCATGCTGATGCACAGAGAAGACATTTATTTCCATGCCAATAAACAACACCAAACCTATTTTGAAAAGGCAAAGTCACCACATTTTAATTCGCTTCTTCCTATTGTCTGTCATAGCTAAGTGCAAGGAAGAGATGTGTCTGAAAATCCATTCAGAAACTTTATGGCAAGCATCTCCAAGCTACTGATAGAAACATTTCCAAGACATGCATCTTGGTGTTGTTGCTCTAGAAATGTCTCAAAATCAGGTTTTTGTATTTGGGAGTGATTTCTGGTTACTATTGGTTATGAAGGAATCAGAAAGATTTCTTACAGCACTGGTGCTGTGAGCTTCAGTTTTAACCATTTTCAGGCTCTGTAAGTAAGTCCAGATGTGCAAGAGAGACATACTAAAAGCAAGAGAGTTGCAATTTTGGTGTGATCTTATCTGCATGGATTCATTCAACTTTGCTTTAACCACGCTTAGCACTCTGATTCCCTCAGCTATGCCTGTGCACATCCATTGAAGTCACCAGGGTGACAAGACTACTGCTCAGGAAACTATCAGCCCTGGTATGATAACAGCCAAACAAGATCTTCCCTTACATCTTCTGTCCCTCATCACCATCATCACTCATATATCTATCTCTTCCTTTGCATTGTCCTGTATCGGTTGCTATCAGTTCCCTGCTTCCTGCTGCTCTCTCTCATAGTATGTTTATCTTTGTTTTTTAAACATTGGAAGAAACAGATAAGTGAATTAGACCTGTCAAATCCATGTGTATTGGGTAGTCATGCCCTGTAACCATGACGTGTTTATTGTGTCCTCTCTCTGTACCTCTTCCTCAGTTACTCAGTCTCAGATCAGACTTTCAGGGTGGAACTCATCTCTCCTGACTTCAGACATGAACCCCTGAGCCAGCCTCCCATCATTCTGCATTATAATAACAGAAAGAAATGGGAGCTTGGAGATATGATTCATCTCATGCATTTTAGGTTCCTACCTTTGGACGAAACTACTTGAATCTTAGAAGACCCTCTTTCTTTCCACTGACTAGAAGGGTAGCCCAGATAACAAGCTCAACAGCCAATACGCCTATTTGAGACACTTACATTTGGTCAGACAGATCTTTAATTGTCCTACCCTATGTGGACTGGAGGAAGCCATAGGGAATTTGAAATAGGGAGATGGCAAAACCCACAATTCCAGCTCTAAATAGAAAAAAAAAACCACAACAATTTAGAGATGGCTGTACCAAACAGCTATCTACTGTTACAGGTTTTTCATGCAACTGACTTTTTAAAGTTGGCAGTTTATATGTTGCACACAAAACAAAGTTTCAACAAAATCCAAATCAACAGAGACTGTAATCCCCCAAATGATGTGGTAGAAAGAAGTTTTACACTACAGGTTTGGCTTGATGCTTTAGATGTTGCAGCTGCCACTCTTCATCCAGTTTCTGAACACTCAGATTCAATTTATGGCCCTACAAGCATGGAGGTGAGGAATCATAAGAAAAATAAGCACGCTGATTCACATGAAAAGTATGTGCCAAATAAAGCCTTAAATCATTTTATGCAGCCTGTCATTCAAACATATTTGACTGTCATCCAAATTGTTGGAATTGTCTTTCATACAGAAAAAAAATCTGTTTATTTTTAGGATAATTGGAAAAGCAACAGATTATCTTCAAATTAATGAATAGGTCAAGTTGTTTTTATAAGCTTAATAATATTTTCCATTGTCCCTCCCTCTTTAACACCTATCTTCATTGCCTAATCATTCATGTACTTTATTTTTTTGCATTTAGATGAGTCATGAAGTGCACATTATGATGATAAATGTATCATCTCTGCTTCCTCTTAGTGTTAACTCAGCGGTGTGATTCATGCCATAAACCTATTTTACTCATTCTATCCTTTGTTGTTCATAACCTTGACTCTGTTAACATCAACAACACTGCTGGAATCACATGTTTTTACTTAAAAGCTAACAGAACGGTTTTATCTGCTTTACATTTTATAAATTCAGTCTGGCACATTTTTTTTCTCTTACACCAGTTATTCACATGAAATCACAAATGTTATTGTAATGCAAGCTGAAGAAACTCACCTTATATATGAAGGTGATATTTCCCCTATATGATGCTATTTAACTGATTTATTTGAGTTAATTACATATTGCAAAAGATATTTGAGAAGCTCACTCTTTCTTTTACAGCTTAGGCCACAATTTCAAGCTCAGCTGGGACTGCTTTCCAGTGGCATCTTAGGAAATCGATGCACCTTCTGTGTGTGGCCTAAACAGCACCATATTTGGGGCTTTCTTGCCTGACCCCAAAGGCTACAATTTTGTTCACATCATCCCTGAAACCCGGAGTATGGACTTTGCTTCTCCGATTTCATGTGAGTAACAAATGCATTTGTAAGTGTTCTGAGACTGTATTGGTTGATGATCCTGACCAAGAGCAATTACCTGTGTCATTAAAGCAACGTGTAGCTGAGGCGTATTCTAAAGATAGTAACACATCCTTATGTATGCTTGTGACTGAATAGTAAGGGAGCATAAGATCTTCCTTAAGAGGAAGTTACTGGAAAGGTAAACAAAAAAGCAACGTGGTATGAGTTGTTTTCTGTGCAATCCTTGCAGAAACAGGAGGCTCTGTCTTGAAATTAAATCGCTGATTCACCTCATTTGTGAGCTCAGAGGAAGACAGAATGATTAGAAGACGTTGGTTAATGATGAGGTGAAGAGAAAATGGTGAGATCTTTAGAAAGTGAACACAAAAGCACACGCACACACTGTGGAAGTCTCTGAAAGCAGAAAGATAACCTTTTTCAGCTTCCAGCCTTAGAAAAGACAAGCAAGTGCAGAGACTGGTTCTTGTAGCTACAGGGGGTGCTTTTTTTTTTCTGAAAAAAATAATTTCAAATAAAATATTTTGTCCAATGATAGCCAATAACCAGTGTCCTGCCTCTCCGTTCAGGGCTGAATATGTGCCAGATTTATTTGGAAGGGGCTTTGCAGGGACGGGATGTGGGAGTATGTCGTGGTTTAGGTTTAATCAGGACAGAGAGGATGTGCCCTGAAGTTGGTAAGAGATGGGGGGAGCAAGGAAGGGCAGGTGGGGAAGGGTGGTGGAGGAGCCTGGGAAGCGTCCTAGTAAATCTTTATCTGTTGCTCCAATGGGACAAGACCTACTGAATGCAAATCTGCTGAGGTAACCGGATTGAAATACCTATTCCTCGGTCCAGCCCTAGACCAGGAAATTGCCTGGCAAATTGAGTGATGTATTTTTCACTCATGCAAATGGCAATCTTACTATTAACTTCAGTGGGTCAAGACATGTACATTAATTAAAGCACCTACTGGGACTTGCTCTTTAAATGTCTTTTTTGACCGCGGATCTTTGAACACCTTTGGTAGTCATTTCATTCATGATGCTATAAACTCAATTTTTCATTTGTATTCAAGAATGGAAGTTGGAGTAAGTTTTGACATAATTCAAATTTCTAGGGCTAATTTTAATATTAAGATTAAACAAGGAAGTGGTGTACTACTTGAAATGCTCCTTGCATTAGAAATCTACTTTACAGCATAATGTTGAAGAAAGAGAACAGGACTATCTAAACACTTGCTGTCCTGTTTACTATTGTTGTCAGCTGAGAAATAGTGTATGCACACTACAGAATGGTCAGTTTGCTCTGGAACAGCTTACCTATCTGGAGCTTTTTTGCTTTTTCTTCTTTTTTTTTTTTTTTTCTCTTTCAGAATGACCACTGCCTGCTTACCCAGGCTTCAGAGGAGCGCAGCGTGCAAATACAGCTATTTCCATACCTACAGGCTAAACCGCTCCTGCGACGCCTCACTGGCCTGTCCCACATCCACCCTTTCCGTGGCGATCCGTGCCTTCATCCCTCCATCCCTCCCTCCTTCCCTCCCTCCCCAGGTGGAGACGTGGCGTTCTCCCACCCACGGCCCCAGCTCCTCCGGCAGTCAGCCACCATTCCGCAGCAGGTCCGACTGGATCTGATGTCTGCCAGAGACTGCCCTTCAGCAGCCAGGCCCCAGAAGGTTAGCGCTGTGACTGAGAGAGGCTTCTCCCAAACAAAATATGACTTATTCATAGGAACAGAGCACTCCGGGAGAAAAACGTTAACGTGAGATGAGACAATATCTCACTTGAAAGGTAGGCGGGCCTAGGCCTTCCTTGGACCCCTCCTTTCTGGATGGAAATGCCTCCGAAGAACTTCACTTTTCTTAGCTTCAGAACACATATCTTATAATCAGGCAGCCCTTCTGTTTCCTCTGTCCACGAGCTCCTCTTGCCAAGCTCATCTGGTGAAGAAACTAATGGACACTGGAAACATTCTTCTGACTGCCCTGCTTCATGTACTGCACGCCGCACATCAGCACGAGACAACTCCCTGTTTCTAAAATTGAACTGTCTCTTTATCAACAGCCTCATTTACCGAGACACTGAGCTAACAAATCAGATGCACACGACTTGCCTGGCTGTGCTGCCTCCAAGCTCTGCCTTCCTGCAGCGTGTGCTCTGCCCTCCGAGTTCACCACAGGTGATTTCATCTGTAAGTACTTGTGGGTGGCTGGCTATCTATTTTCCTGATGCTTATTGTACTGGGAATCCGGGGAAAACTCTTGAAACTATTTGTCTCCTTGCTGCTTTGACAGCCCACGCCAGAAGGAAGGGACATGTAATATTCAAAACAATAATGAAGTGTCTCCCAAGATCTCTATAGTAAATTTTAAAACTGTTTGGAAATCTTCTTGGTTCGTGTTTCATTTAATTATTAGCTGCCAACAGAACGATTATTCTATAATTTGCACTCACGGAGTAATCTGGAAAGTATTCATAGATGCAGATGAACAGTTTTAAAGTATTGTGCGTATACAAATAATACACAAAATCAAAACTCCTACTTAATTTTGTGTGTTTTAAAATTCTGCGCATTAAATATGAATGGCATTATCTAAAGATATAATCTAGGAATTTCTTTTTCTTAAAAGCAGTGACTATTATCTTGCTTCAGGAAGTAAATGAAATACTTGAGAATACAGGCTATCTTTCTGAATATAGAAAAAAAATGGGTGGGACAAATATTTGCTGCATCTTGTATTACTTGCAGGGAGTAGTTGCTTTCCTTGTGTCATTGCAAATGTTATAAACATGTTATTACTTGCTTGTTGGCATACAGGCTAGAAATAAACTTATTATCTATTTAATATATGCCCTTCCTGCTGGATCTCAGGTTTCTATCCAATGAATTCAAGAGTTACTCTCAGCTTTCGGGCTATGAGTTAAATCTCAGCCCCACAAATGTCAATGGAAGGTTTGATATTATGTTAATTGGGACTAGGATTTCACTCAATGAGTATTTCTTGGAGAAGATCTTAAATACTGAGTTAAAAATCAAACGAGAGAAATATCAACTTAGAAGTATGTAAGGCATCCATTTCTATCCTAATGTAAAATGACTTGGTCAATACCCAGAGGCAGTTAAATTAAGCTTGGTTAGAGCTTTTATTTGCTGCTAAAAATTCAGCAACTCACATCTAGAATAGATTTTGTTTTCACTAAGAGAGAAACACACTCCAGATATTTAGCTTGCGACATAGCTATGATTTATCTTAGACCACGCATCAGTCTAGAGGAGATGGCTTAAGCTGCCAATGTCAAAGGCTGGTTGTCTTAGAAGCCCTTCTAATTGTGCTAGAAGGTTATGCATCAAGTTATGCGTAATTGTGCATAAGGTTTTGTGGAAGGCACAATAGGCAGGCATTTTTCCTGACAAAACAGATGCATATGTTAGCCAAGGATTTCTGTCTTAAAAAGCAATGTGTTGCTTCAGAGACAGCTGATCAGTACTGCTCTTTAGATAAAGAAATTCAATTGCCACTTGACAGCATGAAGATTAATAACTTCTTAATACACCCAGCAAAAGCATCTTGAATTTGGAGCTTACATCAGTAATACTATAGCCTATGTGTACTACACAATAATACACAACATCTCGCAGATGCTGTCGCCCTAACCTTTAGGCTTTCAAACGGAGCAGGAAGAAAATAATACAAGCTCACTACGTAAAAATACGGTCTTGGTACATCTGTGTAAACTTCCCAAGAAAAAATCAAGCTCGGATCGTCGAAATGGTGAAGAGAGTGTTCGATGCAGCACTCAGGCTGTGCAAAACCGGCTTGAAGCCAACTTTATTTTCTCCTGATTGTGGAACCCTGTTGGGGCTGGTGTATAGCAGAGAGTTTAAAGGCTAGCGTAGATGCCAGCAGTCTCAAAAGGGCTATTTTAGTAGCCAGGATTATTGGAGCATAAAGGAACCACAAAGCCCTTGCTCTCTGACTGCCTTGTGCCAAGAGCACACAGCGAGGGAGCGACAGAAGACGCTTATAGCATACCAGGTTTTTCGCTGTTCTCGAGGAATCTCTTCGTGACCAACTCTTCTGCGATCCCGGACTCATGCCGATCTGCCCTGATTTACCAGTGCGCTGGTGTTATAGTTTTGGGGAGACAGCTGAAGTGCTGCAGATTACATTTTAAAGACGTGATGCTGACAAATTAAGTTCAAAGTCTTAGCCGGGCCCTTCCAAGTGGCAGCTCTCCAGGGCTGGACAGTTATAGCAGTAACTTCTATAAATCTTTTCAGAAGCTCCTTGGGCTTCAAATACTTCCAACGTTTCGTCATTCCCTTTAAACAGGGAAAATTGCCCAATCCCTTTTTGGAGGCCAGTATAATTATACTCTCGGAAAATAATAATAATATTAATAAAAGAGTTTAAAAAGCAGAACACTGTAGTTCACACCACATGACAGAGTTAGTTCTTACAGTGAATACTGGCAAAAATATTAATACAATGGCTGTTTTAGATGCACTCCTGTAAATTTATGTTGATGCAAAGAAGTGCAAAGAGAGCTTTTGAGAGATTTGTCTGGGACCTTTGTGTGTAGCTGGGGAGTAGTTTAATTTCAGATATAAAACCTCTGCCAAGCTGTGTACATGTCTCACTGTACAGTGTGCATTTCTTTATGTGAACGTGTCCCAAACAAAGCCAACTGGACAAAATGTTTGTGTTGCTTTACATCTACTGCCTTTTCCTCCATCATATTTGCTTGCTACTGCTATCCCTGATAATTGGCATTCTGGAATATACTGGAGGAAAGAAATATGAATGCAAGTATCAAAGAAGTCTCTCCCATCTACAGCAATAAAACTGATCACATTACAACAGCCCAAAGCTCACAGGACAGCTCACAAGACAGTATGAGTAGTATGTTCATGCAGCTGGATACCTCCATGAATGATTCAAATAAATTATCTCGTTTATAAATAAAAACTCTCCTGTGAACTCACACTTTGCAGCAAAGCCTCCAATGAAGGCATGCTTTTTTCCTGTCATGACTGAAGTCACCTTGATCAAATTTAGCATCCATCCTCATATACTGTAGGTATAAGAAAAGCAGAGAAGAGAAAAAGGGAAAAAGGGGAAAAGGGAAAAG